>NC_133450.1:120771632-121418775 GCF_048565385.1 Saimiri boliviensis | reverse complement strand
GCGGGGTGAGCCTGTCTCCAGATCTGTGACCTGGATCCAGCACCCCGCCGTTTCTGTGGATGCCCTGCGCAGCGGGGAGCGGAAAGCAGCATGGTGGACCGCCAGCCCTCGCTTGCTTTGCAAGTGGCACTTTCTGTTTATCGGTTGTAAGCTGAGACCTAGGCCAGAGCCACAGTGCACGCGCTGTCGGGGTCCCACAGCTCCCGCAGCTGTTCTGGGGCTCAGGGCACCAACCCCAAGAGCTCAGCTGGGCCGCGTCCTGGGCCTCCTGGCGGGAACAGCTGGCTGGGGTTGGAGGCTGGTGGGTAGGAGGCGGGGGGCGGGAAGGATTTGCAGCATCCTCTCTCTCCGCTCTGTGCCCCGCTGTGTGCTCCGGTGCTTCTCCTTGCCTTGTGGGTGTCTGCGGAGTCCCGGTACCCCGCTTCCAGCCCCCGCCGGCCATCCCACCCCACCCAGCCCCAGGCTTTGTCCGCCTGGGGCAGGGTGGGCAGGGTCGGTGGAGGCGATGGGGGTCAGGGCCCGTGGAGGCTGGGAAGGGCCAAGGCAGGGAGTTGCGCTTCCGGTGGGATTCTCAGCTGTGGGCCTGGCAAAGCTCTTCTCTTCTAATCTGGTTGATTCCTTTTGTGACCACCAGAGGTCGGGAATCCAGGTTTCTCAGCTGCTTCCCTTGACTGCCAAGAACTAGCTCGGCAGGGAGACTCCCACCCAGGTGTGCTGAAGGTATTGAGAGAGGCAGACACCCCGGTAGCCCCCACAGTGGATCCATCCTGGGGACCAACAGCCTGAGAGCCTGCCTGGCCTCAAGCAATTCTCCCTCATCAGCCTCCCAAACTGGTATTTGAGCCGCGTGAGCCACCATGCCCAGCCAATATGACTTTTAAATCTCTAGTGCCGTCTCTGGGTGAAGAATTTTTCTCTGGGAAAGTTATGTTCTCTTTGGAAGGCTCATGTATGGTTAGGGAAGGAAAAGACTACTTCCCTGCCAGCCGTATCAACCTTTGAGACCTATGGGATTATGGATTCCAAATCAGATTGTTGTAGCATCCCAGACACAGTCCTTCCATTCTCTCTTTCCCAATTTAAGAGTTTGGCTCTAAGGAAAGTAATGGTATTAATTAATATTCACGATTAATACTGTTATGTGTACCTGCCCCACCGATGTTGAATTATGAAAAGTTTTATCCCTTAACTGTTTCATATACGCATGTGCCAGCACTCCCATCTAATTTTTGTATTTTTCGTAGAGACTGTTTTGCCACGTTGGCCAGGCTGGTATCAAACTCTCGGCCTCATGTGATTCACCCACCTTGGCTTCCCAAAGTGCTGGAATTACAAGAATAAACCACCAGTTCAAAAACTAGATAATAGTAACTTTAGATCTCATGAGGGAGAAATCGCCTACATCTAGGTTAAACTTGATGGGCCCAGAAGTCCAAGTTATGGAAGATCTCGCTCACAAAGCCATAGTCATAGCAGAAGCAACAGCAGGAGTCCCAGTTACTCCCGAAGGAGAAGCAGAGGATCACTGGCCAGAATAGGTAGATTTTGATAGAGTATGACTGCCACCCAGTGTAATTTTAGTGAATGACAGGCAAACAAAGTAGATACCCTTAGAATTTTCTTTTTTTTTTTTTTTTTTTTTTTTTTTTTTTTTTGTACTTTAAGTTCTGGGGTAGATGTGCAGATCTTGCAGGATTGTTGCATAGGTACACACATGCCATGATGGTTTTCTGTCTCCATCCCCCTGTCACCTACATCAGGCATTTCTCCTAATGTTATACCCCCCCAACCTCCCCACACCCCTCTGACCCTCTCCTAGCCCCCTACCTTCCAACAGACCCCAGCGTGTGACATTCCCTTCCCGGTGCCCCTGTGTTCTCATTGTTCAACACCCACTTATGAGAACATGTTGTGTTTGGTTTGCTGTTCTTCTGTCAGTTTGCTGAGAATGATGGTTTTTAGATTCATCCATGTCCTTACAAAGGACATGAACTCATCCTTTTTTATGGCTGCATAGTATTCCATGGTGTATATGTGCCACATTTTCTTTGTCCAGTCTATCACTGAATGGCATTTGGGTTGGTTCCGAGTCTTTGCTGTTGTAAACAGTGCTGCAATGAACATATGTGTGCATGTGTCTTTATAACAGAACCTTAGAAAATTTTTAAATAAAACCCCATAGAGGCTGTTCTAAGAACTAAAAGAAGTGCTGCAAAAAGCAACACTAGGATTTGAGGTGACCCTAAAACTGTATTCCCTTTCTTCCTCGTGATCAAGTAGGATAAAGACGATATCGAATGTAGTTTGAGGCCGAACATCACCAATTTTGATAAAGTTCATGTCAGAACATGTTGTTTAAGGTATGAGAACTGAATTAGCTCCCGGTACTGAACCCCAAATTAGACTTAGCCAGGCACAAGCAGTGCTGGTCCACCACAGACTTTTGGGGCCAGCCTTCATAAAACTTCGTGCTGAGAAGAGCAGAGAGGATCCCACCTGTGCTGCCTGAGGGCAAGAAGGAGAGAAATGTCCACTTTCTCCTTCCAAACTCACCCATCAGATGTCGGGTGAATGTATGTCCATTCACAAGGAAGACAATGTCAGGAGAGAAGGCTGAGTGACCCTCCCATCTCCCACCCTACCACACTCCTGCCACTAAAAAGGTAAGGAAATTATAAATCGTTTAGAATGAATAAGTAAAATAAACAGTAATAGCAATAAGGACAATGAACTGAATAAAATAACGTTTTTATTTTTTGCCAACCCAGCAACCAATATGTCATAGAATGTTAATGTACCTTGCTGTGAGAATTAAATTACCTAGTACATATGCGACACTTATGGGCCAGGAACAATGGCTCAGGCCTGTAATTCCAGCACTTTGGGAGACTGAGGAGGGAAAATGGCTTGAGCCCAGGAGTTTGAGACCAGCCTAGGCAACAAAGGGAGACCCTATCTCTACCAAAACTAAAAAACATATTTAAAATCAGCTGGGCATGGTGGGATGCACCTTAGTCCTAGCTACTGAGGAGGCTGAAGTGGGAGAATTGCTTGAGCCCAGGGTTTGAGACTGCCGTGAGCTATGACCCTGTCTCTATAAATAAACAAAGCACTTAGAACATTCCTGTTTCTACTGTTGTCCCCATTATAGTGAGCCATTGAAAGAACAGAGCAACCATGTCTCTTCTCCACTCAAAACCCTCCACTGAGGCCGGGCGCGGTGGCTCAAGCCTGTAATCCCAGCACTTTGGGAGGCCGAGGCGGGTGGATCACGAGGTCAAGAGATCGAGACCATCCTGGTCAACATGGTGAAACCCCGTCTCTACTAAAAATACAAAACATTAGCTGGGCATGGTGGCACGTACCTGTAATCCCAGCTACTCAGGAGGCTGAGGCAGGAGAATTGCTTGAACCCAGGAGGCAGAGGTTGCGGTGAGCCGAGATCGCACCATTGCACTCCAGTCTAGGTAACAAGAGCGAAACTCTGTCTCAGAAAAAAAAAAAAAAAAAAAAAAAAAAAAAAAAAAAAAAAAAAAAAAAAAAAAAAAAAAACCTCCACTGGTTTCTGGTTCTGCTCAGAGTGAAACCTGACTATAGAATGACTTGCAAGGCCCTATCTGATCTGGCTTTCACTGTCTTCCCCATCACATCTCCTGTAACTTTCCTCTCTCTCACTCTTCTGCTTTCCAGTCCTCCAAGGAGACAAGCATGTTTCTCCCCAGAGCCTGTGCACTTGCTCCTTCCTCTGTTTGGAATACTTTTCTCCCAAATGCTTTATAGTTTATCTCCTCCTCCTCAAACGTTAGCATCTCAGTACGTCTTGGCTGATCACAGCTCCAACCTGCTCGGCGCTCTTCATCCCCTGTTCTTCCTTTTTCTCTATAGATTCAGCATCATCTCAAACTATTTACACACTTCTCTATGGGTTTTTTGGTCTGTCACATGCATGCGCGCGCGCGCGCGCACACACACACACACACACACACACACTCTCTCTCTCTCTCTCTTAAATGTTGTTCCAAAAGAATGTTGTTCGTGACTATATCCCCAGACTCTAGAACACTGCTAACACACAGTAGATGCTCAATAAAAATTTTTGGAATGGTTAACAGAATAAATTAAAATGTTGCACAGTTTTCTAAAAGTGAGGTCTCAGTCTGTCTGAGTTCTAAGTCACCTGGAATGCTTGTGAAGCAATACAGATTATAAAACCCACCCCAGCCCTTATGAATTAAAGATTGAGCCAGAAAATTTCCATCTACTTGAAGGCATACAAAAGTTTGAGAATGACTGGTCCAGCCTAACGCAATTATTATACAGAAAGAGTATGATGTCAAAGGCTACAGAGCAAGTTTGCAGAAAATAAGAACCACAACTATCATTTCACACTTTTCTGTTGCAAATTATTTTCATTTGCATCATCTAAAATGGTGTTATCAGGAAAAACTTAGAAAACACTAGTCTCTGGAGTTCTTACAGAGAAGCCATGAAAAACTGTTATTTCTTCTGTCAAGATCTGAGATGAATAAATGAACAAATTTAGAAATTATTTATTTGTGGCAAAAAGAAAAAAGTAACCAAAGAAACATGAGTCAATTCTGAAAATTATATAAAATTTTCAGGGAAAATACCAATTTTAATAATGGAATTTTATGTAATTTTTAAAATTTTTATCCACATATCTGCACACTGATTATGAAATTCTTTCACTCAAAATTTTTACTACATTCTGTGCTAAAGAGCAACAGTTTAAGTGATTGTTATGGAGCTCAACTAGATGTTCTGTTCTAGACGGGCAGTAACAAAAGAGGTAAGTTTCTGTCCTCATTGAGCAGACACAAGGGAAACAGTCTCAGTAAACAAAATAGACAAATGGGACTTAATTAAACCAAAAAGAAACAAGTAAACAATCAACCTACAGAATGGGAAAAATATTTGCGAACTATGCATCGAACAAAGGACTAATATCCAGAATCTACAAGGAACTCAAACAACTCAACAGTTTAAAAAATAATTAAATAAATAACTTCATTTAAAAGTTTGCAAAGGACATGAACAGACACTTTTCAAAAGAAGACAAACAAGCAGCTAATAAACCTATGAAAACATGCTCAGCACCACTAATAATCTTAGAAACGCAAATCAAAACCACAACGAGATACCATCTCATGCCAGTCAGAATGACTATTATAAAACGTCAAAAGAACAACAGACATTGGTGAGGATGTGGAGAAAAGGGAATGCTTACACAATGTTGGTGGGAATGTAGATAAGTAAAACCTTCATGGAAAACAATGTGGAGATTTCTCAAAGAACTACAAATAGAACTACCGTTCAATCCAGTAATCCCACTACTGGATAACTAGCCAAAGGGAAAGAAATCATTATATCAAAAAGATACTTGCAACCAGTGCACTGGCTCATGCCTGTAATCCAGGCACTTTGGGAGGCTGAGGTGAGTGGATAGCCTGAGCCCAGGAGTTCAAGACTACCCTGGGCAACATGGTGAAACCCCATCTCTACAGAACACACACACACACACACACACACACACACACACAAAGTCAGGCATGGTGGCACATGCCTGTAGTCCCACCTACTCAGGAGGCTGAGATGGGAGAATTGCTTGAGCCTGGGAGGCAGAGGTTGCAGTGAGCCAAGATTACGCCACTGCACTCCCGTCTGGGTGACAGAGCAAAACCTTGTCTCAAAAAAAGTCAATCGCACTTGTATGTTTATCACAGCACTATTAACAATAGCAAAATCTGTTTTTAAAAACACAGAAAAATAAAATTTTTAAATTAAGGAGGTAAGTATAAAATTCAAGGGGTTGTCAGTGTTACATTCTTACTCACAAGTGGGTGTTGAACAATGAAAACATATAGATATGCGAAGGGGAATATCACACACTCCCCCGCCTGGGGGGGTGGGCTGGGGGCTGGGGAGGAATAGCAGGGGGTGAGGGATTGGAGAGGGATAACATTAGGAGAAATACCTAAGTAGATGATGGGGTAATGGATGCAGCAAACCACACTACCATGGCACGTGTATATCTATGTAATAAACCTGCACGATCTGCACATGTACCCAGAACTTAACGTATAATTTTTTTAAAAAAAGCTAAAACTAAAACTGGTAACTGAGATAGAAGGCAATAGGAGGAGAACAGGAAGGAAGGAGAGGTGCTATTGACATGGGAGTAGTCAGGAAGACCTCTTTGAAGATATGGCATTTGAGCAGAGGCTCCGATGAAATAAGGAAGAAAGCCAAAACATGTTCAAATATCCTAAGTCAGAAGCAAACATGTTGTGTGTCTGAGGTTGGATGCCCAGGAGCAGACTGAGGTGAGGATTTCCATTCAGGTGATATATCAAGCAAATATTCCCAAGAGAAACTAATAAGGGAATTGGGGAAAGAGAACAGGGAAAGGAGAAAGCCAAGAAAGGGTGAAATCTCATGCAAAACTGGGCCTCAGCCTGATCCTGCAGGAGACCTCTGGAATGTAGACATTTGCTCAGCATATAGAGCTTGTCTCAACTGGAGTCAACTGAGCTGCTACTGCAATAGCTAAGAATTAACCAGAAGGTATGTAATCTCCCTGGCATTTCCTTCTCTGTCTGCCTAAGCAAAGCAGCTGTAATCGCCTGAGGACAGTCCTCCTAAGAAAGTTGCTGGTTTGGGCCATTAAAAAGCACATAGAAATGGCAAAAGAGATCCAAGCAGCAGGAGTGCGGTGGCTCATGCCTGTAATCCTAGCACTTTGGGAGCCTGAGGTGGGAAGATGGCTTGAACCCAGAAGTTCGAGACCAGCCTAGACAATATAGTGAGACCACCATCTCTAAAAATTTTTTTTAAAAAAGGAAAATAAAGGAAGGCTCTATTTGCAAATAAATACTAGCTAGAGCTTTAAAAAGACTGAATTAAGAAATTACTATTTTATAGTCACAATGTAATCATTGATTCAAGAGAGAATGACCAAAGGATGTCAAAAGCAAAGCATAAAATTTGTACACTGAAAACTACAAAACATTAATGAAAGAAATTGAAGAGGACACAAACAAATAGCAAGACATTACATAATAGTGAATAAGAAGACTTAATATGATTGTCTATACTACCCAAAGCAAACTACAAATTCAGTGCAATCTGTATCAAAATTGCAATGGCATTTTCTACAGAAAAAAAAAATCCTAAAATTCATATAAAACTACAGAAGACCCTGAATAGCCAAAACAATCTTCAGAAAAAAAAACGAAGCTGAACACCTCACAATTCCTGATTTCAAAACATATTACAAAGCCACAGTAATAAAAACAGTATGGCACTGGCATAAAGACAGACATAGAGGCAATGGAACAGAATAAAAAGCCCAGAAATAAATCCACAAATATACAGTCAACTGATTTTCAACAAGAGAGCCAAGAATACACAACAGGGAAAGAACATTCTCTTCAACAAATGTTGTTGGTAAAACTGAATATCCCCATGCAAACAAATTAGACCATTATCTTTTACCACATACAAAAATCAACTCAAAACAAATGAAAGACATGTATGTAAGATCTGAAACTATGAAACTAGAAGAAAACAGGAGAAAAGCTTCATGACATCAATCTTGGATATGACACTGAAGCACAGGCAACAAAAGCAAAAATACTAAGCTTGACCACATTCAACTGAAGTTTCTGCATAGCAAATGAAACAGTCAACAAAGAAAAGGGAACCCATGGAATAAGAAAAAAATGCAAATTACATATAGGGGTTAATGTCCAAAATATATAAGGAAATCCTACAACTCAATAACAAAAAATAAATAAAGACTTGGGGCAAAGCAAAATGGTAAAATAGAAGGCTCCACCAATTGTTCCTCCCCTCCCCTGACCAAGGACACCAATTTAACAACTATCTACACACAAAAAAAGGTACCTTCATAAGAACCAAAAATCAGATAAGGACTCACCCGTACCTGGTTTTAACTTAGTATCTCTGAAAGAGGCACTAAAAAGATAAGCAAAACAGTTTTAAATCACCAACACTGCCCTTACTCCATCCCCCAGCAGTGGTAGTATGCTGCTGAGAGTATTTCTGTGCCCTGGGGAAAGGGAGATTGCAGCAATTGTGAGGCATTTAACTCAGTGCTGCCCTGTTATAACAGAAATTAAAATCGGACCAGACTCAGCTGATGCCTGCCCATGGAGGGAGCATCAAAATCAGCCCCAGGGAAGAATTGTCAATCCCAGTCATCCAAACTTGAGTTCCTGCAAGCCTCACCACCATGTTCTACAGTGCTTTGGGGCCTTGACTGAACGTGAAAGGTATTCTAGGCCACAAATAATTGCAACTCCTTGGCAAGTTCTAGTGTTGAATTGGGGCCAGAGACCCACATACGTGACCTACTGAGACACCAGCCAAGGCGGCTATGGAGTGCTGGCATCACCTCTCCCCTGACCCCAGGATACACAGCTCATAGCTCTAAAAGAGACCCTTTCTCTCGACTGAGGAAGAGGAGAAGGAATAATGGGAAGGACTTTTAGTTGCATCTTGGATACTAGCTCAGGCACAGCAATATAGGGCACTAGTCAGAGTCATGAAGCCCCCTTTCCAGCCCCTTGCTCTGGGATGACATTTCTAGACACACTATAGGTTGGAAGGGAACTCACTGCCTTAAAGAGAAGAACCCAGTTCTGGCAGAATTTATCACCTGAAGATCCCTTGGGTCCTGAATAACCAGCAGCAATACCCAGATACCACACTGAGAGCCTTAGGCGAGACTATGAGACTTGCCGGCTTCAGGTGAGAGTCAGCACATTCAGTTGTGGTGGCTGTGGAGCAAGGCTCCTTCCACTTGAGAAAAGAAAAAGAAAAGGTAAGGGGAACTTTGTCTTGCACCTTAGGTGCCAACTTGGCCAAAGTGGCACCAAGCAGGCTCTTAGAGTCCCTAATTCCAGGAATTGGCTCTTGGATGGTATTTCTGGACTTTCCCCTAGGCCAAAGGGGAGCCCACTGCACTGAAATATGAGTCCCAGGCCAGGTAGCATTCACCGCAAACTGACAGAAGAGCCCTTGGGCCTTAAAGAAACATTGATGGTAGTCTGGCAGTACTCCCACGGGCCTGAGGTGTTGGTGGCCACGACGTGAGGCGACGCTGCCATGGGAAAGTGGAGGGAAAGAGTAGGAAGGACTGCATCTTGTGGTTTGAGTGCCAGTTCAACTGCAGTACAATAGACCAAAGGTAGACTTCTGAGGCTTTTGACTCTAGTCCCTGGCTCCTGGACAGCACTTCCAGACATGCTTGGGGTCTGCAGAACTCACCACCCAGAAGGGAAGAACACAGGCATGACTGGCTTTCCCACTTACTGACTGTAGAACCCCAGAGCCTTGAAGAGCATAGGTCATAGCCAGGGAGTGGTTACAGCAGAACTTGGGTGAGACCCAGTGCTGTGCAGGATTCAGGTCTGACCCAGCACAGTCCTAGGAGTGGCGACCACAGGGCTGCTTGTGTCACTCCACTCAACTCCAGGGCAGAGGTGGGGATGATTCATGGTTACGTAAAAAGAGAAAAAATGAATAAAAACTAGTACTTGATAGCACAACCAAATTACTATAGTCAATAATCATTTAATTGTACATTTTTTAAAGAACCAAAAGGGTATAATTGGATTGTTCATGACACAAAGGATAAATGTGTGAGGAGACTGATCCTCCATTTTATATGATGTGATTATTACACATTGCATGCCTGTATCAGAACATGTCTTGGACCCCATAAATATATATACCTACTACGTACCCACAAACATTAAAATTTAAAGTGTAAAAGGAATTTCAATAATCCAATTTAAAAATGGGCAAAGAATCTGAAAAAAAATTCCTCCAAACAAGACATATATGATTGTTGACTTGGGTATCAAATTGACTGTAATTTTTTTATTATACTTTAACTTCTGGGGTACATGTGCAGAATGTACAGGTTTATTACTTAGTTATACATCGTGCCATGGTGGTTTGCTGAACCCATCAACCTATCATCTATATTAGATATTTCTCCTATTGCTATCCCTCCCCTAGCCCCCTACCCACTGACAGGCCCCAGTGTGTGATGTTCCCCTTTTTGTCTCCATGTGTTCTCATTGTTCAGTTCCGCTTTATGAATGAGAACATGTGTTAGGTCTTCTGTTCTTTTGACAGTTTACTATGAATTAATGGTTTCCAGTTTCATCCATGTCCCTGCCAAGGACATAAACTCATCTTTTTTAATGGCTGCATAGTATTCCATGGTGTATATGTGCCACATTTTCTTTATCCAGTCTATCATTGATGGGCATTTGGGTTGGTTCCAGGTCTTTGCTATTGTGAACAGTGCCACAATAAACATACGTGTGCATGTGTCTTTATAATAGAATAATTTATAATCCTCTGGATATATACCCAGTAATGGGATTGCTGCCTCAAATGGTATTTCTATTTCTAGGTCCTTGAGGAATCGCCACACTGTCTTCCACAATGGTTGAATTAATTTACGCTCCCACCAACAGTGTAAAAGTGTTCCTATTTCTCCACATCCTCTCCAGCATCTGTTGTCTCCTGATTTTTTAATGATCGCCATTCTAACGGGTGTGAGATGGTATCTCAATGTGGTTTTGATTTGCATTTCTCTAAAGAGCAGTGATGATGAGCTTTTTTTCATATGTTTGTTGGCTGCATAAATGTCTTCTTTTGAAAAGTGTCTGTTCATATACTTTGCCCACTTTTTGATGGAGTTGTTCGTTTCTTTCTTGTAAATTTGTTTGTTATTTGTAGGGTCTGGATATTAGCCGTTAGTCAGACGAGTAGATTACAAACGTTTTCTCCCATTCTTTAGGTTGCCTGTTCACTCTAATAATAGTTTCTTTTGCTGTGCAGAAGCTCTTAAGTTTAATTAGATCCCATTTGTCTGTGTTGGCTTTTGTTGCCAGTGCTTTTGGTGTTTTAGTCATGAAGTCCTTGCCTATGCCTATGTCCTGGATGGTGTTGCCTAGATTTTCTTCTAGAATTTTTATGGTCTTAGGTCTTAGGTTAAATCTTTAATACATCTAGAGGTAATTTTTGTGTAAGGTGTAAGGAAGGGGTCCAGTTTCAGCTATCTGCATGTGGCTAGCCAGTTTTCCCAACATTATTATTAAACAGGGAATCCTTTCCCCATTTTTTGTTTTTGTCAGGTTTGTCAAAGATCAGACAGTTGTAGATGCGTGGCATTTCTTCTGAGACCTATGTTCTGTTCCATTGCTCCATATCTCTGTTTTGGTACCAGAACTATCCTGTTTTGATTACCATAGCCTTGTAGTATAGTTTGAAGTCAGGTAGCATGATGCCTCCAGCATTTTTTTTCCTTAGGGATTGTCTTGGCTATGGGGGCTCTTTTTTGGTTCCACGTGAAATTTAAGGTGGTTTTGCTCAATTCTTTGAAGAATGTCAATGGTAGCTTGATAGGGAGAGCATTAATGTTCTTTGAAACCAGTAAGAATGAAGGCACAATATACCAGAATCTCTGGGGCACATTTAAAGCAATGTCTAGAGGGAAATTTATAGCACTAAATGCCCACAAGAGAAAGGAGGAAAGATCAAAAATTGACACACTAATGTCACGATTAAAAGAACTAGAGGAACAAGAACAAACAAATTCAAAAGCTAGCCAAAGACAATAAATCGCTAAGATCAGAGCAAAAATGAAGGCGGTAGAGACATGAAAAACCCTTCAAAAAATCAATGAATCCAGGAGCTGTTTTTTTTTTTTAAGATCAACAAAATAGACCGCTAGCCAGACTAATAAAGAAGAAAAGAGAAAAGAATCAATGCAAGAAAAAACGATAAAGAGGATATCACCGCCAATTCCACAGAAATATGAACTACCATCAGAGAATACTATAAAGACCTCTATGCAAATAAACCAGAAAATCTAGAAGAAATGGATAAGTTCCTGGACACTTACACCCTCCCAAGACTAAACCAGGAAGAAGTAAAATCCCTGAATAGACCAATGACAAAGTCTAAAATTGAGACAGCAATTAATAGCCTACCAACCAAAAAAAAAAAATCCATGACTAGATGAGTTCACAGGCAAATTCTATCAGAGGTTCAAAGAGGAGATGGTACCATTCCTTCTGAAACTATTCCAAACAATACAAAAAGAGGGAATCCTCCCTAAGTCATTTTATAAGTTTAACATCATCCTGATACCAAAACCTGGCAGAGATACAACTAAAAAAGAAAATTTCAGGCCAGTACCCCTGATGAACACTGGTGCAAAAATCCTCAATAAAATACTGGCAAACCAAATACAACAGCACATGAAACAGCTTATCCACCACGATCAGGTTGGCTTCTTCTTTGGGATGCAAGGCTGATTCAACATATGCTAATCAATAAATGTCATCCACCACAGAACCAAAAACAAAAACCATGTGATTTATATCAACAGATGCACAGGCCTTCAACAAAATTCAAACCCTTTATGTTACAAGATCTCAATAAACTAGATATTGATGGAATGTACAGCAAAATAATATGAGTTATTTATTACAAACTCACATTCAATATCATACTGAATAGGCAAAAATTGGAAGCATTCCCTTTGAAAACTGACAAAAGACAAGGATGCCCTCTCTCACCATTCCTATTCAACATAGTTTTAGAAGTTTTGGCTAGGGTAATCAGGCAAGAAAAAGAAACAAACAGTATTCAATTAGGAAAAAAGGAAGTCAAAGTGTCTATATTTGCAGATGACATCATTTTATATTTAGAATACCTAGAAGGCCCCATCATTTCAGCCCAAAATCTCCTTAAGCTGATAGGTAACTTCAGCAAAATCTCAGAATACAAAATCAATGTGCAAACTACAACCATCTGATCTTTGACAAACATGACCAAAAAAAAAAAAAAAAAAAGCAATAGGGAAAGGATTCCCTATTTAATAAATGCTGTTGGGAAAACTGGGTAGCCAAGTGCAGAAAGCAGAAACTGGATCCCTTTCTTACACCTTATACAAAAATTAACTCTAGATGGATTAAAGATTTAAACATGAGGTCTAACACTATTAGAACTCTAGAAGAAAGCCTAGGCAATACCATCAAGGACATAGGCATGGGCCAGAACTTCATGACTAAAACACCAAAAGCACTGGCAACAAAAGCCAACACAGACAAATGGGATCTAATTAAACTTAAGAGTTTCTGCACAACAAAAGAAACTATCAATAGAATGAAGAGGCAACCAATAGAATGGAGGAAAAAATTTGCAATCTACTCAGCTGACAAAGAGCTAATATCCAGAATCTACAAAAACTTGAACAAATTTACAAAAAGAAACAACCCCATCAAAATGTGGGCAAACGATATGAACAGACACTTCAAAAGAAGACATTTATGCAGCCAACAAACATATGAAAAAAAGCTCATCATCACTGTTCTTTAGAGAAATGCAAATCAAAACCACATTGAGATACCATCCCACACCCGTTAGAATGGCGATCATTAAAAAATCAGGAGACAACAGATGGTGGAGAGGATGTGGAGAAATAGGAATGCTTTTGCACTGTTGGTGGGAGCATAAATTAATTCAACCATTGTGGAAGACATTGTGGCGATTCCTCAAGGACCTAGAAATAGAAATACCACTTGAGGCAGCAATCCCATTACTGGGTATATATCCAAAGGATTATAAATTATTCTATTATAAAGACACATACACACGTATGTTTATTGTGGCACTGTTCACAATAGCAAAGACCTGGAACCAACCCAAATGCCCATCAATGATAGACTGGATAAAGAAAATGTGGCACATATACACCATGGAATACTATGCAGCCATAAAAAAAGATGAGTTTATGTCCTTGGTAGGGACATGGATGAAACTGGAAACCATAATTCTCAGCAAACTGACACAAGAACAGAAAACCAAACACCCCACATCACTCCTAAGTGGGTGTTGAGCAATGAGAACACACAGACACAGGGAGGGGAGCATCACACACTGGGGCCTGAGGAGTGGGGGCTAGAGGAGGAATAGCAGTGGGTGGAGGGATTGGGAGTGATAGCATTAGGAGAAATACCTAATTTAGATGACGAGGCAATGGGTGCAGCAAATCACTACCATGACACATGTATACCTATGTAACAAACCTGCACGATCTGCACATGTACCCCAGAATGTAAAGTATAATAAATAGATATTTGTAAATCTCAAGTATTTCTATACACCAGTAACAGATACACAGAGAGCCAAATCATGAGTGAACTCTCATTTCCGATTAGGTACTACAAAGAGAATAAAATACCTGGGAATACAGCTAACAAATGATGTGAAGGACCTCTTCAAGGAGAATTACAAACCACTGCTCAAGGAAATAAGAGGGGACACAAACAGATAGAAAAACATTCCATGCTCATGGTTAGGCAGAATCAATGTTGTGAAAATGGCCATACTGCCTGAAGTAATTTATAGATTCAATGCTATCCCCATCAAATTGACTGTATTAAGAGATAATCAGATAGCTGGCAAATTATTAAATAAAAAGAAATTGAATGTAAAAATAAATTATCCCTAAATATTATTTATTCTCATATCTTGAGTAGGCACTGAGCTTGTCCCTCCTCTGCTAAAAGAAAACCCAGGTAGTTTTGCTTTTGATTAGAATCATTGAACTACCCCAGTTTTGTCTGTGAACATTTTTCCAGAGGAAATTGGCATGCAGGTGAGCCTTCAATGTGCTCAGGAACCAATTGGCTGGGAACCAAATGAGACAAAAAGTCGAAGGAAGGGTAAATTCTCACCTTCTCTCTCCCAGAGCCTAGACACTCTTCTTCTGCTCTTGGACATCAGAATTCCAGGTTCTAAAACCACCTTTGCAAAAATTATATCAGTAAGAAAATTATGACAGTGAGAGAGGTCTGAGCTAACCACTCCCTCCCCCCGCCACACACACACACACACACACACACACACACACACACACACACACACTCCCGCATTCGCGCTTTACCTTTTCCTTAATTGTTCCTGAGCTGTTGGGCTGAGCTAACCTTGAGAGACATTTAGGCTCTAGTTTAAATGATAATAGGCCTTGTTTGAAACTTAACCGCTTTTGTAAAGCCAGTGGTTGGCCACCAGGCTTCAGGAAGGAGAGGAGCCTGAGTGAGCTAAGGCTCAGACACAAATGATTGTCAGTCATTGCTCCAGAGGTTAAAAGATATGCAACTGTCCCAATGACTCCTTAAGATACCTCTGTGGTAGATTGCCCTTTTGAGATATCTTTTCAGGATTTTTGCATGTCTCGTGGATATGCTTGAACCTGCCAACCCTGGCTCCACTTGAACCTGCCAACCCTGCCCCTGTGGCCCCACCCGGAAGGATGGCCCACTGGAGGACAGCTTTCACACCCTATGATCTCATCTCCATCCCAACCCATCAGTAGCAAGCACCTGTTACCTGACCATCCCCACCCCTTCCCCCAAATTGCCTTTGACAAACCCCTAACTGATGAGATTTGAATGAGATAATTTGAGTATGAACTCCATCTCCCATGAGATGTGGCCAGCCTCATATCTATTAAACTCTTTCTCTACTACAATGCCATGGTTTTTCTGTATGCAGCTGGCAGGAAGTACTCCTCAAGTAGTAAATTTGGGGGATTGTCTAGGATCCGCTGCCTGTGGTTCATCAGTCCCCTCCAGTTCAGCAAACCTGGAGGGGAGCTCTGGCAGCCACTTATTTAACTTAAGGCCATCTCTGGTCCTGTCTTTGCTGATAAGGCAACTCTTACTGCCTGGATCTAATTGCAGTGGGGAAATAGTCTCTAGTGACCATTCTAGGTGCTGCCAACACCCTCCCTTCTCCTGATCTGTAGGCCTCTCTAAGAGGCACTATAGCCCTGTCACAGGAACTGGCCCCATCACAGGGATGGTCAGATTGGGGAAATTTCTCCCCAGCAGGACTAAAAATAGTGGACTGTTTGGAGGAATGCTCTTCTGGTGTGGAATCGATTTGGAAAGCCTTCTGTCCCTCTTGTCTTTGTTGTGTGTGTTTGTATATGTGGAAGGGATGTCTCAAGGAATTGCTGATGGAAGTCCAGTAGGCCTAACTCAGAGAACCTTCCTTATTTGTCTGGTCACAGTTGGGGAGCCCTGAATGAATGTTAGCAGAAGTTCAACAGGTCTGACTCGGGTGACCATCTGCTCTTCCATGTGACCCAAAGACCACCCACTGAATTCCTGGGTGACCTCCTGATCAGAGGTCATCAGTCCCCACTTTGAGTGGATAAAAGATGACAGAGAACAATGGGGGCAAGTTTGAGCCCTTCTAAGCTAGTATTGGGTGCAGAGTGAAGTGACTAGTGTCTGTTTTGTTACACGTATTTTGCATCAGTTGGGATGGAAAAGGTTAATTCAGTTTCTCCATTTTGGTTCCTGCATGCAGCCCATTGAGGGGCACTTTTCAAAATTGAGAGACATTCGGCTATGGTCCCATGAAATAGATAAAGATGATTTTTTCTTTGTGACTATGATGCAGCAAGCACAGTCACCAGGGTTGCTCAGGGAAAAGGAACCCAGAAGCCTGGTGTATCCGTCCATTCTTCCACTGCTATAAAGTGTGTGGTGGGCAGGTGTGGTGGCTCACACCTCTAATCTCTGCCCTTTGAGAAGCCGGTGGATCACTTGAGGTCAGGATTTTGAGACCAGCCTGGCTGACGTGGTAAAACCCCCTCCCTACTGAAAATACAAAATTAGCCAGGCATGGTGGTGCATGCCTGTAATCCCAGCTGCTTGGAGGCTGAGGCATGAGAATCACTTGAACCTAGGAGGTGGGGGCTGTGGTGAGCTGAGATCACATGACTGCACTCCAGCCTGGGTGACAGACTGAGAGAAAAGAAAGGGAGGGACAGAGGGAGGGAGAGGGGGCAAGAAAAAAGAAAAGAGAAACAAACTACAACTGGGTAATTGATAAAAGAGCTTTAATGGCTTATGGTTCTTTATGCTGTACAGGCTTCTGCTTCTGGGGAAGCCTCAGGAAACTTACGATTATGATGGAAGGCAAAGGGGAAGCAGGCACATCTTCACATGGCTGGCAAGAAAAAGAGAGAGGGCAAAAGGGGAGGTGCAACATACTTTCAAAAAACCAGGTCTCATGAGAATTCTATCACAAGAACAGTAAGGGTGAAGTCCACCCCTAGGATTTAATCACCTTACACCTGGCCCCTCCTCCAACACTGAGGATCACAACTCGACATGAGATTTGGGTGGAGACACAGCCAAACCATACCACATAGCGTGCCTGCAAAAGGGTAAGAAATTCTCACCAGTCAAGCTTCTGGCATTTCTCTATATGCAAAGTGGTTGAGCGAATAGTAGAAATTACTTCATTAATGAGAAAAAAAGCTTTTTAAGGCTAGTCTGAGGCTGTAGCAAATCTGGTGTAGCTTGTGCTATGAATTTGTCTTTCTGTGTCATTCTGTCACAAAGAGGTACTGCAGGGTAGAATGTGGGCTTAGGACCCCATAAGCCTACTTGCTCAGGCCAGCCCAGCAGACTGGTTAGTTACATACCTTGCTGTGTGTCCCTAGAGCAAAAACTGGATGAGAGTTTCTTCTTGTCTTGTTTTACGTCGTTGAGAGCATGACTTTATGACCATATAAGGTACTTTTTCAGTATCCACCATCTGAAGTGCAAGAATTTTTGAGTTTATATCAGGCAGCTAGTCTGAGAGGACCAGGAGCCTAAAATGAGTCAGCACACTCTTTATCCCAAATGTATCAAGCCTTTGTGTGAGTTTTGTCTTAAAAGGTCATTCCTATAGGGCTTCTGTCATCTTTTGCTATCTTAAGGCCCTTTCTGACAGTAAATTCTTGGAATTCATGAAGATGTCTCCTCTACCTACTTTCTGGAAATATCTTTTGCTCATATGGTTAAAGCCTCACAAATTACCATCTAGATTTTAACAGGCTTTTGAACAAACATTGTTTTAAAGCCCTTATTCTCACTCTAAACACTTCTCAGTCTAATTAATTGGCTTAAGGAAAATAAGCTCTTAAATAAACGCTATCAGAAAAATAGAAACTTAAATGCTTTTAGGTCACATGACTCAGATATTCTTTGCAAAATAAAGACAGTTTTAAAATGATTGGTGAAATTAAAAATGTCTTCAAAGTTAGACATTTGGTCTAAATTAGGCAGGTTAGATACTCTTTGCTAGGTGCTGTAAAGTCGTTAACTGTTACTATGATTTTTAATAATTGTTTTACTTGTTTGTTGATATGAGTTGGCTGTGTTCCCACCCAAATCTCATTTTGGATTGTAACTCCTATGATTCCCAAGTGTCATGGGAGGCACCCAGTGGGAGGTAATTAAATCATGGTGGCAGGTCTTTCCTATGCTGTTCTTGTAATAGTGAATAAGTCTCAAGAGATGTGATGGTTTTAAAAATGAAACTTGCCCTGCACAATCTGTCTCTCTGCTGGCTGCATCCATGTAAGTTGTGACTTGCTCCTCCTTGCCTTCCACCGTGATTGTAAGACCTCCTCAGCCATGTGGAGCCGTAAGTTCACTAAATCTCTTTTTCTTCCCAGTCTCAGGTATGTCTATATTGGCAGCATGAAAATGGACTAATACGTCTGTTTTACAGCAGTTATATTCTAGGTAAGGCCTGGGACATACAGAGTTAGCCAGGTCCCCTTGGTAGGCTGGCAAGACTCAAACATTATCTGCACTCTGTCCTTGTCCTAGACTCTGTAATCTTATATGTGGTTAAAATTGCTTGCTTACCAGGTTTTTCACCAAAAATGTAAGTTGTTAAGAGTTAATTGTGTAATATGTACTTGAAACTACTGGAAAAACTGTTTTACATGCAAGACACAGAAGGAAAGTAAATGTGTTTTTGATCAGAAGTTATAAGAAGGTATAGGAATATGACCTTTGTTAAAGGGAATATAATTTTGTCTAGTTCAGAGAGTTTTAAGGATTGTCTTAACCTAAAAGAGTACTGGGACAAAACTAAAGGTCTAAACAAGTTGAAAAGGGTTGATATTGCAAGTAAAATTCCGTGGTTATGGTTAAGTTGGCTAAGATTTGAAGTGGATTATTTAGTGCTTTTTTTTTTTAATAGGTTGAACATAACACACTAATGCAGGGCTGGAATTTGGGCCGATGTATCTGAATAACAGAGTTTTCTTTAGAGAATTAATCTGTTTAACAGAAAATTATAAAGAGTTAAAGAGGTTTATGAAAATTTTACCTTATTGTCAAACTAATTAAGATTGTATAGACTTGTTTATAAGGTTTTATTAAGAACTGAGTTTACTTACACTAACAGAAGGGTGAAATTTTAGTTTTTTAATTAAGATTTTAGTGTAATATTGAAAGATAATGAAAGATTTTTGTTTGCCTTTCAAATAAATGACAAAAGCAGGTGAGAGAGACAGATTCAGCTGGCCTCATGCTGTCTTTATAGAAACCAGTTTGAAAAGTTGAGTCTCTCCTCAGTTAGTAAGTATCGTTTTAGCTAAATAAGTAACTTATAGTGACCTGGGATCTTATTTTGTAATATCAAGCATTTAAACCTTTGATATTTGACAAACTGTTTTTTGTGGGTTTTTTGTTCTTGTTTTCTTTTGCTTTTGCTTTTGAGACAGAGTCCCACTCTGCCACCAGGCTGGAGTGCAGTATCATGATCTTGACTTACTGCAACCTCCACATCTGAGTTCAAGTGATTCCCCTTCCTCAGCCTCCTGAGTAGCTGGGATTCCAGCTGTGCACCACCACACCTAGCTAATTTTTTTGTATTGTTAGTAGAGATAGGGTTTCACAATGTTGGCCAGGCTGGTCTCAAACTGACCTCAGGTGATCAGGTCCACCTTAGCCACCCAAAGTGCTGAGATTAGAATTATGAGCCACCATATCCAGCCAATATTTGACAAACTTTTCAAAGCCAGAATCTAAATTGTCTTTTTTTAATCTGATCAGCCTTTCAGATATTAAATACTCTAATGTACAAAAGAGACATATTTTGCTTATTTGGTATATTAAAATCATAACAGAAGCATTGTTAAGTATAAAATGGTGTTTTGCTTTCTTTAGACTGCATTATTGGTGTGTTCCAGAATTGTATAAAATTCCTGTAATTCTGGTATGTTCCAGTATACGTTAACAGTAATAACTGATTGTTATGTTAAACTATTGCGTGCCACAGAGATGACCAGAGCTTTACCATGGTTATTCTGAAACTTTTGTCCTCCGCAGTGGTTTTAATTGGATTATTTTCAAGGTGGTTTTAAATCAGCTATAGGAATCTGACAGGTGCTCTTGAGTGCATATTTCTGATAACTTTGGAGATTGTGACATTAAAATAGAGGGAAAACTTCCAAGACTCCCATAGAGAGCTAATGTGTTCATGAATATTAAGCAGAGCAGGAATTAATTACATAGACTGAACTAATGAAAGACTGAATCTTTTTATGGCTTTTTGTTTGAAGCTCTGCTTTTGTTTTTCAAAATCAAGAAAACCTTTTTTTCTTTTGAGCTATTTACAACTTTTAGCAATAAAGTATACTATTGTGAAGAAAATTTGGAACATGTTGCTTTCTCTCCACCTGATTTCTCCAGAATTTAGAAACTATCTGTGAGTATTCTGAACTTATGGGTATATAGTTGTTGGTTTTTTGTTGGTTTGTTTGTTTGTTTGTTTTTGCATAAGTGCAATAAGATTCTGTTTTCTTTTGTAACAGAACATGATTGGAGTTGCTGGTTATTTTACCAAAGCTTTGACTGTAATGGCATACTTTCAAATATAAACAGACTGCTTTAAGGAATCAAAGTTGACTTATAGGGCCAACACAGCACCTATACAGGATTCCTGACCTGTGATAAGTAAAGAATGTCACTTTCTGACAAGCCTAAGAAGCCCCAAGTTATCTTGGGATATCAGGATGAGGAATTCACCCATTTAATACAGATATTTGTAGCCAGATATTGGTTAGACCCAGAATTTTTTTTTTTTTAATGGAGTCTCACTCTGTCACCCAGGCTGGAGTGCAGTGGCATAATCTTCACTCACTGCAAATTCCGCCTCCTGGCTTTGAGTGATTCTCCTGCCTCAGCCTCTCAAGTAGCTGAGATTACAGGTGCCCACCACCACACCCAACTGATTTTTGTATTTTTAGTAGAGACAGGGTTTTGCAAGGCTGGTCTTGAACTACTGATCTCAGGTGATCGACCTGTCTCAGCCTCCCAAAGTGCTGGGATTGCAGGCATGAGCCACCATGGCTGGCTGGCTGGCTCAAGACTTTTTTTAATATCCAACCTAAGATTCCTTATGGAATAAAGTTAGAGCAAAGCCAATTTTTAAAAAGGCCTGGGCTGGGCATAGTGGCTCACACCTGTAATCCCAGCACTTTGGGAGGCTAAGGCAGATGGTTCACTAGGCCAAGAGATTGAGACCATCCTGGCCAACATGGTAAAACCCCGCCTCTATTAAAAACACAAAAATTAGCTGGGCATGGTGGCACTTAGTCCCAACTACTTGGGAAGCTGAGGCAGGAGAATTGCTTGAACCCAGCAGGCAGAGGTTGCAGTGAGCCGAGATTGTGCCACTGCACTCCAGCCTGAGTGACAAGAGTGAGACTCTCCAAAATAAGGGGTGGGGGGGCCTGTATGGAAAATAAGTATTCCTTTTTTTTTTTTTTTTTTTTTTTTTTTGTGGCGATGTCTTGCTCCCTCACCCAGGCTGGAGTGTGGTGGTGTGATCTTGGCGATCTTGGCTTACTGCAACCTCAGCCTCCTGTGTTCAAGCAATTCTCCTTCCTCAGTTTCCCTAGTAGCTGCGATTACAGACACCCACTCTCACTCCTGGCTAATTTTTGCATTTTTAGGAGAGACAGGGTTTTGCCATGTTGGCCAGGCTGGTCTCAAACTCCTGACCTCAAGTGATCCACGTGCCTCAGCCCGCTAAAGTGCTGGGACTACAGGTGTGAGCCACCACACCCAGCTGGAAAAATAATTATTCTTGCTGACTTTATGCACTCAGGCCAAATATAATAATACTAACATTTATTTTGCAAATAAATTTGTTCTACTATGATTTGTCTTTAGTAAAAACCAGAACTGGAAAGAGAAAAATATGTTTCAGAAAAAAATCTATAGTATACCTGTTGTTAGATTCTAGTCTTGCCCATTCTTTTTCAGTTTTTATTATTTTCTGCAATGTGGACTAAATCCTGAATTTTTTCCAGGATGCAGGTCCCCAAACTAATGCTTTCAGTTTTTTCTTTTATATTTCTGACTTGGACTCAATATAATTGCCACTACCTCTTTCATGAGGCCTTGAAAGCTAAGCTTATTCCTTGTAATAGAGGTAAGAGAAAAGTATGTTTGATTGCCACCACCTTCCTTCTCTATAACCAAAGATTCTTTGAGTCAATGTCTGGATAAATTGTGTCCAGTGTTAAACTTCGTTTTTCATCTGTCTCTACGGAAATGCCTTTCATTAGAAGTGTGTTTGCCTTCATCATATACAGAGGCCTAGCCCATCTGCAATGCCACCTTCCGATAGGGGAAACAGCTGTTAAATGAACTGATCTAGTTTCAGGTTTCAGGACTAGGACACTGCCTGAAAAGATGTGAGACAGTATATTTAAGTTTGCTCCTTCCTATTTATCCCAATCTGTCTTTTCTAATGACCTATAATCAACTGTTCATTTAAGTGATATACTAACCACTTAAATGTGTGGTTTTTCTCTATGAAGTGGGCAGGAAGAGCCCCTCAGATGGTTATAGTTCTCTGACTTTTGGTCTTCAGATTCGCACCAATAGCCCCCAGGCTCTCAGGCCTCACAACCCAGGCTGAAAATCACACCGTCAACTTTCTTGGCTCTAAAGGGACTGTGGGTGAGAATATTAATACATTTATCAAACATGCGTGAGTACATGCAGAGGGCTACAAAGCAGTAGTTTCACTCCTTTTCTCCTGGAATCAACCCCTGCAACTATGCCACCTGTCAGCAGGAAGAAGCCAGAGTGGTCTGTCACCCTTTTCCATCTCTATAGCCAACACCTTGAGTGTCCTCTCTATCAGTGAGTATCATTTTGGCTAAATAAATAACTTATAGTGACCTGGGATCTTATTTTTTAATATCAAGTGTTTAAACCTTTGATATTTGACAAACTTGTTTTACTTTTCTTTTCTTTTTTTTTTTTTTTTTTTTGTTTGTTTGTTTGTTTGAGACAGAGTTTAGCTCCGTCACCCAGGCTGGAAGTGCATGTATGTGTCACCATATCCAGCTAATTTTTAATTTTTTTCATTTTTGTTTTTATTTTAAGTTCTAGGGTACATGTACAGATCTTGCAGGATTGTTACATAGGTATACATATGCCATGGTGGTTTGCTGCCTACATCACCCCCGTCACCTACATTAGGTATTTCTCCTAATATTATCTTTCCCCAACTCCCTACCCCTGCTATCCCTCTCCTAGCCCCCCACCCCCTAAAAGACACAAATGTACAATGTTCCCCTCCCTGTCTCCATGTGTTCTCATTGTTCAACACCCACTTATGAGTAAAAACATGCAGTGTTTGGTTTTCTGTTCTTGTGTCACTTTGCTAAGAATGATGGTTTCCAGATTCATCCATGTCCCTGCAAAGAACATGAACTCACCCTTTTTATGGCTGCATAGTATTCCATGGTGTCATTTTCTTTATCCAGTCTGTCATTGACAGGCATTTGGGTTAGTTCCAAGTCTTTGCTATCGTAAACAGTGCCACACTGAATATACGTGAGTACGTGTCTTTAGCATAGAACGCTTTATAATCCTTTGGGCATATACCCAGTTATGGGATTGCTGGGTCATATTCTATTTCTGGATCCTTGAGGAATTGCCACACTGTCTTCCACAATGGTTGAATTAATTTATACTCCCACCAACAGTGTAAAAATTTTCCTATTTCTCACATCCTCTCCAGCATCTGTTGTCTCCAGATTCTTTAATGTTCAGCCTTCTAACTGGCATGAGATGGTCTATCAATGTGGTTTTGATTTGCATTTCTCTAATGAAGTGATGATGAGCATTTTTTCTTATGTTTGTTGGCTGCATAAATATCTTCTTTTGAAAAGCGTCTGTTCATATCCTTTGCTCACTTTTTGATGGAGTTGTTTTTTTCTTGTAAATTTGTTTAAGTCCTCTGTAAATTCTGGATATTAGCCCGTTGTCAGATGGGTAGATTGCAGAAATTATTTCCCATTCTGTTGGTTGCCAGTTCACTTGAATGATATTTTCTTTTGCTGTGCAGAAGCTCTTAAGTTTAATTAGATCTCTTTTGGCTTTTTGGCTTTTGTTGTCATTGCTTTTGGTGTTTTCATCATTAAGTCCTTGCCTATGCCTATGTCCTGAAAGGTATTGTGTGGGTTTCCTTCTAGGGTTTTTATGGTGTTAGGTCTTATGTTTAAATATTTAATCCATCAGAGTTAATTTTTGTATAAGGTGTAAGGAAGGGGTCCAGTTTCAGCTTTCTGCACACGGCTACCCAGTTTTCCCAACACCATTTATTAAACGGGAAATCCTTTCCCCATTGCTTGTTTTTGTCCAGTTTGTCAAGGATCAGATGGTTGTAGGTGTGTGGCATTACTTCCAAGGCCTCTGTTTTGTTCCATTGGTCTATATCTCTGTTTTGGTACCAATACCATGCTGTTTTTATTACTGCAGCCTTGTAGTATAGTTTGAAGTCAGGTAGCATGATGCCTTCAGCTTTGTTCTTTTTGCTTAGGATTGTCTTGGCTATGTGTGCTCTTTTTTGATTCCACATGAAGTTCAAGGTGGTTTTTTCCATTTCTGTGAAGAAGGTCATTGGTAGCTTGATGGGGATAGCATTGAATCTATAAATTACTTTGAGCAATATGGCCATTTTTATGGTATTGATTCTTCCTAATCATGAGCATGGAATGTTTTTCCATCTGTTTGTGTCCCCTCTCATTAGCTTGAGCAGTGCTTTGTAGTTCTTCTTGAAGAGGTCCTTCACGTCCTTTGTTAGCTGTATTCCTAGGTATTTTATTCTCTTTTTAGCAATTGTGAATGGGAATTCACTCATGATTTGACGCTCTGTTTGTCTGTTATTGGTGTATAGAAATGCTTGCGATTTTCCCACATTGATTTTGTATCCTGAGACTTTGCTGAAGTTGCTTATCGTCCTAAGGAGATTTTGGGCTGAGACGATGGGGTCTTCTAAATATACAACCCTGTCTTCTGCAACTAGAGACAATTTGACTTCCACTTTTCCTAATTGAATATCCTTTATTTCTTCTTCTTGCCTAATTGCTCCGGCCAGAACTTCCAATACTATGCTGAATAGGAATGGTGAGAGAGGGCATGCTTGTCTAGTGCCAGTTTTCAAAGGGAATGCTTCCAGTTTTTGCCCATTCAGTATGATATTGGCTGTGGGTTTCTTTTAAATAGCTTCTATTATTTTGAGATACATTCCATCAATACCAAGTTTATTCAGAATTTTTAGCATAAAGGGCTGTTGAATTTTGTCAAAGCCCTTCTCTGCGTCTCTTTTTGGTTGGTAGGCTATTCATTGCTGCCTCAATTTCAGACCTTGTTTTTGGCCTATTTAGGGATTCAACCTCTTCCTGGTTTAGTCTTGGGAGGTTGAAAGCATCCAGGAATTTATCCATTTCTTCTTGATTTACTGGCTTATCAGCATAGAGTTGTTTGTAGTAATCTCTGATGGTAGTTTCTATTTCTGTGGAATCGGTGGTGATACACAGTTTGTCATTTTTTTTATTGCAACTATTCGATTCTTCTCTCTTTTTTATTAGTCTGGCAAAGGGTCTATTATGTTGATCTTGTCAAAAAAACAGCTCATGGATTTATTGATTTTTGAAGGGTCCTTTGTCTCTATCTTCTTCAGTTTTTCTGTCATCTGTTATTTCTTGTATTCTGCTAGTTTTTGAACTTGTTTGATCTTGCTCCTCTAGTTCTTTTAACTGTGATGATAAGGTGTTGATTTTAGATCTTTCCTTACTTCTCATGTGGGCATTTAGTGCAATAAATTTCCCTCTAGACACTGCTTTAACTGTGTCCCAAGAATCTCATATGTTGTGTTTCAAAGAACATCTCATTGGTTTCAAAGAACATCTTTATTTCTGCCTTCATTTCATTATTTGTTCAGTAATCATTCAGAAGCAGGCTGTTCAGTTTCCATGTAGTTGTGCAGTTTTGAGTAAGTTTCTTAATCCTGAGTTTTAATTTCATTACACTGTGGTCTGAGAGACTGTTATTATTTCTGTTCTTTTGCACTTGCTGAGGAGTGATTTACTTCCAATTATGTGGTCAGTTTTAGAGTAAGTGCAATGTGGTGCTGAGAAGAATGTATGTTCTGTGGATTTGGGTTGGAGAGTTCTGTAGATGTCAATTAGGTCCACTTGGTCCGGATCTGAGTTCAAGTCCTGGATATCCTTGTTAATTTTCTGTCTCATTGATCTGTCTAATATTGATAGTGGAGTGTTAAAGTCTCCCACTATTATTGTGTGGGAGTATACGTCTTTTTGTAGGTCATTAAGAGCTTGCTTTATGTATTTGGTGCTCCTATATTAGGTGCATATATATTTAGGATAGTTAGCTCTTCTTATTGCATTGATCCTTTTCGGTTTAAAGTCTGTTTTATCAGAGATGAGGATTGCAACCTCCTTTTTTTGGCTCTCCATTTGCTTGGTAAATCTTCCTCTATCTTTTTATTTTGAATCTATCTTTTGACTGGGGCATTTAGCCCATTTACATTTAAGGTTAATATTATTATGTGTGTATTTGATCCTGCCATTTTGATGCTAGCTGGTTGTTTCGCCTGTTAGTTGACACAGTTTCTTCATTGTGTCCATGGTGTCTACCATTTGGTATGTTTTTGCAGTGGCCGGTACTGGTTGTTCCTTTCCATGTTTAGTACTTCCTTCAGGAGCTCTTGTAAGGCAGGCCTCATGGTGACAAAATCTCTCAGCAGTTGCTTATCTGTAAAGGATTCAATTTCTCCTTCGCTTATGATGCGTAGTTTGGCTGGATATCAAATGCTGGGTTGAAAGTTCTTTTCTTTGAGGATGTTGAACATTGGCCACCACTCTCTTCTGGCTTGTGGGGTTTTTGCCGAGAGATCCTCTGTGAGTCTGATGGGCTTTACTTTGTGAGTAACCTGACCTTTTTCTCTGGCTACCCTTAGCATTTTTTTCTTCATTTCAACCCTGGTGAATCTGACAATTATGTTTCTTGGGGTTGCTCTCCTTGAGGAATATCCTTGTGATGTTCTCTGTATTTCCTGAATTTGAATGTTGGCCTGGCTTGCTAGGTTGGGGAAGTTTTCCTGGATAATATCATGAAGAGTGTTTTCCAACTTGGATTTATTCTCCCTGTCACATTCAGGTGCATCTAGCAAACATAGATTAGGTCTTTTCACATAATTCCATATTTCTTGTGGGCTTTGTTCATTTGTTTTTACTCTTTTGTCTCTAATCTTGCCTTCTCATTTATTTCATTGAGTTGATCTTCAGTCTCTGATATCCTTTCTTCTGCTTGGTCAGTTTGGCTATTAAAAACTCTTGTATGCTTCGCAAAGTTCTTGTGTTGTGTTTTTCAGCTCCATCAATTCATTTATGTTCCTCTCTTAGCTGTTTATTCTCATTAGCATTTCGTCAAACCTTTTTTCAAGGTTCTTAGTTTCTCTGCATTGGGTTAGAACATGTTCCTTTAGCTCAGAGAAGTTTGTTATTATCCACCTTCTGAAGCCTGCTTCTGTCAATTTGTCAAACTCATTCTCCATCCAGTTTTGTTCTCTTGCTACTGAGGAGTTGTGATACCTTGGAGGAAGAGAGGCATTCTGCTTTTTGGTGATTTCATCCTTTTTGCATTGGTTTCTTCCCATCTTCATGCACTTATCTACCTTTGGTCTTTGAAGTTGGTGATTCTAGGATGGGGTCTCTGAGTGGACATTCTTTCTGTTAATGTTGAAGCTATTTCTTTCTGTTTTTTAGTTTTGAACTGCTGGAGGTCCACTCCAGAACCTCCTTGCCTGAGAATCACCTGGAGTGGCTGCAGAATAGCAAAGATTACTGCCTCTTTCTTTCTCTGGTAGCTTCATCCCAGAAGGGTACCCACCAGATGTCAGCCAGAGCTCTCCTGTATGAGTTATCTCTTTGTATATGCAGGATTCAGGGAGCTGCTTGAGGAGGCAGTCTGTCCCTTATCAGAGCTCAAGTGCTGTGCTGGGAGCTCCATTACTCCCTTCAGAGCTGCTGGGCAGGCACATTTAAGTCTGCTGCAGTGGAATTCACAACTACTCCTTTTCCCAGGTGCTCTGTCCCAGGAAGGTGGGGCTTTGTTTTTAAGTTCCTGACATGCTGCTGCCTTTTTTCAGATATGCCCTGCCCAGCAAGGAGGGAGTCTAGTCACAGTCTGCCTGCAGAGGTGTTGCTGAGCTGCCACAGGCTCCCCCAAGCTGCTGTGTAAACTGCCTTGCAGTTTTGTTTACACAGGCAAAGTTAAACTGCCTCGGTAATGGTGGACTGCCTTGGTAATGGCGGACTGCCTTGGTAATGACAGACTGCCTCAGTAATCCTGAACTGCCTTAGTAATGGCAGATGCCCTTCCACCCCCGAGCTCAACCATCCCAGGTCAAGCTCAAATTGCTGTGCTGCCTGTGAAACTCTCAAGCCAGTGAGTTTCAGTTTGCTGATCTTTGTGAGGGTGGGACCCTTCCAGCCAGATCACTTGGCTCCCTGCATTCAGCCCCTTTTATCTCAGGGTAATGGAAAGCTCTGTCTCCCAGGCATTCCAGGTGCCAGCTAAAGCAGCTGCCCAGATTTGTGCTGAAACCCACAGTGCCAGCTGATACAGCCACCCAGATTTGTGCTGGAAACCCATGGCTCCAGCGAGAATCTCCTGGTCTGTGGCCTGTAAAGACCATGGGAGAAGCATAGTATCTGACCCGGGGTGCTGGAGTGGCTGGAAAAGTACCCACTGGCCTCCATAAGAGGGGTGTCCTCCAGCCCATTGCACTTTCCAGATAAGGCAGTGCCCCACCCTGCCTCAGTTTGCCCTCCTTGGGCTACACCCACTGTCCAACCAGTCCCATTGAGATGTACCTGGTACTTCAGTTGGAAATATGGAGATCACTCCCCTTCTGTGTTGCTGTCACTGAGCGCTGCACTCCTGTTCAGCTATCTTGGCGGAAATCTTTTTAATTTTTTGTAGAGATAGGGTCTCACTATGTTGCTCAAGCTGGTCTTAAACTCCTGGGCTCCAGTGATCCTCCCACCTTGGCCTCCCAAAGTGTTGGTAATACAGGCATAAGCTGCCATGCCCAGCCCATTTTTTTAATTTTAGTAAGGGCCATTCTGACTAGTGTGAGAGGTTTTGACTTGCATTTATCCGATGATTAGTGATGTTGAGCATTGTTTTGTATGCTTGTTAGTCACATGCACAACTTCTTTACAAAAGTGTCTGTTCATGTCCTCAGCCCTCTTTTTACTGGGGTTGTTTGGCTTTTGCTCATGCATTTGTTTAAGTTCCCTATAAAATCTGGATATTAAACTTTTGTTGGATGCATAGTTTGCAAATATTTTCTCCCAGTCTGTAGTTGATCTATTTACTCTGTTACTACTTTCTTCTGCTATGCAAAAGCTCTTTAGTTTGATTAGGTCCCATTTGTCAAGTTTTGCTTCTGTTGCAAAGGTTTTCTTCTAGGATTTTTTATAGTTTTAGGTTTTACATTTAAGTATTTAACCCATCTTGATTTGATTCTTGTATACATTATAAGGAAGGGGTCCAGTTTTAATCTTCTCAACATGGCTAGTCAGTTATTCCAGTACCATTTATTAAATAGGGAGTCCTTTCCCCATTGCTGTTTTTGTTGGCTTTGTAGAAGATCAAATGATAGTAAGTGTGTGGAATTATCTGGGCTCTCTGTTCTGTTCCATTGGTCTATATGTCTGTTTTTGTACCAGTACCATGCTGTTTTGCTGTAGCCTTGTCGTATCATTTGAAGTCAGGTAATGTGATGCCTCTAGCTTTGTTCTTTTTGCTTAGAATTGCCTTGCCTATTCAGGCTCTTTTTGAGTTCCATATGCACTTTTAAATAGCTGAGAACTTTCAAAAGAAAATTTCAAGGGAAAAAAGCTTGCCAAGTTTGGGCTCTTCTTCTGTGTCACTGCCCACATTTTATTCTAACAACCTAACTATGCAAGAAATCACATGACATACTCGGTCTGATAATGGCAGAAAATATTTTAAACTTGGACTATCTTGGAAACTCTAAGACATACAGCTGAATGTCAGATGAAATTTTAATAGGAGAATAGTATGAGCTATATTGACGGCACAGCCAGCTTGAGAGAAAGAGGCCCATAACCAGTAGGTGTTTCAAATAGATGATCCTTCAGTCCCCCCACATTGATTCTCCAGGTTAAAGGCTTTTACACCTCACTAAAATCCTGTATTTTCTTGGGGTAGGGCATGGTGGCTCATGCCTGTAATCCCACAACTTCGGGAGGCCAAGGCAGGGAGGTTGCTTGAGTTCAGGAGTTCAAGACCAGCCTAGACAACATGGTGAAACACAGTCTCTACAAAAAAAAAAAAAAAAAAAAAAAAAATTAGCCAGGCATTGTGGCATGCATCTGTCTGTACTGCCTGCTACTCTGGAGACAGAGGTCAGAGGACCACTTGAGCCCAGAAGGCAGAGTTTGCAGTGAGCCAAGATCACACCACTGGACTCCACCTGGGTGACAAAGTGAGACCCTGTGCCAAAAATTAAAATAAAATAAAATCATGCATTTTCTTATCTGTGGATCAGATGATAACTTATGTTTCTTTGGATGTCGTTTCTTCAGTCCAGGTCTGTGCCTAAATTGGGTTCCATAGAACAGTAATTACAGAGGCTGTGAAGAGATACTCAGAAAACAAGGGTTCTTAATTAAACACTGTGAAATAAATTTTCCTTTTGGCGATGCATAATGCCTATTGTGTACTAAAGATTGTGAGGCTGGACACAATGAATACCTGTAATCCCAGCTCTTTGAGAGGCCAAGGCAAGAGGATTGTTTGAAGCCAAGAGTTCAGGACCAGCCTGGGTAACATAGTGAGACCTTGTCTCTACAAGAAAATTTTTTTTTACATTAGCTGGTTATGGCAGCATATGCCTGTAGTCTCAGCTATTCAGGGGGCTGAGGTGAGAGGGTTGCTTGAGCCCAGGAGCTAGAACTGCAAAGAGCCGAGATCATGCCACTACACCCCAGCCTGGGCAAGAGAGCAAAACCCTGTATGTGTGTGTGTATATATCTATATAGATATATATAGATATATAGATATATATACACACACACACACACACACATGCATGCACATGCACACATACATATGTGTATATATGTGTTTACATATACATATATATGAATATGTACATACATTTATATTATACATATATATGTATGTTCTGAGAGGTCTCGAGACTCCAATTTAATTTGGTTAAACTCAGCATTCCCAAACTACTTTTTTCAGTACACCTATTAACATCCTACAGAGGGCTATTCCATAGAATTGAGGATAGACATTTTACGATTTCTTTTTTTTTGGAGACAGAGTCTTGTTCTGTCACTCAGGCTGTAGTGCAGTGGTGGGAGTTCAGCTTACTGCAACCACTCTCTCCTAGGTTCAAGCAATTCTCCTGCCTCAGCCTCCCAGGAGCTGGAATTACAGGCATACAATATCAAGCCCAACTAATTTTTGTATTTTTAGTAGAGAAGGGGTTTCACCATGTTGGCCAGGCTAGTCCCAAATTCTTGATCTCAGGTGATCTGCCTGTCTCAGCACCTCAAAGTGCTGGGATTACAGACATCAGCCACTATGTCTGGTCCATTTTACCATTTCTAAGATAAACTTTTTTTTTTTAACCTTTCAGTGTAAGATTTGTAAAATTAAGGTATATCCTAGTATCTCTGTATGGTGCTCATCGACTGTTGTAACCCAGGTTGTGGATTTGTGGATTTGGTCAAACCTGTTCATATGATCACTTCAACTGAGTTATGTGTATTATCGGTATGATACAAGTTGAATTTTCGTGCTATTTAATATGACTTATGATATATTAAAGTATGATTCAGAAATAAGGTAATGTGCATGCAAAAAGTCATAGAAAGAGAACAATAACATGCAGATAATATTAGTCAGAAAAGTTATTGGAGGAATTTGGAATCTGATGGTAGATATTAATAGTTTTAGGAATGTTAATCTATTTTTAAATTAATCTTTAAAAGTTCTATTAATAAGTATAAAATAAAATTCTGGGAAAGGGGTGGAGCAAGATAGTGGAGAAGTCTCCACCAGTCCTTCCTCACACAAGGACACCAGTTTAAGAACTATCTACATAAAAAAAAAAATAAAACCACCTTCACAAGAATGAAAAATCAGATGAGCACTCACAGTACCTGGTTTTAACTTAGTGTTACTGAAGGAGGTACTGAAGAGGTAGAAAAATCAGTCTTAAATTGTGGACACCACCACTGCCCCATCCCCCAGCAGTAGCAACAATTTCCCTGGAGAAACAGAGAGCCAGTGATTGTGAGGCATTGAACTCAGTGCTTCCCTGTTACAGCAGAAAGCAAAACCAGACCAAACGCAATTGATGTCCACTCATGGAAGGAGCATTTAAACCAGCCCTAGCCAGATAAGAATCATAGATTCTGACAGTCAGAACTTGAGTGCCCACAAGCCTCACCACCATGGGCTGAAGGGCTCTGGGGGTTCATACAAGCTTGAAAGGCAGTCTATACCACAAGAACTGCAACATCTAGGCAAGTCCTAAGGCTGAACTAGGCCCAGAGACAGTGGACTGGGGAGGCATGTGCCACACTAAGATACCAGCCAGGGCAGTTAAGGAGTGCCACCATCACTCATTCCTTAACCCCAGATATACAGCTCAGAGTTTTGAAAGCACTACTGGGCTTAGGGTTTCCTCTAAATCAGATAAAGCTTACAGTACAATCCCCAAGTCCTTTCAAATATCAACAAAGGATTTCCAAGATAGGCAGGTACAAACAAGCCAGACAGTGAAGATACATACCTAAATCTTCAATGCTCAGACGCCAAAGCACATTTGCAAGCATCTGCACCATCTGGGAAACATAACATCACCAAATGAACTAAATAAGTCACCAGAAACCAATCCTAGAGAAAGAGATACATGTGACCTTTCAAACAGATACTTCAAAATGGTTGTTTTGAGGAAACATGAAGAAATTTAAGATAACACAGAAAAAGAGTTTAGACTTCTATTGTATAAATAAAACAAAGAGATAGAACTGATTTAAAAGAATCAAGCAGAAATTCCAGAGAATAAAAATGCAATCAGCATACTGAAGAATGCATTAGAGTCTTTTAATAGCAGAATTTATCAAGCAAAAGAAAGAATAAGTGAGCTTGAAGAAAGGCTCTTTGAAAATAGAAAATACAAAAGGAAAAAGAATTTTAAAAAGAGAAGCACACCTGTGATATCTAGAAAATAGAATCGAAAGGGCAAATCTAAGAGTTATTAGCCTTAAAAAGGAGGTAGAGAAACAGGAGTAAAATGTTTGCTCAAAGGGTTAATTACTCAACAACTACCCAAACCTTGAAAAAGTTATCATTATCTAATCAGAAGCTATAAAACACCAAGCAGATTTAACCCAAAGAATACTACTCCAAGGTATTTAATAATCAAACTCCCAAAGGTCAAAGATAAAGAAGAGATCCTAAAAGTAGCAAGAGAATAGAAGCAAATAACATAAATTGGAGCACCAGTACATCTGGCAGCAGACTTTTCAATAAAAACCATACAGGCCAGGAGAGTGGCATGACATATTTAAAGTGCTGAAGGAGCTCGGTGTGGTGGCTCACACTTGTAATCCCAGCGCTTTGAGAGGCCAAGGCCCATGAATTAGTTGAGGCCAGGAGTTTAAGACCAGCCTGGCCAGCATGGTGAAACCCCATCTCTATAAAAATCAAAAAAATTATCTAGGTGTATGCCTATAATCCCAGCTACGCCTGAGGTTGAGGTGGGAGAGTCACTTGAACCCAGGAGCTGGAGGTTGTAGTGGCTGAGATTGTGCCACTGCACTCCAGTCTGGGCAACAGAGCAATGGCTAATGCCTGTCATCTCAACACTTTGGGAGGCTGAGGTGGTCAGATTGCCTTGAGCCCAGGAGTTTGATACCAGCCTGGGCAACATGGGAAAAACCCTGTCTCTCCAAAAACAAAAATATGAAAATCAGCCAGGCATGAAGACACATGCTTGTAGTCCCAGCTACTTGAGAGGCTGAAGCAAGGGGATCACCTGAACCCACACAAGGTGAGGCTGAAGTAAACCACGATTGCATCACTGCAATTCAGCCTAGGTGACAGAGTGAGACCCTGTCACAAAAAAAAAAAAAAAAAAAAAAAAAAAAGGACTAAAAGGATGTTAATGAGCAATAAAACTCACTGGTAATAGTAAGTACACAGAAAAACACAGAATTTTATAACACTGTAACTGTGGTGTGTAAACTACTCTTATCCTAAGTAGAAAGACTAAAAGATGAACCAATCAATAACTACAACAACTTTTGAAGACACTGACAGTACAATAAGGTATAAATAGTAACAAGAAAAAGTTTTAAAGCAAGGGGACAAAGATAAAGCATTGAGTCAGTAAATTCTAATAAACGTTTTCTTTTGGCTTGTGTGTTTGTTTATGCAAACAATACTAAGTTGTTGTCAGCTTAGAGTCACAGGTTATAAGATGGTATTTGCATGGTAACCTCAAACAAAAAATATATATAATGGATACACAAAAAATAAAAAGTAACAAACTAAATCATATCACCACAGAAAATCACCTTTGTTAAAAGACAGAAAGGAAAGAAAAGAGAACGAGAAGACCACAAAACTATCAGAAAACAAATAACAAAATGGCAGAGGTCCTTACTTATCAGTAGCAACATCGAACGTAAATGGACTAAATTCTCAAATCAAAAGATACAGACTGGCTAAATGGATTAAATAAACAAGACCCATTTGATCTGTTGCCTAAAAGAAACACACTTCACCTATAAAGACACACACAGACTGAAAATAAAGAGATGGAAAAAGATATTCCATGACAATGAAAACCAAAAAAGAGCAAGACTAGCTATACGAATATCAGACAAAATAGATGTCAAGACAAAAACTGTAAGAAGAGACAAAGAAGGTCATTATAAAATGATAAAGGGATAAATTCAGAAAGAGGATATAGCAATTTTAAATATATATGCACCCAACACTGGAGCACCCAGATATATAAAGCAAATATTAATAAAGCTAAAGAGAGAGATAGGCCCCAAAACAATAATAGCTGAAGACTTCAACACCCCACTATCAGCATTGGATAAATCTTCCATAGAGAAAATCAACAAAGAAACATCAGGCTTAATTAGCAGTATAGGCCAAATGGATCTAATAGATAGTTATATTTCATTCAAGAGCATCAGGATACGCATTCTTTGCCTCAGCACATTGGTTATGCTCAAGGATAGACCACAAGTTAGATCACAAATCAAGTCTTAAAACATTCAAAAAACTAAAATATCAAGCATATTCTCTGACCACAATAGAACAAAACCAGAAATCAATAACAAGAGGAATGTTTGAAACTATACAAATACATGGAAATTAAATGACATGCTCCTGAGTTGACCACTGGTTCAATTAAGAAATGAAGAAGGCAACTGAAAAATTTATTGAAACAAATGATAATGGAAACACTACATAGCAAAACCTATAGAATAGAGCAAAAGTATGCTAAGAGGACAGTTTCTAGCTATAAGTTTGTACATCAAAAAAAGGAAAAAATTTCAAACAAGCAACCTAGCAATGTATCATAAAGAACTAGAAAAGCAAGAATAAACCAATTCCAAAATTAGTAGAAGAAAAGAAATAACAAAGATCAGAGTGTAAATAAATGAAACAAATGAAAAAACAATGTAGATCAAAGAAGCAAAAAGTTTGTTTTTTGAAAAGGTAAACAAAAGAGACAAACCTTTAGCAAGACTAGCTGAGAAAAAAAATGGGAAATCCAAATAAAATCAGATATTACAATGGATACTGCAGAAACTCAAATGACAATTCATGGTCATGAGCAACTTTATGCCAATAAATTGGAAACTCTAGAAGACATGGTTAAACTCTTAGATTCATACAACCTACAAAGATTGAACCAGGAAGAAACTCAAAACTTGAACAGGCCAATAGCAATTAATGAGATCAGAGCTGTAATAAAAAGTCTCCCAGTAAAGAAAAGCCTGGAACCTAATGGCTTTCCTGCTGAATTTTATCAATCATTTAAAGAACTAATACCAATTATACTCAAATTGTTCTGGCAAATATAGGAGAAGGGAATACTTCCACACATATTTTATGAGACCAGTGTTACCCTGATACCAAAACCAGACAAAGACATATCAAAAAATTTAAAAATACAGGCCAATATTCCTGATGAAAAATCTTCAACAATATATTAGCAAACATAATTCAACAATATATTAAAAAGATTATTTGTCATGACCAAGTGGGATTTATCACTGGGATACAAGGATGGTTCAATGTACACAAATCAATATTATATACCATATCAACTGAATGAAAGACAAAAACCACATGATCACTTCAATTGATGCTATCAAATGAGAAAGAATTTGATAAAAATCAACATCCACAGCTAGCACCATACTGAACGACAAACATTGCATGTTCTCATTTATTTGTGGGACCTAAAAATCAACACAATTTAACCCACGGAGATAGAGTCGAAGGACAGTGAGGATTTGGGGGTAGATGATTAATGGCTACAAAAAATTGAATGAATGAATGAATAATGCCTAGTATTTGATAGCACAACAGGGTGACTGTAGTCAATAATAATTTAATTGTACATCTTAACCAAAAGAGTTAACTGGATTGTAACACAAAGGATTAATGCTTGAGGGGATAAATACCCCATCCTTCATGATGTGGTTATTATGCATGTCATGCCTGTATCAACACACATCATGTACCCCCTACATATATACACCTAGTAAGTACCCACAAAAATTTAAAATTAAAAAATGTTTTTTAAAAATCTAAGTGGGGCCAGGCGCGGTGGCTCAAGCCTGTAATCCCAGCACTTTGGGTGGCCGAGGCGGGTGGATCACGAGGTCAGGAGATCGAGACCATCCTGGTCAACATGGTGAAACCCCGTCTCTACTAAAAATACAAAAAATCAGCTGGGCATGGTGGCACGTGCCTGTAGTCCCAGCGACTCGGGAGGCTGAGGCAGGAGAATTGCCTGAACCCAGGAGGCGGAGGTTGCGGTGAGCCGAGATCACGCCATTGCACTCCAGCCTGGGTAACAAGAGTGAAACTCCGTCTCAAAAAAAATAAAAATAAAAATAAAAATCTAAGTAAGAAAACATAGTTTCCTCTCCTCAATGAGCTGTCATTCCAATGTGGAGACAGATCAAAAATAAAAAGGTAGATAGATACATACATATATAAACACATACTCGGGCATAAATATATTAATACATATTATCAAGTCATTATAAGTATTATGAGAAACTAAGAAGAAAACAAAGCTGGATAAGGAGATAGAGGACAGTAGGTAGAAAGGGCTATTTTAAGGTCAGCATTTAAATTGTTTTATTTTGATATCAATTAGATTCCTAACCATAGCTCATTAGAAGGACTATGACCTTAATATTAGATATTGCTTATGTGCTCAAGTATTTGCAGCTTTTTTCTTTAAATCATAGCCATATGGTAAATTTTCTATTTCATTATGGTTCTTTTTTATTGATATTCATGTAGTGTGTGTTTCTTGGACAAGCCAATTTTTATTAAAATATTTCTGAAAGAAAAAAAAAAGGAAAGGGCTATTTTATATAGGGAGTGAAAACATACCTACAAGAGAAGGTGATGTTTAATCAGAGGCCCAGATGGCGATAAGAAGCAGACTATGGGCCGGGCACCGTGGCTCATGCCTGTAATCCCAGCACTTTGGGAGGCAGAGGAGGGAGGATCAGGAGGTCAAGAGATCAAGACCAGCCTGGCCAACATGGTGAAATACAAAATTAGCTTAAAATACAAAAATTAGCTGGGTGTGGTGGTGCACGCCTGTAGGCCCAGCTACTCAGGAGGCTGATGCAGGAGAATCGCTTGAACTTCAGAGGGGGAGGTGGCAGTGAGTTGAGATCGTGCCACTGCACTACAGCCTGGTGAGAGAGCTGAACTCCATCTCAAAACAAGAAAGAAAAAGAAGGAAAGAAGGGAGGGAAGGAGGGAGGGGAGAGAAAGGGGGAGAGAGAGAGGGAAAAAAAAAAAAAGTAGACTATGTAGATATCCAGGGGAAAACTTTCTAGGCAAGAGAACAGCAAATGTAAAGAATCTGAGGAAGGAATGAGCTTGATGTGTTCATGGAACAGCATGAAAGTTGGACTAGAGCAGAGTAAACAATATAAAAAGTGAAAGGAAGTGAAGTCAGAAGTACAGGGACTCGATCATGCAGACCTTTGCAGACCATTTGAGGATTTTTTAAAATCATATTTTATGTGAGAAAAGACAGCTTTGAAGGGGATTGAATAGAAAAGTCAAATGATTTTTTAGATTATTTTGTGGAAAGCTGATCCTTGCAGGCCAAGAGTGTGCTCTTGGGCCATTCTCCTGTCTCCCAGTCCCCAGGTAAACCATCAGTTGATATTTTACATCTAAGGGTCTCTGCTTAGTAAGCCTCATGGGCTGAAAGTGACATTACTGTGTTCCCTTTGGTCTCTCTCATCAAGCAATGTGATAAAACTTTTGACATACTAATATAATGTGCTCTTTGACATGATTCTAGCAAATCTTGGTTCATGAGTCTTTTAATAAAAAAGAAAAAACACTGTATTTGAATATATCAGCTTAACATTTTTATTTTGCAGCATGAGATGGATAAATAAAATTTTACTTGAGTTTTTCAAAAACCATGAAAAACAACAACACAAAAGATTAGCTGGCATGTGGAGTACTAACTCTAGAAGGCAAGAATGGAGTCACTGAAACCAGCTAGGAAGCACTAGCCTGAGTAACATTAAATTGTGGCTTTGATTAGCACATAGTGAGAGGGATGGTGAAAAGTGTTCAGTTTGGGAATATATTTTGAAGGAAGAGTCTATAGCAATTGTTGATGGATTAGATGTGGGATGTGAGAGAGAGGAATTGCAATGGTTTAAACCTCCCCCCCGCCAAAACTCATTAAAAAGTAGGACCTTTAAGAAATTAAAGTCAGGCTGGGCGCGGTGGCTCACACCTGTAATCCCAACACTTTGGGAAGCCAAGACAGATGGATAATCTGATGTCAGGAGTTCAAGACCAGCCTGGCCAATATGGTGAAACCCTGTTTCCACTAAAAATTCAAAAAACAAAAAATTAGCCAGGCATGGTGGCGGGCACCTGTAATCCCAGTTACTCGTGAGGCTGAGGCAGGCGAATTGCTTGAACCCAAGAGGTGGAGGTTGCAGTGAGCCAAGATTGTACCATTGCACTCCAGCCTGGGCAACAAGAGTGAAACTCTGTCTCAAAAAAAAAGAATGGGTTGATTATCACAGAAGTGAGCTTCCGGTAACAGGATGAACTTTGGCCCCTTCTGCTCTCTGTCTCATGCACTCACTTGCTCTTCCTCCTTCAGCCAGGTCCTCCAAGGCTCTCACCAGACAATAGCACCAGCTCTTGGACCTTCCAGGCTTCCCAACTGTGAAAGATAAAATTCTTTTTATATAAATTACACAGTATGTGATAGTCTATTATAGCAGCAGAAAATGGACTAAGACAGAAGCTATCCATATCTTCTGAATTTCTGACATTAGCAACTGAGTGATTAATTAAGCCATTTACTGAAAAGGGAAAGATGTTAGAGGGGTACATATGGGAAGGAAAAATAAAACTTCTGTTTTGATATTAGGTTTGGGATACCTGTAGGATATCCAAGCAAAATTTAAGAAAATGAGGAATGAGAAAGAGAAAATTTCAGAAATGCAGATATATGCTAAGAGTCTCTATGAAATGAGATGCTGACAGTTGCTACTTTCTCTTTTGGTGTTCATTTACTTGTACCTCTCATATCAAAGCATCATGCCATGCTTAGTGTAATGCCATTTGTATAGGGTTTTTTCATTACGCTCCCAAACACAATATCTCATCTCTGGGAGCCTGGAATAGCCCTGGAACTTGCTTTGAACAATAGAATGCAATTGAGGTAATGTTCTAGGACTTCTGTGCTCAGGCTTAAGAGAATTGCTACCTTCTGCTTCCTCCCTCATAAAAGCCAGCTACCACACTGTACAGAGTATATGCTAGACTACAGAACTGTGAAAGCCATGTGACAGGTGGCCCTGGAGGATGAGAAACCAACCTGGATGTTTCAGCCCCTGCTGAGTCCCTGCTGAACACATTCGAGTATTGCCAGGGATGAACACAAATTTAGGCTGTATATACCATCTCAGCTATTCTACATGGAATAAAAAACACGTAACTGTGACCAGTCAACCCACAGAATCATGAAAAACAATAAATCATTGTTGTCTGAAGCCACTAAGCTTTAGAATAATATGTAACAGCAATAGATAACTGAAACACACAGTCTTCACAACAACCCTACAGATAAATTGCCATTATTATCCTCATTTTGTATACAAGGAAACTAAAGCTTAGAGAGTTTAAATAAGTTGTCCAATAATGAAGATTCCAGACCCTAGCTGCTAAGTATGACGTTAGAGATTATCACCGAGGCCAACCTGTGCCTTAAGATATAAAATAAACCATAATATCCAGTGACAGAGACAAAAAGATCTAGAGATAATGTATTGAGAATATGAATGAAGGTCTTCACTGTAATATTTTTGTCACCTGAAGGCAGTGTCTCCGACACAGGGATTCTATTCAGAAAACAGTTTGTCGTAACAGACTGATAAGTGTTCACCCCAGGCAATGCTAGAGCACTGAGAACAGAGGCTTTTACGCAAAGCATCCACTTTCCCTTGGAGAGTAAAGGGAAGAAGGATATTAATTAGGACAAAGAATAAGAACTAACACATGGTCTCAGTTGGTTGTCGTGGTTTAGGAAGAAATCTTCCAGAAAAAAAAGATTAAAAACTAATGAAAAAAAAAATGTTCAACATCACTAGCCACTAGAGAAATGCAAATTCAGACTAACAATGAAATATTATCACATACTTATTAGGACAGCAAATAAAAATTAGTGTCAATACTGATTCCTGGCAAGGATATGGAATAGCTAGATTATTGTTGGTGGGAATGTAAAATGGATAACCATAGTTAAACAGTTTATTACAAAACTAAATATGCAACTGCCTTACAACCTAGCAATTACACTCCTGGGCATTTATCTCAGAGAAGTGAACATTTACATCTATACAAAAGCCTGCATACAAATGTTCACAGTAGCTTTATTTATAATATCCAAAAACTAGAAACAAAATGTTTCTAAATAGGTGAATGGTTAAATAAATTGTGATAGCTGGGCACAGTGGTTCACACCTGTAATCCCAGCACTTTGGGAGGCCAAGGCTGGCAAATCACCTGAAGTAGAGAGTTTAAGACAAGCTTAACCAACATGGAGGAAACCCCATCTTGACTAAAAATACAAAAAACAAAAAAAAAAGGCCAGGCCTTGTTGCAGGCTCCTGTAATCCCAGCTACCTGGGAGGCTGAGGCAGGAGAATCGCTTGAACCTGTGAAGCAGAGATTGCAGTGAGCTGAGATCAAGCGGTTGCACTCCAGCCTGGGCAACCAGAGCAAAACTCCATCTCAAAAAAATTAATTAATTAATTAATTAAACTGTGATCCATCCCTTCCATGGAATACTATTCAGCAATAAAAAGGAATGTCGCAATGAAACACATGGAACTCAAGGGCATTGTGCTAAGTGGAAAAAGCCAATCTCAAAAGATCCAAAAAAAAAAAGTCACATGCTGTAAGATTACGTTTGCTGTATACTGTATACTATTCTTGATGTAACAAACTTGCAGTGATAGAAAGCTGATTAGTGGCTGCCAGGGGTTAGGAAGGATGGGGATCAGAGAGACAGGTATGACTACAAAGAGTAGCTCAGGGAGATCTTTATGGTGATATAGAGTTCTGCATCTTGATTGTGATGGTGGTTACTAGTGTCTGTACACGTGATAAAATGGCATAGAACCATACAATCTCATCCCATCAATGTTAATTTCCTGGTTTTGATATCGCACTATAGTTACATAAGATATGACCACTGGGGGAAACTGAGAGAAGGGAGCATGGACCTCACTGTACTATTTTAGAAATTTCCTATCAATCTATAATTGCTTCAAAACAAAAAGGTTTAAAAAAAAAAAAAAAAAAAAACAGTGTACAATAGACCTCAATAAACTTGACGGGTTTTTTGTTTTTTGTTTTTTGAGATGGAGTGTTTTGCTTTTGTCACCCAGGCTGGAGTGCAATGGTGCATTCTCAGCTCACTGCAACCTCCACCTCCCAGGTTCAAGCAATTCTCCTGCCTCAGCCTCCCAAGAAGCTGGGATTACAGGCATGTGCCACCACACCAGGCTAATTTTTTGTATTTTAGTAGAAATTGGGTTTCACCATGTTGGTCAGACTGGTGTTGAACTCCTGACCTCCAGTGATCTGCCAGCCTTAGCCTCCCAAAGTGCTGGAATTATAGATGTGTGCCACCATGCCCAGCAAAGTTGATTTTTTTTTTTTAACTTACCTTATTCTAGACACTGTGCTAGGTCCCCTGATATGACTAATACCTGAACTCATGCTCTGATTTACCTCTTCCCACCCCATCCCCCATACACATTCCCTAATCAGTTTCTCAGCCATACCCCGTTGCTTGTTTCTGGATCGTTCATTAAAGATTAAATGGTATTTCTGAGAGGAAAGGAAGAAGGCAGGAACTAGAACTTTCTGGCAATCACCAAAAAATAGGCAAGTTCAAGAAGGGGAGACTAGCTCCACAGACAGCGAAAATTAGACAAGAAATGTGGGAAAGGGTGATGTATGTTTACTATAAGCAAAGTAACTACTGGAAAATAGCCCCATAAACTATTTCATGTTGCCAAACTCACAACTGTTTATTCTGTATCACCAACCTCACTCTGGAAACTCAAATTCATATCATTGTTCCAGGAGAAAGATCAGTGCAAATATAACATCAAGGCTGGAAAAAATAGCTCAGACAGTAGTGGTACCTTAATAAATATGAAAGATAGTATTTTACTTACCAGCCTAGTATTCTATAAAGTTCACTGCAAAAGCAGACCTCAGAGCAGTCACTTGTGTACAATGATTAATGATCATTATTCCAAGCCCCTGGACTTAGGTGATTCATGAAGGAAAAAAGGATACCCAAGAATCTGCATCAGATACTGATTTTTTAAAAAATCTGAGACTCTCAAACACCAAAAAACATTTATCAGACATAAGTACACTCAGCCCTACAATAAACTCAGGCTCACAGAGATAGAATTGCCCCTCCTTCCTTGTTTATATGTATACAGTAAGATGCCCTTTTAAAACTTATTTTCTCATTTCAATCCTATCTTGAACATTCTTGAATATATTGAAAATGAAATTTGACTATAATTTTTTCCCAGTCCTTCCAAAGTGAACCTAGAATGAGGGCAGAAGAAAACCGCACTTCCCCCTACCAAAGAGAAATCCAGCCAGTTAGCTCCCTGAAAAAATCTGGCATGTTATTAATTAAGCATTTTTCTTATTGAGATTTCAAAAAATGATCCAATATAAATTGGATTTTTCCTGATTGAAAAATATGATTAGATGAGGAAGCTGGAATCCAAGTTCACAATCATAACAGAGATGTCTACTTCACCCATGTATGTATTTCTGGCACTTAGCATAATGTGTGGTACATGACAGTTACTCATTACTTTTTAATCAAATTGAAAACTGGCAAAATGGTTTGTCAGGAGATTTTTCTCCTCATTAAAGGCACCTGTGAAACAAATAGAAATATGTCTGATCCCAAAAGTACATTAGAGAGACACTCTCCTTATTTCTACTTCTCTGCTGAATAGTGCATAGATTTTTCCAATATCTCTATCTGAATCCCTGAGCCCCAGAGCCACACTTTTTTTTTTTTTTATTGAGACAAAGTCTTGCTCTCTCACCAGCCTGGAGTGCAGTGGCACGATCTCAGTTCACTGCAACCTCCACCTCCCGGGTCAAGCGATTCTCCTGCCTCAGCCTCAGAGTAGCTGGGACTACAGTTGCGTGCCACCATGCCCAGCAAATTTTTGTATTCTTAGTAGAAACAGGGTTTCACCATGTTGGCCAGGATGGTCTTGATCTCTTGACCTCGTGATCCTCCTGCATCGGCCTCCCAAAGTGCTGGGATTACAGGCGTGAGCCACAGCGTCTGACCCAGATCCACATTTTTAAAGGCCTACTAGACAGTGCCACCTGGATCTGGCTGGTACTTCTTACTCAATATATTTAATCACGTCAACCCCAAATCTTTGTAGTCTCCCAAGTTAGACCAGTAATTCTCAACCTATGGAATAAGCAGCAAACAGATCATGGAGTCAATGGGGCTACCAAGGGAGGGTTGACAGGGGGTCAGCCTCAGGTACAGGCAATAAGAGGGTACATTTAGTTGAAAATTTAAAAACAGTAATAAAAGTGGCTAACAGTCAGTCTGCACTTTATTATCACAATCATCAGCAATGATAAACTATGTCAGTGATAAAATCTCCTTTTCTCTTTATCTACCTATATACACTATTGCTCCAAGTTTTAAACAATTGCTGTAGTTAGTTTTTAGTGTGAATCATATTTATTTAAGCTTCAAACTGAATATCTATATTATTTACCCTTTAATAAATATTATATTCTACATGGAATTTGACTCAAAGAGCTCCCAGTGCCAAGTGCAATGTTGCATGTGTGTAGTCCCAGCTACTCCAGAGGCTGAAGCAGGAGGATCACTTGAACCCAGAAAAATCAGCCTGGGCAACATAGTGAGATCCCCCCATCTCTAAGAAAAAGAATAAATAAATAAATAAATATTAAATTTTTAAAAATAAATACAAAAATAACTCACAGTTACACAGTTGTCCCTGACACAAGTAAAATCACACCTACTCCCATTCATTTAGAGCGTAAGTTCGCAAAAGTTCAGAATCATTCCAGACATTTCAGACATAATTCAAACCTCCAGTTCCTGTGGTACTATATATTTCTGTTTAAATAGTATATTTGAGATTCAAAAAAAAATGATAGCATAGTAATAGTAAAAGCAAAGAAACAGGATTTAAGTTACTTGAAGTCTTTCATTCTATATTACCAATTGGAGTTTTTATCCTGTTTAGATTTAAAACTGTAAGAAGTGAAAATGGCAAGGCAAAGTTTTTTGTGATAAATAAAAACTTTAGTTCATACATGAAATATTTTACTGATTTTTTAATCTTTTACATTAATTTTTTTTTTTTTTTTTTTTTTTTTTTTTTTTTTTTTCTGAGATGGAGTCTCGCTCTGTCACCCAGGCTGGAGTACAGTGGCACTATCTTGGCTCACTGCGATCTCTGCCTCCTAGGTTCAAGCAATTTTTCTGCCTCAGCCTCCAGAGTAGCTGAGATTACAGGCAGGAGCCACCACACCCAGCTAATTTCTGTATTTTTAGTAGAGACAGTGTATCACCATGTTGACCAGGATGGTCTCAATCTCCTGACCTTGTGATCCATCTGCCTCAGCCTCCCAAAGTGCTGGGATTACAGGCATGATCCGCTGTGTCCAGCCTAAAATTTCTTTTTTAATAATATTAGTTTATTTAGGCGGGGCACAGTCACTCATGCCTGTAATCCCAGCACTTTGGGAGGCCAAGATGGGTGGATCACAAGGTCAGGAGTTCAAGACCAGCCTGGCCAACATAGTGAAACCCCATCTCTATTACAGATATAAAAATTAGCCAGGCGTGGTGACAGGCGCCTGCAGTCTCAGCTACTCAGGAGGCCGAGGCAGGAGAATCACTTGAACCCCGGAGTTGGAGGTTGCAGTGAGCTAAGATTGCCCCACTGCACTCCAGCCTGGGGGACAGACCGAGACTCTGTCTCTAATAATAATAATAATAATAATAATGGCCCGAACGTGGTGGCTCATGCCTGTAATCTCAGCACATTGGGAGACCGAGGCAGGCGGATCACTTGAGGTCAGGAGTTCAAGACCAACTGGCCAACATGGTGAAACCTCGTCTCTACAAAAATTTTTAAAATTTTTTGAAAAGAAAATAATTATTATTATTTAAAACTTTTAAAGAACAAGAAAATACCCAAAAATACAATGGCTTAAAAAAATAGTAGTTTATTTTTCTCTTATGCCAATTAGGCAGATAGTCTAATGCTAGCTTGGCATCTCACTGTTTCAAGGGACGTAACTTCTTCCACCTTGAAACACTGCATGTAGCAATGGCTCACCACTATGTCCATAATTCAGCTTGAGAGAGGAGAAAAAGAGAGGACCCACACTTGTAAGAGCACGGTTAAGAAGTTGAACACATTCTTCCACTCACATCCTCCAGCCAGAATAGGGCTGCTGCCCATAGTCGTACAAGTTGTCGCACAGGGACATCCGGCAAAGGGTGAGCAGGACCTAAAATCCAGCTTGCCCTCTACTGCCACACTATTCACATCACAGCTCTACAGCTGCTCAGAGGAAGGGATGCCTTTTTCTAACGCACACAGAGGCAAGATTTGGGCCAGCAATAGCCCTCAGCTAAAAACTGTTACACAGGCACAACCAGCTACACAGGGAAAATAGTGGAATATTGGAATTAGATAAGCAGCCATTACCCAACTAAAACTTTATTTTAATTATACTTTAAGTTTTGGGATACATATGCAGAATGTGCAGGTTTGCTACATAGGTATATGTGTGCCATGGTGGTTTGCTGAATCCATCACCCAATCATCTACATTAGGTATTTCTCCTAATTCTATCCGTCCCCAATCCTGCAACACCCTGCTATCCCTCCCCTACCTCCCCCACCCCCCAACAGGCTCCAGTGTGTGATGTTCCCTTCCCTGTGTCCATGCATTCTCATTGTTCAACACGCACTTATGAGTGAGAACATGTGGTGTTTGGTTTTCTGTTCTTGTCTCAGTTTGCTGAGAATGATGGTTTCCAGCTTCATCCATGTGCCTGCAAAGGACATGAACTCAACCTTTTTTATGGCTGCATAATATTCCATGGTATATATGTGCCACATTTTCTTTATCCAGTCTATCATTGATGGGCATTTGAGTTGGTTCCAAGTATTTGCTATTGTGAACAGTGCCACAGTAAACATACATGTGCATTGTCTTTATAATAGAATGACTTAAAATCCTTTGGGTATATGCCCAGTAATTGCTGGGTCAGATGGTATTTCTAGTTCCAGATCATTGAGGAATCACCACACTGTCTTCCACAATGGTTGAACTAATTTGCACTCCCACCAACAGTGTCAAAGTGTTCCTATTTCTCCACATCCTCTCCAGCATCTGTTGTCGCCTGATCTTTTAATGATCACAATTCTGTCATGAGATGGTATCTCAATGTGGTTTTGATTTGCATTTCTCTAATGCCCAGTGATGATGAGTTGTTGTTGTTCTTATTTTTATTTTTTGGCTGCATAAATATCTTCTTTTGAGAAGTATAGTATAGTTTGAAGTCAGGTATCATGATACCTCCAGCCTTGTTTTGTTTTTGTTTTGCTTAGAATTGTCTTGGCTGTGTGGGCTGTTTTTTGGTTCCATATGAAATTTAAGGTTTTTTTTTTTCCAATTCTGTGAAGAAAGTCATTGGTAGCTTAATGGTGATAGCATTGAATCTATAAATTACCCAGTAGCTTGATGGGAATACCATTGAATCTATAAATTACTTTGGGCAGTATGGCCATTTTCACAACAGTGATTTTTCCTAACCATGAGCATAGAATGTTTTTCCATGTGTTTGTGTCCTGTCTTATTTCCTTAAGCAGTAGTTATCCCACCAATCCAACCCACATGGGTATGTTCACATCCTCATTAACTTTTTTTTTTTTTCGAGATGAAGCCTCACTCTGTAGCCCAAGCTGGAGCGCAGTGGTGCAATTTGAGCTCACTGCAACCTCTGTCTCCTGGGCTCAAGTGATTCTCATGCCTCAGCCCTCTGAGTAGCTGGGACTGCAGGCACACGCCACCATGCCTGGATAATTTTTTGTATTTTAATAGAGATGGAGTTTCACCATGTTGCCCAGGGTGATCTGGAATGCCTGAGCTCAAAGAATCCACCTGCCTTGACCTCCCAAAGTGCTGGGATTACAGGCGTGAGCCACCACGCCCAGCCCTCATTGACTTTCTATATGCTCCTCTTTCTGTTTGATTTGTTTCTCCCCAACTTCCTTGCAAACTGCTACCCATTCATTAAGATCTAACTCAAAAACTCTTGGAAGAGTCCCTCTTGACTCATCAAAGTCAACAGTTGCTTTTGTTATATTCTAAGAGTTTTGGGCTACATCAGCATTTCAGTATAGCTCATGTATTTCTGAGCATAAAACAGTTAAAAACTTTGAACAAGGCAACAATTTTACTTTTACTACTCAAGAATAAGTGCATTTCTTCACAACAGAAGAACAATCTCCATCTTGGACATGAACTCAGTTAGACTATAATGGACACATCGTAGGATGGCACCATAATATCTCCTCCTAGTATGCAGCACCACTGTATAATCTATAATCCCTTCCCTTTGAGTTCAGGTAGAGCTTATGACTTGCTCCTAACAGAATATGGCAAAGGTGATGAGATATACCTTCCTTGATTACTTTACATTGTTGGCAAAGGTGAATGGATTTTACAGATTAATTAAGGTCCCTAGTTAATTGTTCTCATCTAATCAAAAGAAGTAGTAACCTAGATGAGCCTGACATAATCAAGTAAGCCTGAAATAAAATTCTAAACCCCCCAACCAACTGAATGGACCCTCCCCTTAGCCATTCCAAAGTTAACCTGAAATATTAGTTTAGGCCATGATGGAAAGGGAGGGGTGTCAGAAATGCTTCCTTATATCCACCTCTCTTTGGAATGCAGGCACAGCTAACCAGCATTAACATTAAAACAAAGTTCTTTTTTTTTTTTTTGAGACAGAGTTTCGCTCTTGTTACCCAGGCTGGAGTGCAGTGGCACGATCTCGGCTCACCGCAACCTCCGCCTCCTGGGTTCAGGCAATTCTCCTGCCTCAGCCTCCTGAGTAGCTGGGATTACAGGCACGCGCCACCATGCCCAGATGATTTTTTTGTATTTTTAGTAGAGACGGGGTTTCACCATGTTGACCAGGATGATGTCAATCTCTTGACCTCGTGATCCACCCGCCTTGGCCTCCCAAAGTGCTGGGATTACAGGCTTGAGCCACCGCGCCCGGCCTAAAACAGAGTTCTTAAGCCTGAAAAACAGATTTCCTGTAGCAATAAGATACCAAATTCCAGCCTGAATCTAGTATAGCATCACATGACAGATAAGCCCTAAAAAAAATTGAAGTGTTTTGCCCCAAAATATATTTCTTTGACATATTTTGAAATGGCAAGGCTGTCTCTTGTGGGGAAAATCTATATTCTGTAGAGAATTCTTGCTCCTTTCCAGGTCTTTTCCCTGATCCAGGAGAGAATTAACTGAGTCTGGCATATTTTTAGGTCTAATAAGAGCTCTGAGGCCTACTACTTAAAGGCTTCATCTGCATGATAAAACCTTGATCTCCATAACCCCTTATGTTAACCCAGACCTTCCTTTGTATTGATTCTAGGTCTTTAGATAACTTTTTTTTTTCGTTTTCTCTTCAAAGCTACTGAAAATCAAGATAACAAACTTTTTCAACCAATAGAAAATTTTTTAATCTGCCTATGACCTGGAAGGTACCACCCTTCCCCACTTCAATTTTCTCACCTTTCTGGACCAATCCACCGTACATCTTACATGTATTATTTGATATCTTATGTCTCCATAAAATGTATAAAATCAATCTGTAGCCCAACCATCTTGGGCACATGTTCTCAAAATCTGGAGCTGTGTCATGGGCCATTGTTCACTCATCATTGGCTCAAAATAAATCTCTTCAAATATTTTACAGTTTGATTCTTTTTGTCAACACCCTTATAAATGGGGTCTGGAGGTCAGAGATGAAGAAGCCAGAGACTCTCTGGTTCTTGCATAAAGAGGCAGGCTGACAGCCAGATGCAGTGATTTATGCCTGTAATCAGAGCACTTTGGGAGCCTAAGGCAGGAGGATCACTGGAGCCCAGGAGTTTGAGACCAGTCTGAGAAACAGAGAGATCTAGTCTCTATGAAATATTAAATTAAAAAATTAGTTGCACATGGTGGCACACACCTGTAGTCCCAGCTCCTCAGGAGGCTCAGGTGGAACAGGATCATGCCACTGGCACTCTAGACTGGGCAACAAAGTAAGACCTATCTCAAGAAAAAAGAGAAGAAGCAAGGTACCATTAATTCACAGCCTCAAGGAAACAAATTCTGCTAACCACTAAGGAAGCCTATAAGCGGATGCTTCCCTAGTGAGGTCATCAGAAGACAAGATGGCTTGGCCAGCACCTTGATTTTGCCCCGAGCAGTGGGCCTGCCTAAGGGTATCTAGACTTCTGATCTACGAAAACCAAACATAAATGGGTGCTGTTTTAAGCCACTTATTTTTCTGGCAATTTATTACACAGGGTCAAAAGACAAAATTACAACAAAATTAAAGAAGGGCTGAAGAAAGCAGAAGAAGCAAAAAACAAAAAGTGTATTTGTTACCTTTTTTTTTTTTTTTTTTTTTTTCTGAGACAGAGTCTAGCTCTGTCATCCAGACTGGAGTACAATGGTGCAATCTCGGCTCACTGCAACCTTTGCTTCCTGGGTTCAAGCAATTCTAATGCTTTACCCTCCCAAGTAGCTGAGATTACAGGCGTAGTGATGTTAATTTTCATATTTTTAGTAGAGATGGGGTTTCACCTTATTGCCCAGTCTGGTCTTGAACTCCTGACTTCAAATGAGCCACCTGCCTCGGCCTCCCAAAGTGCTGGGATTACCAGCATGCACCACCACTCCCAGCCAGATTACCTTTTTTGTGTAAGGATTGAAGCAGAGATTACTTCACTATAATGCCAATTGAAGATTTTAAACAGGCCTGTTCGGGAAATTGGCTGTTATCTCTTTCTCCTGGTTTCTCAGAAGGTGAGACAACTTCATTCGGGTTTGATGACATGAAATTTTAGCATGGATGACTCCGTTTTTATTTTTAGTCAGGTCTGCTGGGGACAAGCACAGAAACTTAGAAACAATGGCCTCCTGTAATTTTTATTTAACAATAGCAATAGAAAACTAATACATGTAACACAGTCTCTTAGACTGGTGACAAAGATTCTCTCCTGTCAAAAGCCAAAACTGCAGCAAATTTAGTCTCCATCTTAATTGTCTTATTTTCATTTCTAAAATCAAACAATACATCATTCTACAAAGTAGAATGCGTGCTCCCATGAGCTGAGCAGAGGAGGTTAGGTTTATGAACAGAAAAGGGCTGAGGAAATCAAAAAACCAAAAACAAAAAGGAGATTGGTCATTTCAAAGTTACTTGTTAAGGTTAAGGCAGAGGGGACTTCCTTATCATGGCAGCTAAAACTGACCCATTTGAGAATTTGGCTATTATCTCTCTCTTGATTTCTCAGAAGATGGGATAAACAACTTCATCTTGGTGATGTGGAATTTCAGCATTTTGGTGTGGTCTATCAGGCCTGGTGAAGGAATATAGTCACACCAATGACCTCCTATGAGTTTTGTTCACACTCTCTTTACCTAACTCAAGTCACACGCTTCTGAACTCTTCTCAACCGGGCCCTGACTTTTGGGCTTCCTTGTTTGCCTCCACTTAATCCAGTTTTAGCAAGAGCCCTACTGGGTCAGTTTAGCAGAACTCCCCCACTCATGGTGTCTGATCAAATTCATTATCCCCCACCCTCAATTTCTTATCACCTTGGCCTGCCTTCAGCAAAAATCCTCTTAGGTCACTTTTGCCAGAATTCCCCTTACCCTTGATGTATCCTTTTAGTAATTTTTTAGCCACCACATCTGGCCTGTTTTATTTTGAATGAGCCATTGTGGCCTTACTTTTTGTTCCCCAACTTGAAGTATATGAAGGCTTTTGGTCTCCCTGGGATTGGGTGGAGGTATGAAAGTAGCAAGGGGTTAACTGTACACTGACCTGAGACCAGTTCAATAAAAGTGCACATGTTAAAAATAAATACAATATTAAAGGCATAAAAATAAAATTATGTGTAACTATGCATGTATGAATTGCTTTAATTTTAAAAAATGAAATCTTAAAATTATTAGAACTACCATGGAAAACACAAGATGTTCAGAAACCTGCCCTCCTTTAAGTAGTCCATAAAAGAAAGCTATGAAATCTTCTCTAAGAACCTTTAAGAAATTGTCTTAATCTTCTCAGGCTGCTGTTAATAAGAGATCATTGACTGGGTGGCTTAAAGAACAGAAATTTATTAATCACGTTCTAGAGGCTGGGAAGTCAAAGATCAATGTGCCTACAGATTTGGTGTCTTGGTGAGAGCTTTCTGATTTGTAGACAGCTGTGTTCTCACTCTGTTCTCACATATCCTTTCCTCCATATGTACTCATGGAAAGAAAGATCTCTCTCTCTCTCTCTTTCTCTTTCTCTCTCTCTCTCTCCTTATAAGGGCACTAATCCCATCATGAGGGTCCTACCCCATGACCTAATCTAGACCCAATTATCTCCCAAAGACTCCTGCTTCAAACAGCCATCACATTGGGGTCTAGGGTTTCAACACATGAACTGGGTAAAAGGAAGACACAAAGATTCAGTGAATAACAGAAATAAATCTTGGCCTAGTGTGGTGGCTCACACCTGTCATCCTAACACTTTGGGAGGCTGAGGCAGGAAGATTGCTTGAGGCCAGGAATTCTAGATCAGTCTGATCAACATAGTGAGACCCTATCCCTATTTAAAAGGAATGAAGGCCGGGCGCGGTGGCTCAAGCCTGTAATCCCAGCACTTTGGGAGGCCGAGGCGGGTGGATCACGAGGTCAAGAGATCGAGACCATCCTGGTCAACATGGTGAAACCCCGTCTTTACTAAAAATACAAAAATTAGCTGGGCATGGTGGCGCATGCCTGTAATCCCAGCTACACAGGAGGCTGAGGCAGGAGAATTGCCTGAACCCAGGAGGCGGAGGTTGCGGTGAGCCGAGATCACGCCATTGCACTCCAGCCTGGGCAACAAGAGCGAAACTCTGTCTCAAAAAAAACAAAAACAAAAACAAACAAAAAAAAGGAATGAAAAGTAAGATTAATAAAATTAAAAAATTTTAAAGGACAGGCCATGTGTAGTGGCTCACACCTGTAATCCCAGCACTTTGGGAGGCCGAGGTAGAATGATCGCTTGAGCCCAGGAGTTCAAGACCAGCCTGGGCAACAAAGCATGACCCTATCTCTATTTAGGAAAAGAAGAAGGTATGGGAGGAGAAGGAGGTGGGAGGAAGGGGAGTGGAGGAGGAGGAGGAGGAATGGTAGGAAGGGGGAGGAGGAGGAGGAAGAGGAGGAAGGGAAGGGGAGAGGAGGAAAAGGAGGAGGGGAGGATAAGAGGGAAGAGGAGGAGGAGAGGGAGGAGGAAGAGGAGAAGAGGAGGAAGAGGAGGAGGAGAAGAAAGAAGGAAGAAGAAGGAGGGAAAGGATGGAGAGGAGGAAGAGGGAGAGGAGGAGGCGAAGGAGGAGGAGAAGAAGAAAAGAACACTGAGAATGCTGACTGCTCTCTTTGAGGATATAAAGATGGGAGATTGGGAGGGAGTCTAGATAGGAGTGACTTCGGGCTTCTGCCTGGTCCCCCTTCCAATAGAAGATTAATGGTATCCAATGATCCAGAATTCCGTTGATCTGTCATTGTCTCCGTTACCCCTAGGTAACAGAGACTGATAAAGATGCAGGTGTCAGGTGGAGGAGGAACCTGTCTAGCCCGGTGGATATTTTGAAGGGAGCGACAGATACTACCAGAGATTATCAATTTCTCAAGGTTATTCTTTACCTGGGTTGCCCCTTCTCAGATTGCCTACAGAAAGGCCACCATAATAGTTTGGTGAGGGGCTAGAAAAAGGGGAAATGTGGATGCTTTCATGACTCATTCACAGAAATGTCCTTTCTAGTTCATCCTGGATGACTGACTCTAGCAAATATTTGATTACCAAAACTCTAGCAGTGTAGTTGGGTTTTCATAGTACTTACTGAATGCTCTTGAAGGGTACAAAAAATTTCATTCAGAATTTGACACATTTTGAAATGACTGTTCAGAAGACCTGCAAAGTTGTCTTTTGTTGGGGAAATGTGCATCTGCAGAGACTGTGCATTGACACAGACAGGCTTTCTCTGGTGCTCTCCCTTGTCCAGATCTAGGAAAGATCAAGAGTCTGACATCTTTAAAGGTCTGACAGAAACCTTCACCATCTATAGTTTCTAAAGGCTACTATCTGTGAGATTTCATTTGTTCAACAAGACCATTTTTGCTAGCCAGGCCTCTTCTTCTCCCCTCCCATAACCTGTCTTGCCACCATAATCTGTTTTGCCCAGATGTAGGCCCCATTCTTTCTGTAATCTCTGTAATCTCAAGGTGGTATAAAAGCAACCATTTGGCCATTTCTTTGAGTTTTTACATTTTGTATGACTCCCACACACGTGTGCATCAAATAAAATTTGCAGGCCTCTTTTCCCATTAATCTATGTAATCAGTTTGTTTTATAGACTCAAATTATCAAACATTCAAGGGAAAAATTTAAACTTCCCTACAGTCTCATCTTTCCCTGTCTCCCACCTTAAGAACATTATTTTAGTCCTTAAACCTCCTTCTAGGCTGGGCACGGTGGCTCATGCCTGTAATCCCAGCATTTTGGGAGGCCGAGGCAGGCAGATCACGAGGTCAGCAGTTCGAGAGCAGCCTGGCCAACATGGTGAAACCCCATCTCTACTAAAAATCCAAAAAAATTAAAATTAGTCGGGCATAGTGGCAGGTGCCTATAATCCAAGCTGCTTGGGAGGCTGAGCCAGGAGAATCACTTGAACCCAAGAGGCAGAAGATACAGTGAGTCGAGATTGCGCCATTGCACTCCAGCCTGGGCAACAAGAGTGAAACTCCGTCTCTCTCCTCTCCTCCCCTCCTCTCCCCTCCCCTCCCCTCCCCTCTCCTCCGCCCCGCCTCCGCCCTGCCTCGCCTCGCTTCTCCTGCCTCTCTCTCTCTCTCTCTCACACACACACACACCCATCCTTTTCCCCAAAGGCAAGGGAGATTAATAAATTAAGTTGTACTTTCTCGGTTCTGGTGAGAATGTACAAAGCTGAAATCATCTGTTTAGAAAAAAAGTTTGGACTGGACACGGTGGCTCGCACCTGTAGTCCCAGCACTTTGGAAGGCCGAAGTGGGAGGATCACTTGAGACCGGGAGTTCAAGACCAGCGTGGGCAACATAGCGAGACCCTATCTTTACAAAACTAAAATTTAGTAATGATGTATTTGTGTTGGGACCTCTTCCATGTTATATACAAAAATATCCCAGTGCCTCTCAGCCTGGGCTCAGAAAATTTCCTGTAGCAGATTAATCTGGAGTTTGGTTTAAAGGAGAAGCCAGTGGCGGCAAACACTCTTGATTATGAGAGGTATCTTTTCCTTTCACTTTTTCCTTCAGCTGCCCTAACTGCCATTCACTGGGCAGAAGAAATAAAGTGAACTTAGGGCAGATTCTTTCCTCAAGCAATGAGACTGTTACCCCTTTTGTCATGGCAATGGATCTGAGAGTCCACCTAATTCTCTGGTCCCGGATCTCACCATGGCCTGAGGCAAAAGAGTAGGGTAGCTTGGAGCTTGTGGATGAGGGGAATTACTACTGTGTCCTCTGTGTTCACCCAGAGAGAGACAGAGATCAGAACCACTGCGTCTCCCCAGCCAGGCCTCGTCCGACTCATGGGAAGCACATGGGCCTGTGTACTGGGGGTTCCTGGCGCCTCAGGGATTCAAGCAACTTTCACACCAGTAAAGGCGGCCCTGCCTAGCGCAGGCAGGACGCGGAGGTGGAGAGTTGCGGGGCGCCATGCAGCCGCCAGAGGACTCAAGTGCCTCAAGTCCCCGCGCGATGGCGTTCCGCGGACCGGGAAGGAAAGGTGGTCGGCCTGCGAGGAGGTGCGGACGGGGCCAGGAAGCCCACAGGCAGGGCGGGTTCCCGCCTCACCCGCGAGCTGCCGGCGTCCGCACCCGGCCCACCTGTCCCTGCCTCCCCACCAACTCCAGGGCCCCACCCAGATCTGCGCTCGCTGGGTGACCTCGACGCCCGGGCGGGGACCGAGGGCGCTCTGAGCTCCGTGCCCAGCTCCCGGACCCACTCCCGCTCCGAAGCTGAGGCCAGGGGTCTCCAGACAGGAACGACAGAGGGGCCGAAGCCCAGGGGCAGCCTGCTTCAGCCCTGGCCGCCGCGCAACAATGGCCCGGGGGCTGCCCGCGCCGCGGCGAACGCGGAGGAGCAGGGGCGCCCGGGCGCTGGAAGCCCCGCCCCTCGGCCGGCGCCCTGACAACGCGGGCGGGCTGGGCTGCGCCGCCTGCTCCCCGCCCCTCGGCGGCCCGCACCAGGCGGGGCCCGGGCTAGAGCGCTGCCGCTGCTGCAGCAGCAGCTGCTCTGCAGAGTGGTGGCCGGGGCCGGGGCCGGGGCCGGGGCCGGGGTGCCCTCCCTCCCACCTTCTCCCGCCATGAGCCAGGGAAGTCCGGGGGACTGGGTCCCCCTCGATCCCACCCCCGGACCCCCAGCCCCCCCCAACCCCTTCGTACATGAGTTACATCTCTCCCGCCTTCAGAGGGTTAAGGTAATGTGTGGGGAGTGGGCGTCGGGAGGACCCGTGGGGATAGGAAAATGGGGCCGTTTGAGCCCTGGCAAAGGTGGGCTTGGGGATCCTTGAGAAGGAGACTGCTGAGAGGCTTGCTGAGCGGGAGTCCGGGGATGCGCACGTGGGGGCGGCCGGGGGTGGGCAAGGAGTCCTGGAGAGGACGCTGCGGGCTTGGGCTCAAGACAGCTCGAAGGTGTGGAAGAACTGAATAGGTGGGGATGAAGGGCTGCAGGGGACCCAGGGGTTGGAGAGATGAAGGACGCTGGGGAATGCGGATTACATCCTGCGGAGGCTGACGGCTAGGACGGAGTTAGAGGCTACGGGAAGCCGGGGGTGGGGGCGGGGGCGTGCCGAGTTCTCCTCCGGGGCTTGACTTAGACCGAAGGCGTTTCTGGGCCGGGAGCCTGTGACCCTGTGCCCTTCGTACACCCCCTCTTTCCACTCCCTCCAACCCCCCTCCACCCCGCACTGCAGCACCTCCCGGTGGGGGCAGGGAGGCTGAGAAGGGGGTTGGCTACAGGAAGTGTAGCCGCGCCAGCCTTGGGGAACTGCGAGGTGGTGTGGGGAGGGAGTGTCCAAGGTTTCTGCTGTCATCACCTCCCCGGAGGCAGGCTCCAGGGGCTAGGTTTGTTTCCCTGCTCCTTCCCTAAGGCAGCCTATGGAGTCAGCCTGGCTCCCGGCAACCTCTCCCATGCGGAGTGGGGCCGAGCTCTTGTCTCCTGTATCCCCCAGTAGTATGGGATTGCTGTTGGGCAGTGCTAGAAACTGACCTCCGGCCTGAAAACTGGACCTCTCGGTATTTACAACCCTTTGCGTACTAGGCCCAAAGTGGAAAGATCTGTGCACCTGGTTTCTGTTGGGCATAGGAGCTATTTATGGAATAAGATGTGGGGGAGGAGGACCTATCTCTAACCTACTGTACATCAAGCACAGCACCCTGCACTTTCGCATGCATTCTTATTAAATCTTTTAAGTACTAGATGCATTTTATGACATTCGGTTTTATAGGTGGGGTAGGGACCAACTGAGAGATAGAAAAATAAGGTCCTTGATCCCATTAATTTTTTATCCTCTTGCCCTTATTGGTATCTTTAGCCCACCTTGGGTCCCAGTCCGCTCTCCTGTTCCCACACCACCTATCACCTGCAAGGGATGATGGCTGTCTGCTCCAGGGTCTATCCTTTGTGGGAGAGAGATGCTGTGGAGGCAACATATCCAAGCCCTAAAGTGGCATTCTCTCCCACCCTTTGCAGTTCTGCCTCCTGGGGGCACTGCTGGCCCCCATCCGAGTGCTTCTGGCCTTTATCGTCCTCTTTCTCCTCTGGCCCTTTGCCTGGCTGCAAGTGGCCGGTCTTAGTGAGGAGCAGCTTCAGGAGCCAATTACAGGATGGAGGAAGTAAGTGGGAGGTCAGCCTCCGGAGACCCTACTTCTCTTCCCTGCTGTCTATTCCCCTCCCCCTTTGAGAAGAAGAAAAGGGAGGATTCTGAAACTATTCTGTTTAACTTGGGTGAATGAGTCAGCCAAGCTCAGATCTGGTTCCCAGACCTCACCTGTAAGTAATGCCCTGATGTGTCCCAAAGTGGCCAGAGACCTTGGCCCCTTGGTCACATTCTATTTAAGGGTAAAAGAGAGGTGCCTTACTTCCCCGGTGCCTGAACCTGGGGGCGGTTGAGGGTTAGAACCACTGCTTCTGCTGATACCCAACCTTGCCCTGGTTAGGACTGTGTGCCACAATGGGGTGCTGGGCCTGAGCCGCCTGCTCTTTTTCCTGCTGGGCTTCCTCCGGATTCGCGTTCGGGGCCAGCGAGCGTCTCGCCTTCAAGCCCCTGTCCTTGTTGCTGCCCCACACTCCACTTTCTTTGACCCCATCGTTCTGCTGCCCTGTGACTTGCCCAAAGTTGTATCCCGAGCTGAGAACCTTTGCGTTCCTGTCATCGGAGGTGAGAATTCAAACAAACGGGGTCGTGAAGGGGAAGGGTGACAACTCTGGGCAAAAAAAGTCAGGAATGGGGACACTGGAAAAAAGAACTGGCCTCAAGTGGGGAGGGACTATTGGCAAATGAAATATAAATTACCACCATTAGTCAACCAGTCTTAGATTCGGAGGGCTGGGACAGAGAGGTATTAGAGGGAGTTCTGGTCAGTTCTCTAAAATGACAGCTGCTATAAAGGGATTGCCCCAGGGCAAAGAGCTAGCAGAAACTTCTCATACTGTTGAGAGAGTGGAGGCTGCAGAAGTTACCGCCCCTGGGTAAGAATGAAGTGATTCCTCTTCCTATCCTTTCCAAACCCCAGCCCTGCTTCGATTCAACCAAGCCATCCTAGTATCCCGGCATGACCCGGCTTCTCGTCGCAGAGTGGTGGAGGAGGTCCGAAGGCGGGCCACCTCAGGAGGCAAGTGGCCACAGGTGAGTAAGGGTCTCAAGACCATCTCCATGTCCTCCTGAAGAGACCTCCCTTTCCTCTCTCCTCAGCCTTCAGCCTTCTTCACGTCATTCCGCTTTTTTTCCCCCCAGGTGCTATTCTTTCCTGAAGGCACCTGTTCCAACAAGAAGGCTTTGCTTAAGTTCAAACCAGGTGAATAAAATGATAGTGAGTGGTGGGCTGTAGGAAAAAGAAGTTCCAGATTTGGGGAGGAACTCTGAAATAACCCAAGAAGTGGAAGAGCGGCAGGGATAGGAGAGGAAGGGAGGGAGACAGGGAACCTCCTAGCTAATGCTGATAAGTTGGGGCGTCAGAGAGAAAATTATCAATGAGTGGAGCAAGGCCATATCTCATTTGAGAACTGTCCCAGACCTCCATACTTCATGCCCTCTAGCTACGTCTGTGTACTAACCTCTGCCTTGTGGGGGTGGGGGTGGAAATGGGATTTAGGAGCCTTCATCGCAGGAGTGCCTGTGCAGCCTGTCCTCATCCGCTACCCCAACAGTCTGGTGAGTCTGAGTCCAAGAAAGAGTGGAAAGGGGCAGCACAAATCCACTCCAAATGGAAATAAGTGTAAACCGTTGGTGCTATGATGGGATGTGCATTGGGGGTGTGACCAGAGGTGGGATCAGGCCCTCTGCTCAAGGTGATTGGCCAGTTCCAGGGGGAAAAAGTAATGCTCTTATGCCCTCACCTGTTTCTCCCATAGGACACCACCAGCTGGGCATGGAGGGGTCCTGGAGTGTGAGTTCTGGTATTTCCCGGGGTGAGGGTGGGGTGCAGGGTCCATCAGAGAATTCCTGCCCGTCTTCCAATCTCCCGACAAGGTGAATGGGCTTCTTCATCTGAGGACCAAGAGAACTCTAGAGGAGATGCCACTTTTACCCTGATCTCCCCATATAATCTAGCGATGCTTAGATTAACTATCCCACCTAAATTGTTCCTGCTGTAATTATGGCTCCTATGCACTTATTTTCCCATGTTTCTGTGATTCTTCTCCCTCGGTTTTCCCTTCTTGAGAATCATCACTGCCAGGCATGTCCTTGCCTTTTTCTTCCATTACTCACACCCCCTCTGGCCCACAGTTCTTCCTCTGGTGTATCCATGCAGCTCTGCTCTCTTTCCCTACCGTATTTCTGGCCCTTCCTTGTATCTCCCAACTCTGTATTCACCCAGCTGACCGTATGGCTAGGAGTCTGTCCCTGTATCAATGGGCAGAACTTTTCCCACTCCCCACCTGGGTTGGGGGAGGGGAGTGGGGTGCGGAAGCCAGGGAAGGAACCCATAGTTAGAGATTGGTGAGCATTGAAATCTCTCTTCTCTTAGCCTCAAAGTCCTCTGGCTCACAGCCTCTCAGCCCTGCAGCATTGTGGATGTGGAGGTATGGCCCTCATCGGTGGGGTGGGAAAATGGACGTCTCATACCTCTGAAACCTTGGGAAAAGAGGGTGGGAGTGGTCATACCTCACTTTGAGGTTCTGATAAGAATTGTGTGTGTCTGTTTCAGTTCCTTCCTGTGTATCACCCCAGCCCTGAGGAGAGCAAGGACCCCACCCTCTATGCCAACAACGTTCAGAGGGTCATGGCACAGTGAGTGCCCCACAAAGTATTTCCTGGAGCAGTTACACAGGGCAAAGGAACCACAAGGCGGTGGAGAGGGGGCGAGGTGTTCAAGCAAAGATTGAGGAGCAGGCAGTGAGAAGGGCTCTTGGACAGCTGAGATGGAGGAGGGGAGATTTAAAGGGGCCTGATCAACTCTTCCAATCAGTGGGCCAGTCAGGAACGAACCCTCAGAAGTTTCTTCTGCTTCCTTCCCCTCCATCCCATTCCTGTTCATCCTGTAGAGCTCTGGGCATTCCAGCCACCGAATGTGAGTTTGTAGGGAGCTTACCTGTGATTGTGGTGGGACGGCTGAAGGTGGCGTTGGAGCCACAGCTCTGGGAACTGGGAAAAGTGCTTCGGAAGGCTGGGTAAGTGGTCTTGAAAATGGGAGTGTGAGCGGTGTCACAGAGAGAGAGGGAATAAGAAGTGGAGAAATGAGGAGGAAGCAAAATCTTAAAAATGAAAAAAACTGGGTAAAAGGATAATGGAGTAAATAAAAGGAAGGGGGGAATAAATGGAAGGATATATAATAAGTCAGCTGAAAAAAGTAAGAAGGACTGTTAAGGGACTCACTCAGTACATCTTAGAAAAACAGCAGCTGAACGTGTGCTGGTAGAACTCTTGGTACTGGGGCTAAAGTCCTGCTGGATGGTGTGTCCAGAAGGAAACTGAGACAGCTCTCTGCCTTCAACAATTCCATTGTAGGCTGTCCCCTGGCTATGTGGACATTGAGGCAGAGCCAGGCCGGAGTCGAATGATCGGCCAGGAAGAGTTTGCCAGGCAGCTACAGCTCTCCGATCCTCAGACGGTGGCTGGTGCCTTTGGCTACTTTCAGCAGGTAAAGGAGCTAGAACACAGAGCAGAGCAGAACCGAGGCTTCCCTCCAGGCTGATGTGTTCCTAGTGGCCGTATCAGTCACTCACAGTTTGGAGTCTGTAGATGTTCTAACAGCTGTTAGATGGCCATCCCCTGAGATCCACTGAAGATTCATTTTTTTAATCAAGCATCCAGTGCATTGAAAAGCAATGTTATCAACATCATGAGGAGGAACAAGGGAGAAATAATCAGTGAGGACTATAAATTTCTGTAACCACTTTAGAGATTGGCAAAAGTGGGGAATGATAAGACTTTATGAGGCACTGGGTGAGGGTCTTTGAAGAAGAGTCATGAAGGTTACGTGTGAAGATGACACGTAGAAGAAACATCACTGGACAGGTGAGGTGGTAGAGAGCTTGAGACCCAGATGTATCTGCGGGACTTGGCCAGATTCTTTTAAATATCCTATAGCTTTTCTAGGGCAATTTTCTCAAGATTCTTAGCAAGCCATGTATTTCTCAAGATTTAACCAAGTTCCTCGATCAACTTAAAAAGTCCTAAAGGATTCTTCTTTTTTTGAGATGGAGTTTCGCTCTTGTTACCCAGGCTGGAGTGCAATGGCGTGATCTCGGCTCACCGCAACCTCCGCCCCCTGGGTTCAAGCAATTCTCCTGCCTCAGCCTCCTGAGTAGCTGGGATTACAGGCACGCACCACCATGCCCAGCTAATTTTTTTTGTATTTTCAGTAGAGACGGGGTTTCACCTTGTTGACCAAGATGGTCTCCATCTCGACCTTGTGATCCACCCGCCTCGGCCTCCCAAAGTGCTGGGATTACAGGCTTGAGCCACCGCGCCCGGCAAGGATTCTTAATGCTTATGAACAACCAACAGTGGTCCCAAGGAGCTTTTTGATTGAGATGCAGAATGTGACTCTCAACATCCTCTGAAGGGACAGAGAGTGACCAGGTGTCTAGATTCCTTAGATTGAGATAGACTGTCTCTGAAAAGCGCTTCCCCTACTTGGCCTGTAGCAGAGCAGAAACAAAAATTCAAATGCCATGGTCCCACATGGAGCTGGGACAGCAGCCATCATCCTCGTGTTTTTCATAAGAAGTTATGCCAGTAACCACCCTTTCAACCTGTTGGACCAATTCTTCTACATAGGCTGAGTCAGAGAGAACCAGTTTGGCTAGCCTGGGGACCAGGAGTGCCCTCCGCTGGCATGTCAGAAACTTCATAGTACCTGCAGCATTCCTGAGGGATTCCCTTACATTCCTAGGAGATCCCTTTATGGGAGGGCTGTGTCACCACGTGACCTGGTATAGCTTGAGAAAGCCTATGACCTGAGAGAAATTCCAGGGATTCTAAAGAGTTTGGGGCTCATAGTTCTGAGGGGAGCAGTCACAGGGGTCACCCCATTATCTGCTGAGAAGAGGGGGAGCCAAAATCCAAAGAGCAGGAAGCAGGGTACAGGGTCCCCACATTGCCCTGGTTTCTTTTTCACACCAGGATACCCAGGGTTTGGTGGACTTCCGAGATGTGGCCCTTGCACTAGCAGCTCTGGATGGGGGCAGGAGCCTGGAAGAGCTGACTCGTCTGGCTTTTGAGGTACTGAGGGGTAGAGGGGGTACTTAGTGGCTATGCTCACCCCACTCCAGGAGGCCTGTTTGGTATGCTGTTTTCAGTAGCTTCTAGATAGCAGGCACTTGGTATCCAACCTAGGGCCACACTGCCTAAAACTGCAGAGCCTCAGCCTCTATGTTGAGGCCTAGCTGGGAACAAGAAGAAGGAAAAAGCTATAAAGTCTACAGTTCTGCAGAAAGGACACTGAGGGTCAGGGAAGGCTTGTGCACCACCCTTTCGGAAGAGGAGGAGACCGTCAGGCCAATCTGTGGGGCAGGGTGAGGCCATGGCGTGAGGAGAGAACTTGACTTGCATCCCTTTGTCTCCCAAGCTCTTTGCTGAAGAGCAAGCCGAGGGACCCAACCGCCTGCTGTACAAAGACGGCTTCAGCACCATCCTGCACCTGCTGCTGGGTTCACCCCGCCCTGCTGCCACAGCTTTGCATGCTGAGCTCTGCCAGGCAGGATCCAGCCAAGGCCTCTCCCTCTGTGAGTCACTGCCTTCTCAGCCCCACAAAGGCATCTGGGGCACCAGGGAAGGCACTGGGCTGTGAGGAAACAGGGTTAGTGGCCAGTGCTGGAGATCAGAACCTATGAGAAGTGAGGCTGGGAGAAACAGGCTAGAAAAAGAGAGGACAAAAACCTGGATTTGAGAAGTTAAACAGAGCAGAGGGACAAGATGTTTTAGTTCTGAGGAAAGAGCCAGGGGATCCTCTTCTCATTCTTAGATCTTTTCACTGTTCCCCGTCTCACTCTGATTTGTCCAGGTCAGTTCCAGAACTTCTCCCTCCATGACCCACTCTATGGGAAGCTCTTCAGCACCTACCTGCGCCCCCCCCACACCTCTCGAGGCACCTCCCAGATACCAAATGCCTCATCCCCTGGCAGCCCCACTGCTCTGGCCAACGGGACTGTGCAAGCACCCAAGCAGAAGGGAGACTGAGTGCCTCAGCCTCTCACCCCCTCCTCCTCAGGGCAGCGCCAGGGGCCTCCCCTAGGCCTCAGCCCCCATCTCTGCTCCTGTTTGAATTTTGTTATTGTTGTTTGGTTTTTTTTTTTTTTTAATGTTGATTTTAATTTTTTGTTTGGTTGATTTTTTTGTAAGAAACTATTTTATATATAAATATAAATCTATATCTATATCTATTAAAAAAAAAATGAAGTCCAGTCACATTGATGCTATCATTACTTTGGAAGGAGAGGGATGGATGGTTGTAGGACACCCATTGGAAGATCCCAAATGTTTCCAAGGTTCATCCTCTTGGCCACAGTTGGATGAATCTTCCTCACTCTCAGATGGGCAGGGCTCTTTCCTGTACAGAAATCTTACTGAGATTCCATATCCTCCCCTCCTGCTGTCATCTCTCTTATGTACATTTTAACAGACTTCCTCATGAACCTCTTTCAGCTCATTCCCTCTTGTTCTGCCCTCATTAGAGATTAAAAAATAGCTTGCTACCATTCCATATTTAATAATCCTACTGAGACTTGATTCCATCACTCCTAGTGGAAGCACAGAGCCATGTCTGTAAGGAACCAGCCTCCTCCCTGCTGGTCAGACCAGCCACACGGGGTTTCTCTGCTACAAGATGAGTAAGGACACTGAAGTCCTTTCTGTCCAGCGTCTTCTCAAAGAAGAAACCAGGCCCCCTAGAGGTACCTTGTCTGGACACAATTATGGACAATTAGAAAATTAGGCTGGGCACAGTAGCTCATGCCTGTAATCCCAGCGTTATGGGAGATTGGGGCGGGCAGATGGCTTGAGCCCAGGAGTTCAAGACCAGCCTGGGTGACATGGTGAAACCCTGTCTCTACAAAAACAAAAAGAAATAGAAAAATTAACTGGATATGGTGGTGTACACCTAGAGTCCCAGCTTCTTGGGAAGCTAAGATGGGAAGATTGTCTAAGCCCAGGAGGTTGTGGCTACAGTCAGCCATGATGGTACCACTGCACTCTGCAGTCCAAGCTATAGAATGGGACCCTGTCTCTAAAAAAGAAGAAAGAAAATTCGATCACTATCTCAGAGATCTAACAGATAAAAAAGCATCTTTCTATCTATAGACTTAAAGAGAGGCAGATAATTATAGGACACCCAGATAAGCCCTCCCAACACCAAGTCCAGGCTTGCAAAGAGGGGATACATAAAGTGATCACTGGAGATTCCTCAGTCTGGGGACTTGAGGGCCAGTCTGTTGCCAAGAGGAGGCTGCAGGGAGTCCAGATAAGGCTGGAGACAAGGTAAGATTTACGGATTTGTAGAATCTAAGACTACCCCTACAGCCTTTCTTTATAGCATCTTACCCTATCTAGCAGCAAAGACATGAGTACAGAAAAAGGGCACTTTGATTGCATTTTCCAACAAAACTTTATTCTTTTTTTTTTTTTTTTTTTTTTTTTTTAATATAACTCCTTCCAAAGGTAACTCCCCCTGCAGCCTAGCCAGTCTGACCTCTCCTCTCCATACTTGCCACTTTCGCAGAACAACAAAACAACATTGAGCTGAGATTCAACATTGGGATTCTCCATTGGTGAGCAGCAGGGGTGGAATCTACTCTAGGGCACCCACCTTTAGGGACTGGCAAGTGGCATCAGCTGGTCCTGCTGCTCCCTACTGGCTACGACGTCGTTTCTTCCTTCTGCCCGTGACAAAACTGTCACGCCGCCTTTTACGAGGCTGTGAGGGTCGAACTACTCCCAGGTCTAGGAGTTTCTCCCCGCAGACCCCAAGTTGAGCTCCTGAGTGGGGTCTCTTTTCAGTAGGGGCTGGACCTTCAAACAGAGGTAGCTTCCCAGACTTGGCAACTGGATTTGGAGGTTTGCTGGGGCCTCTTGCCTCAGAAGAGAGCAGGTGGGATGCTCTCTGGCTGCCCTGACCTCCTGAGGTATGGTGAGGACTGGCAGGATGTCCCCTTGGCGAGACACTAAGTTTAGAGGCCAAGAGATAAGCAAAGCTGGAGAGTTCCTCATCCTCTTCCTCTGCTTCCTTCCCCTTCTTTTTCCCCTTTCTTTTGGCCCTATCTGCTGACCTATGTGTTTTACTAACAGAAGTTTCTCTCAGAACTATGGCATCCCTGGTTCCCCATCTGGTGGAAGTGCTTCCAAGGCCCTGGTGAGATGTTGCTTTGAGGGTCCCAGTTGTGTAAGACTCCTGACTCTCTTGGAAAGGAGCAAGGTTTTTAGGCTTGGATAGATCAGGATCCACCCCACCTTCTCCTTCAGGGTCATAAGAATGAACATTCAGTGGGCAGGTGTCCTCGCTGACCCTTCGTTGGAGGCCATAGTCATATTTAACATCTAGTATGTTGACCTGTTCTGGGGTTTCCAACAGAGGAGAAAAGGAATTGCCTCTGCTCCCTGCCTCTTGACTGGCTTCAGGCAAGGAGGAGGTATCCTGGGTCCCTATGATAAGGAGATTCTCTTGGCCTGTGGGCTGGAGGGTTTTTTTGGCAGACCCCAGTGTGGAACCACCAATTCTGCTTTCCAGCAATGGCAAGCAACCTGCTGCCCACAGATCATTGGGATCTCCTATGGTTTCATGGCTTTGTTCTTGATTTTTTTTGGACCTCAAGGTCAAGCTGTTGGCCCTCAAAGGTCCTGACAAGCTGCAATAGTTTCCCTTTTCTAGGGCAGCTGTTGCAACTGTGCCTCCCCAGGGGATCACACTGCTATCTGTGTCCCCAGGTAGTATGGTTTCTCCAGGACCCAGGGAAATGCCCCTGAAGCCCAGTCCCTGGCAGCCTTCCTGATACTCAGTTGCACACTCCTCAACTTGGAAGCTCTCTATGACCTCTTCTATTTGTATGGACAGCTCCAAGCCTGCAGTATCCATCCCACTGCTCAGCCAGAGTCCTGGGCTGAGAGAGACTTTGTCCTTGTCCCCAGCTGCTCTAAGGGAAAGATTCTGATCATAACTCTGAGCTGTGGGGGTACCTCTGTCATCTCCCCACATGGCTCCTGAAGAGCCTTCCTGGGGCACTGCCAAAGGCTTCTTCCGTTGAGGAAGCACTCCATGACCCCCTGTTTGTTCTCCTTTCTGCAATCCCAGGATTTGCTTTTCTAACCCTTGTCCTTGCAGAGGAGCCGGCTCTGCAAGTCCAGCATCCAAACTGGGAGCGCTCTTGGGCTGAAAGCTTTTCTGCCAGCAAAGGGGCAGAGCCTCTAAAGTCCTATCAGCCACCAGGCAGTGCCCAGGAGACCCAGCACCTCCTAGGTGGCCATCCTGACGTGGAGATACCTGGTTTATAACCTTCCCAGACCCTCTCCTCTCCATACCCAAGGATCCCAAAGTTCCCTGTGGAGCTGCAAGTTCTGGCTGCAGGTCCCAGGTGCTCGGGGCTGGCAGAGTGTTCCCATCCCTGTGTTTCTCTCTGGGGCTATCTAGGGATCTCTCCTGCCCACCATACACTTCTCTTGCCCGTTTTCCTGAAGAAGAAACCTTTCCAAGGCGAACAGCGCCCCCAGCCCCCTGAAGCCAATGTGAGGGCCGAAACCGCCCACCCCCATCTTCATCCTCATCAGAAACAGAAGGACTTGACTCCAGCTGAGCTCCACTGTAACTTGGAGACGACTCCACATCTTCCTGCTCTTCCAAGGCCGAGAGTCGCTTCTGGACCAGCTGGAAGAAAATGGACAAATAATCAGTTCTGCACATGGTTGTGAGAAGAGGTGACTGAATGAGTGGTAAGAGATAGTATTTGGCAGGGCAAGGAAGGCAAGCAGGTAGTTTAAGCAATGGTAGCAAAGACAGATACTGCAGCTCTTTCCCACCTTCTTGTGCCTTATTCCCATGCTTTGAACCCTTACATTCTCATTTCCTGTGTTTCCAGAGCCCTCTACCCACTTGTTCTAGACCTGAAGCCCAATTCTGAAACTGATCATCTCTAGAGCCATATTGTCCATGACAGTGTAGGGCTAGATAACATCTTGCAAGCTTCTTGTCCTGATATTCCCTATATCCCATTTTTACCTGGGCAAAAGTGAGTCCTTCTTCTTGCTCTAGCTCCTCAATTAAGGCCAAGGGATCTCTGCGTTTTTCTGGGGACAGCAGATCTGCCCAAAATTGAGGGTGAATGATGGCCTCCACCTGGAGAACAGAAGGAAAAGTGATATGAGTCCTTAAGCAGGTAACCTGTGAGGCAAGGGGCTTTAGAGAAGAAGCCATGAGCTCCCCAGCTGTCCCCTCTTACCTCTCCAGTATTGTTGTAAATGGACTACCACCAACTGTACACATTCTCATGATGATGCATGCATACACATTTCTCAGTTACAGAATAAAACCTAATTCCTACTACCTTGGACAAACCCCGGAGCATTAGTTCCTGGGAGTATCCACCCCAAGGATCTGCTAAAAACCAGACATGCAGGCCCAGCTCACCTTGGAGACAAAGACCTGCTGAGAACACAGCTCGTTGATGTAGCTCAGAAGACCTGGATCTGGATACATCCCTTCCTCCTGCTGCTGCCCTTCTTCCTCTTCCTGTTTTCCACCTGACTCCCCAGTGGCCAAGTGAGTCCCCACCAGCTCTTCCATGATGTCAACATATTCCTGCACAGCTTCTGGTGGGATCTCCTTGGGTGCCCCAGGAACAGGAGGTCTCTGGGGTTTACGCTGACGCCGGCGGGGGGCCCGTGCCTTGGGGGCTGTCTTCTTCGGAATGTACACTAAGGGAAAAGATGGTGAGGAGAATAGGAAATGGCACAGAAACCACAGCTTCTGCCTCCCAGCTCTGTAAGGTCAGCAATCTGGGTACATTGAAGTGGTTCCAGGCTGGATTGGGCCAATCTGAAAAAGTACCAGTCATGGGAGATTTAGGACCTAGAGGTCTAAGAATCACTGTATGAGGAATTTTGGAACCCCTGAAATTCCAAGAAACCACCTGATCCAGCTTCCATTTAGGCAGATGAGGTATTATGTGCCTAATTTACAGTCTTGGGGAGAGTAGTTAGTTTGCTTGACTAAGATCAATACCTAGTTCAGAACAAAAGGAACCTGAGAACCCAGCCTCCTATGGGGTGGTCTGTTTGGAACATCAAATGCCACTCTCCTGAGGGAAAGTGGCAGAGCTCGGGACATGCCTTCTCTAATCTGTGAGTGGCTTCCGTACACCACCCTTTGAGCCTTTGGCCCACGGCTCCTGTCAAAATTGAGTAGGCTCACCTGGTTGCTGGTAAACCTCAGAGGCCAGGAGCCCTGGAGGCTCAAGTTTCAAAGGGGTTGCAGAAGACAGGCCCTGAGACCCTTTCATCAGCTGTGTGTTCTGAATCTGCATCTCCTCAGCCTCAAACTCCATGAACCTGCAGAGGGTGAGAAAGGTGTAGGCAATGCTAAGGAGGAGACCAGACCCATCAGAAACTCAGGTGACAGCCAAGCATGGCTAAGAAAGGAAGTGCTCTCGATTGGGCAAAGTCTGCCTAAGTCATGTCACCCAGGAAGGTGCTCACAGGTGGCTTAATCACAGTTCTAGGGAAACCTCAGGGAGCTCAGCACATAGTTCCTTCCCCTATCGCCATCACTTAGGAAGCTTAAGAAAATGAATGGCCAGGTTGGGTGGCTCATACCTATAAACCCAACACTTGGGGAGGCTGAGGTGGGTAGATTGCTTGAGCTCAAGAGTTCAAGACCAACCTGGGCAAAATGGCAAAAACCCATCTCTACAAAAGATAAAAAGAAAAATTAGCCGGGAGTGGTGGTGCACATCTAGTCACAGCTACTTGGGGGGCTGAGGTGGGAAGATCGCTTGCTCTCAGGAGGTGAAGGCTGCAGTGAGCCATGACAGTGCCACTGCACTCTAGCCTGGGAAACAGAGTAAGATCCTGCCTCAAAAAAAAATTTTTTTTTAAGTAAAGAAAAAACAAAGAAAAATAAATAAAGAATGAGGCCAGGCATAGTGGCTCATGCCTGTAATCCCAACAATATGGGAGGCCAAGGCAGGCGGATCACAAGGTCAGGAGTCCAAGACCAGCCTGGCCAACATAGTGAAACCCCATCTCCACTAAAAATACAAAAAAATTAGCCTGGTGTGGTGGGCACCTGTAATCCCAGCTACTCGGGAGGCTTAGGCAGGATAATCACTTGAACCCAGGACGCAGAGGTTGCAGTGAGCCAAGATCGCGCCATTGCACTCCAGCTCAGGCGACAGTGTGAGGCTCTGTCTCAAAAAAAAAAAAAAAAGTAAAGAATGATCTACAGCTTGTAAAGTTCTCTTGGACAGAGCCAGGGTTTTCACTTCTTTTCCATACCTTTCTCACCCAGCTTCATGGATTGTACACAGCAGTGCTTAATATAGGCTTAATTTAATCAGGCCTATGCAACAGCCTGGTAGGATCTCACAGTGGGATCCTCCTCAAGACCTCATTTGCCGCTGCCTACAACCATAAATAATTTAAGGCAGTTTCTACCATAAGACAGTGCTGAGACCCCGGAGTCCTGAGACTGGGATTCGGTTCTTGGAAAGGTGAATCTAGGAAGCATGGGTCCAAAAGGTTTGGGGGAAATAAGTGGAAGCTAAGCTTGGAAAAAATCGTTCACTTTTCTGGGTTTTTTCCTTTTTTTCTTTTTTTTTTTTTTTTTTTAAACCAAAGGTATTCTAGAGAAATAGAGAAAGAACCGGGAGACAACTTTAGGCATCCAGGACACTGGCTTTCCCCGGCTCTTCCAGAACTAGCCCATCCTAAAGTGGGAAAGGTACTTTCTCTGCCACTATTTCCAATGGAGGAGTGCTCTTGAAGTTCTCTGTCAATAGCCACTTGCTACCAAGTCAGTGAGAAAAGAACCTGCCTGATAGAGCGTATTTCCACTTCCTCATTGCTGGGTCCCTTCAAAATGGAATTTCTATACCTATTGGGGTCCAATCCCAACCTAAGACCTAAAATATCAAGACTCCTATACAGATTCAGGATCTGGTGAGGGGGGAGCTTTTAAGAGGAAATCAGATAGAAAAACCCAAGAGTCAAGGTGGTGGAGGAAGCAGGAAGGATCCAGGAAACCCCCATCGTAGTCTACACCTCTCCTCTCCTCCTTTTTTCTTTTCTTTTCTTTTTTTTTTTTTAATTGAGGTGGGGTCTCGCTATGTTGTCCAAGTCCAAGCTGGTCTTGAACTACTGGACCCAAACTACCCTCCTACCTCACCTCTGGAGTGGTGGAGTAGCTGGGACTACAAGCATGCACCCAGCCTAACATCCTTTTTTTTTTTTTTTTTCCAGACAGAGTCTCACTTTGTCACTCACACCGGAGTTCAGTGGTGTGATCTCGGCTCACTGCAACCTCCGCCTCCCGAATTCAAGCGATTCTCCTGCCTCAGCCTCCCCCGTAGCTGAGACTACAAGCATGTGCCACCATGCCCAGCTAATTTTTTATTTTCTATTTTTTATTTTTTTTAGTAGAGACAGGGTTTCACCATATTAGCCAAGGCTATTCTCAAATTCCTGACCTCAGGTGATCCAACCACCCTCCTCCTCTCAATGTGCTGGGATTATAGGCATGAGCCACCTCACCCAGCCCTAACATCCTTTTTGATAATCACCCACACACCCAGACACCAGCTTCTCCGCTGCCCCTACTGCTCTCAGCCACACAGCCCCCATCCAGGGAATGAGGGTTCATCAGACTCACTTTTCCGCCATCTCATAGAAGATCATCCGGTCAAAGTTGCTGGTATGCTCCCATTCCTGCACAGCCTTTGGCAGTCCCTCCTCCAGGGTCATAGCGGGATTCAGCCGGGCCAGGGAACGAAGCACTGGGCTAAAACCCCCACTGGGTCAGTCACATTCTAAAAGTGTGCTCCCATCCACCTGCCCTGACACCTGCCTCAGTAACGTATCCCCTGCCCCTCATCAAATCTATTGTGCCCCTTAGGCCCTCTCATGCCCCACTTCTGATTAGACTTAGAGACATTCAACCTCCCATCCATTCATTACCATACTCGCCCCTCTTCCTGTCAAAATTTACAACTAATACAAAATCAAACATAATTCTTCTCCCCACCTTTTAAAATCAACCACAGCTACCACCCCTAATTCTCACAGTGCCATCCTCAATTAATTATTAGAAAGGGAAGATTCTTGTTATTAAATGAATGGGATTTGCTATAAAATAGGTTTAACCTTGTCCAGAGGCTCTTGCATTTTTTTTTTAAGAGGCATTTGCTAAGCCAAAGGAATCTCTAATTAAAGGTCCTGTGGTGTTTTTATCTATTGGTTTTCCAGTCTTCGTTTCCAGATATCCCCCACAGACAGTCAAATGCCAATGCTCGACCCCCACTTCTAGAAGGTTCTTGAGCCCTTTCTATTCCAGAAGGAATCAAGAGCCTAGCCTAAAGTAAGGGCTTCCTTTTTGCTTCTCTGACTTCCCTGGGAGTCCTCAGACATTATTGTTCATCAGCATCACCTGGAGAAGCTCATTATCACCAAATTGTAGCTGCCCAGGATCCCACAACTGAGCATTTTACCAGCTTCCCAGGTTGCTGTGGTCTGGGCTGCCCTTTGTGGAAGACTGCCCAGAGCCTCCGAGTGTGAAGCACGGCAGGCCAGGACCCAAAGCAAATGGATCCCATGCAAACCTTGAGAGCCCATACTGGTTCAAGATTTAGAAATTTAACCAGCCAGTCTCCCAGAGCGAACTCAGACCTGTTGAAAAAGCAGGGAGTCAGGAAAATACTGTACATCTAGGACTTTGGGGGAACATCTTGATTCATTTGCTCCAAGTTCGGGGTAGAGGGGGAGATTCCTTTAGGAGGTCAGCCACTGGAAGAGCACATTGTCAATTTGTTTAAAGCAATGAATTGTGGTATGTGTTATATAGTGGCTTGCACAAAATGCTAAAGACACAGTGCAGTTGAGAGGGACAGTAGGTCTGGGTGGGAAGAAGAGAACTCCCCCAGCTGAGGAATGACTCTGACTTGTAAACAAACAGCCCAGCCGGAGCTCCTTGGCTAAACGTACACTCCCTCTTAAGCAAGGATGTTTTGACCTTTTGTGAGTTCTTTTCCTCTTCTAGACTGCCTTTTTATGCTAATAATAAAATAGTTACCATTTAATGAAACATTCTCTGTGCCAAGGACTTCACATATATTAACCCATTTAATCTTCTCAGCAACTCTCTGAAGTAAGTATAGTTATTCCCCTTTTTAAATGAGAAAACTGAGGGCAAAGTTGTTAAATGTCCTGCCCAGGATCACAAATCTAGTGAGTGGTAGAGCCCATGCCCTTGACCACTAAGCGAGCTCTACTCACCACCCTGTTTCAGTGTGAATTCTCGTGAATAAGATGGGTGGAAGAAGCAACACACACAAGTCCTTTGCCTGGCCCCACACTGTCCCCCCTGCTCCCCAGGGACCTGAGTCAGGGCCTAGCACTCATCCTGGCCAGTTTGGATAGTTCTGACTCAACGTCAGAAGGTAGTAAAATAGAACGGGAGGACCCTGGCACTTGGAGTGAGAGACCTAAGTTCCAATCACTGGTCCTTGGTTTATGGCAGGAACCCTCTCTGACCTTCAGTCTTCTTACCTGTAAATGCAGATTACCAGAGAAAGGCTTGCCACAACTCACAGTGTTGTGAAGATCACTTAAGATAGGATACCTGAAAGGTTGTTATAAACTAGAAAGTGGGTTAAGGGGCTGATTATTATTAATATGTTTTTCATTCTCAGAGCATCTCCATTGCCCTCATGACCTGCCCTCAAGTATTTCTAAATAGCCTAAACTACTATGTTCACCCCAAAGTTCTCCTTATTTAAAAACCCTAGAATCAAATCTTGGGTCTCCCAACTTACATAAGAAAACAGGAAAGAGCTTCTGTGTCAGGACTTTGGGATAGGTGCATCCGGGCCAAGGCTTTGTAACGCTGCCATCGACGGAAGTTCTCATAAACGTCCTTGGAAATTTTGGAGTGGCCACCTAGTGATGGCTTGTATAGAGTGGCCATGGTATCTCCTTTCCTGGTAGTCCCATGTGGCCCTAGCCAAGCTTTTTCCAGGGGTACAGTGGGAGCCAGTTGAGCAACTGGTGGTAGAGCCTGAGGCAGAAGGCCTAGGGGGCCCTCCTGGCTGACACCAGCAGCCTTAGAGGGCAGAATAGTCTTCACATTAGATGCTGTCACAAATCGAGGTGCAGGACCCTTAAGGCTCCCACAGGTAGCACCCGGGGTAATCCAATTGAGGGCAGTCTGATTAAGGATAAAGTTCTGAGTTTGAGAGAGCTCAGCTGATCCTCCTTCTGTCTTGACTTTGACAGTGATTTTGCCAGCTCCAGCCCCACTGAGGCAAGGACCCCTATCCCCTGTCACCAACAGTGAGCTGGGGAAAGCAGAGAGCATCAGAGGGTTGTCTGGAGAGAATACTGAAGGCATGGTGGGCTGTGGTGGTGGCTCCCTAGGTGGGTGGTCTGTTGGACCAGAAGTCGGTGAAGGAAAGGGAAGTGCAGGGAATGGAGACTGGCTGGAATTAGGTTTCATGTTCTTATCTGGTCCTGGCAATGGAGATGCTGTTGAGACAAAAAGAAAAAATAGAGTAGCAGAAGAGACCAGAGATAGCCACCTAAACTCCCCCTTTATTTTTAAATTTTTTTGTAGAGGCAAAGCACGGTAGATCATGCCTGTAATCCCAGTACTCTGAGAGGCCAAGGTGAGAGGATCGCTCGAGTCCAGGAGTTTGAGATCAGTCTGTGCAACATTGCAAAACCCTGTCTCTACTAAAAATACAAAAATGAGCCAGGTGGGGTGGCATGTACCTGTAGTCCCAACTACTTGGGGGACTGAGGTAGGAGGTTCACTGGAGCCCAGGAAGTGGAGGCTGCAGTGAGCTGAGAACGCACCTCAAAGCAAAACTCAAAAAAAAAAAAAAAAAAAAAATCTTGTAGAGATATGGTCTCACTATGTTGCCTAGGCTAGGCTCAAACTCCTGGCCTCAAGTGATCCTCCTGCCTCAGCCTTCCAAAGTGCAGAGATAAGAAGTGTGATCCACCACACCCTGTCTGAGTTCCTCTTTGGACCAGAAGACTCCGAGCACTGATGCTCAACAGATGAAAGAGGGAATATGGATGGGGAACTTCTGTAGTCTGCAAATGTCCCCCAAGTGATTTTGATGTCCCTCACTCTTCATTGAGTAAGTTAAAGAAGTTGCTTCTAGGACCAGGCGCAGTAGCTCACACCTGTAATCCCAGCACTTTGGGAGGCTGAGGCGGGCCGATCACAAGGTCAGGAGTTTGAGACCAGCCTGAGGAACATGGTGAAAACCTGTCTCTACGAAAAATAAAAAATTAGCCGGGTGTGGTGGCGCGTGCCTGTAATCCCAGCTACTCAGGAGGCTGAGGTGGGAGAATCGTTTGAACCCAGGAAGCAGAGGTTGCAGTGAGCTGAGATCACATCACTGCACTCCAGCATAGGTGACACAGTGAGACTCCATCTCAAAAAATAAAAAAAATAGTACAGCCAGGCGAGGTGGCTCATGCCTGTAATCCCAGCATTTTGGGAGGCTGAGGCGGGCAGATCACCTGAGGTCAGGAGTTCAAGACCAGCCTGACCAACATGGAGACACTCTGTCTCTACTAAATATAGCAAATTAGGCTGGACGAGGTGGCTCATGCCTATAATCCCAGCACTTTGGGAGGCCGAGGCAGGTGGATCACAAGGTCAAGAGATCGAGACCATCCTAATCAACATAGTGAAACCCCGTCTCTACTAAAAATACAAAAATTAGCTGGGCATGGTGGCGCACACCTGTAGTCACAGCTACTCTGGAGGCTGAGGCAGGAGAATTGCTTGAACCCAGGAGGCAGAGGTTGCGGTGAGCCAAGATCATGGCGTCGCACTCCAGCCTGTGCAACAAGAGCGAAACTCCATCTCAAAAGAAAAAAAAAAGTAGAACATAACCTGCCTAATTATCCTCCCTCTTTTTTTTTTTTTTTTTTTTTTTTGAGAGGGAGTTTCGCCCTTGTTACCCAGGCTGGAGTGCAATGGCGCGATCTCGGCTCACCGCAACCTCCGCCTCCTGGGTTCAGGCAATTCTTCTGCCTCAGCCTCCGGAGTAGCTGGGATTACAGGCACGCGCCACCATGCCCACCTAATTTTTTGCACCATTAGTAGAGACGGGGTTTCACCATGTTTACCAGGATGGTCTCGATCTCTTGACCTCATGATCCACCCTCCTCGGCCTCCCAAAGTGCTGGGATTACAGGCTTGAGCTACCGCGCCTGGCTATCCTCCCTCTTATAAAAAATATTCCACTAGCAAACTGATAACACTCAACTTCTGCATTCGGACCATGGAACATGAGCAAACTCAGATTCAAACTCATTTCAGCAAAAGAGCAGAGGGCCAAGGGTATGCCACTGGGTATGGAACACAGTGAAAGGGGCCTGAAGGCCTGAGATCCATGAAAGTAAGAGAAACCAAGAGCATCTCAGTGAAGCCCCAGCTCTCATCCTGGCTGTAATGACCCACCTCCCTGGCTCAGATGAATCAGGAAAAACTGCTTCCTGAACTCAAAGTGAAGCCACCTCTAGGGCTGGAAGGAGCCGAGAGGTTCTGAGCAGAGGCAGTTTATAATACATTCCAGCCTACTTTTCAGGAAGGCATTTCCCTGCAACAGACAACTACAGATTATCTTTTCCAGCTAAGGCTCTTCCTACCCCACCCTCCCATCCTCCATCCTCCACACCCCCTTCCCTTCATAAGCCCAAGCTGGCACTATCCTAGAGCACGTTTCAGTTGCCTAAAAAAGACAGATGAACTTGGGCCTTCCCCTTGAAATTTCTCTGTGCCACTCCTAAGACACATACCTCTGATCCCCTCTCCCACCGCAAAAACACATGCTGAAGTATCCCCTGTTCAAGAGAATCAAGTTGCTAATTACCATCCATTCTCTATACTTAGCATGTGTCCTCAGAGACACTTTGATCTGCCCTTAAGGGGGTCCTCTTCCTTCCCCGGCCCCCAGTCTTATTGGTACAATCTCCTTCCCTAGCCTCCCCAGTGTAATGCCTTTGATGGGGTCTAGCATCTCATATTCCTTTAGGTCAAGCCCAAAGAGCCTGTCCCAAAGGATGCAAGCAGGTGCCGCGAATCCTCCCCACCACCTGCAGACTTACTTCCCTCTGAAGCCATCCTCTCAGGTTTGGGCACTAACCATGGCTGTCTGGAAGCCTCCAGAATGAGGCAGTCAGGTCCAGGACCCAGAGTAACCTGGCTCCAGTAGGTGCACAGGGATCCAAGGAAGGGAGGATAAAGATCAGATCAAACAGAACTAGAATATGGAACTCAGGCATTCTGCTGTGGGGGAGGGGAGAGGGAAAAGTGGGATGAGGGTTGGGGGAGATATTCCATGAAGTTTCTAGTAAGTATGCAAAAACCAGGAATCCCCTTCAAACTACAGTTTGGCAACACAACTGATGTTCACCTCTTTAGGGCTATTTGTAAATTCTTTCCCAGATTCCCAAATATTACAGTTTTACCATTTGGTTCCCTATATACTTCAGTTCTTCACCAACATATCTCATTTAGTGTCCTTCAATACCAGCCAGTTCTGTAACTGACTTCCTGTTAACAGCAGGTTCATGGTAGATCCCTGACTTAACTTAACGATGGCTATATTTTCTGAACTACATTCGGAGTACATTGGTCTGTATACTTAAGGATCAAGGGAACTAAAGTTTAAAACTAGAATTGTCACCAGGTGCAGTGGCTCACACCTGTAATCCCAGCACTTTGGGAGGCCGAGGCAGGCAGATCATGAGGTCAGGAGTTCGAGACCAGCATGGTGAAACCCCATCTCTCCTAAAAATAAAAAAAAAAAAAAAATTAGCCCGGCATGGTGGTATACGCTTGTAGTCCCAGCTACTCGGGAGGCTGAGGCAGGAGAATTGCTTGAACCTGGCAGGTGGAGGTTTCAGTGAGCCGAGATCATGCCACTGCACTCCAGCCTGTGTGACAGAGCAAGACTCCAACTCAAAAAATAAAAAATAAAAAATAGAATTGTCAGATGATCCAAGGTGCTCAATTGCTGTGTGCACATCATTTCCTTGGAAAGCTGTCCAGTCTACTACAATAGGCTCTTTACTCCACAGAAGCTTTATCCTTTGCTGAAAAGCCTCACTAAATTTAAAAAGCTGCCATGCAGTTTAAAATTTCAAGTGCAGAAAGTTTTTCTTTTTGTTAAATTATTTTGATTTAAATTTTAAAAATATAATTTCTCTGCTTAGGTTCCTGTCGACTATTTCAGGCCAGTAACTCCCAGACTGTCCTCTATAGTCACAGCTTCATTCATTCAAACTTGGACTTCCTTCCTTGGGGTTCACAGCATCTTTCTTGCTTCCTCTGAGATAACTTTTTTTTTTTTTTTTTTTTTTTTGAGACGGAATCTCGCTCTTTTACCTAGGCTGGAGTGCAGTGGCGCTATCTTGGCTCACTGCAACCTTCACCTACCAGGTTCAATGGATTCTTCTGCCTCAGCCTCCCGAGTAGCTGGGATTATAGGTGTAAGCCACGACGCCCAGCTAATTTTTTATTTTTAGTAGAGACAAGGTTTCACTACATTGGCCAGGCTGGTCTCAAACTCCTGACCTCAGCCTCCCAAAGTAATGGGATTACGGGCGTGAGCCACCACACTGGGCCTTCTTTTCTAAAGACTCTTTTATTAATAAAACCTGAAGGCTGAAATCATCCTTTTTCTTTCTAACAAAATTACTTAGATTTTTAAAAACTTTTAATAGGTAATACATTAGCAAGATTCAAAAATCAAACTGCAAAATAAAATACATAGGAATAAGTATGCCTCCCACCCCTTTCTACTGTATCATATGTTTCTTGTGAATCCCTGCAGAGATATTTTATGCGACTACAAGTAAATACAAACCATATATATATATATATATATATATATATATATATATTTTTTTTTTTTTTTTTTTTTTTTTTTTTTTTTTTCCGGAGATGTAATCTCGCTCTATCGCCCAGGCTGGAGTGCAATGGCACGATCTCAGCTCACTGCAACCTCCGCCTCCTGGGTTCAAGCGATTCTCCTGCCTCGGTCTCTTGAGTAGCTGGGATTACAGGAATGCGCCACTACATCCGGCTGATTTTTGTATTTTTAGTAGAGGTGGAGTTTCGCCATGTTGGTCAGGCTGATCTTGGACTCCTGACCTCGTGATCCACCTTCCTCAGCCTCCCAAAGTGTTGGGATTGCAGGCGTGAACCACCGCGCCCGGCCATACCATATTCTTTAAAAAAAGCAATAAATTGCAGGTTTTTCTGGTTACACAATTAATATATATTCCAATGCTCTCGTCGTTATAAATAATGCCGTAATGCTGATCTTTATAATGATATTTTGGTCATCATTTTCATTTATTTAAACGAGTCCTGTAAGGAGAATTTCTATATTCTTTAAAAAATTATAAAAACTCCTAGAAGGTGCACTTTATTACGCTATTATTAGCTACTCACCACTATAAGAAAGAGTGCTGAATATGCAGTAGAGACCTGAGTTTGAATCTTGGTTTGACCGCTGAAACATACTTCACCAGTTTCATAAGACAACTTTACGCTATTTTCGCTTTACGGAATATTGATACCCGTCATGCATTCTTTACCGCCAACGCTTTGAAATGGAACAGGGGAACTGGATGTAACAGAGGGGAGGGAAGAAAACCTCTTTCTTCTCTAAGATAAAGGGGCTCTGAATCCTGGAGCCCTTGTTTCTTCAGGCACTAGAAACTCACTGCTCCTGAAATGGGCGTGTATCTTGAGATAATGACAGGCCTCTATACGTCATCGTTCTATCCGCATCCATCCCTATCCCCCCCTCTAACGCTGTGTACCTAGCACACAGTGGGCACACTCCACGTGGTTTAGCCTGCAAAGTTGCAAGTGGGGCCCCACGCCAAGCCGTGCTCTCGTGCGCCCCCTTCTGGCTAGCTGAAAATAAGGCAAAAATTGAGTACATTTTCCGGCGTGCCTAGAGAGACTGACTTCCGGCCCTGCAGGAAGGAAATTGACGAACACGTGACCCGGCCGGGCAGACGTAGCTGCGTACGGACTTGGAATCTCTGGCTTGAGAGTGATCATGTTTCTCCAGTATTACCTCAACGAGGAAGGAGATCGGGTCTATACGCTGAAGGTGAGGAGAGAAAACAGGTTGTAAATAGGCATAGCTAGAAGTGTAGATGGGAGGAGTGAGTGAGGCCGTCCACTGAGTTACCTAGCTGGGTGCGGGGAACCAGAAAGTCCAGAACCGGGGTGAGGAAGAACCGGGAGTGCGCAACTAATTTTTTTAATTAAAAAAAAAAATGTGATAGGTCGCTGTGGCTCACTCCTGTACTCCTAACACTTGGGGAGGCCGAGGCAGATGAATTGCCTGAGCTCGGGAGTTCAAGACCACCTCGGCAACACGATGAAACCCTGTCTCTACTAAAATATAAAAAATTAGCCTGGCGTGGCGCCCTGCGCCTGTAATCTCAGCTACTGGGGAGGCTGAGACAGAAGAGTCGCTTGAACCCAGGAGGCGGAGGTTGCAGAGAGCTGAGATTGCGCTGTTGGACTCCAGCCTGAGCGACAGAGCGAGACTCCGTCTCAAAAAAATATGTATATATAATATATATATATTTTATAAAATTTTAAAAAATCGTATTCATCTCTAGGTGGGTTAGAAGTCACTTTTTCTTTTTCTTTTCTTTCCTTTTTTTTTTTTTTTTTGAGACAGGGATTTGCTTTGTTGCCTAGGCTGTAGTGCAGTGGCGCCATCTAAGCTCACTGAAGCCAATCTTGGCTCAAACGCTCCTCCTGCCTCAGCCTCCCGAGTAGCTGAGACGACGGGCGTGTGCCACCATGCCTGGCTAATTTTTGGTTTTGGGGTTTTTTGTTTTTTTGTTTGGTTGGTTTTGTGTGTTTGTTTTTTGTAGAGACGGGGTTTGCCATATTGCCCAGGCTGGTCTCGAACTTCTGACTTCAAGCGATCCTCCCGCCTTGGCTTGCCAAAGTATTGGGATTACAGGCGTGAGCCACCGCACCTGACCTTTTTAAATTTTATTTTTATTTATTTACTTATTTGTACAACTTTTTGAGCTGACCATTGCATCTTACGTTTTCATGTTTGCTCTTTTTCACACTGTTCCGACCCCATCTCGCCACTCCTGAACTGACATACGTTCTCTCTTCCGCGAACAGAAATTTGATCCGATGGGACAACAGACCTGCTCAGCCCATCCTGCTCGGTTCTCCCCAGATGACAAATACTCCCGACACCGAATCACCATCAAGAAACGCTTCAAGGTGCTCATGACCCAGCAACCGCGCCCTGTCCTCTGAAAGTCCGTTAAACTGATGTCTCTTCTGCTGCCTGTTAACCCTCAGAGACTCCATAACCAAACTCTTCAATCCGTGAGCCCTGATACCTTTTTGCCAGCCATACTCTGTGGCATCCAGTGTCATCATGGCGACTGATCATGCTTGTGTGAGCCTGTCATGGTGGCATCACCCGTAAAGGGAGCATGTTTGACTTTTCTCATATTTTAAATTACTGCGAGATTATTAAAGATAAAATTATTCGAAAGAGCTCTCATTTTGTGAGTTGCTGGAGGAAAGGATTGGCAGGTTTTTTTTAAAAAAAAAGAGAGGGAAATGATGGAGGAGCGTACCCCAGAGAATTGCACCAATGCCACTTGAGAGAAAAACTTCAGACCTGCTGTAGCAAGAATGGTCATGCGCTGTTAGTGATAGGAGGGTATTGGGGAAGAAAGTTTAACAAAGACTTTCACAGCTGTCAGCATTCACTGAGAAATACTCCTGTTGGCACATACGTAATTTCTCATCCCTTGAAATGACATTTTGATTTAAAATGGAAGAGTACTTGAAAAAGTAAAGACATATTGTAGAGAGAAGGCAGTAAATTGAAAGTCAGAAGATCAGTATTCCTTTCTGTATAACTTTGAGAAAGTTACTTAACCTGTTTATTCTGATTTTTCTCCTAATTGACTTATCTACAAACTCAAATTGATACAGATTTAGTGGTGGGTCTCCCTCTCTCTCTCTCTTTTTTGAGACAGTCTTGCTCTCTTGTCCAGACTGGAGTTAAGTGGTATAATCTTTGCTGACTGCAACTTCTGCCTCCCACGTTCAAGCGATTCTCCTGCCTTAGCCACCTAAGTAACTGGGATTTCAGGCACTCCCTATCATGCAAGGCTAATTTTTGTATTTTTAGTGATGGGGTTTTGCTGTGTTGGACAAGCTGGTCTTAAACTCCTGACCTGAAGTGATCCACCCGCCTTGTCCTCCCAAAGCACTGGGATTATAGGCATGAGCCACGATGTCTAGCCTGGGTCTATCTTAATATATCTACAGTATTTGTCCATTTTGAATAGGAATGCTGTTATGCATATTTACTGCTCCTTTGGAAATATTTCCAGACTTTTAGTTTTCTCCATCAAAGAACTGTCTTCTTACATACACCTAACTGTATATTCTCTTTGGCACCTAGCCACTCTACATAGATCCTAATTTAGAAGATGAGGTATGAGAGATTCAAGCAGGAATTGTTTTTTCAAGCCGTTGTTAGGGCTTAAATTTTTAAAACTAGTGAAGTTTGTTATTACCCAATCTCCTTATTCATGGCTTTTGACATTGGATTTGAATATTTTGCATAGTGCTGCTGATTTTTTTTGGAGCAGGGGGACGGAGTCTCACTGTGTGACCCAGGCTGGAGTGCAATGGCGAGATCTTGGCCCACTGCAACCTCCACATCCCAGGTCTGAGCGATTCTCCAGCCTCATCCTCCAGGTAGCTGGGGTTACAGGTGTGCGCCACCATGCCCAGCTGATTTTTGTATTTTTAGTAGACATTAAAGTACTGGGATTATAGGCATGAGCCACCGCAGCAAGCCTATTGCTGCTGATTTTAAAATTGCTTTGTGGATTCTGTATTTTAATTCTGCATCCCTTATTTTCTGTGATATCAAAAATTCTAGACTCCAGAAGCAGATATAATGTAAATTAGCACAGATGTGATTTATAAAGACTGGCCCTGGAAAGACCTTTTTTTTTTTTTGAGTCAGCATCTCACTCCTGTGGTCCGGACAGGATTGCAGTGATGTGATCACAACTCATTGCAGCCTCAACCTCCCAGAGATCAAGCTATCCTCCCTCCCCATTTTAAAATTTTTTATAGAGATGAGGTTTCACTATGTTGCCCAGGCTGGTGTTGCACTCCTGGGCTCAAGTTATCCTCCTGCCTTGGCCTCTCAAAGTGCTGAGATTACAGGTGTGATCTACAGTGACTGCCAGACTGCTTTTCTTGGATCCTGCTATTTGATTATCCCAGCAGAAAAGTTTAGGATAGTTGTGTATTGCTGAAAAGAAAAAAAAAAATTTCTCAACTGGGGTCATAATTAATAAAAGACAGATGATTTTCAAATAAATTACTGAAACATGTAGGAATGGTGAAATGAGATATTTGTTACCTGTCAAGCAATTTTATTTGTTAGCCTGTTCACTTATTTGTAGGGTTCTTGGCATTGGATCTGAAGGATTCTAAAGAGTTAACTTACAGAAATTGTGAAATGAGATACTTGTTTCCTGTCAAGCAATTTTATTTCTTAGCTTGTTGACTTAGCTTGTTGACTTTCAAGATTGGATATAGGATATAGCACTGGATCTGAAAGATTTTAAAAGGTTATCTTATCCAATTAAGAGGATAATGGTTGCAGAAATATTTCTTAAGCCCTAAGTCAGTAAGTGAATTTTGCTACCAGTGTTTTAATGTTGGCCGAAATTCTGCCTTTATCTTATAAAAAAGAAAAAAGAATTAGCAGCCAGTGGTGGCGGCTCACACCTGTGATCCCAGCACTTTGGGAGGTGGATGCAGTTGGATCACAAGGTCAGGAGATCAAGACCATCCTGGCCCACATGGTGAAACCCTGTCTCTACTAAAATACAAAAAAAAAAAAAAATTAGCTGGGCCTCGTGGCGTGCACCTGTAGTCCCAGCTACTCGGGAGGCTGAGGCAGGGGAATTTCTTGAACCCAGGAGGCAGAGAGAGGTTGCAGTAAGCTGAGATCACACCACTGTACTCCAGCTCTGGCGACAGCAAGACTCCATCTAAAAAAAAAAACAAAAAAAAAAAAAAAACAAGAATTAGCATTGCTCCATGCTACCACTATGTAGCTAAAAAGATTTACTCTGGAAATATTTCTAATGAATATAGAAGAGAACAAGCAAACTGACATGAATATATCAAGGACTTTTTCCATAAGAGAGCCTCTGGGGAATGAGCCTTCATTTTGTACCAGAGGCTGTGTCTCCCTGAGAAAATAAAGAGATCCCTGGGATATTAACGTCTGGGACATACACTTATAGGGCTTATTTAGTGCTCAGAAACAAGAAAAGTCTTAATAGGTATAGTATATTGGAATTAGGTGATATATATACATAAATGCAGAAACACTGGTAGGAAATTGGATTTCATAAAAATCCTGTGTTTCTTTATAAAGGAAAGTCTGAAGTTTGAATGAACAGCAGTCTTGAAAAACTTGATTCTGCAGAAGATGGATGAAAGCTGTGAGCCTGAATCAAGAAACACAGATTTGATAAAGTGTCAAGCTTTAGGAGGTTTACACTTTAAATTCAAATTTTTCATTTTGTTAGCAGGATCTTTTTAACCATTTTAACCCTATAATTCATTTTTTTGTTTTTTTTGAGACAGAGTTTCACTTCTGTTGTCCAGGCTGGAGTGCCATGATAACGATTTCAGCTCACTGCAACCTCCACCTCTTGGGTTCAAGCGATTCTTCTGTCTCAGCCTCCCAGGTAGATAGGATTACAGGCATGTGCCACTACGCCCGGCTAATTTTGTATTTTTGGTAGAGAGGGGCGATCTCAGGTGATTGCCCGCCTGGGCTTCCCAAAGTGTTGGGATTACAGGGATCAGCCACCATGCCTGACAATCCTTTTAATTCTTTAAAGGATTTGGACTTTGTGTGTCATTTGATAAAAGAGAATTTCATAGAATGCAGTTCCCATTGCTAAACATAACCACTTGTGAGGAACAAAGACCCCAGGCAAAGCCAGGGCCAGTTTCTGGTCCTAGGTGATTGTTAAATTTAGAGGTCTTGATCAAAGCTATAGGAAATAGCTTTACAAACAAAATGTTGATGAGTCAAAATTTATTGAACACCTCCATTTATACATTAAATAAACACTAAGGAAAAATATTCTAGCGACTGTAAATGTAGTAGTGAAAATATCTCAACGTCCTCTGCTGTGTGTTCTTCAGTGGAACTTTCAGTCTGACTGGCATCTGAGTAGCATCTATTAAAAGGACAAGAACGGGAAAAAAATTAACATAGAACAAAGTGTGCTTAAGTTTAAGGTGCAATACTTTTTATTTTATTTTATTTATTTTGAGACGGAGTTTCGCTCTTGTCCTCCAGGCTGGAGTGCAATGGTGCCATCTCGGCTCACTGCAACCTCAGCCTCCCGGTTCAAGCGGTTTTCCTGCCTCAGCCTAAGGAGTAGCTGGGATTACAGACACGGCCACCGTGCCTGGCTAATTTTTGTATTTTGGGTAGAGATGGGGTTTTGCCATGCTGGACAGACTGATCTCGAACTTCTGACTTCAGTTGATCCATCCGCCTTGGCTTCCCAAAGTGCTAGGATTACAGTTGTGAACCACCGCCCCCCGCCTACTTTATAGTTTTAATTTTTTAACATAAAAATGCTTTATTTGTTGTGCTTGCTTCGGCAGCACATACACTAAAATAATGCTTTATTTGTATATAGACTTGCACATAAAAATTACAAGGAGGGTTATTCCTAGGTATAGGAGAGGTGTTTCTGGTTTATAAAGAAATCATGAATGTTTTCAGAGACATTCATGACAGAGAAATGGTTCCTCGGGTTCTGAGGGTGAGGAGCAGTGCCCGCCCCTAAGATGCTTCCAGAGTGAGTGTGCAGCACTGCCGGACCAAGAAAGGAAAGGTTTTTTTTCCTGTTTCACGCGAGTCAGGCAGTGCCCTGGACTACAGCTCCCGTCGTGCCTCTGGTCTCTTGCATTCGGCCCCGCCCGTCCGCCGTCGCCCGTGGCGAGCGCAGGCGCGCTGGACGCTGTCACCGCGGGCTGCGGAGGCTGGGCGGGGCTTTTGGGCGCCGGCGGGATGGTTCTGCCCTCTCACTGCACCCCCGGGCTTCTCTTCTGAAGGTTCACCTCGAATGAGGAACGAGCGGGGAGGGAAGGGAAGGGCTGCGGCGGCGCGGGCACAGCCCGCCGGGCCCGCGGCTAGGGGAGGCCAGGTCACGTAACTGCTGCTCTGGCGTCGGGCCGGGGAGGGGGCGCCAGCCCCAGCAGCGCGAGCCCTGCGCGCGCCGCGGCTCGGAAACAGTTACCGGCTAGTAAACAACAGCTGCGCGCGCACCCTCGTCAGCTGGCGCCGGGATACAGCACCTGCGACCTCTTCCCTCACCCCGCTGCTCGCTCCTGCCCAGTCAGGCCAGCCTGAGCTGCCATCTCCTCTGCTGGGACCCGGTGGAAGAACGGCAAGGGGGTGACCTGCGCTGGGGCCAGGGTAGGAGTGAACGCACCTCCCGGCAAAGGGGTGGCCCGTTCTGTCACAGGCAGGAGAAGCCTAGCGAGCGGACCGTGGCTTAGTGGACTAGCAACGACCTGCCGCGACTCTGAGCTGCAGTTCGAGGTGTCTCGATCCGCTAACCTCCTCCCACACCCCGGGGACCTTTCTGCCAGGAGAAGAGCAGGCGCGCCACCCCCGCAGACCTTTCGGAGACGGGAATCCGCTCTGCCCCTCATCCTCCTCTGCTCACCCTTCTCTCAGTAGTCTGGGTTATTTTTCCCGTTATGCATGCGCACCTTTCCCACCAAACCCAAGTGGATTATCGACCACAAAAACACCGGGTGGCTTTGCACACACCTCCCCCCAGCCAGACCTGTGGGGTATTCACCTGATACACAACAGGTGGCCGGGTGTACACCTTTTTGCAATCGGACTCCACGCTGTAGTCGCCTGATAAAGGTGGGCCTGCACGCGCTTTGGTCAACTAGAACCGTGGGACACCCAGCAGATAAAGGACAACCTCGACAGGAACCTGGGGGCTGAGGGGAGGGAGGCTTGATCTGCTGCTCTGAGACCATGGCACTGAACCTTTAGCCCTGGACCAGAGAGGATAGCTAGAGAGCTCTTCATTCTGAAGGAAAGAAGTCACGCAAGATTGGCATTGTTTTGTCTTTTTGTTTTTTGGGGTTTTTTTCTCTCAAAAAAAAAAAAAAATTCACCTATTGGTGGTGCACTTTCTGGGATAGTCGGCTGGAATTCTGAGTAGAAGGATTCTTAGTTGGGGCTTTTTGTGTGGTGTGAATCAAGGTTATTGAGATGTGGGGTTTTTTTTTCAAGTTATCTTTTGTATTATTTCAGTCAGAAGTAGCTAGTGTATAAGAGGAAGATTTTGCGAGGTTCCCACCGCTTTTTTGTTGTTGTTGTTGTTGTTCTTAAAAAGAAAAAAAAAATGCATCCTCCAGAAACCACCACCAAGATGGCTTCAGTTCGGTTCATGGTGACACCGACAAAGATCGATGACATTCCAGGTTTGTCAGACACCAGTCCGGACCTCAGCTCTCGATCTAGTTCCCGAGTAAGATTTAGCTCCCGGGAAAGTGTGCCTGAAACAAGCCGTAGTGAGCCTATGAGTGAGATGTCTGGGGCCACCACTTCGCTGGCAACTGTTGCACTGGATCCACCCAGTGACCGGACTTCTCATCCCCAGGATGTCACCGAGGGTAAGTGGAAACGCAGACCGCAGTATACTTTGATTACCGCCTGCTTTATCCAAGATGACTGTCTATGGATCTGGAAAATCATTTCCCCAATTTTATAATCATCAGGAATCAAGGCTCCTCTTTTTGAGACGCTTAGAAACTCTTTGGAATAATGGTATAGTGGCTCTTTGCAGTAGTAATTTGGTATGTGAGAAGGTGTATGACAAGAAGGAAGGCAAATGTGTATTTTTAACTTCCTCATTTTTGTCTTCTTGGAGTTGAAATGGGTATTTGATTAAGGATAGATATCAAAGAATGTAATCGGTTTTTAACACAGGGAATCCTACATTTTAAAATTTAGTGGGTCGGATATGTGTTCTCTAGTCATCATTGGCCATTTCAGTCTGCTTTAAGGCCAGTTACATGGAGGAATTATTGATATATCTTAGTAGCGTTCCTCCACGACTTCGGATGTGTATTGCAGAATTTTTTTTTTTTTTTTTTGAAATCTGTATTTTTATAGAGACCTTGGCACAAGTAGCTAAGCCTCCTCAGGGTGATGGTTGGTAGAACTTATGTGCTATTCTGTCAAATGGAGGACTTCTAAAAAGGCTTTTAGGGTCTGATTCCCATGTAATTTCTTCTGTCTGAGCTTTAGATGTAATGTCTGTTGAGTGTTTATAGTTACCCTGTAGCACACAAGCCACTCCAGGCTCATGTTGTCCGCTGCAGACCTTTAGCTTCCTAAACCAGTTTGTGTGTGTCAGCTGGCTTGGTTTTATTTGGTGTAGTGGGAAGAGGTGATGGAAGAGAGAGCAGAGAGAAAATGGGGAGATTATAACATTTTTTGGACTCTAAAATTTAGAAGTTTGAGACTGTAGTGCTTTATATATTTAGTTTTATGCTGTGTTGTAGCTAGTACAGTCTTTTAGTGATAAAAATTTCCCTTAAAGACTCTTAAAATGATATTCCACCCAAGTTTGAAAACCATAGCCTCAGCCACTGACTTGTGAAAGCGAGGCTTACTCACCATTTTCCGGTGTCAGAAAATATTGTTCCTTTTAACCTAAAGGGTTCCGGAAACCAGAATGATTTTAGTTCCTTAATTCTGTTTGTGTTTTTAATGTCTGGAGACAAGGTAGATTTGGTAAAGTTTACAGTCCTAGAATTCACTCATCCTTGACTAATCATTTCTTCTTTTATGGAGATGTTATAGGTTGGTTCTCGGACTTTACTGTTTTCAACTTCTTGACAAATTTTATACTATGTCATGTACACTGCATTAAATTACAATATGAAATAAAAATTTATCCTTTCCTCTTCCTCCAAATTAATTCCAAATTGTGGTTTTATCCTTCATGCTGTATTTAGTTGTAAAATATCCGGTAAAGACTATACCAGTATTAATTTTTTAATACATTTCTCATTAGGTAATTTATAGTTTAGTGTTGTTAGACTTGTGGCTTACATGTTATGGAGTTGTATTTTTATTCTTTTAAAAGTGGGCTTATTTCAGTAATGTGTTAGCCTAGCAGAACAGAATCTTTGTCCAGGCTGAGGTTCTTACGTTACCCTTAAGCATTCTTTACAGTCTAGAGTAGTATCCTTTTCCCCTATCGGGGTAAAAATGGGGACATATCTAAGTGAAGTCTCTGTTGTTTACATGGGTTACAGATGTTAAAAGCTTGATTCTCTATGTGACACATTCCTTACTTAAAGTTTAAATACTCTCTGGTACCCAGGTGAAAGGGAAATTAATAAATAGGCTGGCCATTAGAGAGCACTTTGCCTTATTCTCTTGGAACTAGTTTTCTAGTTTCCCAGTGACCTACCTTTTCTCTTTTTTTTTTTCTTTCTATATTATGATGACTGTCATAATGCGATAAATCTTCCCCACCATTAAAAGAAACCAGTTAGAGACATAATTATTTCACCCTTGGCTTCTCACTATGTGAAAACCCTTGTTAGATTTAGATGTAGATCTTCAAAGGATGCTGTTGTGAATAAAGGGTGTAATGTTAATATACATTTCCCTCTAGGCTGACTTTATTTTTATTTATTTAGTGAGACAGAATCTCGCTCTGTCGCCCAGGCTGGAGTTTAGTGGCACAATCTCGGCTCACTACCACCTCTGCCTCCTAGGTTCAAGCAATTCTCCTGCCTCAGCCTCCTGATTACAGGCACTTTTTTTTTTTTTTGATTCTTAGTAGAGATGGGATTTCACCATGTTAGCCAGGATGTACTCTATCTCCCAACCTCGTTATCGCCGGCATTGGCCTCCCAAAGTGCTTGGATTACGGGTGTGTGCCACCATGCCCAGCCAGAATGCAGTTGTTTTCTATATTAAAGCCAGCCTAGGCTGGACGCAGTGGCTCATGCCGGTAATCCCAGCACTTTGGGAGGCCCAGGTGTGCAGATCATGAGGTCAGGAGTTCGAGACCAGCATGGCCAATGTGGTGAAACCCCGTCTCTACTAAAAATACAAAAATTAGCTGGGTATGGTGGTACATGCCTGTAAACTCAGGAGGCTGAGGCAGGAAAATTGCTTGAACCTGGGAGGTAGAGGTTACAATGAGCCGAGATTGTGCCATTGCACTCCAGCCTTGGTGACAGAGTGAGAGTCTGTCTCAAAAAAAAAAGGAAAACAATTGCACCCTTTTCTACAGTTGACTGTCCTTAAGCTCATAGTGCATTTCACAATTAAGTTTACTATTTTAGTATTTACAGTTCTCTGAATTTTTTGACCCTTTGTACATCCTTCTGTGGTTGTGACATTAGTATGATCCTTTCCCCATTCCTCTCATGTTTCTTCCAGTAGAGAAACTTCCCGCCTGAAGTTTCTTGTCATGTCTTTTACTCACATTACAAAAGGTGACACATTAAGTTTTAAATACTTAATTTCAGTGTGTTTTAATTTTTTTTGCTATTGGCTTTCTGCTATCAAAGTAATTTTTCTTTCATTTTGGTAAGGCTCAATGTGAATGTATAGGACTGTTCAGTTGGTAAAATCAAGAATGTTGGCACTGTATTAGCTTATGTATGAAGAATGCCTTAAAGGTACAAAAGAAACTTGAGGGTGGATGCCTCTGGAAAGTGAGTTATAAAAATAAAGTGGAATTTTCTTTTACCAAAACAATTAAAGGCATGTACAATTTAAAAATACTTACAGTGTGTCACTTTTATAATAGTTTTGAAAAGCACCACATGTTAGAGCTAATGATCTAGACTCTCATTCTCATCAAACCACATTTTAATAAATGAGGAAACTTAAAACCCCAATAGATTAGACTTAAAAAAATAACAAAATAAATGAGGAAACTAAGGCTTATAGAGATGGTTATTTGTAGATCATATAGTGGCAAAGCCAACACTGAAGTTCAGGCCTCCTGACTTTTATCCAGTCCTCTTTCTTGCATCATCTTGCCTCTGCTATGATGAACATTTTTTATGTGTGCTATGAAGCATATTTTTATATGTCATTTGTAGTCCCTAATACTTTTTTTTTTTTTTTTTTTTTTTTTTTTTGAGATGGAGTCTTACTTACTCTGTCATCCAGTCTGGAGTGTAGTGGTGCTATCTCGGCTCACTGCAACCTCTGCCTCCCTGGACCAAGTGATTCTCCTGCCTCAGCCTCCCAAGTAGCTAGTATTACAGACATCTGCAACCACACCTAAATTTTGTATTTTCAGCAGAGATGGGGTTTCACCATGTTGACCAGCCTGGTCTTGAACTCCTGACCTCAAATGATCTGCCTGCCTCAGCCTCTCAAAGTGCTGGGATTACCCGTGTGAATCACACACCGTGCGTGCAGTCCCTAAAACATTTCAACCTTTTATAATTCAACAAATACTCCCTGAGACTCTGATTTGTATGAGGCAGTCTGGTATTAATTGTAGGAAATATACAGATAAGATATAGTTTCTGTCTTTGCAGATCTGATGGTATAGTAATGAAAATAACTAGAGCACTTTATTTATTTCTTCATCAAATATTTGTTACTCTGAGCACTTATTAAGGATAAGGCCCTGTGCTGTCTGTTAAAGATGTTGGGTGTTAAAGATGGAGAAAAAGAATCCATTATCTATTCTAAGGAAAGTTATGATCTAATAGGGAAAGCAAACACATTTGTATATAAATTATACTGCTGTGTAAGTCCAACAGTAGAATATACAAAAATATAGCAAAGGAAATGATGAACTGAAATAAAATAGAGACACTAAGAGACTGGAGGACTTGATAAGGTAAAGTGTATTGAAAGGTATAGAAAGATTAAAGACTGGTCAGACGGTTGAATATTGTTGGAGTGAGCAATTTCAGAGGTGGAGCATTTCTCATATAATGTGATCTAGTGTGTAGCCTCTGGAGTGGGTTTCTGAAGTGCAGAGTTGAGGTCTAAGTATAACAACTTTGAGACTGGCTGTTAACCAAGTTTTTGTGAGAGATGTTAGAGATACAAAGGTAATTTATATAAGTCCTTTCTTTTTTTTTTTTTTTGGAGGGAAGCTGGCGAGGGCGGGGTGGGGGGTGGGAGAGCAGGGGAAGGAGGAGGGAGGAGGGTAGGATCAGATAAGTCCTTTCTTTAAGGAGTCATGTCCTTTCTGAAACCTTTCTGATTGAACTCGATATCCAGATATAATAAACCAGGCTCTTTTTGTCCCTATAATGCCTGTATCACTTTATTTTGTTTTTATTTATGTATTATCTTTCTCAGCTATCCTGTAGGCTTCTTTAGGACAAGTATACAAAATTACTTACACCTAGTATAATATGTGATATCCCATATACCTTGTATACAATAAATATATATTGAGTTGAAGATCTTATATACTTAGAAACGAGACAAATTAAAAATGTATTGTGATAAAGGCGTATTATTGTATGTATTAGACCAGTACTAATTCATCTGGCTGCATAATGAAATGATCTAGAGAGCTTTTAAAAAAATACCTCTAGGCTGGGCATGGTGGCTCATGCCTGTAATCTCAGCACTTTGGGAGGCCAAGGTGGGTGGATCACTTGAGGCCAGGAGTTCAAGACCAACGTGGGTAACATGGTGAAATCCATCTCTACTAAAAATATGAAAACTTAGCTGGCATTGTGGTGCGTACTTGTAGTCTCAGCTACTCAGGTGGCTGAGGCATGAGAACCTGGGTGGCAGAAGTTGCACTCCAGCCTGGGTGACAGAGTGAGACTCTGTCTCAAATTAATTAATTAATTAATTAAATTAAAAATAAGGCCAGGGGCCGGGCACGGTGGCTCACACCTGTAATCCCAGCACTTTGGGAGGCCGAGGCGGGTGGATCATGAGGTCAAGAGATCGAGAACATCCTGGTCAACGTGGTAAAACCCTGTCTCTACTAAAAATACAAAAAAAAAATTAGCTGGGCATGGTGGCACGTGCCTGTAATCCCAGCTACTCAGGAGGCTGAGGCAGGAGAATTGCCTGAACCCAGGAGGCGGAGGTTGCGGTGAGCCAAGATCGTGCCATTGCACTCTAGCCTGGGTAACAAGAGCGAAACTCCATCTCAAAAAATAAATAAATAAATAAATAAAAATAAGGCCAGGTGCAGTGACCCACACCTGTAATCCCAGCACTTTGGTAAGCTGAGCCAGGCAGATCACAAGGTCAGGAGATTGAGACCATCCTGGCCAATGTGGTGAAACCCCATCTCTACTAATAATACAAAAGTTAGCTGGGTATAGTGGCACATGCCTGTAATCCCAGCTACTTGGGAGGCTGAGGCAGGAGAATCCCTTGAACCAGGGAGTCAGAGCTTACAGTGAGCCGAGCTCTGGCTACTGCACTCCAGCCTGGCAACAGAGCGAGACTCCATCTCAAAAAAACGAAATAAAAATAAATAAATACCTCTATCCTGACAAAAAAAAAAAAAAAAAAAAAAAAAAAAAACGGGAGTCAGAGCTTACAGTGAGCCGAGCTCTGGCTACTGCACTCCAGCCTGGCAACAGAGCAAGACTCCATCTCAAAAAAACGAAATAAAAATAAATAGATACCTCTATCCTGACAAAAAAAAAAAAAAAAAAAAAAAAAAAACCGAGGAAAAAACAACAAAATTCTCATTTTTAGCCACACACCAAAATAAGTGAATTTTATTGTACTGCCAGTCATAGGTGATTATTACCTTTCTTTTCTTTTCATTTTTTTTTTTTTTGAGATGGAGTTTCAGTCTGTCCCCCTGGGCTGGAGTGCAATGGGACAGTCTCCGCTCACTGCAACCTCCATCTCTCAGGTTCAAGCAGTTCTCCTGCCTCCGCCTCCCCAGTATCTAGGACTACAGGTGTGTAGCACCATGCACCGTACCTGGCTAATTTTTGTGTTTTTAGTGGAGACCAGGTTTCACTATGTTGGTCAAGCTGGACTATTAACTTTCTCTTTAATATAGCTTCTATATTATATGATTATTGAATACTGTCCGTGTTTTACTTTGGCATTCTGATAGTGAGCTAGATGACAACATTTAAGGAAGTAGTATATTTTATAAAATACATTGATTTGGTACCTTTTAGCTTGCCTGAAAGCATCCTCTTGATGGATTTTTTTTTTTTTTTTTTTTTTTTTGAGACAGGGTCTCATTCTGTTACCCAGCCTGGACACAGTGGTATGATCACTGCTCACTGCAGCGTCAACTTTCTGAGCTCAAGCAGTTCTCCCACCTCAGCCTCCTGAGTGGCTGGGAACACAGGTGCACACCACCATGCCCAATTAATTTTTTTGTAGAGACTAGATTTTACTATGTTGCCCAGGCTGGTCTTGAACTCCTGTGTTCAAGCAGTTGGTCCATCTGAGCCTTCCAAAGTGCTGGGATTACAGGTGTGAGCCACCCTGCCTGGCCTTAGATTTTTTTTTTTTTTCCTTCAAAAAAAGCTTTTCAGGCTGGGTGTAGTGGCTCACGCCTGTAATCCCAGCACTTTGGGAGGCCGAGTGGGCAGATCACAAGGACAGGAGTTGGAGACCAGCCTGGCCAACATTGTGAAACCCTGTCTTTACTAAAAATACAAAAGAATTAGCTGGGCATGGTGGCAGGTGCCTATAATCTCAGCTACTGGGGAGGCTGAGGCAGGAGAATCACTCGAACCCGAGAGGCAGAGGTTGCAGTGAGCCGAGATCGAATCACTGCACTCCAGCCCTGGCGTCAGTGCAAGACTCTGTCTCAAAAAAAAAAAAAAAAAAAAAAAAAAAGCTTTTCAGTATCACTTGTCCAAAACATTTTGATTATTAACCTTAACTGTTTTTCCTCTCTTCTCTATACTCCATAGCCAGATTAAACTTTATAATATACTGCTTTACACCACAAGAAGCAATCAGCCAAATCTAGAATATGGGAAGTTTTATTGAATAACTAGATTATTCAACAAATAATTGGGATGGGGTAGAGGAGGAATGATGGGAAGGAAGGGAAAGCTGTTACAGATAAAAAGAGCCATATCGACCAAATGCAGTGTGTTAACTTGGTTTGGATTCTGATGTGCAGAAAACAAATGAAAAAAGATTTGCGATAAGTGGGGGCAATTTGAACATGTACATGGTATTAAACAATATTAAGGAATTATTGTTAATTTTATTAGAGATGTATATGACACTGTGGTAATGTAAAGCTCTTATCTGTAAAGATATATATTGAAGTATTTACAGGTTAAATGAAATATACTCCAGCTCCTTCCTCCCCACTCCTCCCCAAAAAAGTTGGGGAGAAATAGAACAAGATTAGCAAATGTTTATAATTTAAAGTAGAGTAAAAGGTACATTTTACTATTTCTCAGCTTTTATCTTTGAACATGTCTGGAAACTCCTGAGCTCAAGTGATCCTCCCACTTGGGCCTCTCAAAGTTCTAGGATTGCAGGCATGAGCCACCATGCCTGGCCAAATTTTTAAAAGGTTAAATTACAATTAAAGGATTTTCTTTTATTGAGTGTGTCCCAGAATAATGTAGATATTTGATTAGATATCAGTGATTGATACAGTGATTACCTCAACTACTTGTATTTGATCTTCAGTGGTCTCTCATATGTCCTTAGTAAGTCTTTCCACCATGAGCCCCATTTTTTTTTTTCAGTGGCATGTTTCTAGATTCCAGATTCTCGTTAATTTTGATATTACCTTTACTGGAATGGAAGAAACAAATGAAAGAAGGCACTCCTGCAAACCTGGGAACCTTATGAAAGTCATGTTTTCCCATTTTAAAGCTGTTAGGAGAATGTTTCTAATGCCGACATTTAAGGGAACTTCTAATTCTGTAAGTTTTTGAATTGACTGCTGCTTCTTTCGCCCTTCGTGTCCTTCTGGACTACTAAGAACTTTGTGCAAATTCTAAAAAGGCACCCCTTTGTACCCTGAGCCATCATGGCTTCACTGGAGAAGGGCAAGCTGGATTTCAATCCCTTTCCCCTTGCCCTTCTGGCCTAATGCCCTTGTGCATGGTCTATACAGCTGTACCTGGTGAGCTTGTTGATTCAGAATAATGAAGTTACATGTGTTTAAGTTTTTGGTTATGTGTGTTTCTGAGGAGTAGGTATGAATGTTTGGAGTGCTATAGTGTAGGAATTATGTGAGGATTTTATTTTGTGAATGTTAAAACAATGTATTATTTTTATAAAGTTTTATAAGTTTTACAAGTATATGGAAAAACAAGAAGCCATTCTTTGTTTGTTTTGTTTGTTTCTTCTTTGAGATGGAGTCTCGCTCTTTGTCACCCAGGCTGGAGTGCAGCAGTTCAGTCTTGGCTCACTGCATCCTCTGCCTCCTGGGTTCAAGTGATTCTCCTGCCTCAGCCTCATGAGAGCTGGGATTACAGGTGCACACCACCACACCAGGCTTATTTTTGTATTTTTAGTAGAGATGGGGCTTCACCATGTTGGCCAGGATGGTCTTGAACTCCTGATCTCATGATCCACCTGCCTCAGCTTCACAAAGTACTGGGATTACAGATGTCAGTCACCACACCTGGCCACCATTCTCTGTTAAAACCCTGTAATTAGTGGTTCAGTGTATATTTTATTTTATTTTTTTTGAGACACAGTCTAACTTTGTTACCCAGGCTAGAGTCCAGTGTCTATTCAGAGGCACATTCTCAGTACATTGCAGTCTGGAACTCCTGGGCTCAAGCAATCCTCCTACCTCCGCCTCCCGAGTAGCTGGGTTTACAGCCATGCACCACCATGCCCAGCTAATTTTTGTATTTGCTTTTGGTAGAGATTGGGTTTTGCCATGTTGCCCAGCATGGTCTCGAACTCCTGAGTTCAAGTAAGCTGCTTGCCTCAGCCTCCCAAAGTGCAAGGATTACAGGTGTGACCCACCGTACCCGGCCCTGGTGTATTTTTAAGAATTTCAGCAATTACATTTGAAGGTACGAGCACAAAACTGCGGAACGTATATCATGTACACACTCATACAGCTCCTTGCCTTAATGGTAGAAGTTCAATAGATGATTGGTAGGAAACACTATCACCTTATTTGCTCAGCTCTAAGGTGATTACCATACTTTAACATTTGTGATATTCAGGTGTGTTTTACTTTTGAAGAATTTTTAAGTTACTGTTAAAGTGAAATTTATACTTAAGATTTCAGAATCAAGTCAATACTGTAAATAAGTCAGTCTCAGGGGCTATGCAAAAACTAAAATTTTGAAGTTATCTTTTTTTTTTTTTTTTAAGACAGAGCTTTGCTCTTGTTACCCAGGCTGGAGTGCAATGGCACGATCTCGGCTCACTGCAACCTCCGCCTCCTGGGTTCAGGCAATTCTCCTGCCTCAGCCTCCCAAGTAGCTGGGATTACAGGCACGCGCCACCATGCCCAGCAAATTTTTTTTGTATTTTTAGTAGAGACGGGGTTTCACCATGTTGACCAGGATGGTCTCGATCTCCTTGCCTCGTGATCCACCCGCCTCGGCCTCCCAAAGTGCTGGGATTACAGGCGTGAGCCACTGCGCCTGGCCCCTTTGGATGTCTTAACTGAAAAAAATTGTAAAGGCTGAAGATTTTTTCTTCTTAAAATTTCAGTTTTTGCCAGGCACAGTGGTTATGTGCCTGTAGTCCCAGCTACTCAGGAAGCTGAGGTGGGAGGATCACTTGAGCCCAGGAGTTCTGGAGTATAGTGTGCTATGCTGATTGGATGTCCACACTAAGTTCGGCATCAGTATGGTGACCTCCAGGGTCGGGAGGACCACGAGGTTACCTAAGGAAGGGTGAACCAGCCCAGGTCGGAAACGTAGCAGGTCAAAACTCCCATGCTTATCAGTAGTGGGATTGCGCCTGTGAATAGCCACTGCACTCCAGCCTGGGCAACATAGCGAGACTCGGTCTCTTTAAAAAAAAAAAAATTTAGTTTTTGTAGTTGAAAACTGTAGAAGGCTGGGTATGGTGGCTCACATCTGTAATCATAGCACTTTGGGAGGCCGAGGCAGGCAGATCACAAGATTAGGAGATTGAGACCATCCTGGCTAACAGGGTGAAACCCCATCTCTACTAAAAATATGAAAAAATTAACCACAGAAGGCCAGACATGGTGGCACGTGCCTGAAGTCCCAACTACTTGGGAGGCTGAGGCAGGAGAATCACTTGAACCCAGGAGGCAGAGGTTACAGTGAGCCGAGATCTCACCACTGCACTCTAGCCTGGGTAACAGAGTGAGACTCCCTCTCAAAAAAAAAAAAAAAGAAAGAAAGAAAGAAAGAAAATACAACTGTAGAAATAGAAAACAAAAGCCACATTGTTAGGAAATGATAGGTACATTTAGGTGTTAATTTTAGTTTTAGTCTTTTTTTTTTTTTTTTTTTTCAAAATTTCCTGTTAGCTCAGAGCTGGGTTCCAGTCTTCAGTTTTTTAGCTAAATTAAACAGTGGCAGCTTTTGGTTTGTAGTTTCATTACTGCTTTGCTAAACTTCATTACGTTTGTCATGGCCTTGAGAAGTCCATGCAAAATATTCAGTTGATGACATTCATCTGTTTATGGTCATAACCATTTGGTAAATAACTTTAATTTTTGGCAAAGTAGTACTTGAATTTATCTCATTTTACCAGACAAGTCTACATTTACTTTGAGGTAAAGCTATTTGTTTTTTATATTGCCAGTTTAAAAAAAAGAGAGGAGAGAGAACACTAATAAGTTAAAAGCTCTTATATATACATGTACATTTTCACTTTGAGGATCTATGAGAAATTGAATCTTAACAAAATTTACCTTTATTCTATTTTGAGAGCATTTGCATTTACCATATTTAAAGTTTTTTTTTTTTTTTTTTTTTTGACAGCCTTTTTCACAACTGGCTAATTTGCATCTTAAGGTGCATGCAAAAAATTATGCTTGGTTGATTTTTTTTTTTTTTCTGGTTCAACAGCATACTTCATTTCAAATGAAATTTTAAGAATTGATAGGAATATAAGAATACTCTTCCTAGCTGGACATGGTGGCTTACGCCTGTAATCTCAGCACTGTGGGAGGCCGAGGTAGGTGGATCATTTGAAGTCAGAAGTTCAAGACCAGCCTGGCCAACATGGTGGAAACCCATCTCTACTAAAAATACAAAAATTAGCCAGGTATGTGGTGGATGCCTGTAATCCCAGTTACTCAGGAGGCTGTAGCAGGAGAATCACTTGAACCCGGGAAGCAGAGGTTGCAGTAAATTGAGGTCGTGCCAATGCACTCCAGCCTGGGCAACAGAGCAAGACTCTGTGAAAAAAAAGAAAAGAAAAGAAAAGACAGACATTCTTTCCTATTAGACTATGAGGTCAGTTCTTTCTCCTTTTGAAAAATGATCAGTTTGGGTATTTTTTCATTTTTAAAGTCATTTTCTTCTGTACTAAGATGAAATTTTTCTCATCCAAGAGAAACCTGAGGTTGATAAGGTTAAGTAACTTGCCCAAGGTCACACAAGTAATAAATTGAAGAATAATGATTTGAACCCAGGCACATGTAATGCTAAGTAAGACCAGCATTTTTGTCATTACACTGCATTTTCTCTGGCATGCTAATAGTATTTGGCCCTATTGAAACATTTATTAGGATGCAATTGCTAGCCTGGGCAACATAGTAAAACCTCATCTCTACGGAAGAAAAAAAAAAGTAGCCAAGTGTGGTTGTGTGCACCTGTAGTCCCAGCTACTTGGGAGGCTGAAATGGGAGGATTGCTTGAGTTTGAGAGGTTGAGGTTATAGTGAGCTGTGATCATGACACTGCACTCCAGCCTGGGTGACAGAGCAAGATCCTTGTATCCAAAAAAATAATAATAATAAAATGGCATATTCTCTGAATAACTTAGATTCTGTGTTCCTAAAAGGAAATCTAGAATAAAGTTAGGTATTTCATTGTTCTTTACACAAATTATGTGCCTAGACAGTGTCGTAGTGCTGAGTTTCATCCACAGTTACTGACCTAGTTACATTAGTCCTTCTGTCCTAATGAAGATTTTGACCCAAGTCTCCGTAGATCTAAAATGGAGTTTTGTTTCAGGGGAGGGAGAAAGCAGTAAAAACACTTGTTTTCTGAGAAAAAATTTAAAAGGAAATTTTGCTTTGGATTATGTTTTCATTTTCCTTCACATTTTAAGAAATATGTCCTAAGTTTTAACAATATGTTGCTTAATGTGAGTTTTATTTTCTAGATACTGTTTTTGTGTTGACTAGAAGCGTCATACATCAGAAGTGAAATTCTGAGTTACTGAATGTCTGTGTTCATACCTGCCAGTGCCACCTCCTTGGTTGGTGATTCTTAGGTCCTATCACACCTAGGCTATAATGACATTGGACTAAGGAAAAAGCTGGTCGCCTTTTATAAAGAGTTATGATACGGTGAAAGAGGTAGCAATGGAAACTGAGGACTCAGAGGCATTTGATAATGCCTGCTTTAGTATTTGGATCAGCAGCCGAAATGGCTGAAGTAGCTATCAAATTAGCCATCAACTGTCCTACTCCATTTTTTCCTCTAGTGAAGACACAACTTTTAGTTTTCTGAAAAAGTAGATGGGCAGGTGGTGGTGTGTTGTGTTCTCAAGTTCGTTCTTTGCTTGTAGTGCATTGTATTTATAATCCTACTTTTATATTCCCTTTGAGTGTATAGTTAATTGGATAATAAGATTGTGAGCTTCTTGGGCAGGAACAGTGTCTTGCTATCCATTTCATTCCTATTTCTTGGCACATAGTTGGCACTCAAATATTACTGAGTAAATGTATGATCCTTTTGGCCTCAGTTAAAGCATGAGATTTTCCTGAGGTGTTAACTTGGAGAACTCTTTGTCTTCCTTACTCTACAATATGATGAATCCATCAGAAAACAGTGTATTTTATATATTTATTATCTTTTAGTTTTAGCCCCCAAATTCATTACATATTCACCAGTGATAACATTTCATAAAAATCCATTTTCATAGACAGTTTCAAGTTGAGATATGGAAAACTTAAACAGTAAGTCCTTAACATCCCATGATAGTTGGTCTTTACCAAAGTAATTGATTCCTTCAATAATTGTACATAGGAGGCAAAAATTAGAATTTGTGATCATTTTGATATTTTTCACTACTATTTACTGTCTCAGTTGCAGAGGGATAAAAGGGTTTGCTGAATATGATAAATAAGGAAAACGTGTATACATCTTCTACTTACAAATGAGACTGTATCTTTCAGGCTCCAGGTATACTAGTAACCCCGAACATAAGTGGTGAACTGCTCATTGTTCTGTAAGATATTTATGGCATTTTCTAACACAGGACTATTCAGAGTGTCGTAAGAGACAGTGCTGGCCCATGAGCTGTTTGTTGTCTGTGAGGAGATAAGTTCAGAAATTGAGTTTTTAGAAACTTGCATAGCAGTTCGATAGAACAAATGTATGTCTGTCAAATCTAACAGTAACAAATTGGGGCTTGTATTTGCTATATATTTATTTTGTTTTTCTGTTAATTATTGGCCTGTAATGAATTGGAGATTCAAAGAAAAAAAAAGTTCTTTACCAGAGATAAGTTGCAAAGCAGTATTCTAAAACAGTGGTTCCCATCCTTTCATGTTCACCTAACCTTCTAAATGATACCACACTCGAGGGGTGTGGAATGTGGGATGTAGATTGCTGTTTCCCTACCAGTAGCCCTTTGATAGAGAATCCTTATGTTGAAAATAATTTCCCACTGACTTTCCCTTAATTGTTCTGATCTTTTCACTAAATCTGACTTAAAAAAATTTTTTTAATAAATGGGCTGAATAAAACAAAATGCTGGTTATTATGAGTTCTGAGCTATGCTAATATAATCTATTAAGATTGCAGTGTCAAAATACTACCCCTAAATAGACTCATTCTTCTGAAGAATGGGATGCTAACTATTTTTTAGCAGGTATAATATAGTCACAAATAATGTGTTTTACTGAAACTAATTAGTAACGTAAATATAATATGTATAAGATTTGGCCTAATATGTAAAGCTCTATAGGAGTAATGCCATTATAAATGCCCCTTTTGCCCCATACTGACCTTTATATCTTATTACTTTAAAATATCATAATTTTTAAAGTGTAAAAATATAAATATTTCATACCTGTATGATTCCTGTTTATCATTGAATAATAATTCATCATATGCCATATATTATAGGTTGATTATTTTATTGATAAATACCTGGGCTATTTCCTGCTGGGTTGTTATGAATAAAGCTGCTGTATGCATATTTGTTTGAATTTTCAGTGGATTTATGCTTTTATTTAACTTCGGTAAAAGTACTGAGAAAAGAATTGCTGGGTCTTAGGGTAGGCATATGTTTTTGATTTATAAAAACTACTGGAACTTTTTCCAAAATGATTGTGCCATTTTACACTCCCCATCAATGTTTATGCTACATCTTTGCCAAAAGTCTTTTTTCTTTTTTTGAGACAGGATCTCACTCTGTCACCTAGGCTGGTGTGCAGTGGCACAATTAGGGCTCACTGCAGCCTCAACCTCCCAGGCTCAAGCAATCCTCCTGCTTTAGCTGGGACTACAAGTGTGTAGTAGCACACCTGGCTAAATTTTTCTGAATTTTGGTAGAGAAGAGGTTTCCCCTTGTTAACTAGGCTGATCTCAAACTCTTGAGCTCAAGCAGTCCTTCCATTTCGGCCCCCAAAAGTGCTGGTATTACAGGCCTGAGCCACCATGACTGAATGCTAACAGTCTTTTAAATAAGCAGTCCCCATCTTTTTGACACCAGAGACTGGTTTAATGGAAGACAGTTTTTCCACAGACTAAGGTAGGGGACAGGCACGGTTTTGGCATGAAACTGTTCCACCTCAGATCGTTAGGCATTAGATTCTCATAAGGAGCACACAGCCTAGATCCCTGGCATGTGCAGTTCACAATAGGGTTGGTGCTCCTGTGAGAATCTAATGCTGCTGCTGTTCTGACAGGAGGCAGAGCTCAGGCGGAAATGCTTGCCTGCCGCTCATCCTCCTGCAGTGTGGCCCAGTTCCTGACAGGCCAGGGACCAGTACCAGTCCATGGCCCAGGGATTGGGGACCCTTGTTTAATATTGTGATTTTAATTTGCATTTCCCCGATGGCTAGGGATTGAGCACTTTTTCAACAGCTTTTTGTGGTTTGTGTATCTTCCTTTGTCAGTTGTTTAAATCTTCTGTGCATTTTGTTTGTTTGTCTTCATATTATTGAGGTGTAGGGAATTTTGATATATCCTAGGTACAGATCTCCTTTGTCAAGCATATGTTTTGTGAATAATTTTTCCCAGTCTGTGGCTTGCCTATTCATTTTCTTAATGGTGTCCATTGTATTTTTTCAACATTTTAGTATGAAAATTTTCTGGTTTTTTGAGACAGTTTCGCTCTGTCACCAGGCTTAGGGTGCAGTGGCGGGATTCAGCTCATTGCAACTTCCACCCTCCAAGTTCAAGTAATCCTCCTGCCTCAGCCTCCTGAGTAGCTGGGATTATAGGTGCCTACCATGGCACCTGGCTAATTTTTGTGTTTTTGGTGGAAATGGGTTTCACCAAGTTGGCTGGGCTGGTCTTGAAGTCCTGACCTCAAGTAATCCGCCCACCTCGGCTTCCCAAAGTGCTGGGCTTACAGGCCTGAGCCACCTCAGCCAACCTATTATGAAAATTTTCAAGCATACGAGAAGTTGAAAGACTTTTAGTATATAGTGAACACCCATACACCCACCACCCAGATTCTGTCATTAACATTTTATTATAATTGTCTTTTCACATCTGTGTCTATCTATCTTGTTATATGCCTTTTTTTTTTTTTTTTTTTTTTGAGACGGAGTTTCGCTCTTGTTACCCAGGCTGGAGTGCAATGGCGCGATCTCGGCTCACCGCAACCTCCGCCTCCCTGGTTCAGGCAATTCTCCTGCCTCAGCCTCCTGAGTAGCTCGGATTACAGGCATGTGCCAGCATGCTCAGCTACTTTTTTGTATTTTTAGTAGAGACGGGGTTTCACCATGTTGATCAGGATGGTCTCGATCTCTTGACCTCGTGATCCACCCGCCTCGGCCTCCCAAAGTGCTGGGATTACAGGCTTGAGCCACCGCGCCCGGCCTCTGTTATATGCATTTTAAGGTAAATTGCAGAATCAGTTTGCTTCCCACAGATACTTCACAGTGCATTATTATGAAGTATAAATAATTATGAATTTGAATTCAGTCATTGCAACTTTTTTCTTTTGAGGTAAACTTTTCATACAGTGAAGGCAAAGGGGTGTGTGTGTGTGTGTGTGTGTGTGTGTGTGTTTTAAGACGGAGTTTCGCTATTGTTGCCCAGGCTGGAGTGCAATGATGTGATCTTGGCTCACCACAACCTCTGCCTCCCAGGTTCAAGCGATTTTCCTGCCTCAGCCTCCCCAAATCTGGGATTACAAACATGTACCACCATGCCTGGCTAATTTTGTATTTTTAGTAGAAACGGGGTTTCTTCACGTTGGTCAGGCTGGTCTTGAACTCCCGACCTCAGGTGATCTGCCTGCCTCAGCTTCCCAAAGTGCTGGGATTACAGCTGTGAGCCACTGGGCCCAGCAAAGGCACAAGTTTATAGTGAAATTGGCTGAGTTTTGACAGATCCGTGCACCCGTGGAATCCTAAACCCCATCAAGATGCAGATTGTTACCATCACTCTAGGAAGTTCTTTCAGGCCCAGTCCTAGTTAATCTCTATCTCCATTCTTCCAGAGCCAACCATTATCCTGCTTTTTCGGCATCATAGGTTAGTTTTGTCTGTCCTAAAACCTTATAAAAGTGGATTCACATATTATGTACTCTTCTGTTTAAAGCATCTTTCACCTAGTATAATGGTTTTGAGATTCATCTATGTTGTTGAACTTATTAATAGTTCATTCCTTTTTATTACTGAGTAGTAATTCTTTGTATGAGTATATCACACTTTATCCATTGTCTTTTGAATGTATACCTAAGATGTTTCCAGTTTTTGTACATTATGAATAAACTGCTGTGAACATTTTTTGTACTAGTCCTTTTGTGGGAATATATTTTCTTTTCTTTCTTTCTTTCTTTTTTTTTTTTTTTTTTGTGTGTGTCAGAGTCTCACTCTCTCGCCCAATATGGAGTGCAGTGGAGCCATCTTGCTCGCTGCAACCTCCGCCTCCCGTGTTCAAGCAATTCTCCCTCACCCTCCTGAGTAGCTGGGATTACTACAGGCACCTGCCATCATGCCCGGCTAATTTTTGTATTTTTAGTAGAGACGAGGGTTCACCATTTTGGTCAGATTGGTCTCAAACTCCTGACCTTGTGATCCACCTGCCTGTCTCCCAAAATGTTGGAATTACAGGCGTGAGCCACCACACCTGGCCTTTTTTTTTTTTTTTTTTTTTTTGTGAGGCAGAGTCTCACTCTCACCCAGGCTGGGCTGCAGTGGTGTGATCTCAGCTCACTGCAACCTCTGCCTCCCGGGTTCAAGAGATTCACCGACCTCAGCCTCCAGAGTAGCTGGGATTACAGGCATGAGACACCACACCCGGCTAAGTTTTGTGTTTTTGGTAGAGATGGGGTTTGACCATGTTGGCCAGGCTGGTCTAGGATTACAGGCCTGAGCCACCCCAGCTGCATCTTTCGTATTCTAAGTTGATGTAGTGCCAGTCTTTCGTTAAAGAGCCACCCCAGCTGCATCTTTCGTATTCTAAGTTGATGTAGTGCCAGTCTTTCTTTAAAGAGGACATTATAAAAATGAACTGTTCCTGGCCAGATGCAGTGGCTCATGCCGGTAATCCCAGCATTGTGGGAGGCTGAAGGGGCGTGGATCATTTGAGGTCAGGAGTTTGAGATCAGCCAGACCAATATGGTAAGACTGTCTCTACTAAAAATACAAAAAAAAATTTAGCCAGACGTGGTGGCATTTGTCTGTAGTCCCAACTACTCAGGATGCTGAGGCAGAAGACTCGCTTGAACCTGGGAGGCAGAGGTTGCAGTGAGCCAAGATAACGCCACTGCACTCCAGCCTGGGCGACAGAACGAGACTCTTATCTATTCTGTCAAAAAAAAGTGAACTGTTCCCTAATCTTTCTTGTGTGAAATATGAAGGCAAAGGTTGAGATCATGACATGCACATAAGGAGGACAACTTCAGTGAAGGAATTAGAGGAGCAAGCAATGGACGGTAGTTCACTGTGAATTCTGTCCAGTCTCCAGCTTTCAGCAGCTCTGGGAAAACAGGCTAAACTCTTCTTGGGGTTCTTCAGGTTAATAACAAGAAGCAAGGGTGGAGTGCTTAATCCTTTTAAGTGATAAACACTGTGGAAGGCGTGTCTTCAAGCGCCCCACTCCCTCAGGCCTGTAGGTCACGTGAGCTTAAAGTACTTCCCGAATCCCAGCCACTGTCTCCTGTAGGCGGGGATCACAGTCTGAAAGGACAGCAAGGAAGAGGTAGGAAGGGAAAACTAATTGGAAGGAAGTTTAAATATAGAAAGAGTAAAGTATTTCTATCTAACTGTAACAATGCCGCACTTTACTGTGACTAAGGTAGAGGACCCAGAGGAGGGGGCAGCAGCTTCGATCTCTCAAGAGCTTAGTTTAGCAGACATAAAAACCCGGATTCAGGATTCAGATGAACCAGGTGAGTAAGCAACTTGGGTGATTTTGGAACCTATAGAATTTTTCATGAAGGAAGAGGTAACTAGAATATCAGAATTCAAAATGCCTTCTTTAGGACAGAGAATAGTGTTGTGGTTGAAGTGTTCTTCAGTTACTTGTTTTATTCCCCGGTGTATCTGATAACTTCTCTTTTCTCACAAACTGGTTTGTTTTTCCCCACAATGAGTTCTGTGTTCATTACCAACAGGTGAAACTGAATCAGTGGCAATGTTTGAAGAGTTTTCAAGCAAAAAGAATGGCACAGTAGAAGTCAGTTGACGTGGAATTTAGAATTCACTTTTTCCTCACAGTTTAGCTTGTATCTGGAAAAGACTTTAAACCCAACTAAGTGGATAACATTTAAACTTAGCAGTTTATGTAATATTATATAAAGAGGGAGCATGGTTCAGTAGTTTTGTACCGTGGACTTTGACTGTACTTGTGACTTCTCAGGTTGTTCAATATTTTGCCTCAGTTTACCAGCTAAACAGTAATTCAGCAGTGACTGGTCTAATAATTTTTTTTTTTTTTTTTTTTTGATACGGAGTTTCGCTCTTGTTACCCAGGCTGGAGTGCAATGGCACAATCTCGGCTCACCGCAACCTCCGCCTCCTGGGTTCAGGCAATTCTCCTGCCACAGCCTCCTGAGTAGCTGGGATTACAGGCATGCACCACCATGCCCAGCTAATGTTTTGTATTTTTAGTAGAGACGGGGTTTCACCATGTTGGCCAGGATGGTCTCGATCTCTTGACCTCGTGATCCACCCGCCTCGGCCTCCCAAAGTGCTGGGATTACAGGCTTGAGCCACCGCGCCTGGCTGGTCTAAGAATTTTTTAATGGCAGAACAGAAGTACAGTAGATAGTCACTGTGGTGACTAGCATAGCATCAGCTTAAAGTATTTGATGAATGTGATTATCCTTTTTCTTTAAGTGGTAACAGTACACACTTGCTAGGGGAATTGTTTTGAATTTTTAAACAAGCAATTAAATCTTTGTTAATACTACAGTATTAAATATATTTGTAATTTGAAGCCCCTTATTTTTCAAGTCTGTAAATTATGAGCAGCTTCTTTGGTTATATGAATTTAGGATAAGGGAATAAGCTCTCAAAATTACTTTTATTTTATTTTATTTATGTTTTTCGAGATGAAGTCTTGCTCTGTCACGCAGGCTGGAGTCCAGTGGTGTGACCTCGGCTCACTACGAACTATGCCTCCCAGGTTCAAGCATTTCTTCTGCCTCAGCCTCCCAAGTAGGTGGGATTACAGGTACCCACCACCATACCGGCTAATTTTTGTATTTTTAGTAGAGACAAGGTTCCATTTTGGCCAGGCTGGTCTCAAATTCCTGACCTCAAGTGATCTGCCTGCTTCTGCCTCCCAGAGTGCTAAGATTACAGGTGTGAGCTGCTTCACCTGGCCTCAAAATTACTTTTAATCCCGTGATTCCATGATTCTCACTTTCCTTTTTAGCATATAACACATTGCGATTCCTTGGTGTAAACAGTGGTTGGTTTTTGTTTTTTTTTTTTCTTTTTTCTTTTCTTTCTTTTGTGTGTGTGTGAGGGGCGGGTGGGGGGAGTTTCACTCTTTTTGCCTAGGCTGAAGTGCAATGGTGTGATCTCGGCTCACCGCAACCTGAGCCTCCCAGGTTCAAGTGCTCCTCCTGCCTCAGCCTCCCAAGTAGCTGGGATTACAAGCATGTGCCACTACGCTTGGGTAATTTTGTATTTTTAGTAGAGATGGGGTTTCTCCATGTTGGCCAGGCTGGTCTGATTTTCTTTTTCTTAAAACCATTAGAGAATTTTTATGAATCTTGTTTGACGATACAAACTATTGAGGAAAATGTTCCTTTTATTATTTTCCTTCTAGTGAGAGAATTTTTTAGGGGAATATCAGAAAAAGGGTTTTATTTAAACTCTGTCTCCAAGGTTATTTTCACTTTGCCGAATAGGATGGTGAAAAGTGGAAAACAAGTTGAACTTACTTTGAACTTGAATGTTATTCTCACAACTCCAGCTCAAAGGAATTAGGTTCTCTCTCCAGGCTGTGCCTATTTGTTTATTTACTTATTTTTAAATTCCAAATGTGGTAGTAAGGCTTATGCGTATTTGAATCTGTACTTTCTTTGTTGCTTACATTTGCCACCCTTAGATTTTAATCCTTTTAGGCTTTTGTTTTTTGCTATTGTCTTCATTAATTTCATAAGCTGCAAACAAATGAAGTCCATCTGTACCTCATTTCATTTTTTTAAATTTCTTTTCTCCACCACCTCTACTGTCTTTTATTATTTCATCTTTACTAGTCCCATTATGTTTGCAGAAATTTGCTTTCTTCAGAGTATAAGAGTGTTAACATCATTTAATCTATTAGCAACTACCTGTAAAGCCATAAAAATTTGAAAGTACACAATTTTGTAATGAGTGACATTATTAGGCCTAATTTATTTTCTTCGGTAGTAATTGCCTTTAACAAGGAAGAAGTGACAGATATAATCTAAAGTGAATTTAATAAGCCTTTTTGTTTTGGCATTTTCCATAACAGCCCAGAAAATACCTATGAATAAACTATTGCTTAGCAAGTGAATAACTGCTGGTAATATATTACCTAAATTGCACTTGCCTTTTCTATAGAGTTAAATTCAAGGGTAGGAAAGAGAGAATTGTATATGAAAACAATGTAAAAGTTGTTTGTTTTTTTTAAACCTAGGAGTAAAATGGTTTTGAAGATACATGATTTTTTGGAGCAGTTGCTTGAAATGAAGTGAGTTTTGTCCCCTTGTTCCAATTAAAAAAACTTAAATTGATCATGGTTTTTTTCACAAGCACTTCCAACACTGGCCAGTTATGTGACCAGTAGCCTTTTCATTGTTTTTTCTTCTAGATTTGTATGGAGAGAAAAATATGTAGCATCATGTAAATTGAACATATTTAGGAAGTAAATTATCCTTTAAAATGTGTTTTTAAAAGGTAAGATTTATTTGAACTGGACAGGTGAGGAATTTGAGATAAAATAGAAGTGTGAATATATATAATTTAATTTTTTGAAAAAGTACAGGTATACTTTGGAAATATTGTGGGCTCAGTTCCAGACCACTGCAATAAAATGAGTCACATTAGTTTTTTGTTTGTTTGTTTAGATGAAGTCTTGCTCTATCGCCGGACGGGGGTGCAGTGGTGTGATCTCAGCTCACTGCAACCTCCACCTCCCGGGTTCGAGTGATTCTCTTGCCTCAGCCTCCCAAGTAGCTGGGACTACAGACAAATGCCACCATGCCTGGCTAATTTTTTGTATCTTTAGTAGAGATGGGATTTTGCCGTGTTAGCCAAGATGGTCTCAATCTCCTGCCCTGTGATCTACCCACCTCAGCCTCCCAAAGTGCTAGGAGTACAGGTGTAAGCCACCGGGCCCAGCTGTCACATGAATTTTTGACTTCCCACTGCATATAAAAATGATATTTATACTGTACTGTAGTCTAAGTGTGTAATAGCATTATGTCTTTAAAAAACAATGTACGTAGCTTAATTTAAAAATTATTTTTGATTATTTTTTTTTTTTGAGACGGAGTTTTGCTCTTGTTACCCAGGCTGGAGTGCAATGGTGTGGTCTCAGCTCACTGCAACCTCTGCCTCCTAGGTTCAGGCAATTCTCCTGCTTCAGCCTCCTGAGTAGCTGGGATTACAGGCACGCGCCACCATGCCCAGCTAATTTTTTGTATTTTTAGTAGAGACGGGGTTTCACCATGTTGACCAAGATGGTCTCGATCTCTTGATCTCGTGATCCACCCGCCTGGGCCTCCCAAAGTGCTGGGATTACAGGCGTGAGCCACCGCACCCGGCCTGATTTTATTTTTTTAAAGATGGGTTTTGCCATATTACTCAGGCTGGACTCAAACTTAGGGCTCAAGTACTCTTCCCCTCCTGCCTCATCTTCCTAAGTAGGTTGGACTACAGGCATGCGCTACCATACCCGGCTCTAAAAAAATGCTTTATTACAAAAAATACTAATAATCATCTGAGCCTTCAGTAAGTGATAATCTTTTTGCTGGTGGAGGTGGAGAGTGTTGACTCCATGTTGATGGCAGGTGGGTTGCTGAAGGTTGTGGTAGCTGTGGCAGTTTCTCCAAATAAGATAACAGTGAAGTTTACTGCAGGAATTGACTCTTTATTTCATGAAAGATTTCTCTGTAGCATGCAGTGCTGTTTGATAGTGTATTACCCACAGAACTTCTTTCAAAATTGGAGTCAGTCATCTCAAACCTTGCTGCTTTGTTTATGGAATATTCTAAAATTCTTTGTTGTTATTTCAACAGTGTTCACAGCATCTTCATCAGCTGATTTCATGTCAATAAACTACTTTCTTTGCTCAACCATAAGAAGCAACTCTTTATCCATTCAAGTTTTATCATGAAGTTACAGCAATTCAGTCACATCTTCAGGCTCCACTTCTAATTCTAGTTCTCATGCTGTTTCCACCACATCTGCATTGTTTTCTCCACTCAAGTCTTGAACCCCTGAAAGTCATCCATGAGGGCTAGGATCAACTTCTTCCCAATGTTATTGTTGATTTCTTTTTCTTTCTTTCTTTTCTTTTCTTTTTTTTTTTTAAGGCTGGTCAAATGAAGGAGTAGGAGTGAGAGAAGGCACAAAGAAAGCTATAACTGGTTGTGATCAGTTAGTTGTGAATACCATTTCACTCACCAGCCTAATGTTGATATTTTTACTTTTTCCCGTGAATCACAGATGGTCTTAATGCCATCTAGAATGGCAAATCGTTTTCATTGTACTTTGCCCAGATCCATCAGAGAAATCACTGTCTATGGCACCTATAGCCTTATAAAATGTATTTCATAGATAATAAGACTTGGAACTTGAAATAATTCCTTGATCCCTAAGCTGTGGGTGGACCAAAGATGCTGCTGTTAATGTTCTGCTGGCAGGCATGAACACAACATTGATCTTGTGTATCTCCATCAGAGCTTTTGAGTGACCGTACATTATTGATGAGTAGTAATGTTTTGAAAGAAATCTTTTTTTTTTCCTGAGCAGTAGGTCTTAGCAGTGGGCTTAAAATACTGTACTTAGTAAATCAGCTGGGCATGGTGGCTCACACCTGTAATCCCAGCACTTTGGGAGGCTGAGGCAGGTGGATCACCTGAGATCAGGAGTTAAAGACCAGCTTGGCCAACATGATGAAACTCCATCTCTACTGAAAATACAAAACTCGGCATGGTGGTACATACCTATAATCCCTGCTACTTGGGAGGGTGAGACAGGAGAATCTCTTGAACCTAGAAGGCAGAGGTTGCAGTGAGCCAAGATCGTGCCACTGTACTCCAGCCTGGGCAACAGAGCAAGACGCCTTCTCAAAAAAAAAAATTAAGTAAACCATGCTGTAAATGGGTTAGCTGCTATCCAGGCTTTGTTTTTCCACTGAGGATAGACTGTAGATGTGCACCATTACACCTGGCTTGTTGTATAGTTTTTAAGAGTCTTAGGATTTTCAGAATGGTAAATGAGCATTGGCTTCGACTTAAAAGTTACCAGCTGCATTAGTCCCTAACAGTAGAGTCAGCATGTCTTTGGAAGTGAGGCATTGTCCTTTCTAGCTAGGAAAGTCCTAGATGGCATCTTCTTCCCATATAAGACTGCTTCCTCTACATTGAAAATTTGTTCTTAGTGAAGCCACCTCCATCAGTGATCTTAGCTTAGTCTTCTGGATAACTTGCTACAGCTTCTTTAAAAGCACTTGCTTCTTTACTTTGCATTTTTATGTTTTGGAGATGGCTTCTTTCCTTAAACCTCATGAACCAATTTCTGTTAGCTTCAGACTTTTATTTGGCACCCTCAACTCTTTCAGCCTTGAGAGTTAGGGTCTTGTTGTGGATTAGGCTTTTGCTTACAGGAATATTTTGGCTAGTTTGATCTTCTATCCAGACCACTAAAACCTTCTCCATATCAGCAATAAGGTGGTTTAGCTTTCTTACCATTTACGTGTTCACTGGAAGAGCACTTTTAATTTCCTTCAAGAACCTTGTCTTTGCATTCACAACTTTCTATTTGGTGCAAGAGACCTAGCTTTTGGCCTGGCAGCTTTTAACATGCCTTCCTCACTGAGCTTAATCATTTCAAGCTTTTGATTGAAAGTGAGAGGTGTGCAACACCTTTTCACTTAAAAACTTAGAGGCCATTGTAGGATTAACTAGCCTAATTTCAGTATTGTTGTGTCTCAGTGAATAGGGAGGCCCCAAGGAGAGTGGGAGAGACAAGGAAGCAGCTGGTTGGTGAAGTGGTCAGAACACACGCAATATTTATGGATTAAGTCTTCTATGGCATAGTTCATGATACTCCAAAACAATTTGAATAGTAACAGCAATTTTAATAGCACAGATCATCATAAACAGGTATAGTAATAATGAAAAAGTTAGAAATACTTCAAGAATTACCAGAATGTGACAGACATGAAGTGAGCACATGCTTTTGGAAAAATGGCACTAAAAGACTTGCTTGACATAGGGTTGTCACAAACTTTCAGTTTGCAAACAAAAAACCCCACAGTATCTGTGAAGCACTGTAAAGCAAAGCACAATAAAACAAGGTATGCCTGTCTGTTAGAACCCTGCTTCATTTGGTTTTTGAAGGGAAAAGCAGAAACTCGGACTTTCCTTACATCTTCCTTGGCTGTTTTCTTCCTACCCTTTTTGTTTTCTCAGCAGCCTGTGCACAGAAACAGTACTTAGCTACACACTGTATTATAATAATCTGTTTACTTGATTCTCTCCCCTACTATATTGATTATAAGCTCCTTGAGGACCTTGTCAGATTATTTTTTATCTCCAGGTCCTAAGGTAAATGTCTGGCACATAATAAGCAACTCCATGAATAAGACATGCTCTCTGCCTTTTTTATTCACCCAACACATGTTCATTGTAAATATGCCAGGTGTTGTACTCTTTTCCTAAGGCTACAGAAGTATAAGATACATGATATGAGATGATCCCCACCGAAGGCAGGAGAATGGCTTTAGAGTCAGACGTTATTTTAAATCCTAGTCCTACTAGTTATTAGTAGTGATAATTTGTAATAATTATACTTGAGTGACTTTCACCAAGCTGTTTAACTTCTCAAGGCCTACTTTCCTTCACAACAGATAATAACAGTACCTGCTTTACAGGGTAGTTGTGAGGATTACATGGGATTATGTACCATATATAAAACAATACATATGTGACAGCACTCAGAACTAAGAACTACCTTTAGTAGTTTAATAAGAAAAAAACAGGTTTGGATAACAGATGATGGAGAGAATAACATCATTACCTGGAGGGGATCCTGGACAGGTATGGAAGGGACACAGTTCTTGCAGGAAGGTTTAGAGGCGATGATAAACAAAAGGAATACAAAGGAATGAGAGCAGGGTATAACACTTAGCAATAAAAATTTAGGGCAGTTAGCACATTGGGCATGTGGTAAAGAAATAGATGAGGAAGAGAGTTAGAGTGAGACCATTTATGGAAATGTTATTAGTTTCATTCTTTCTCCACTCTGTGGGATAGTGGGTGGTTATTGCCTTTTTAGTGGTAATCTGAGCCTGGTGACTAAGTGACTTGCCTCAGGCCACATGGTGAGTAGCAGAGCCATTGTTCAAACTTCTGAATTCTCTGCGCTCCCCACTAAACCAAATCCTAGCTCTCTTTTTTTTTTTTTGAGGCAGAGTTTGGCTCATTACCCAGGCTGGAGTGCAATGGCTGGATCTCGGCTCACCGCAACCTCCGCCTCCTGGGTTCAAGCAATTCTCCTGCCTCAGCCTCCCGAGTAGCTGGGACTACAGGTGTGCCCCACCATGCCCAGCTAATTTTTGTATTTTTAGTAGAGACGGGGTTTCACCGTGTTGATCAGGATGGTCGCAATCTCTTGACCTTGTGATCCACCTGCTCGGCCTCCCAAAGTGCTGGGATTACAGGTGAGAGCCACTGTGCCTGGCCGAATTTTTAGTCATGTGACCCTTCTTTCTCATATTAATATCTTGGACACTTAAATTTCCTATTCCAATGCTGTTATCACTAGTTTTTTAGAATCTCTCACTTCCAGAATTTTTCTAGCTTAGTATACCAACCCTCTGAACTGCCTGCTACTTTTGCCCCGCAAGAGGTACACCAAGTTTCAACTGATTTAATTCTATAAAGATAAAAATTTCTATAAAATATACATATTGCTTAATTTTTAAATTCTACATTGAAAGTATTTAGTTTGGAAATATAAAAACATATTAAGTGTAATTTTAGTGTATTATAAAATATTCAAAAGATTTTTAAATTTTAGACGGAATTTAGACATAGGGGCTAGGTTAGTAAGTTGATTATAAGCTGATAAATTTAAAGAATTTAGAAGTTCTTGCTTTGACCAGGCTGCAGAGGAAACAATTTTACCCAGAAAATGTCATCAACATTACAATAAAAATACTACCATTGTTGAGCATGGTGAGTGGCAGAGACAGTATTCAAACTAGGTGCTTGACAAATAGTGGTTTATTTAATCCTCACAACAATTAGGACACATAACCATTATCATCGTGTTAAAAATGAGGAAAACGAGTTGCCAGAAAATTAGGCAGATTATTTAAGTGACAGATTTGGAATTCAAAATAAGGGCCGTGTAGCTCTAAAGCCATTATTTTTCATCACACCACATGTTTGTGCTTTAAACATATATGTAATTATTTGTGTTTTCTGAACTAGGCGCTCTATTTTTGCAGTAGTTACTAGTTCTTAAGCTCTATTTTTTCTTCATGGATTTAACAAAATCCGTAGAAGTTAACCGCTTCTTCCACTGTTTTGTTTTGGATTGCTTTTTTATTTGACATAGAGTCTTTCCAAATGTAAAATATTCTTTCAAATGACTCTAAAAATTGAGAAATCTGAACTTGACTTAATCTAACAATCTTTTTGTTTTTGTTTTTGTTTTTTGAGACCAAGTCTGGCTTCTTCACCTAAGCTTGAGTGCAGTGGGGCGGTCTCTGCTTATTACAAGCTCTGCCTCCAAGGTTCAAGCAATTCTCCTGCCTCAGACTCCAGAGTAGCTGGGATTACAGACCTGCACCACCATACCTGGCTAATTTTCATATTTTTAGTAGAGACAGGGTTTCACCATTTTGGCCAGGCTGGTCTTGAACTCCTGACCTCAAGAGATCCACCCGCCTTGATCTCCCAAAATGCTGAGATTACAGGCATGAGCTACCGTGTTCAACCCTTAATCCAACAACCTTTAGTAGCTCTCCACTCCTTACATTTCTAGGAAGATGCACAATTATCAGTGAGATAGAAATAAGAGACTTAACAATTCATAGGAGACTTTTACCAGTCTAACTGATGGAAATTTAGATCTGCATGCTTAAAGACTAAGGGTTAGTGGGAAAAAAAAAAAGGGCATATGGAGTAAATGAAATAATTGAATTTTAATATCACTGAAGGTATGCAAAGTATTTTTAATGTATTAAGAAAATTCTAATATTTAAGTTGAGTAAAAACTAAATTCTATTCAGAGAAAAATACTAATATAGGTAGAATATAGACATGGCAAAGATTAAATATGGTGCATAAATAACAAATTATTTTAATAAATTCTAAAGCCTCATATGGTAAATTAGGTCTCATATCCTTTCCTGTATCCTTTCCATCAACATGTAACCTTTTGTGACAAAAGATTCTGATGGTTATGTTAGAAATGGTGAATGTGTAGTAAAAACCCTAAAAGTTGTCGTCATCTTCCCCCACCTCATTGCCTTTGTTCCTATTTTTTTCTTCATCTGAACTCTCTTCTCTTCTGCTGTTTCCTGCCTACAGTAAAAAAATTACATACACCTACATTCAGTTTCATCACTTCAAGACCAAGTTCATACTTATTTCCTCCGAGATAACTTGCCTAAACTTCTACTCCAACTTTGATTATATCATTAATTGGTATTAATACCTGGGCATGGTGACTCATGCCTCTAAGCCCAGCACTTTGGGAAATGGAGGCTGTAGACCAGTAGTTTGAAACCAGCCTTAGCAACATAGTAGGACCTCATCTCCAATTTTAAAAATAAAATAAAAATGTAAAAAAACAAAGAAAAATAATTGGCATTTATCAGCAATAAAAAAATTCTTGCAGTAGCATTATTAAAAATACATATATATATGTACGTATATGTATGTATGTATGTTTTTTGGTTTTTGGGGGTTTTTTTGAAACAGAGTTTCACTCTTGTTCAGGCTGGAGTGCAATGGCAAGATCTCAGCTCAGTGCAACCTCTACCTACCAGGTTCAAGCGATTCTCCTGCCTCAGCCTCCCAAGTAGCTGGGATTATAGGCGCCCACCACCACACCTAGCTAAGTTTATATTAGTAGAGACAAGGTGTCACCATGTTAGTCAGGCTGGTCTCGAACTCGTGACCTCAGGTGATTCACCCACCTCAGCTTCCCAAAGTGCTAGGATTACGGGCATGAGCCACCTCGCCCAGCCTGTAATTGTATTTTTATCTCTTCAACCATATTATGAATTATATGAGGGTCAGACATGGTGTTTTAATATTTTTCTGAAAAACATTTTTATTTTTTATTGTGGAAATTTCAAATTCAGAAAAGTTCAGTGAACTTCCTGTTCATGTCTGTTAACTGTAGGTGTTCTTCTTTATTTATTTATTTATTTTTTGAGACGGAGTTTCGCTCTTGTTACCCAGGCTGGAGTGCAATGGCACGATCTTGGCTCACCGCAACCTCCGCCTCCTGGGTTCAGGCAATTCTCCTGCCTCAGCCTCCTGAGTAGCTGGGATTACAGGCATGCACCGCCATACCCAGCTAATTTTTTGTATTTTTAGTAGAGACGGGGTTTCACCATGTTGACCAGGATGGTCTCAATCTCTCGACCTTGTGATCCACCCGCCTCGGCCTCCCAAAGTGCTGGGATTACAAGCTTGAGCCACCGCGCCCGGCCATTCTTCTTCTTTTTTTTTTTTTTTTTTTTTGAGACGGAGTTTCGCTCTTGTTACCCAGGCTGGAGTGCAATGGCGTGATCTCGGCTCACCGCAACCTCCGCCTCCTGGGTTCAGGCAATTCTCCTGTCTCAGCTTCCTGAGTAGCTGGGATTACAGGCACGCGCCACCATGCCCAGCTAATTTTTTGTATTTTTAGTAGAGACGGGGTTTCACCATGTTGACCAGGTTGGTCTCGATCTCTCGACCTTGTGATCCACCCGCCTCGGCCTCCCAAAGTGCTGGGATTACAGGCTTGAGCCACCGCGCCCGGCATTCTTCTTTATTTTTTAGGTGTTCTTAATGTTTAGGGATGTCAACCCCTTTGGGAAATAAATTCCAAATGTTTTTCCCCATCAGTATTTCCTCATTGAGGTGCAGCTGACATAAAGTTAACTGCATGTTTTTAAGGTGTATAGCTTGATGATGAATTTTGACATAGATATGCCCATGAAATAATTATGATGGATATAGGGAACGTTTTTGTCACCCACCCCAGAAATTTCTTCGTGTTCTTTATGACCCACTCACCTACCTCCCTGGTCCCTAGGCAACCACTGATCTGTTTTCTGTCACTAAATTAGTTTACATTTCCTAGAATTTTATATAAATGTAACCATACGGTATGTACTTTTTTGGTCTGACTGCTTTTATATAACATAATTGTTTTTAGAGTTCATCTGGTCAGTATCTTTGAATTTTGACTTCCATTAAGATCTTCCTTATTTCTTAAACTTTTTTTTTTTTTTTTTTTTCCACAATTTAACACTTAAGGTAGTAGTTTAAAAAATGCAGGCCACAGATATTTCAACTTTACAGTGGCACTTTAAATTTTTGACTTACATGTCAAGATTTTAATGCTTTTAGGATTAGTCTGTAAACAGGACTGACTTTTCAGGGAGGGTTCTGGGAAAGTGACTCACTTCCAGCCTGTGTCTTGCCAATATAGTACTTTAGTCACCCAGTGCAATCACTTGTCTTACCTTTAGGTGCTGTAAGCCCCTCAGGGGTAGCTGCTATGCTCTGTTCATCTTTGTGTATCTCCAGTGCCTAGCACATAATCTGACATTTATAGATGCTTAGTAAATATTTGTTGAATTAACATGTTGATTAATTAAAAGATAATACATGGCAGTTTTGATACCCAATGGTTGAAAAAAAAAGTTAAACTAAATTATAAAGGGGCTTGAATGCCAAACTGAAGTTTTTCAGGTTCATCCTATAAGCCAATGGGTCAAAATAAGTAAACCATAATCTATTTATAAATGTCTACACCATTAGCCTTTCCTACTACCATCCCTACCTTTATCCGTCAGCCTGAGAATTCAAAGTAGGAAAGAAGGTAGAGCCTACAAAGGCAGCCCTTTCCCTACAAAGGCTTTGAGAGACTCAGATTTGTATCCTACACATGATGTAAATTACAAATAAACAAGTGGAAATGATCTTCACAAAATAACTGGGGTCTTCTGGAAGTGTCACTTGAAAAGCTTTTAAAGTATTTATTTTGTAGTTTAAGCAGTGATGATACTGCTAAAGGCAGAATTTTAGGATTATTATTATGGTTGTGGCATTGTTTGAATATGGGAGAATTGGTGGCATTTGAAGCTGAAAAGGATGAGAATCTAAATGATGGTAGTGCAGTAGAATAGACTGGTGTGGAAGCATACTGAAGCCGCAGTTAACTGGATTTGGTCACTAAATATGGAGACTGAGGCGGGGAGGGGAAAGAATGGGAGGTTGTAAATACGTGTGCTCACTGCTTCTGTGTACCCACTTTCTCTGTGAATGACAGCATTCTTTTTTATGTTACGTATATTAAATTCTAATATTTTATCTCAAGAATATCTCTCCTCCATTTTCCCCCACCCATTGTTCTACTTTTTCATAAATGAATCATCCCTTTTGATTTAGCTCAGTTATCACCTTGACAACATACCTGACCAGTGCTTCATTTTTGTTCTTTCCTTCTTGGATCCCACAGTATTTGTACTTACACTGTAGTAATTATTGTATTGCTTTTTAGTTGTGTATTTTTTCCCTCTGAACTTCTTAAGAGCAAAGGGTTGCTGTTTTTATGTCCATAGTGCCTAGCATGTACCTGACACGTAGTAGCCATTCAGAGTCTTGGTTGAATTAATAATAGTAACTATTACTGCTGTCCTAGAGATATCCTTAGAGATGTTTGCACATGGACAGACTGCAGTGGTTTATTAATGAATGTGCCTGCCTGTCTCTAATATATCTGGCATTTATTTCATTTTGCGTTTTGTACTCAAGTTTCCTTACCTAAAATATTTCTTTCATTTTTAAACTTCTACAGACAATTTCAGTTGTTTTCCATCTCCTTTAGACTTCCCTATTTGCCTTCCAAGACTTTTCCTAATATGACCCTATCTTTCCAAGCAAATCTTCCCAGACATGTGCTGTATTTATTCCTTGTCTATGATTTTGAGCCCTCCATGATTTTTAAGGTTTTCAGAAATCCTCAAAGTTCACACTGCCTTGATCAATGTGGCACTTCTCCTTTGGACTCTTTAACACTACTTCCTGCCAGTGAGATGACCCAAAGGCCAAGGCTGAGGCCTGGCTTGACCATGGTTCCCTTGGCTTTACTGGCTACACCACCTTGGACAAATCATTTCAGCTTTCTCCGAGCTAGTTTCTTTATGAATATAGGAATAATTCTTCCTCATGTGGTTGCTGTGCAGTTTTGATAATAGTAGAAAATTTTCCTTAAATTCTGTCCTTTAGAGACTACCTTTGTAATCTTTCCATTTTTATAGATCATTTTTACATTGAATATTTTTTTCTTAAATTGAGTCACTGCTTTTATGGTTTCCTTTTAAGAAGTAACGTCATGAAATGAAATACCAGCATTCTTGCCATAAATAGAGTATAAATTAAAAATAGATACAAAATAAGCAATACTAATCTTTTTAGATACCGTTGCCAAGCTTACGCTCTGACTAAGCCTGTTAAAAAAGATTAGCAACGTCTAAAGAGATTTTAAAGATATTCTAGCACATACGTTTTAAAAAAATTATATTTGGCAAAGTGCTTCAACTTTCAGTTAGCTGGATTAATGGCAGGGTGACGGGAGAAGGTAAAATCACAGTTAAAACTTACCAAGATGTTAGTAGAAAGTAAACATTTGAAGTTAAAATTTCAAAAATTTGATTCTTATGGAGTAATCAAAAGTATACAAATAATACAAGCAAAATAGCTTGGTTACTAAAATGTTTTTAAATATCAAAATAGAAGCATATCCGCTTTTCTAGGTGGATGTTCTTTTTTAAAATATTTTTTTCAAATGCCAAAATAGAAGCATATCTGCTTTTCTAGGTGAATGTTCTTTAAGCATATCTGCTTTTCTAGGTGGATGTTCTTTATTTCTTCTTAATTTCTCTGCCCTTCCAGTCCTGATTCTGTGTTGGATTCCATAATCACATGAGCTTTCCTTGAACCTCCGTGTGTTCTGCCATACTCTTGGCAAGAAGGGATGGGGCAGTGTTTTTTTTTTTTTTTTTTTTCAGTTGGAGTCTCACTCTCACCCAGGCTGGAGTGCAGTGTGATCTCAGCTCACTACAACCTCCACCACATGGGTTCAAGCAATTCTCCTGCCTCTGCCTCCCGAGTAGCTGGGATTACAGGCATGTACCACCATGACCAGCTAATTTTTATATTTTTAGTAGACACAGGGTTTCACCGTATTGGCTAGGCTGGTCTTGAACTCTTGACTTCATGATTCACCTAGGCCCCCCAAAGTGCTGAGATTGCAGGTGTGAGCCACCACGCCTGGGTGGGATGGGGCAGTCTTAACCTGGGTAGGCAGTGTTTGTGAACTCTGCTGCATTAGCAACACGCAGATATGGCTATCTATGGTCATTGTGTAGTTCTGTGCTCTAGATACCTACTTTTACTATTTGCAGTTATTTTATAAATGCCTTGTGTGATCTTTTACCTTAGATAATAATCTTCCCTGGATAATTAAAAGTTACCTATATTACCATATTCATTCTTATACCTAAATTTTATGAACAATCAGTATAATATAGTAGACAAATCAGAATCCAAGTTTAAGCCAGTCTTTGAAATTTGCACTCAGTTTGCCTTGGATGAACCATTGAGCCTAACCTTGCTTTAACTTTTTATGTTTCCTATCTGTATCACAGGGTTATCATGAGAATCAAATAAAATATGTGAAAATATTTTAAAAACTGAAATGTCACTGTGTGTAAGATACTATTATTACCATCATTCTTTGTTAGTTTCTTAAGTTGAAATGGACTTTTCAACTAGATTATAAGCTGCTTAAGGTCAGGAAATATCTTATGCTCACTCTTACTCCCCACAGCATCCAACATAGCTTTAGGCATATTTAAAACTTATGGAATTAAATTATTGTTTATTTGAATTGGTGTCATTAATAAAATCGTACTGGGAATATAGTACAGTCCTTAACAATTACTATTATAATTAATTTTATCACAACATTCCAAACTGTATATTAAATTTGGTCTACACTATAAATGTATCAAATTTTTTGATATAAGAACTAGTGATTCAAACTATTATTATCACATGACTATATCATTATAAGCCAATGTGTGTATCACTACTAAGAGTTCAACCACATTACTTTGATATTTTCCTCAGTACTATTGTACTATAAAATGTTTAAAGTTTTGAGTTCCAAGAAATATGCCCAGCTACCTAAATTCTAATTTGTCACCATGACTACATGTAGCATATAATTGTTATTATGTCTCTTGATAATCTTTCTGTGACTTACCTCAATTTTCTGCAATACAGTATTATTCCTATTGTATAGATAGTAAATTAAGGCTAAAAAGTATTGACTCATTTTCCCAAAGTTACAGGAATAACATATGATAGAGCTAGACTCTAACCCGAGCTTTACTTGCTTCCCAATCCTATGTTACCTTTTCAGTCTACCTCATGTCTGCTCTCTGGGTTAGTTTCACAGCTGTCCTAGTGGGCTCTCTCTTCACCATCACCCCGGAGATTCCCTTTGCCTTTCCTCTAAAATGGAACAGTCTCATGATAGTACTTACAGCATGGGATGATATTGCTGTAAATGAGATAATTCATGTAAAAAGTTTAGGTGTCTATCACATAGGTACCCTAATAAGTGCTGTTGATAACGCTATTGTTCTATCAGGAGATTTTTATTGGTCCCAAAACTATTCATGCCACTTGTATTTATTATAAACCTGTAATTTAACTAAATGTTACACAAATTGATGTCATATGAATAGGGACAGCAGAGTAATATGTAAAGGAGAAAGTAAAGTTGTGTGTATAAAAACTAAAGCGGTTTATTTACCAAGCCATTAAACACTTATTTAGCTTTGTACAGTGGCAGTATCGTAGCCAGTGAGGTTTATCTGAGGCTCGATTATTGCTAATTGAAAACTAAACACTTATTTAAGACTGGGTGTGGCGGCTCACACCTGTAATCCCAGCACTTTGGGAGGTGAAGCAAAAGGATTGTTTGAGGCCACAAGTTAGAGACCAGCCTGGGCAATATATTTTGTCTCTACCAAATTAGCCAGATACAGTGATACACGCCAGTAACTCCTAGCTATGCAGGATTTTGAGGTGAGAAGATTGAGCCCAGGAGTTAAAGATTACAGTAACCTAAGATTGTGTCATTGGACTCCGTCATGAGCAACAGAACAAGACCCTTAAGAAAAAAGTATTTAGGGCCAGGCACAGTGGCTCATGCCTATAATCCCAACACTTTGGGAGGCTGAGGCAGGTGGATCACAAGATCAAGAGATCGAGACCAGCCTGGGCGACATGGTGAAACGCTGTTCTATTAAGAATACAAAAATTAGCCAAGCGTGGTGTCACTTGCCTGTAATCCCAGCTACTTGGGAGGCTGAGGCAGGAGAATTGCTTGAACCCGGGAGGCAGAAGTTGCAGTGAACCAAGATCACGCCACTGAACTCCAGGCTGGGTGACACAGCAAGACTCTGTCTTGGGGGGAAAAAAGTATTTAAATTAGCAGTGGACAAGAGACCTGTAAAAGAGTTGGGGGTGGGGGGGCTCTGGGAATGACAAAGTTTTGAAAAGAGTAGAGACATTGCTTCACAAGTGTCTTTAAACCAAAAGTGGAAATCACAGACTTATGTCTTATGGGTGTAATTTACACAAGAAAGAAAGTGAATAAATTCAATCTGCATGGTTACATTGCTTTTATGAAATGATTGGTGAATTAATATACTTAAATCTGTATGGTTGTATTGCTTTTATAAAATGATTGATGAATTAATATACTTAAAGTATAAGTTAATATACTTTAGGTTGAAATATTAATGTATGAGCTATTGTGTGTGTGTGATTCTCTATTTCAACCAGCTTTTTAAATTACCTGTTAGTCCAGGCTGGGCATAGTGGCTCACACCTCTAATTCCAACACTTTGAAGGCAAGGCAGGAGGATCGCTTGAGCCCAGGAGTTTGTAGCCAGCCTGAGCAACATACGGAGACCTTGTCTCTACAAAAAAAATAATTAGCAGGGTGCGATAGCATGTGCCTGTACTTCCAGGCATTGGGGAGGCTGAGGTCAGAGGATTGCTTGGGCCCAGGAGGTTGAGGCTGCAGTGAGCTGAGATTGTGCCATTACATGCCTGCCTAGCCCACAGAGTGAGACTGTGTCTCAAAAAAATAAAATTGGCCAGGTGCAGTGGCTCACACCTGTAATCCCAGCACTTTGGGAGACTGAGGTGGGGAGATCACCTGAGGTCAGGAGTTTAAGACCAGCCTGGCCAACTTGGCGAAACCCCATCTCTACTAAAATTAGCCTAGCGTGGTGGTAGGCGCCTGTAGACCCAGCTACTCGGGAGGCTGAAGGGGAGGAGAATCGCTTGAACCTGGGAGGTGGAGTTGCAGTGAGCCAAGATTGCACTATTGCACTCCAGCCTGGGCAACAAGAGCAAAACTCAGTCTCAAAAAAAAAAAAAAAAAAAAAAAATTGCCGGGCGCAGTGGCTCAAGCCTGTAATCCCAGCACTTTGGGAGGCTGAGGCGGGTGGATCATGAGGTCAAGAGATCGAGACCATCCTGGTCAACATGGTGAAACCCCATCTCTACTAAAAATTAGTTGGGCATCCCAGCTACTCAGGAGGCTGAGGCAGGAGAATTGCCTGAACCCAGGAGGCGGAGGTTGCGGTGAGCCGAGATCGCGCCATTGCACTCCAGACTGGGCAACAAGAGCGAAACTCTGTCTCAAAAAAAAAAAAAATACAAAAATACAAAAATTAGTTGGGCATGGTGGTAGGCACCTGTAATTCCTGGTAGTGGGGAGCTGAAGCCAGAGAATCACTTGAACCAGGGAGGCAGAGATTGCAGTGATCCGGGATTGCGCCACTGCACTGCAGCCTGGGCAAAAGAGTGAGACTCTTAAAAAATAAATAAATAAAATAAAAAACTATCAGTCCTGACAGCAATGGATAGAATTACTTATACTACATTTTAATAATTTCCCTGTTTTACCTCATTGCTATGTCCTTAAAGCCATATCAGAACTCAAGATTTCAAAAAACAAGTATCTTGCTTTGACATTTGCTTTGTTTTGCTTCTTCGTTGTCTTTTTTCAAGCAAATTGTTACAAATAATTTCTGTAGCCGCACTAGGCGTCACCATATTTAAGCTTTATGATTTGTCCTCTGCTGAAGCACAGTGTGAGCACATAGTATCTTCTGAATTAGGAGATAAGGTTGTTGGAGAATTAATGCACATAGGGAAATTTAAAAAATGGAAAACAGAGCTCTCTTATTAGACTTATGAATGCTATTAATAAAGACCATAATATATTTGTCAAATGCCTATGGGGTGAAATACATTTTTTTAAATTGTGGCTTAAAAAAATAGCTTAAGGCCAGGCACAGTGGCTCATACCTGTAATCTTAACACTTTGGGAGGCTGAGGTGGGCAGATCACTTGAGATCAGGAGTTTGAGACCAGTCTGGACAATATGGTGAAACCCCATTTCTACTAAAAATACAAAGAAATTAGTTAGGCACCTGGCACTTGCCTGTAATCCCGGCTACTTGGGAGGTTGAGGTGGGAGAATCTATTGAACCCAGGAGGCAGAGGTTGCAGTGAGCTGAGATCATGCCGCCACACTTCAGCCTGGGCATCAGAGCAAGACTGTCTCAAAAAAAAAAAAAAAAAAAGCACAAAACTCATCATCTTAATCCTTTTTAAATATGTAGTTCAATAGTGTTGAGCATTGTTGTGCAGATCTCCAGAACCTTTTCATTTTGCAAAACTGAAATTCTATACCTAATGAACAACTCTCCATTTTCCACTCCCTGCCACCCCCTGTTAACCACCATTCTGTTTTCTGTTTCTATTAATTTGACTACTTTAGATAGTGAAACCAAGTGAAACCATATGGTATTTGCCTTTGTATGATTAACTTATTTCATTTAGTGTATTGCTCTCAAGATTCCTCCATGTTGTAGCATGTGTCTGAATTTCCTTCCTTTTTAAAGGCTGAATAATATTCCATTGTGTGTGTGTACATATATATATCTATATCTATATCTATATATAGATATGGCATGTTTTGTTTATTCATCCATCAATGGACATTTGGATTGCTTCCACCTCTTTAAATGAATTCCTCCATACTAGCATTTTGGTGGGTACATGGAGACCTCACACCTAATTCAAAAACTCGTCCCACTGGTTTTCCATTACACAGGATTCCGTATTAACCTGGCTTGGAAAAAAACCCATCATAAGCACTGTGCCTTGAATTTAGATTACTTGCTCTTCTGTCAGTCTCCTACAACTCAGTAAATGGCATCCCTGTTCATCTAATTGCTGTGGAAATACCTTTGACTCTTTTCTTTCTCTCCTGCCCTATAGCCAATCATCAGCATGCCAATCTTGTCAGTCCCTCCTTTGAAGCATACGTAGGCTAGTCAACATACCTGACATCTGACCACTTCTCATTACCTCCAGTACTTCTGATCTGATCCATACTACTGTTACCTTTTCTTGGACCATTGTAAAAGCCTCTAACTTTTTTCTGTTTCTTAGCTTGCTTCCTGCAATCTGTTCAATCTAGATTATAGCTGTTGGGATCATGTTAAAACAGAAATCAAAACCTTTCAATGGCTTCTTATCTCATAGTAAAAACGAAAGTCCTGATTATATCCTACAAGGCCTCCCATGATCTGTGTTTCCTTCTCCAACGTCTATATCCATCTCTTACTCCATACCCTGTCATTTTCAACTTGCTTATTCTGTCTGATAATCTGGTCTCCTTGCTGCTGTTCATCAAACATGTCAACACACACCTGCTTCACTTTGCACTAACTGTTCTTCCCATAGATATTTGTATGTTAGATATCTTACTTCAGTTTTTTGCTCAAATGTCACATTATCTGAGAGCCCCTTTCAGACTGAGTATCTAAATGTGCACACAAACCACTCTCCCACTAGTCCACTGTATTTTCTTACTCAGCTTTTTTGTTCATTTTATAACTTACTCCTCTTGACTTGTTGTTGGCCTTTTCTCCATTAAAATGTAAGCTCCTTGTTGGCAGGGATTTTGTTACTACATTTCTAGTAATTAGAAAAATGTTTCACATGTAGAAAATGCTAAGAAAATACTTACTGAATACGTGAATGAAAGAACTACAGATTTGAAAGTAACATGGGCTGGGTGCCGTGGCTCACGCCTGTAATCCCAGCACTTCAGGAGGCTGAGGCAGGTGGATCATGAGGTCAGGAGTTCAAGACCAGCCTGGCCAAGATGGTGAAACCCCATCTCTACTAAAAATACAAAAATCATGCAGGCATGGTGGCCGGCACCTGTAACCCCAGCCACTTGGGAAGCTAAGCCAGGAGAATCGTTTGAACCCAGGAGGCGGAGGTTGCAGTGAGCCAGGATCCTGCCACTGCACTCTAGCCCGGGTGACAGAGCAACACTCTGAAGAAAAAAAAAAAAAAAAGTAACATGGACATTACATTTGAAGATGAGTCCGTGAGCTCTCTTTCCAGAAGATATCATCAAACTGTCTGCCTCCATCAGCTTCACTACAGTCATTGTTATGTCTTTCTGTGATTTCTTTAATAAACTTCTAATTGGTTTCCATATTTCTATTCTTTGTCTCCCCTACAATCTATTCTCAAACCAGCAGCCTGCATTTTAAAAAAAAATTATGCTGGCTAGGTATGGTGGCTCATACCTCTAATCCTAATACTGGGAGGCTAAGCCAGGAGGATCAGTTGAGCCCAGGAGTATGAAGCCGAGACTAGCATGAGCAACATAGGGAGATCCTGTCTCCACAAAAAAAATTAAAAAATTAACTAGGTTTAGTGGCACATGCCTGTGACCCCAGCTACTAGGATGCTGAGGTGGGAAGATCCCTTGAGCCTAGGAGGTTGAGGCTGTAGTGAGCCATGATTGCACCACTGCACTACAGCTTGGATGTCAAAATAATAATAATAATAATAATAATAATAATAATAATAATAATGCTTCAAAAAGAATGCTAACTTTTCAGTCATTTTACATCATTTTTAGAGTAAAATTCACATCCTTATTATAACATGTAAGACTACAAGATGTAACACCTACCCAATTTGCCCCCTTTAAAAAAAAAAAAACGCACTTAACTATGCTTTAGCTACATTAATATTTCCTATACCAAGCTTATTCCCATCTTAGGGTCTTTTCACAGCTATGCCTCTGCCCTGATCAGTCTTTTCAGGATTCTTATATGTCTGGCCCCTTTTCGTGCCGCTTGAGACCTTAAGGGTTACCTCCTCAGAAATATCTTCACATTCCACCCAACCAAAAATAGCCTCTATAATTACCCTTCTTTATTTTCTTTTTAACACTGTAAGCTGAAATTATCTTGATCATTAATTTTATTTTCTTATTGATGTTCCCATATCTGCATGACAAAAGGAAGTTTTTCTTAATTATTGTTCTATCTCTAGCACATAGAGAAATGACTGGGACTTATTAGTCACTCAGGTATTTCAACAGAAGAATGGTTGAATGAAGTTTTGTAGTAGTTATCTCAGGCACTTGGTAAAACTGCAGAATCTCAGCTTCCTCCCATAAAATTGAGTCATTAGTGTTAGTTATGTGACCCAGAAGTTTGTAGTTTAACACATACCTCATGATTGTTTTAACCAGGGAAATTTTGAAAATACTAATTTAATGGAAATAGTGCCGAGTGAATGAATGAGTGAGTGGGTGATCATAGCTCCTTGCAGCCTTGAAGTTCTGGGCTCTAGTATCTTCTCACCTCAGCCTCCTGAGTAACTGGGACAACAGACACACAGCACGACACCCAGCTTTTTAAGAGATGTAGTCTTGCTGTGTTGCCCAGACTGGCCTCAAATGATCCTCCAGCCTCAGCCTCCTGAGTAGCTGTGATTACAGACTTGAAGCACTGTACCCAGCCAGGGAGTTATCTTTTAATCTTAGTATATTGATAGGAATTAGTTCAACATTTCCCTAAGTGTGTATCATAGGACACTAATTTATATACAAGATATTTGATACAAAATGAATTATGTTTTTTGATGTATTTAGTAATGCTGAATATTCTTCTTTTGGAGATCAGCTAAGCAGTCATTAGCATATTGAAGAGTATGAGACATTACACTTTAGAGCAGTCTACTTATCTTTTAAATAGATTTGCCAAGTCTACTTATAATCCCTGCTCCAAACCATTTCTCACCAAATTCCTATTAATATATTAAGGAATATATACTTATGCACTGAGGAATACACATTGTACATGAATACAGTCCGTGGTTCCATGCTACTATAACAGCTTATTCTGTTCATAGTTAACGTCTACACAAACCACTTATGTAGCAGATGGTATGGATTAAAGTATATACATTTTAGCCTAATGATCTTTTGGGATTTTTTTTTTTTTTTGGCTTATGTAGGCTCTATATATCTTTTTAAAACTATATTCTTATTACATTAAAAATTAAAGATTTTTGTCCTTTATGAGGTAGGATAGAAACATAATTAACTTTTTGTATGCACTTGTTTACATTGCCATCTCATTGCTTACTTTGCCTAAAATTGCCTACTGCTTTTTGACTTACTTATTTATTTGAGGCAGAGTCTTGCTCTGTTGCCAGCCTAGAGTGTAGTAGTGCGATCTCTGCTCACTGCAACCTCTGCCTCCTGGGATCAAGAGATTATCCTGCCTCAGCCTCCTGAGTAGTTAGGACTACACACACACCATCATGCCCACCCAATTTTTGTATTTTTAGTAGAGATGGGGTTTCACCATGTTAGCCAGGATGGTCTCGATCTCCTGACCATGTGATCCTCCCACCTCAGCCTCCCAAAGTATTGGGATTATAGGCGTGAGCCACTGTGCCCGGCCTACTCCATTTATTTAAACCTCATTAATCTCATGTTAGTCTTTCCAGATCTCTCTAGTTCATTGCTATAAATTTAGAATCTATTATGTAAAGAGGATGGGCTTTTCGGATTTTGTCTTATTTCAACTTGTTTTCCCACCAAGATGAGAGCTTACCCATATAGAGAGGCAGAATCTAATAAATGTGAATGTTAGAGTAATTTGTCTTTGGTTCTATCTTTTTTAAATGTATATATTAATATATAGTACTCATATCAGTGTAATTAGTATATCTATTGTCTCAATCATTTATCATTACTTTGTGTTAGAAACATTCAGTATCCTCCTCCTAGTTACTTGAGGCTAATATATTATTGTTAACTGTAGTCATCCTTCAATGGTATAGAATACTAGACTTATTCTTTCTATCTAGCTATAATTTTTGTAACCTTTAACAAATTTCTCCGTATACCCCTACCCTCTCCCCATCCCCCTGTTCTTTGCCCATCCCTCTGCCCTTCTCACCCTCAAGTATCCTCTGTTCTAGTTTTTACTTCTATGATTTTCAACTTTTTGTCTTCTGACTCTCACATATGAGTGACACATGTTGTGTTTCACTTTCTGTTCCTGACTTATTTCACTTAACATAATGTCCTTCAGTTCCTTCCATGTTGCTGTAAATGGTAGGTTCTTACTCTTTTTTAGAGCTGAGTAGTATTCCATTGTGTATAGATACCACATTTTCTTTATGCATTCATCTGTTTTTGGACACCCAGGTTGAGTCCATATCTTGGCTGTTGTGAATAGTGTGCAATAAACATGTGGTGCAGGTGCCTCTTTGATATACTAATTTCCTTTCCTTTGTATAAATGCTCATTAATGGGTTTGCTGGATCATATGATAGTATAGTTTTAGTTTTTTTTTAGTGCTCTCCATACCATTCTCCATAGTGACTGTACTAGTTTACATCACCAAATTTGGTTCCATCTTTAACTTAGTTTAACTCCGAGTTGGAATAGTTTCTTTTGATGATGATGATGCTTTGTTTTTTAAAAAAAGAAAACTTGGAGTTGACCAGGCGAGGTGGCTCACACATGTAATCCAAGCATGTTGGGAGGCCAAGATGGGTAGATCACCTGAGGTCAGAAGTTTTGAGACCAGCCTGGCCAACATGGTGAAACCCCACCTCTACTAAAAATACGAAAAATTAGACAAGTGTAATGGCACATGCCTGTAATCCCACCTACTTTGGAGGCTGAGGGAGGAGGATCGCTTGAACCTGGGAAGCAGAGGTTCCAGTGAGCCAAGATCGCACCATTGCACTCCAGCCTGGGTGACGAGCGAAACTCCATCTCAAAAAAAAAAACCAAAAAAACTTGGAGTGAAGAAAGTTAGAAATGCCTTGTGTTAAGTCTCGTCATTTCAGGTGTTTGTTTTCCTGAAATAGCTTTTGTAATATGTCTAGATAATATAGCCAGTAGCATAATTGTCTTAATCCATAATATATGTGCTTGATCATACCTACTTCTTTATCTAAAGAACTGGGCAACAGTTTTCACTGTGGGTGTGTTATTTAATTATATTACTGATTCCATATTTAATAAAGACTAAAACCGTCTACCCTGTGTTTTAGCTACAAGATACCAGCTAGCCTTTATTTACTTCAAATTATCTGCCAGTGATGGTAAATGAAGTAATTCTCAAAGGAAATTTTGCTCAAAATAGTCTCAAAGACTATTACTGTTGGCAAACTAAGGAAAATAATAAAGCAGCTCTTCAGAAAAATTTTACAGAGGAAGTTTTGCAAATGAGTACTAGCCACAATCATTTCATTTTGTCTCCATTCTCCCAGGTGCATGTCAGGAAACTAAAATCTTCATTCTTCACTATTTACCCGAGATAAGTTAAATATATTGAGCAAGTGCCTATTTGTAAAACTACCGTATCATTACTGTTAAAAGGAAATATTTTCCATTTATTTTTCTGATGCATCTACCTATTGTTAATAGGTATATCGTTTTTTCTATTTTTTATTTGATCTATCATTTTGACTTATAGAGTATCTCTGGCTTTTTATTATAACCTGTTTGTATGTGGCTTAATTTATGAAGGCCATCAAAGGGTAAAAATAGTCACCTTATTGGCACATAGTTCCTATTACAGGAAATAATTTGGTTAAAATAAATGTCATTTTGAGTAATCTTTAGGACAACTCCCAGTCTTAGGCAAACTTGGGTGTGCCCTCACCTATGACATAGTCAGAAAAAGTAAATGGGGGAGTTTAGACACAGAACAGTTGAAAGGCTCCCAGACATATCTCAGAGCAGTGTTAACATGATGACTACACAATTTGGATTGCAAACCCAGAAACACCCATCAGGTTAAATCCACTGAACAATTGTAATTTTTACTGGCAAAACTAGTTTCATTCTAGTAGGTTCATGGGCCTGTATACTCCCAAATTTGCCTTTGTTTTAGCCTTTGTTTTTGTTTTTTGAGATGGAGTCATGCTCAGTTGCCCAGGCTGGAGTGCTGTGGTGTGATCTTGGGTCACTGCAACCTCTGCCTCCTGGGTTCAAGGAGTTCTCTGCCTCAGCCTCCTGAGCAGCTGGGATTACAGGTGCCCGCTATCACGCCCAGCTAATTTTTTGTATTTTTAGTAGAGACAGGGTTTTATCATGTTGGCCAGGCTGGTCTTGAACTCCTGAACTCATGTTCCACTTTCCTCGGCCTCCCAAAGTGCTGAGATTACAGGTGTGAGACACCATGCCCAGCCTTGTTTTAGTGTTTATATATATTAATAAAAGATTGGCAGGTTCTTGGAGGTTAGTCTTCAGATTACCAAATAAGTCTCAAGAATTGCCCATAATTTTAAAATTATAAATGAAAAGTAAAAATCTAAGTTGAACTTGTAAGGAACTACACAGACTTGTTTCTACTCATATGAAGTATAGGAGGGTGTTCAAAGGAAGACTCCTGGCTTGTCTCGAAAGTACACATGCATCATGTATGGCAGCTTAGAAGGCAAGAAAGTATATTATACAACAGAGCGAGTTAATTCTTTTTTTTTTTTTTCCTTGAGGTAAAGTTTTGCTCTTGTTGCCCAGTGTGGAGAGCAATGGCATGATCTCAGCTCACTGCAACCTCCGCTTCCTGGGGTCAAGCCATTCTGCTGCCTTAGCCACTGGAGTAGCTGAGATTACAGGCGCATGCCACCATGCTTGGCTAATTTTTGTATTTTCAGTAGAAACAGGGTTTCACCATGTTGGTCAGGCTGCTCTCAAACCCCTGACCTGAGATGATCCACCCGCCTTGGCCTCCCAAAGGGCGGGATTACAGGTGTGAGCTGCCACGCCCAGCTTAGTTAATTCTTTCTAAAGGAAAAGTCATTTATATTTTCCTCTTTAAAACCATACCTAACCTGCCAGAATTATCTGAGATGTTTTTCTATTTCTCTTTAAAGGACATAATTCCCTGGCGATTTCAAATAACTTATTTTAAACTGTCATACCTTGTTTTAGAACAAGAAAGTTAGAATTACAGAATATTGAGAAGCCAGAACATAAATTCTCAAAGTATCAAGACTATAACCTTTTTCTTGGGGCAGCAGCGTATTGTGTCTTTAGCCACTGATAAACCCAGGCATTCATTTTTTATTTTATTTATTTAATTTTTTTTTTTTTGAGACAGAGTCTCGCTCTGTCCTCCAGGCTGGAATGCAGTGGCACAATCTTGGCTCACTGCAATCTCCACCTCCCGGGTTCACGCAGTCCTCCTGCCGCAGCACCCCCTAGTAGCTGGGATTACAGGCACGCCTCACCATGCCCAGCTGTTTTTTGTATTTTTAGTAGAGACAGGGTTTCACCTTGTTGGCCAGTCTGGTCTTGAACTCCTGACTTCAGATGATCCACCTGCCTCGGCTTCCCAAAGTGCTGGGATTACAGTCATGAACCACTGTACTCAGCCTAGTTTTTTAGAACTATAAACATTAAAATATGAGGTTCTCAACTTTTTCTGTTCCTGCACACCTGACAGATACAAGGTATTCATATTAGTGACTATAGCTGGGAATCAGAATCTTGAAGGAGGGGTGTTGGTATGATTAAAGAGAAAAATAGATGATGTGATAACCCTTACCCATCTTATCCTCTGTAATCACTGGAGTAGATTTAGATGATGACCAAGGTTCTTCTAGTTCTAAAATTCTATTCTTTCTCTGCTCTTCTTTCCATGCCACCTACATGCCTCCTTCTCCATAACGATAGGGCCCAATTTTTCCTAAGACAGAGTGTGACAGCAATCTAATAAACCAGCTTACTACAGAACTGTTATTCCTACTTTGTCTTATGTGCAAGAACAACATATATACATGTGGCAGGGGGCAGGGGGAAAGATAAGGTCTCGCCCTGTCACCCCGACTGGAGTGCAGTGACATCATCATAGTTCGCTGCTGCCTCTAACTCTTGGGCTCGAGGGAACCTCTTGCCTCAGCCTCCTGAGTAGCAGGGACTACAGGTGCACGCACCACTATGCCTACCTAATTTTTAAAATGTTTCGTAGAGATCATTCTCACTATGTTTCTCAGGCTGGTCTCAAACTCTGGCCTCGTGATCCTCCCGCCTTACCTCCCCAAAATGCTGGGATTACAGGCAGGAGCCACTGCATCCAACCCCAGTATCCGTTATCTAGATGGGAAGTAAGATAAGTTTAAAGTAAAAACTGGGAATTAACTTTCTGGTATGTTTGGGGAAAATATTCTAAAAGAGGAGCATTTCAATTTTTTCTTTTTCAAACAAAATTAAAGAAAAAAATCCCCTGAAAATAAAATTTTAAATATTCAAATAGCATTTAAAACTTTTGTGGCAGAAATCAGGTTTCTACCTTAATTCCTTAATTAAAGTATGTACTGTATACTCCAGTATACATCAGAAGCTGAAATTTATTAAGTATTCTGATTGTTTCTTTCTGTCTGGAATGCTTGAAGTATTAGATTTAATTAAGTGATATATAAAACATATATGTGGACTATGGAAGATACTTGAATTTTGTGTAAAACAGCAATAATATGATATAAAAATATCTGAGATTTATTGTTAGAGAAAATCACAGGTACTTTTATGTAATCTGTTGCCTACATCAAAACTGTAGAAAATACTAAAGTTCAGTTAGAGGTTAGTGAAAATAAAGGGTTAACTTTTTTCCCATTGTTCACATACCGATGGTCTAAAATTATTTTTATTACCCCAGGCGCATTCAAGGAAGCCAGAATCCTCAGCATCTCAAGAGATTTAGTCTTTGAGGAAAGTGGAGCTTACTCTTTTCTGTTTTTAGCTCTTAGTGCTTTTCAAACCTTTAAAATAAGCGAGTGGTTGACTGTTAAATGGTGATTGTCCATGACTCTTGCTTTAGAAACTTGGCTTATTGCCACTAATTTTATTTCAGATTACTAAAGAAATTGATATTTATGAAAGCAATAGTCAGTGTACCTTAAAGTCAAACTAGAACATAACAGCTAATAGCAATAAGTGTTTTATTTATGTCTTGACTTTGAGCTGCTGTAGCCGTAAGTTTTTTTGTGTCATTAAAATGTTCATTTGTCATTAAAAATGTAACTCGTGTCTCAGCCCTGAATCATCCTTGTACTTTATGAAACTATTGCTTGGTCAAATTTGTGTGATTATTATTTTTTTAATTTACTTTTTATTGTGGCAAAATATATACAATACAGAATTTACCGTTTTAACTATGTTTAAGTGTACAATTCAGTGGCATTAATTACATTCACAGTGTTGTACACCCATTACCACTATCTATTTCCAAAATTTCTCATCACCTCAAACAGAAACTCTGTACTCTTTAAGCAATAACATTCCATACCCTCTTCCACCTAGTGCCTGGTAACCTCTAATCTGCTTTCCGTCTTCATAAATTTGCCCTTTCTCAACATTTTATATAAATTGAATCATATATTTATCTTTTTGTCTGATTTGTTTTCCTTAGCATAATGTTTTCAAGGTTTATCTATGTCATCACATGTATCAGAATTTCATTACTTTTTATAGCTGAATAATTTTCTATTGTAGGTATATATTACATTTTGTTGATTCATTCATCTGTGGGAGTATACTTGGTAACCTTTTGGCTATTGTGAATAATTTCACCATAAACTTTGTGGTAAAGTATCTGTTTGAGTTCCTGTTTTCAATTATTTTGGAAGTATAATTAGGAGTACAATTGCTGATGGTGATTATGTTTAACGTTTTGAGGAATGTGATCTTTCTTTACACTAGTTCATTCTGTTTTTTATTATCTTCACATCAATATTTCATAAGTTTTTTTTCATTTTTTGCTTATGTCCTTGGTTGACTTTTGTTGCTGATTTTAAAGAAATTATTTGTTTTGATCATTCATTTTTTTCTTTTCTTTTCAATTGTTTGTTTTTCAGACCTGAGTCAGAACTCCATCACAGGGGAACACAGCCAGCTGTTAGGTATAGTATTACTGTGGGGATTTACTCTCTCCAAAGTCACCCTTAACTCATTTATTCTAACAGACATTATTCCCTTTTCTGATTCTGTTTTCTATTCCCTCCTTTCCTACTTTCCACTCCACAACTTTTTTTCTGTTTCTATTCCCACCGTGGTAAGTTTTAGGAAATTACTTCTTTAACTGTTTACTAAGACTCAGTTAAATTAAAAGTAATTTTGCATAGTCTGTGGTTAAAAAAAATCTAAGAACTAGAACTTTTTTTTTCAAGATAATTTAGCAAAGAAGATCTTATAATATCTCCAACTTTGCAGCTAATTTTCCCTTTTTGTTACTTTTCTTGGCCTTTTGATCACCATTTTGATTATTAAAAAGTACTTCATAAACAGCATGGCCTTAAGCGGTCCTTAGAATTTGGTGTTCCAGTTCCTTATCTATGAAACAAGTTATGGAAATGAATTTACTTCCTCTGTTTATCACTTCTTTAACCTTTAGTGTGTAATTTGACAAGTGTTTTTTTGTTTTTTTTTTTTGAGATGGAGTCTCACTCTGTTGCCAGGCTGGAGTGCAGTGGCATGATCTTGGCTTACTGCAACCTCTGCCTCCTGGATCCAAATGATTCTCCTGCCTCAGCCTCCCAAGTAGCTGGGATTACAAGCGTGGGCCACCATGCCCAGCTAATTTTTGTATTTTTAGTAGAGACAGGGTTTCACCATGTGGGCCAGGATGGTCTCGATCTCCTGACCTCATAATCCGCCCACCTTGGCCTCCCAAAGTGCTGGGATTACAGGCGTGAGCCACCATGCCCAGCCTTGACAAGAATTTTACAAGACCTCAGGATTGATAAATTCTCAGAATATAAAAAGAAACATACTCTGATGAGGCATTCATCCCATATAAAAGGTATATATAAACAAAGTAAAAGTCCTTTGCAAGTATCTCTTCTTACCACCTCACTTCCACCTCTTATAAGTAGTTGCTGTTGACAGTTTCTTGGGAATTCTTCTAGAAGTTTTTAATTATAAATTTTTATGTTATGTATCATTATCTTTTTTTGTTTATGTATCAATAGTGTTATAGTAAATAGACTGTTCTGTTACACAGACTGCTTCTTTTTACTTAACATTTTACCTTGGACATCTTATATCAGTATGTAAAGATCTGCTTCAAGGGCCAGGCACAGTGGCTCATGCCTGTAATCCCAGTACTTTGGGAGGCCAAGGCAGACAGATCACCTGAGGTCAGGAGTTCAAGACCAGCCTGACCAACATGGAGGAAAACCCGTCTCTACTAAAAATACAAAAACTTGCCGAGCGTGGCAGTAGATGCCTGTAATCTCAGCTGCTTAGGAGGCTGAGACAGGAGAATCACTTGAACCGAGGAGGCAGAGGTTTCGGTGAACCCAGATCACACCATTTCACTCCAACCTGGGCAATAAGAGCAAAACTCCTGTCTCAAAAAAAAAAAAAAAAAAAAAAAAAAAAAGATCTGCTTCATTCCTTTGTGGTGGAAGAGGATTTTATTGTGCTCCTACACTATAATTTTATTCAGCCAGTTTCCTACTCATGAGCATTTACTTCCAAGGGTGTTACTGTTATAAGTTATGTTGCAGTCAATGTCTTGTACTTATATTCCTGCAATCTTAATGCCAGTATATATGTAGGGTAAATTCCTAATAGTGGAATTCCTTACTCAAAAGATACATACATTTTTTTAAAGATATATCAGCTTAAACTCTCACCAGTGTATACTTGACTCCCTATAATTAAAGAAAAATAGGTATTACTAATCTAAAATAGTTTCTTTACCTAAAAGGTAAAAATAGCATCTCTAGTTTTTTATTTATACTCCTTCAGTGTATGTGAGGTTAATTAATTTTTAGTATATTATTTAGTATATTAACACTTGTGTGTGTATATGTATGCTTTGATTTGAGGCTTATTTTGAGCACTGCTGAGCTCTTAGCTATTTAAATATATGTAAAGCAGCTATGGAAAAATAAGCTATCAAAAAGTCCAAAGTAGGGAAAGTAGAGGATTTGTTAAATAAGCTGGGATGCTCTTTTTTTTTTTTTTTTTTTTTTGCTCTTTCTATGTTAAAGACTTAGAATAGTTCTTGAGTTAATGAGACCATAGCCCTCATTCATTTAGTGAATTTATGTGCTAGAACTAGTACATGACATCCTAGGCACTCAGTAAATATTTGTTAAGTAAATGACTTGACATAAATATAGAAATCTAATCACTAACTTCCTGGCCATGTGATGTTAGAGTATTTTTTTTTTTTTTTTTTTTTTTGAGACAGATTCCCGCTCTGTCACCCAGGCTGGAGTGCAGTGGCACGATCTCAGCTCACAGCAACCACTGCCTCTCAGGTACAAGCAGTTCTCCTGTCTCAGCCTGCCAAATAGCTGGGACTACAGGCACCTGCCGCCACGCCCACCTAATTTTTGTATTTAATAGAGACAGGGTCTCAAACTCCTGACCTCACGTGATCCACCTACCTCAGCCTCCCAAAGTGCTGGGATTACAAGCGTGGGCCACCATGCCTGGCCACTTTTTTATACTTTTATGTTGTATAGTTTCTTTACATTGTTCAAAAATAGTCTTCTATATATAAAAATTTTATATTTGGATCGGGGATGATTAAGCTTTTATTGAAAAACTTGGCCAGACCATGGAAAGAACATCTTTCCTCTAAACTATGAGAGTGCTTCTATCCCTGATATATACATGACAGCAGAGATGCTTGAGAATGTTCATTATCATCAAGAACACATGTACAGTGAAGGCAGCTTAGCTGATGAAACGAATAGTCAAAAGTTGATACAGTTCCAGTATCACCAAGCTGGATTTTGGTCCCAACTAACCACCTGCAATAAAGGATACATGGAGAATTGTAGGCAAAAAGAAATAGCTTTGATTGTGAATGAAGAGTTATCTTAGTCATTTTTAGCCAAAAAATTCTAATAGTATTTTCAAAGAGACTACTTTAAACTTTAATCGTATTTGGCAGCCTACAGTTGCATTCAATTTTTAGCCAGCTTGAGGATTTATCCAGTCTTTTGGCCAGATTCTCAGGCTAGTCCATCCTGCCACCCTGAGTTCTGTCTCCTGGGTTCATGAAGTCAGATCATATTTTCCTTTTTTTCATGCTCTGAAGAACTATCATCTTCTGTTTTCTGTCTTATCTTTGTCTTAGCTATAGCCTCAAGATCTTTAAAAGGCTGGTTTATTAAAAGAAATTTATGAGTTTGCAAAAGAGTGAAAGTTTTTTTTGTTGAATTTTCTAACCATCTGATAAGTTACTCAGAAAAGGCATTATAAGCTTGAACATTCAAGCTTATATGCTTGAATGTTCAAATTCCTAATAGTGGAATTCCTTATATAATGCTTGAATGTTCAAGCTGATAATACCTTTTCTGAGTAACTTGAACAGTTATAAGCTTGAACATTCAAGCTTATAATGCCTTTTCTGAGTGACTTATCAGATGGTTAGAAAATAACATCCAGCTCTCCCTAAAAACCTTGTTTAGAGTAATTTGGCCTGGTAGGTGAAAAACTGGTTCAATTGCCTTGACTGCTTAATTGAATTTGTAATAACATCTTTCAGACCTTTCCTGTTGAATTGGGTATATAATAGCACTTTCCAGGCCTTCTAAATGTTTTTACTGTCAACAGGGCACTGTTATTTTAATGTTTCCACTGACTCATCAGGTCTCTTGCAAAACTTAGGGTCAAGCTGAGGAGATGTATAGGAGAATAAAACTGCTATTGTAATAATCAAGCTGTACACCTGTGATTTATGAACTTGTGGGGTTGTGTGTATGTGTGTGTGTAGCTTTCTACTTAACAATTTTTAGAAGGCTAGCAAGCAAACAAGCCTTGGGTCCAGGCATTTTTAGAAGTTTTGTCAGACAGCCTAGGAAAAATAATTCTAGTCTTCTACAGTCAGTCTCTCACGGAATAGAAAACCAAATAACCACTACCTCAGTTTTGAGACTTTTGCAACCTTAATACCAAAACTTAAGAATGGCAATATGAGATTTAAAAAAAAAAAATAGTATAGGCCAACCTTACTTAGGATCATATCTACTATCCTGAACAAAATATTTGCAGTCTGAATCAAGCAACATACATTTTTTAAATTACTCCCATCTTCAAGTTTGGTTTCTGCTAGAAATGCATGGTTGGTTTAAATATTGAAAGTCAATTTATATAATAAACTATATTTACACATTAAAAGGAAAACATTATATAATCATCTTAATAGATGTTAAAAAAGCATTTGATTTGAAATATACCTGATATGGTTTGGCTGTGTCCCCACTCAAATCTCATCTTGACTTGTAATTCCCATAATCCCCACTTTTTGTGGGAGGTAACTGAATCATGAAGACAGTTTCCTCTATGCTGTTCTTAAGATTGTGAGTGAGTCTCACGAGATCCAATCGTTTTATAAGTGTCAGGCATTTCCGCTGCTTGCACTCCTTCTCTCTCCTGCTGCCCTATGAAGTGGTGCCTTCCACTATGATTATAAGTCTTCTGAAGCTTCCCCAAGCCATGCTGAACTTCGGGTCATAAACCTCTTTTCTTTTTTTTCTTTCTTTTTTTTTGTGGGGCGTGGAGGGTGGGACAGAGTCTTACTCTGTCACCCAGGCTGGAGTGCAGTGGCATGGTCTCGGCTTACTGCCACCTTTGCCTTCCAGGTTCAAGTGATTCTCCTTCCTCAGTCTCCCAAGTAGCTGGGCTTATAGCACCCACTACCACACCCAGCTAATTTTTGTATCAGTGGAGATGGGGTTTCACCATGTTGGCCCGTCTAGTCTCAAACTCTGGGCCTCAAGTTGTATGCCTGCCTCGTCCTCCCAAAGTGCTGGGATTAGAGGTGTGAGCCGCTGTACTCAGCCAAACATCTTTTCTTTATAGATTACCCAGTCTCAAGTATTTCTTCACAGCGGCATGAGAAAGGACTAATATACAAAAAACCCAATATTTAAATTCACGATTTCATGATGATAATTTAAAAAACTAGCCAGGCACAATGGCTCACGCCTATAGTCCCCACACTTTAGGAGGCTGAGGAGGGAGGTAGGAGAATTGCTTGAGGCCAGGGGTTCAAGATCAGACTGGGTGACATTGCAAGAACCCATCTCTACAAAAAAGCAAAAAATAATTAGCTGGGCACGTTGGCACACACCTGTAGTCCTAGCTACTCTGGAGGTTGCATTAAGTTATGATGGTTGCACTGCACTCCTCCAGCCTGGGCAACAGAGTGATACCCCGGTCTCACAAAAAAAAAAAAAAAAAAAAAAAAAAAAAAAAACAAACAAAAAAAAACCACAGCTAATTGGTTACCATTGAAGTATTTAGTGAACCAATTATTCTGAGAACTAGTCTTTAAAGGGAAAGAACTAAGTGTTTTTCCTGTTTTTAACTGAACCACTTGGTAACCAAATAGTAGATTAAAGGAAATGTCTGTATATAGAGGTAATCCAGCTAACAAATGAAGGAACCATAATAGAATGAGAATATTACCTTTTGGTAACCTCTCATAAATTAATGGAGCTAGGCATTACTCATCAACAATTGCTAATATCTCAAAAGACAACCAGATGACAATGACATGTACATCCTGACAGATCATAATACCACTGTAAAGTAGTTTTCCTCCCTGCCCTCCTAAAGTACTGAATGTGATTAAGCTTTTAGATCCAGCTACCAATTTATAGGAATTACAAAAAACAGAACAGGTTAAACAGCATTATGTGGATGCCATCATCAAAACCCAGACCATCGGGCCGGGCGCGGTGGCTCAAGCCTGTAATCCCAGCACTTTGGGAGGCCAAGGCGGGTGGATCACGAGGTCAATAGGTCGAGACCATCCTGGTCAACATAGTGAAACCTCGTCTCCACTAAAAATACAAAAAATTAGCTGGGCATGGTGGCGTGTGCCTGTAATCCCAGCTACTCAGGAGGCTGAGGCAGGAGAATTGCCTGAACCCAGGAGGCGGAGGTTGTGGTGAACCGAGATCGCGCCATTGCACTCCAGCCTGGGTGAAAAGAGCGAAACTCCGTCTCAACAACAAAAAAAAACCCAGACCATCAGAAACTCTCTAGGACAAATGGCATGGTTTCCTTAACAAATAAATGGCAAAACAAAGTATAAAATCAAAAACATAATTTATACCATTTGAGACAAGCTTTCAGATTCACATAGTCACAGTACAAACCCAAACCTGTGCCAAGGGAAATTAAGTACCCTTACTGCCCTCCTGCCCAGCTCAGACCAGCAAAGGCCATTTGACAAGATTAGGAAGCTAAAGGAGTAATTGAGATTTATCTGGGGCCAAAAAGTGGTAATTGACAAAAGCAACATGGTAAAAGTAATAACAGTGATAACAATAAGGTGTTTATAAAGAGTAAGACCTTTGGTATATCTTTTCCTGTTTACAAAAAAAAAAAAAAAAAGTATGCCATACAAAACAGAAATCTGAAATCTTGAATAGATCTATCTTAACAGTTTTCATTTGAAGTATGCGTTGAAACACCAGTAAGTTTCCCAAAAATATCAGTATTATTTAGATAGTAAAATGAGAATAAGAAATGTAATAGTGAATGGGCACCAGTGGCTCACACCTGTAATCCCAGCACTTTGGAAGGCTGAGGCAGGTGGATCACCTGAGGTCAGGAGTTCCAGACCAGCCTGGCCAACATGGCGAAACCCCATCTCTACTAAAAATACAAAAACTTAGCCCAGAATGGTGGCAGGCACCTGTAATCCCAGCTACTTGGGAGGCTGAGGCAAGAGAATCACTTGAACACAAGAGGTGGAGGTTGCAGTGTGCTGAGATTGCGCCACTTTGCACTCCAGCCTGGGCAACAGAATGAGACTCCGTCTCATAAAAATAAAAAAGGAAGAAACCATAATAGTAATCTGATAGATGATGTAATGCAAAGCATTATTGAGGCCAGTCTCAGTAGAGATCCTTCAAAGGACTCATTTTAGGATTCTGCATAATCATAAGAGAGCCCTGGAATATGGATTTGGTTCTTAGTTCCTGCAGAGTAAAGATTATTTGCTATTCAGAAACTAGAAGTTCCTTTCCATCTGGTATCTCCTGGGTACACAGTAGTTACCCAAACTTTTGAAGGTGGAACTCAAAAGTACTGTGGTTTCCCACCAAGGTATTCAAGCCAAGAAGTAATCCATGCCTTTCTATATAACCACTTCTAATTTTATGCCTTTTGGAATAACCCACTTGATGAAAGCTTTATTTCTTGCCTTGGAAACCCTTGACCTTTCATGACTGTCCACACAACCATGATTGACCAGGAACTCTATGGGAGCCTCCCATTGCACAATACTACCGCAAGTAGACCGTGAGTAGAAGGCATATTGGAGGCATCATTGGTCTCATAAAATGTAGGCAAAAATCTCCAGGGATGTTCTTCTACCTACCAAAAAAAAGTAAGCAAGCAAACAAAGGCGGGCCAGAACAGCCAGGATCTGGACTGTCTGATGATTATAATGAATAAAATTGTCATAAAAGTTAACGTTGATTTCACCTGAAACTTGAGACTAGAGAAGTTCAAACATAGAGGTGCCAGGGATGCAGCAGGGGGAGCCAGAGCTGCTAGGAGGTGGCTTGGACAGCAGGTAGCAGAATGGGACAGGATTGTCCTCATGCAGCTTTTCGTAACAGCATCTTTGTAAAGTTATTGAATAGTAGAGAGGTAGTATGTTGACAACTCTCAAGATAAATGACATGGTCCTGAGTCTGGGATACAAAATTCTATTAAATGTTCATATCAGTAGAGGATGCAATTATGAAGATGAGCAAACTCCTCAAGAATGAAAGGCTGTTTAAAGAGAACGAAAATAAATGGAACTTCCAGAAAAGAAAAAAACATTTATTGATATAAAAAGTTAAACGGTAGCTTAGTAGTAGGTAAATAATGTAAACAAAAAGAACTGCGTCTTTTTTTTTTTTTTTTTTTGAGACGGAGTTTCGCTCTTGTTACCCAGGCTGGAGTGCAGTGGCGCGATCTCGGCTCACCGCAACCTCTGCCTCCTGGGTTCAGGCAATTCTCCTGCCTCAGCCTCCTGAGTAGCTGGGATTACAGGCACGTGCCACCATGCCCAGCTAATTTTTTGTATTTTTAGTAGAGACGAGGTTTCACCATGTTTACCAGGATGGTCTCGATCTCTTTTTTTTTTTTTTTTTTAATTGCATTTTAGGTTTTGGGGTACATGAGATGAACATGCAAGATTGTTGCATAGGTACACACTTGGCAGTGTGCTTTGCTGCCTTCCGTCCCCTCACCTGTATCTGTCATTTCTCCCCATGCTATCTCTTCCCTCCTCCCCACCCCCCGCCCCTCCCCCATTTCCCCCCAACGGACCCCAGTGTGGAGTGCTCCCCTCCCTGTGTCCATGTCTTCTCATTGTTCAACACCCACCTATGAGTGAGAATATACAGTGTTTGATTTTCTGCTCTTGTGTCAGTTTGCTGAGAATGATGGTTTCCAGGTTCATCCATGTCCCTACAAAGGAGGTGAACTCATCGTTTTTGATGGCTGCGTAATATTCCATGGTGTATATGTACCACATTTTCCCTATCCAGTCTATCATCGTTGGGCATTTGGGTTGGTTCCAGGTCTTTGCTATTGTAAACAGTGCTGCAATGAACATTCGTGTGCACGTGTCCTTGTAGTAGAATGATTTATAATCCTTTGGATATATACCCAGTAATGGGATTGCTGGGTCAAATGGGATTTCTATTTTTAGGTCCTTGAGGAATCGCCACACTGTCTTCCACAATGGTTGAATTAATTTACATTCCCACCAACAGTGTAAAAGTGTTCCTATTTCTCCACATCCTCTCCAGCATCTGTTGTTTCCCGATTTTTTAATGATCGCCATTCTAACTGGTGTGAGATGGTATCTCAATGTGGTTTTGATTGCATTTCTCTGATGACCAGTGATGATGAGCATTTTTTCATATGTTTGTTGGCCTCCTGTATGTCTTCTTTTGTAAAGTATCTGTTCATATCCTTCGCCCATTTTTGAATGGGCTTGTTTGTTTTTTTCTTGTAGATCTGCTTTAGTTCTTTGTAAATTCTGGCTATCAGCCCCTTGTCAGATGGGTAGGCTGCAAAAATTTTTTCCCATTCTGTTGGTTGCCGATTCACTCTACTGACTGTTTCTTTTGCCGTGCAGAAGCTGTGGAGTTTGATTAGGTCCCATTTGTCTATTTTGGCTTTTGTTGCCATTGCTTTTGGCGTTTTGGTCATGAAGTCCTTGCCTACACCTATGTCCTGAATGGTTTTGCCTAGATTTTCTTCTAAGGTTTTTATGGTAATAGGTCTGATGTTTAAGTCTTTAATCCATCTGGAGTTAATTTTGGTGTAAGGTGTCAGGAAGGGGTCCTGTTTCTGCTTTCTGCACCTGGCTAGCCAGTTTTCCCAACACCATTTATTAAACAGGGAGTCCTTTCCCCATTGCTTGTTTTTGTCAGGTTTGTCGAAGATCAGATGGTTGTGGGTATGTTGTATTTCCTCTGAGACCTCTGTTCTGTTCCATTGGTCTATATCTCTGTTTTGGTACTAGTACCATGCTGTTTTGATTACTGTAGCCTTGTAGTATAGTTTGAAGTCTGGTAGTGTGATGCCTCCTGCTTTGTTCTTTTTGCTTCAGTGCTCTACACGTTCAGAGAAACTTCTCTAGTAACAAACTATAGAAATGATCCCTGAATGTATAGTCTTGGTCTCGATCTCTTGACCTCGTGATTCACCCGCCTCGGCCTCCCAAAGTGCTGGGATTACAGGCTTGAACCACCGCACCCAGCCAAGAACTGCGTCTTAATGAAACTGCAGAATATCTAAGAAAAGATCTTGAAAGCAGCCATAGAGAAAAGACAGTTCATCAAAGGAACAACAGAATGACAGAAAAATTCTCAATAGCAAAATACAAAGCCACAAACACAAACCAGAAAACACAAATAAATGTACACAAAAATTTTGTAGAGACAAGGTTTCACAGTGTTGCTCATGCTGGTCTCAAACTCTTGGCCTCAAGCAGTCTTCCTGCCGTGGCCTCCCAAAGTGCTGGAATTATAGGAGAGAGCCACTGTGCCCAGCCTAGAGACATTTCTGACAGTCACTACTGGAGGTGCTACTGGCATCTAATGAGGCCAGGGTTGCTCTTAAATATTCTACATATTCTACAGTGCACAGGGCAGTTCCCCACAACAAGTAATTATTTGCTTTAAAATTCTGTAGTTCCTGGTTTGAGAAAAAGAAAGGAGTTCTAAGGAAGGTACCTCAAGAAAAAATTAAATGATCCTAGAAGACTAGTAGTCTGAAATGTAACAAAGGGTAGTGAATAAATGAACTAGTAAACTTGCACCTTGACCCAAATCAGTATTGTCTCTATAAAACAACTTTAATATTTATGGAGTTGTTTTTTTTTTTAAAGAGACTACTGGAAACATTGGATATCAATATTAGGTAAGTCAGGAACAGAAAGTTGGAATTGAAGTATTAGAAAGTCATTGTGTTGTTCAGGAGAATGTAAAGCAATTATTTAAACTTATTTAACAATTTAAGTAAAATACATAGTAAAATGTCAAGGGTCATCGCTAAAAGAACAGAAATAGAGGATGGAAACTAGAGGGGAAAATGGTATTAGGGAAAAACAAACCAAAATATCCAAAGAGTGGGAGAGAGAGAGACAGAGGATGAGAATGAATCATAGAGAAAGAACAAATAAAAAGATGGTAGAACCCTGTCTAAATATATTAATCCCTACGGTTGATTGACTAAACTTGGTAGTTCAAAAGACAGATTGCCAGACTTTAAAAAATCCAACCCAAACAAATAGATGATAAACTTGTGTTGCTTAAAATGCCAATAAATTTGGAGGTAATTTAGTAAGCAAAAAAATAATTACTAAACAATAGATGTATGTTTAAAATTGTTGGGCCAGCCAGGCCCAGTAGCTCACTTCTGTAATCTCAGCACTTTGGGAGGCTGAGGCAGGCCAATGGCTTGAGCCCAGGAATACGAGAGCAGCCTGGGCAACATGGCAGAACCTCATTTCTACAAAAGAATCCAAAAATTAGCTGTTCATGGTGGCATGAGCCTGTAGTCGTAACTACTTGGGAGGCTGAGGTGGGAGGATGTCTTGGGCCCAGGAGGCCAAGGCTGCTATGAGCTGTGATCGCACCACTGCACTCCAGCCTGGGCGAAAGAGTGAGACCCTGTCTCAATAATAATAATAATAATAATAATAATGATGATGATGGTAAATAAAATTGTCATGCCTTCTTGGTGAATTAAACTTTTTTTTTATTATGTGATTACCTTCTAATCCCTAATAAAATTTTTCTCTTACAAACAAATTTATCTGATATTAATAAATTTATATTCGCTTTCATTTGGTTATTATTTCCCTGATAGCTCTTTCCTTAATATTTTCCTTATGTTCAGCTTTTGTATGTCCTTATGATTCTTTTTTTTTTTTTTTTTTTTTTTTTTTTTGAGACAGAGTTTCGCTCTTGTTACCCAGGCTGGAGTGCAATGGCGCAATCTCGGCTCACCGCAACCTCCGCCTCCTGGGTTCAGGCAATTCTCCTGCCTCAGCCTCCTGAGTAGCTGGGTTTACAGGCATGCACCACCATGCCCAGCTATTTTTTTTGTATTTTTAGTAGAGACGGGGTTTTACCATGTTGACCAAGATGGTCTCGATCTCTTGACCTTGTGATCCACCCACCTCGGCCTCCCAAAGTGCTGGGATTACAGGCTTGAGCCACCGCGCCCGGCCATGATTCTTATAAATAATATATGTCTCGATTTTGTTGTTTAATCCAGTCTTGTCAATCTTTATGTTTTAAATTTAGTCTATATGCATACATTACAGATATTATTGATATACTTGGATCATTCTGCCATCCTAAATAATTTGTCCCACTTTTTCTGCTTCTTTATAATCTCCTCTTTAAAAAAAAAAATGCTATCTATATTACCCCTGCCTCCCAAATGAACATTAGCACACTCACATTACTTTCTCCTTTGCTCCAACCACATCATGTTGTTTCAATCAGAAAAGGAGGGTCTATTCAATAAATGGATTTGGAAGAACTATCCATTAACTAACTTTCATGATCTGGCTCTTTCCTGTTTTTCTAAATATGCTCTCCTTTCATCACTCTCCTTTAGCTATGTTGTCCTTTCTGCTTTATGAATCCACTAAAATTTTTTCTGCTTTAAGATCTTTTAAAATTGCTATATTCCCTCTGCCTGAAATGTAGACTTTTCCTTATTGTCCTATGCCAAGAGTGTGCTGCAGCCAGCTCATATCAGCTCAAAAGAGCCAGTTATGCAAATCTCTTCCCAAAACCATGTTCATTGTCTTAGATTAGCAGTTTGAAAATACCACAGAAATTATCAAGTACTCCAAGTCAGGGGTTTAATTCTTTAGAGGTTGCTAATCAACACACCAATGGCCTTATATGAAGTTGTCATTCCCCTCCCTGGTCACAGTCTCTCCCAATACCTATTTCTTTTTCTTCTTCTTTTTTTTTTTTTGAGACAGAGTTTCGCTCTTGTTACCCAGGCTGGAGTGCAATGGCGCGATCTCGGCTCACCGCAACCTCTGCCTCCTGGGTTCAAGCAATCTCCTGCCTCAGCCTCCTGAGTAGCTGGGATTACAAGCATGTGCCACCATGCCCAGCTAATTTTTTTTTTGTATTTTTAGTAGAGACGGGGTTTCACCATGTTGACCAGGATGGTCTTGATCTGCTGACCTCGTGATCCACCCGCCTCGGCCTCCCAAAGTGCTGGGATTACAGGCTTGAGCCACCGCGCCCGGCCCCAATACCTATTTCATTTTCTTCCTTGAACTTGCGCTTCTTGAAATTCTTGTTTTAATTTAATTTAATTTAATTTAATTTAATTTAATTTAATTTTATTTTATTTTATTTTATTTTATTTTATTTTTGAGATGGAGTTCCACTCTTGCTGCCCAGGCTGGAGTACAGTGGTGTGATCTCGCCTTATCGCAAACTCTGCCTCCCAGGTTCAAGCAATTCTCCTGCCTCAGCCTCCCAAATAGCTGGGATTACAGGAATGGGCCACCATGCCCAGCTAATTTTGTATTTTTCGTAGAGATGGGGTTTCTCCATGTAGATCATGCTGGTCTCGAACTCTGACCTTAGGTGATCTGCTCCGCTTAGCCTTCGAAAGTGCTGGGATTACAGGTGTGAGCCACCATGCCTGGCATTTCCTGAAATTGTTTTTGGGTTTGTTTGTTTTTATTTTGTCCTGTTTTTTTGTTGCTGCTATTGTTGTTTTTACTTATTTTCTATCTTCTGTAACTTCAGTATATGTACAATGAAGGCAGTGTCTTTAACTGCTGTGTCTACTGCTATACCCTTGGGACCTAGAACAGTACCCAGTACATCCTAGGAATTTAATAAATATTAGTTGAATAAATTGAATAAGTGAATTACTCAGAAGTAGTGATAATTTTAAGCTGTGCTCTTTAGGATTTTCTATTCTGGAGCCATTAGAAAGAGGAAAAGAATTATATATTTTTTTCTTTTTATAACTTTTTATTACTGAAAATATCGAAGGTACGGAAAAGTAGGATAGCATAATGCACTGCTATGAATGCATCGTCTAGCTTCAACGTTACAAATCTGTTTTCAAGACCCTACCTAATTTTTCCCTAGACTGTTTTCAAGAAAATTCCAGTCATCGTATGATTTTACTTGCCCTTTTTAAAAAAATAAGCGATATTTTGCTTTTTATTGTTTTAAAAATACCTTTTTACGTTTAATTTATTGAGTTAGGATCCTAACAGTGTTCACACTTTGCAATTAGTTGATTTGTCTTTTAAGTCTCTTATACGTATAAAAGTTGACCTTTTAAGTTTATGCCATTTGTTTGCTGGAAAGTCAGATCATCTTGTAAAATTTCTCACATTCTGAATTTGGTGATTAGATCCTTGTGATGTTTAACATGTTCCCCCTCTGTGTTTCCTTTAAAGTGATAAATTTTGAGGCTTGATTAGATTCAATTTCCCTTCTTTTGGCAAGAATATGTCATAGCTTGTACAGTGTATTTTTCATTGTATTACAGGAGATTGTGTTGTCCTACCTTCAGAGATATTAAAGCTGATTAGCAGGCTCCAGGTCACCCTGATACATCCATTGTAAAGTTCTGCCTCAGCTTTTCACCTAATGGTTTTAGCAGCCATTGATGACCATTGCCTAAATCCATTATTTCATTAGTGACTTCCTTTTCTAATTCTGTCATTCCATGTATGGAAGGATGAAATTTTCTTTTAATTAGTGGTTACCCTGAAATGTAGTTGGTACAAGAAAGGCAAGATGATTGCTTTCCATTTATTTTTTTCTGTTTATTAATATTATTTTTCAGAGGCATGTGTTGTTTCCTTAACAACCCCGCAAAGGTGACTAATTTTTCAAAATATCATTTTGGGTGTTTCATAAATTTGCATTTCAATCAATCACATTATTTATTTTTAGTGTTTATATTATTTCATTTTGGGGCATTGGGAACCCCTTCAGTTTGGCTCTGTACCCTTTGAAGTGACCCAGTAATTTTAATAGTTTATTGACTGTTTCTCAAGCCCATCCTTACACATTTAAGGTCATAGGGTTTTTAATTCTTTAACTTTTATATTGATATTTATTTACCAGGTATTGAAAATGTTAGTTTTTAGTAGTATTTATGTTATTTATTTTTTTCTTCTCTCTTGCCAGACTCTGTAATTATATAACTTTTGCATAATACTGAAACAAAGTTATGGAAGTACTCAAATAACACAGTCTGCTGTCTTACAGACCTAGTCTCTTTTTTTTTCCTCATGGCTCTTTCACTGAATTTCTGTCAGATGCCTCTTTTAACATTAAAAAAAATGTGGAAGGGTTTGTACAAAAATAATAGTTAAATGACATAATATAATGTTTTTCTTTTTACAACATTTTTCTCCCCGAGACTGGGTCTCACCCTGTTGCCCAGGCTGGAGTGCAGTGGATCAGTCATGGCTCACTTGCAACCTTGTACTCCTGGGATCAAGGGATCCTCCTGCCTCAGCCTCCTGAGTAGCTAGAACTACAAGCGCACACCACCATGCCCTGCTTGTTTTTTAATTTTTTTTGTAGAGGTAGGGTCTCAATGTTGCCCAGGCTGATCCAGAACTCTTGGACACTAGAATCCTCCCACCTGGGCCTCCCAGAGTTCTAGGATTATAAGCATGAGCCACCGTGCCTGCCCTATTTTTTTCAACTTTTATTTTGGATTTAGAGGGTACACATACAGGTTTGTTACATGTGTATATTGCATGATGCTGAGGAATGTGGTATGTGCAGTCCTTTCACCCATGTAGTAAGCATAGTGACACAGGATTGTTCTTCTTTTTAAGACAAACTCTCACTCTGTAGCCCAGGCTGGCATGCAGTGGCTAGATCTCAGCTCGTTGCAACCTGCACTTCCCAGGCACAAGCAGTTCTCCTGCCTCAGTCTCCCAAGTAGCTGGGACTACAGGCACGCCCCACCACACCTGGCTAATTTTTGTACTTTCAGTAGGGAGGGGGTTTCACCATGTTGGCCAGGCTGGTCTTGAACTCTTGACCTCAAGTGATCCACCCACTTTGGCCTCCCAAAATGCTAGGATTAGAGGCATGAGCCACTGCTCCCAACCGACACAGGATTTTTTTTTGGCCACTTTGCCAGCTAGAGACCTCCGGCCAGCAACATTCATACCCAGGCCTTGCTCAGGCCCAAGCTCACCAGAGGAAATGCCCAGTCTATTCAACCTATTGGGCTATGCCTGACTTGCACTCCAGTGCAGATCCTGCAGCCATTCAACTGCACACTCAGACCCTGGTGGGAGTTAGGTGGTGAGCAAGCAAGGGCAGTGTCTGGCCGGCTGCGCCAAGCACTGAGACAGGAGCAAGCTTGATGCGGGGCTTGTCGCTGGACCAGGGACAGGAGCAGGCTCCATGTAGGGCTTGTTGCTGGACCAGGCGTGTCACACTGACAGGAACACCGTGGTGCCTAAATAGAGGTGCCCGCAACCCTGAACCTCAGAGGGGGTGTTGCAGTGTGTTAATTGTGCTTTTAGTCCTGCCATCTGCAGCCCATTGGACAGTGAGTTCTTTCAGTCTCGTCGCCCCCGCTCTGGCCCACTGTTGCTTTCTGTTGTGTGAGGTAGCTGCCCTCCACTGGCACAGCGTGGAGGGACACAGTATTACAGCCTTCTTTGTACCTGTGTTAGGTAGGTCCTGAGTTCTTGTCCGCCATCCAAGAAGAATGAGGTTCTGCTGATGATCAAAGGGTAAGGAGGACAGAGAAGAATTTTGTCGAATGACAAGAAACGGTTCTTAAGGGAGAGGGCATGCAAGGGTGGTGTCTCTCTCTGTCTCTCTGTCTCTCTCTCTCTCTCTCTCTCTCTCTCTCTCTCTCATTGGGGCTGGGTCCGGGAGTTTATGGGCTCAGAGTGGAGAGTATGTGCTGATTGGTTTGTGAGTGTGCAAAAAAAGGTTAAAACAAAGGCGCCACTCAAAGGGGCATGATAATGTAAAAAAACCAATTAGGGAAAGGTAGATACAAGTAAAATAGGTAAATAGGTGACGGGTGGCGAATCAATCAGTGGAAAATGTGACAAACAGGAAGAGAGGTTCTCAATCCAGTCCATGGATTTATCCAGGACTTGTAGCTAGGCTTTAAATTGTCTTTCCCTGAAGGTTGGGTTTTCCCTAGGGATCTACCCCATCTGCCTAGGCATCTAACTGCCTCTTGATGCTATCAATAGTACCTGATAGGTAGTTCTTCAGCCCTTTTTTCCTGTCTTCCCTGCCCCCTCTATAATTCCCAGTGTCTGTTTTTCCCATCATTATGTCCATGTGTACTCAATGTTTAGCTCCCACTTAGAAGTGAGAACATGAAATATTTGGTTTTCTGTTCCACATTAATTTGCTTAGGATAATGGCCCCCAGCTGCACCCATGTTACTGCACAGGATATGATTTTGTTCTTTTTTTTATGGGGCTTCATCATATTCCATCGTGTACATTTTATTTATCGAATTTACCACTGATGGGCACCATGGGTTGAACCTTGTCTTTGTTATTGTGAGTAGTGCTGTAATGAACTACAAGTGCATGTGTCTTTCTGGTAGAATGATTTATTTTCCTTTGGGTATATACCCAGTAATGGGATTGCTAGGTGGAATGGTAGTTCTTTGAAAAATCTTCAAATTGCTTTCCACAGTGGCTAAACTAATTTATATTCCCACCAACAGTGTATAAACATTTCTTTTTATATGCAGCCTCGCTAACATCTGTTATTTTTTACTTTTTAATAATTGCCATTACAACTGGTGTGAAATGTTCACTGAAATCAGAGAAATGCAAATCAAAAACTTCATATAATTTGTAAAAGTTTAGACAGCTATGAAGGCAGAGGGCTTCTGCTGTCATTTTCAGCAGCAATAGTGCGTAAAGGAGACCACATCTAGCACAGTGTTATACACTGAGTAGATACTGAATATTTTTTTTCTCCTAAATGTAGGTGACTTTAAGAGTAGTCTTAGCCGGGTACAGTGGTTCACGCCTGTAATCTCAGCACTTTGGAAGGCTGAGGTGGGCGGATCACTTAAGTCCAGGAGTTTGAGACTAGCCTGGCCAACATGGTGAAACCTCATCTCTACTAAAAATACAGAACGTTAGCTGGGCATTGTGGTGCATGCCTGTAATCCCAGCTACTCAGAGGCTGAGGCAAGAGAATCTCTTGAACCCAGGAGGTGGAGGTTGCAGTGAGCTGAGATTGCGCCACTGCAGTCCAGCCTGGGCAATGGAGCGAGACTCTGTCTCAAAAAAAAAGAATAGAGTCTCAATGGGCTGGGCTGGAATTCCAAAAGAATAGTGTCTCCAAAGAATTCCAAAAGAATAATTCCTAAGGAAAGAAATTACCCCCCATGTTTAATTCTTAGAGATTTATTTTTGTTACTGCTAGAGAGGGGGCCATATTCTCCAAGCAATGCTGGTTGAGTTCTACTCTCTAAGATGAAATTTGAATATGAAAATGGGTTATATTAATAAGGAAGAAATATACAGTTAATCTGATGCTAACTTGATCTACTTTTTTTTCCTCCCAGATGATGGACATAAGAAAGCTCGAAACGCTTACCTGAATAATTCCAATTATGAAGAAGGAGATGAATATTTTGATAAAAATTTGGCACTCTTTGAGGTAATATTTGAGAGAAAACTATGGACTGAGACTTTAGGAACAGAGATCTCATGATAGCCATTTTTTTTACATCATTTGGTTTTAAAATTGTACAAGCTGGATAATTTAGTAACTAATATTAAAAGAAAATACCATAATTATTATAACTTGTTATTGTAGTTAATTTTATCTGTGTAATCTAATTATAGTGAGTAAATATCAAATCAAATTGTTATGTAGTAAAGAAGAGGAGTTTGACTTCTTGGACATATGGATAACCTTGCAATCTAATTCAGCTGTGATTTAAATGTTTTTATTAGAATAATCTTTCTTCTAAGTATAAATCAGTGTATTTCTCCACCCTTTGTCTGGAAGGACTATCATTTGCCTTAGAACTAACTAAATAAAATTACTGTAGGAAGCAGGCTGCCAAATTAGCAAGACCTGCTTGTCTTTTTTTTATGTAAAATAAGTGTGTATATTTATGGATTACAGTGTGTTATCTTGATATTTGTATATATTGTGGAATGATTAAATCAAGCTGATTAGCATATCTGTCACCTTGGATACTTATCATTTTTGTGGTAAAAATACTTGAATTTGACTTTCTTAACAGTTTTGAAATATGCAATATATTATTATTAACTGTAGTCACTATGCTGTGCAATAGATCTCAAAAACTTATTTCTCCTAACTGAAACTTTGGACTCTGTGACTAACCTCTCCCCATTCCCCTATGTACATCCCAAGCATCTGATAACCACCATTCTACTCTTTACTGTGAGTTCTAATTTTTAGATCCCACATGTAAAGTGAGATCATGTGATACTTATCTTTATGTGCTGGCTTATTTCACTTTACATAATGAAGAGGACCCGTATATCTTATCTGAGTAAGATGGCATGGACTCTGTAGCCAGACTCCACAACTTGTGGCCAGGTTGTTGAAAGGAGCTTGGTTTATTTCAGCACTACCTTTGTCTGGCTTCCGACAATAAGTGCTGCTTCTCTATGTACCTTTTTCTGGTTTGTTTCTGAGACAGGGTCTTGCTCTGCCACGCACTCTGGAGTGCAGTGGCATGATCACAGATTGACCTCCTGGGCTCAAGGGAGCCTTCTACCTCAGCCTCCCTAGTAGCTGGGACTACAGGCATATGTCACCACACCTGGCCGATTGCTAAAATATTTTCTAGGGATAGAGTCTCAGTGTGTTGCCCAGGCTGGTCTTGAATGCCTGGGCTCAAGCAATACTCCTGTACTGCCCTCCCAAAGCATTGGGATAGCAGGAGTGAGCCACCGTGCCCAACTCAATGTTCCTTTTTGTTTTGTTTTGTTTTGTTTTGTTTTGAGATGGAGTCTCACTCTGTCACCCAGGCTGGAGTGCAGTGGCACAGTCTTGGCTCACTGCAACCTTTGCCTCCGAGGCTCAAGCCTACTCTCCTGCATCAGCCTCCTGAGTAGCTGGGATTACAGGCACGCGCCACCACACCCGGCTGATTTTTTGTATTTTTAATAGAGACGGGGTTTTGCCATGTTGGCCAGCCTAGTCTCGAACTCCTGACCTCAGGTGATCCACCCAATTCAGCCTCCCAAAGTGCTGGGGTTTCAGACGTGAGCCACCACACCTGGCCACTTATTTTTTTTAAATAATACTCTCTCATCTTCCTGCAAGCAGAGTTCTGAAGTCAATATTTACTTCAGGCACAAAAGCATTTCCTCAACCTTCTATACTTGTTGCCATAAGTAATAGCTATAAATATTAATAGCCAAAAAATGGGAGGTTCTATAATTAAGGATCATATTATTGATGTTCTTTACGAGGTTACTACGATTTTGTTTTTACTAAAGTTACATGGCTACTAGAAAGAATGTAAGGTTTTGTTTGTTTTGTTTTTTGAGACAGGGCTCACTCTATTGCCCAGGCTAGTGTTCAGTGGCATGATCACAGCTCACTGTAACCTTAACTTCTGGGCCCTAGTAGCTAGGATTACAGGCATGTGCTACCATGTCTAGCTAATTTTTTAAGAACATTTTTGTAGAGATTGAGGTCTTGAACTCCTGGCCTCAAGTAGTCCTTCCCCCTCAGCCTCCCGAAGTGCTGGGATTACAAGCATGAGCTAGTAGTGCACCCAACCAGTAATGCAAGTTTTTATGTAAGAATTTTATGAGTGGAAAACAGCATGGAGGTTCCTCAGAAAATTAAAAATAAAATTAACTGCATGATCCAACAGTTTCACTACTGGGCATATATCCAAATAAAATGAAATCAGAATGTCATTCATATTTTCACTGTCATGTTTATGGCAGCATCATTGATAAAAACCAAAATATGGAATCAACCTGTGTCTATCAGTTAATGAATAAAGAAGATGTGATATATAGAGACTTACTCAGCCATAAAAAGAGTGCTGTCGTTTGTGAGGGCATAGATGAATCTGCAGGACATTGTTAATTGAAATAAGGCAGTCACAGAGAGACAAATACCATGGGAACTCACTTACATGTGGAATGTAAAAATTCAAACTCTTAGAAGCAGAGAGCACAGAATTCAAGTTTCCAGGAGGGAGGGAGAGAATGGGGGATGTTAGTCATAGGGCACAAAGTTTCAGTTAGGAGGAATAAATTTTTGACATCTATTATATAGCTGGTGACTATAATTAATAATAATGTATACTTGAAATTGCTAAAACAGTAGATTTTAAATGGTGTCAGCACAAGATAATTTGAGGTGATGGATATGTCAATTAGGTTGATTTAATCATTCCACAATGTATACAAATATTGAAGCATCACATTGTACACCATAAATATATACATTTTTTGTCAAATAATTTTATAGAGACTCATGTTGCCCTGATTAAGTGTGATTGTCTAATGTGGGGAAGGGGGAGAATAAAGTCTCATTGATAAGTTTTCTTAAAATGTTTACCTGTAAAATATTTTTTTATTTACTTTGAAGTTTTCTGGTAGCAAGGTTTGACAGTTATGTTCAGTGTTCTTTGTAACTTATTTCTTCCATGTCATTGGCTTTATAGGAAGAAATGGACACCAGACCAAAGGTGTCTTCTCTCCTCAACCGTATGGCCAATTACACTAATCTGACTCAAGGAGCAAAGGAACATGAAGAGGCAGAAAACATCACTGAAGGGAAGAAGAAGCCCACCAAGGTGAGGCCTTAGAATATCGAGGACTACATAAAAAGAGCTGTGTATATAAGAACAAGGAAATACATAAGGCAGCATTCTGTGTTCAGTAGCTATTTATTAAATGCTTGATAGGTGCCTGGAACTGTTCTGAGCACCAGGGTCATAGCACAAACAAAACGTAGGATGCAGTCTAAATTCTAATGTGGGGATACAGTCCTTAATGTTTTAACTGCCAAAATATGTAACATATTAAGTGGTGATAAATGCTTTAACAGAAATTTAAACAAAGCAAAGAGACTGAAATTGGCAAGGGAGCCAGAGTGGAGGGGGGTTGCTGCTTTGATAGGTTGGACAGGAAAGCCTTTCTGACAAGGTGATATTTGAGGAGAGATCTAGCTGCTGTGAGGGAGTGAGCTATGTGGGAAAAGAGCATTCCGGGAGACGGAATAGCTTTTCAAGAGAACTGTGTCCATACCCATCTGCTGATGCCATCTGTCTGTTGTGAAGTTGTTGGGTTTTTTAAAGACCAAACACTAGTTTGTCTCAAAATGAAAATATAAGACATTCAGTTTACCATTCTGGTTGTTCAGCTCTTTGAAAAAGGGATAAAATGGTCCTCAAACCTTCATTTTACCATCTATTTTATTTACCAACTACTGTAAAGAATTTATGCCAAATTCTGAAGAAATTCCATCAAGTCCTTATTCTTTTTAAATGAAAAAAGCCAATAGCTTTGTAAAACAAAATTTTAAATTGTTGTGGGTACACATAAAAGTTTATTTGTGGCCAAATGCCTATGTGTAATAAAAACCTGTGGGAAACTTTACAGAGTTAAAATGTATAGCTTTAGGAATAATGAAAGTGTGGTGATAAACACTTGAAAGATGGAGATTTTATATGTGCCCTTTTGAATATATTGATTAAACTTACGATCTCTGCATTTGGACTAATATGGTAATTAGGGAGCAAGTTATTATAGAAAAGATTGAAAACCTCTCTTTAGGATAACTGTTTAATTTTTTGTCAATGTCTTTCTTTCTAGACCCCCCAAATGGGTACCTTCATGGGTGTCTACCTCCCGTGTCTACAAAATATTTTTGGAGTGATTCTTTTTTTACGCCTTACATGGGTGGTGGGCACAGCTGGAGTTCTTCAGGCTTTTGCAATTGTCCTTATCTGCTGCTGCTGTGTAAGTACTGCACTGGCACCTGGAGATCACCTGAACGTTGCAAGTTCTCAAGAGTAGATGCACACGACCTCTTTGGGAATAAAACAGAGAATACTAGGAAAGGATTCATGATCTCAACAGAAGAAATTATTCTGATATTAAAATCTGAAGGATTTTCAGTCATTTAGTGCCTATTAGTCACTACTTGCTGTCTATTACATGATATACTAGAAATTACAAAGCAAGACTTCAAATGAAAATAGAAGATGAAGTTCCTGTCTTCAAAGAATTCAGAATTAGAACCATTTGAGCTTGATAGCATCAAAGCTGTGACAAAGTGTGTTAGAAAATGTGATGTTCTACTCCAGTATATTTGAGAAACAAGACAGGTTATTGGGGATGTGAGGGGTAATTGTTATTTCCATTTTGTTTTGAAGTCTCTTTTCTTATCCCTTCCTTAAAAATTCAGATGTTCTAGCCGGGCGCGGTGGCTCAAGCCTGTAATCCCAGCACTTTGGGAGGCCGAGATGGGTGGATCACAAGGTCAAGAGATCGAGACCATCTTGGTCAACATGGTGAAACCCCGCCTCTACTAAAAAAATACAAAACATTAGCTGGGCGTGGTGGCACGTGCCTGTAATCCCAGCTACTCAGGAGGCTGAGGCAGGAGAATTGCCTGAACCCAGGAGGCGGAGGTTACGGTGAGCCGAGATCGGGTGAGCCGAGATCGCGCCATTGCACTCCAGCCTGGGTAACAAGAGCGAAACTCGTCTCAAAACAAAAAACAAACAAACAAACAAAATTCAGATGTTCTTCAGGGGTTCCCTTTCTTACTGAATATTGTTTTTGGTATTGTGTTTAGTCTTTAGTCAGGTTCTAACCTATTTTCTGAGTTGTTTTCTCTAGTTACTTCTTTTGAGTGTACTATGCTCTATTTCCTGTGTAACTAGGAAATCCAGAGTGAGATTAGCAGTTGTTTTTTGTTGTTGTTGTTGTTGTTTGTATTTTTGAGACAGAGTTTCACTCTTGTTGCCCAGGCTGAAGTGCAATGGCACCATTTCAGCTCACTACAACCTCCACCTCCTGGGTTCAAGCAATTCTCCTGCCTCAGCCTCCTGAGTAGCTGGGATTACAGGCATGCACCACCATACCTGGCTAATTTTGTATTTTTTAGTAGAGACAGTATTTCTCCATGTTGGTCAAGCTGGTCTCGAACTCCTGACGTCAGGTGATCTGCCCGCCTGGGCCTCCCAAAGTGCTGGGATTACAGGCGTAAGCACCGCAACTGGCCAGACAAGATTAGCAGTTCTTTTTTTTTTTTTTTTTTTTTTTTGAGACGGAGTTTCGCTCTTGTTACCCAGGCTGGAGTGCAATGGCGCGATCTCGGCTCACCGCAACCTCCGCCTCCTGGGCTCAGGCAATTCTCCTGCCTCAGCTTCCTAAGTAGCTGGGATTACAGGCACGCGCCACCACGCCCAGCTAGTTTTTTTTTTGTATTTTTAGTAGAGACGGGGTTTCACCACGTTGACCAGGATGGTCTCGATCTCTCGACTTCGTGATCCACCCGCCTCGGCCTCCCAAAGTGCTGGGATTACAGGCTTGAGCCACCGCGCCCGGCCTAGATTAGCAGTTCTTAATAGCACCTGACCCACTGATGTGGGAGCATTTTGACAGAATCCTCCAGATATTAATGGTATGACTAGTGCAGGCGTCCCCAAACTTATTACACAGGGTTCCCTCAGACCGTTGGAGGGCCAGCACATACTGTGCTCCTCTCAGTGACCACCAGTGAAAGAGGTACCCCTTCCTGAAGTGCGGCGGGGAGCCGGATAAATGGCATCGGGGGCTGCAGTTTGGGGACGCCTGGACTAGTGCATTGAATTGAACCATATCATCTTATTTCCATATCATTTGGTATGACTGTCCATAAAAGGAGATGGAGTTAAATGTTTGCCAAGTGGTCTTGGAACACCAGTGGAGTAGTAGTATAGAAATGTCATCTTTGCACAGTAACAATGCTCTTCTTTCCCTTTCCCCACAGACTGTGTTGACTGCTATCTCCATGAGTGCCATTGCCACTAATGGAGTGGTGCCAGGTTAGTAGGCCGAGGTTGTATTTCAGGATTTATCAGTGTTGACTCTGTGTTTATGCTATAAAGCAAGAGGTGCAAACTTCTGAGGAAAAGTACTATTTAGTTTGTTCTGTGCTACAACAGAGTAATGGTCTGTAGGACATAGACATACTACTACTTGACTTTAAGATGCCTTTTAAAAAATCTATTTTTTAAACTAGAATGTGTTAATTCCAGTCATATTCTTAGCTTGTATTAGTTAGAAAAGTATGTGTGTGTGTGTGTGTTTGTGTGTGTGTGTGTGTGTGTGTATTTATAGACAGAGTGTCACTCTGTTACCCAGGCTGGAGTGCAGTGACAGAATCATAGCTCACACAGCCTCCGATTCCTGGGCTTAAGCTACTCTCCCCTTTCAGCCTCCTAAGGAGCTGGAACTAAAGGTGTATACCACTATGCCTGGCTCTTTTTTTTTTTTTTTTTTTTTTTGAGACAGAGTTTCACTCTTGTTGCCTAGGCTGGAGTGCAATGGTGTGATCTTGGCTCACTGCAACCTCCACCTCCTGGGTTCAAGCAGTTCTCCTGCCTCAGCCTCCTGAGTAGCTGGAATTACAGGAGCCTGCAAAAATGCTTGGTTAATTTTGTATTTTTAGTAGAGACAGGGTTTTCTCCATGTTGATTAGGCTGTCTAAAACTCCTGACCTCAGGTGATCTGCCTGTGTTGGCCTCCAAAGTGCTGGGATTACAGGCATGAGCCACTGTGCCTGGTCTTTGTTTCGGTTTGTTTAATTTTTTGCAGAGATAACTTCTCACTGTGTTGCCCAGTCTGGTCTCAAACTCCTGGCCTCAAGCAGGCCTCTCACTTCATCCTCCCAAAGTGCTGTGATTAGAGGTGTGAGCCTCCACACCCGGCCAGAATATATTTTATTGGGCTATCTGAAGTCGTCGTAAATATTCTCTAATTTATTTCGAAGTAATGCTGGCAAACTGTATTACTTCATATGGCTCATTACATTAGATATGCAGTATATCCCACAATAACCCTTTCATCTTTTACTTCCCACAAGCAAGTCTTTTTTTATCACATTCAGGGTTTGTGGAAGCCTGAAACATTTAGCCTTCCTGTATATTTTTATTCTTATTTATGACTTGATCACATTCCTCTTACTAATACACACTCTTTCTCCTATTCACCTTCTATTTTGTCTTTTAGCTGGGGGCTCATACTTTATGATTTCCCGGGCCCTGGGCCCGGAATTTGGTGGGGCTGTTGGCCTCTGTTTTTATCTTGGTACCACATTTGCAGCAGCCATGTACATTCTTGGTGCCATTGAAATCTTTCTGGTAAGTAATGACTTCATTGTGATGTATAATGTAGCAGAAATATTGATCTGGGTTTATTCTTTGATATGAAAGCTTCTGAGAGATTGGCTATAGGAATAAATCAGGTGATTGACTGCCCACCTGAGTTGGCTTCTTACTGTGAATATGAGGTGAAAAGATTGAAATTCCCTTTGCCTATTCCTTCTCTACCTGATTGCCACCACTCTGCCACCTCATCCAAGAGGGTCACGCTTTGGAGGCAAGACTTGCACCAATGGGGAAAAAGTAAAATAAAGTTTATCTTTTTTGATATCTTCTTCCCTATGAAATAAAATATTTCTCATATCTCTATTCACTGAGACATACTGTTTACTATTTAAAGTAGTGACAGCAGAATCAGTTAAAGATGATTATTATATTTATTTTATGTAACCTTAAGAATAAAATTATTAGTTTATCCCTTTCTTTCTATCAGGAAATGCAGCTATTCAGAACAGTATGTAGACCAAAAAATATATATATATATATCCATGACATCTCATTTCTTTAGGCATTTCAGATCCTATTAGAAACTAGGCTAATTCTCTAGTCATTTTCTGTCTTAGCTTTGCTTTCTTTTGCAAAAGTAGATGCAAACAACTACAGCCTTTTTACTTACTTCTTTTGGAGTAACCTAATTTTGTACTTTTTTTAACCTAACAGGTATATATCGTTCCCCGGGCTGCCATCTTTCGCAGTGATGATGCACTCAAGGAAGCAGCAGCCATGCTAAATAACATGCGTGTCTATGGCACAGCTTTCTTGGTCCTTATGGTATTAGTGGTATTTATCGGCGTACGCTACGTGAACAAGTTTGCCTCACTTTTCCTGGCCTGTGTCATTGTGTCTATCTTGGCCATCTATGCTGGAGCCATCAAGTCTTCCTTTGCCCCTCCACACTTCCCGTACGTGTCTGTCTCTCTGCCTAGCCACCCTTATTGGGTAGTAATGGAAAATATCTGGTGGTATGATAATTCCAAGTCAGAATTTTATGGAGTCTCTCTGAGATTTTCCCTTTTGGATAAGCCCAGTTAGACTTCCTTCCTTGTCTAGGCAGGAAGCCTCCCAGCAAACTATGTCCTGTTCATCCTCTAATTTCTTACGTAGAACTAGTAGCTATAACAATAATTTAGGTACAGATATTAGGTGTTTTTCTCCCTGATAATTGTACATAATCTTTTTTATTATACATATTTTGAACTATTGGTATTTAAATGTTGGATTTCTTTTACGAATGAAAAATCAAGTGAATCAAAGGAAAAAAATATTTAATAAAATAAAAGGAAATATTAATAATTTGCATATGTCTCCATATGTATGTAATATTAACTCTAATACAACTGCCTTTTTTCAACTTTTTAAAAAATTTGTATATATTTATGAGGGTACAAGTGTAGTTTTGTTAGATGTACATATTGTATAGTGGTGAAGTCAGGGCTTTTATTTTTTATTCATTTATTTTTGAGATAGAGTCTCACTCTGTTGCTCAGGCTGGAGTGCGGTGGCATGATCCCAGCTTTCTGCAACCTCTGCCTTCTGGGTTCAAGCAGTTTTCCCACCTCAGCCTCCCAAGTAGCTGAGATTATAGGCATATGCCACGACACCCAACAATTTTTTCTTTCTTTGTAGAGACAGGATTTCGCCATGTTAGTCTGGCTGGTTTCGAACTCCTGACCTCAGGTGATCCACCATCACCTGAGCCTGGCCTTTTTTTTTGAGACAGTCTTGTTCTGTCGCTAATGCTGGAGTGTGCAGTGGCACTGTGTGGGCAACCTCTACCTCTCGGGTTCAAGTGATTCTCCAGTTTCAGCCTCCTGAGTAGCTGGGACCACAGGCACAGGCCACTGTGTCTGGCTAATTTTTGAATTTTTAGTAGAGATAGGGTTTCACCATGTTGGCCAGTCTGGTGTGGGACTCCTGAACTCAAGTGATCTGCCCACCTCAGCCTCTCAAAGTGCTGGGATTACAGGTGTAAGCCACTGCACCCAGCCTAAGTCAGGGCTTTTATCTATTGCCCAAATAATGTATTTTGTACCCATTAAGTACTCTCTTATCATCCACTTCCCCCTTCAACTCTGTAGTACAAATACCTTAAAGTATGTTTTTTGAAGTAGTAATGGATTTATGCAGATCTGTGACTCATAGGCCCACTTTTCCCTTTGACTAGTGGCATAGGGACTAGCTGGCACTGAGTGTTATTTGTAGTCTTGTTACAGGATTATCTTGAAAAGTCATCTGGCTTATCTGAGTATCAAACTCATTGGTCCTATGTTGATTTAACCAGATTACAGAAAAAAAGATTTTTCAAGATAAAAAGAAAGGTCCAGTGAGGCTTAATGACTTACCTCAAAGTTAATAAATGGCAGAGCAAGAAGGTGAACTGTGATTTTATGACTCCCCATTCATTATGTCTTTTATGCCATGCTATATGATGGCAGAAGTAGATTCCATCTTAAACTTTTAATCTGCTTATCTAGGGACTGTAATATAGCTGAAGGTCCTTTTTAGAGTCATAAAAGTTCTAAAGTTGACAGTCTGGCTGTATCTCAACTTGGGAAATTACATTTTGCCTCAAGTTAACCTTTGAGGCTTCTCCTCTTCTTTGATCAGTACACAGTCATAATTGCGTGGCATTCTTTGAGCTATTCCAGCAAAACAAGACAGATCTAGAAGAATACATGAAACAAGGCTGGGAAATGTTGAGAGTTGTTGAAGCTGAGTAATAGATACATGGTTCATAATAATGTATGCAATCATTTTGCAAATTTTAAAAGTGTTGAATCTGAGAGGTATTTTAACTATGAATGTATTATTCCTTTGTTTATATTTGTGTCTCTGGGTTAAAGAAAAAAATAAAACCAGTAGTTGATATTTGTGTTATAGTTACCCTCACTCCCACTGGGTCTAGGCATAAGTTCAAAAACAGTTTTCTGTTAGGCCATCGAGGAATTTGCCTTTTAATTCTGGCCAAGCTGTTTTCCTTGCAACAGTAGCCAGAAGTTTCGACCTTTAGCATAACATTTTCAAGGTGTTTTTATTAATGTCAGGCTTTTCTAGGCCAAAAAAATAGGAGTGCTTTTTTCTTTATAAGAACAACAAAAGGACTTCAGTATTCTTGTAGACCTAACAATTTTAGCCAAAAATTTTGGAAGATGAATCAGCATAATGTCTTCAGACAGTTCTTCAGTTTGAGTTCTGTTACTGCCACCTGCCAGTTATGACCTTGGACAGAGAACTGTATTTCCCTAACCTTCAATTAACTCCCTAACTTCCTGAACTTCAATAACTTCATCTACAACATAGGAATTCTAATACATCGTGATATTGCTGTAAGGATTAAATTGGCAGAAAATGTAAGTTATCACTCGCAGTGCTAAAATAAATTATAAATAAATAAACATTAGTTTCTTTCCTACCCTTGATAGTAGAAGCTCTTGGAGATGAGGTTCTTGTTTCCTTTCTTTACTAACCTGTTTACTTTTTTTTTTTTTATGTATTTTTTTTCCTTACTTGATCTCTCTCCCTATTTCTTTTCACTTAGGGTCTGCATGCTGGGTAACCGCACCCTTTCATCAAGACACATTGACGTTTGTTCTAAGACCAAGGAAATTAACAACATGACAGTCCCGTCAAAGTTATGGAGATTCTTTTGTAACTCGAGTCAGTTTTTCAATGCCACCTGTGATGAATACTTTGTTCACAATAATGTCACTTCAATCCAGGGCATTCCTGGGTTGGCTAGTGGTATCATTACAGGTAAGTTAGGGAGTTATTGGACAAGGTTTTTACTGTTTTCTGAGGAAAATAGGCTTTGTCATCTTAGATTCTTCTACTGTCCATAAAGATTAACTGCCATGGTGCTACTTGCCTTCTTAAGCATGCCACACAGCTCTTAATTCAACATATTTCTGTTTTTCCATTAGTAAAGCTGTCCTTATTTCGGACTCCTTTACAGAGTGGTATCTGCTAACATTCACTTCCATTTCAGAGCAGAGTTGAGCAAATCACTTTCTAACCTTAGGATAAAATATTCTGTGTATTCTTGTAAAATTGCCAGTGCTCTTCCTACACTGACAGAACTGTTTGAATGTCCACACCCACATATATCTTCCTTAGCTAAATTCCTGAAACATTCCTTAAGTGACTTCTTTTTTTTTTTGAGATGGAGTTTCACTCTTGTTACCCAGGCTGGAGTGCAATGGCGCTATCTCGGCTCACTGCGACCTCTGCCACCTGGGTTCAGGCAATTCTACTGCCTCAGCCTCCTGAGTAGCTGGGATTACAGGCATGCGCCATGATGCCCAGCTAATTTTTTGTATTTTTAGTAGAGACGGGGTTTCACCATGTTGACCAGGATGGTCTCGATCTCTTGACCTCGTGATCCACCTGCCTCGGCCTCCCAAAGTGCTGGGATTACAGGCTTGAGCCACCGTGCCTGGCTAAGTGACTTCTATCATAAATGTTTGGTCTAGAAATTCTTTGCACAAAAGTAAGTTTACATTAAGGTGATAGAAACGGCATTGATGCTTAATAAATATTAATGGGATTTGTGGAGCATTTAGTTTTAGTCTGTTTAACTTTTACTGGTTTGCATTAGTAAAGTTAAACTGCATTTATATGTACCAAATCATTTTGTCAAATTATATTTAAACTAGATAAGAAAGAGCACTATATTTTTATTTATATGTGTTTTATTGTACAGTATGTTCGTGTACATGTGCTCACGTAGAAGCAGACACACCTTTAGAAACTGTATAAATGAGGAATCTGATTTTGAGTTGTTTGGGTAGAAAATTATCTAATTATCTTCTTTCCATACTGCTGCTGCTTAAATTCCCATTTTTCCCACTGTAGAGAATCTTTGGAGTAATTACCTGCCCAAGGGAGAGATCATTGAAAAGCCTTCAGCCAAATCTTCTGATGTCTTAGGCAGCTTAAACCATGAATATGTTCTTGTTGACATCACCACCTCCTTCACGCTTCTGGTGGGAATCTTCTTTCCTTCTGTTACAGGTAAGCACATGAGCTGTTGTCTGATTTAGAAGCTGTCAGACCCAGGAAGTGATTTTTCTCAGGGGAGCAGAATTCTCATGGTTCCTAGATTTGCTTCTAGTCTTTGCTATCAGTATCAATATCAAAGTATCCAAGAAGTTAACTTCATTTTTTCTCCTTATCTCTAAAGGTATCATGGCTGGATCAAACAGATCTGGAGATCTGAAAGATGCTCAGAAGTCTATTCCCATTGGTACTATCCTTGCCATCCTGACCACCTCCTTTGTCTGTATCCTTTTATGGATCTGGTCTGAGTCTTAGTCATAGGAACGTAACTAGATGGTCAGTATTTTTATCCTGGTAACAAAGATACCTCCTTCCTGTCACTTCATTTCTTGCCAGATAATCTGTCCACCTCATAAAGAAAATTCAAAAAAGAATTTATAGGAGTATTTAGCAACTCATTTTACTGATAGAAGAAATACTCTGAGTGTCTACTTTCTATCTCATTTTAGAGTAGTTTCCTTGACTCTCAATATGGTAGATTTAAGCAATGTTGTCCTTTTTGGTGCATGTATTGAAGGGGTTGTTCTCAGAGACAAGTGAGTAATTAATCTCTTTGTAACAATTCTGTTTCTGTCTGCCATGACTTCTGATCGTGCCACATAGCTCCAAGACAGTTACAAACTCAACACAGCCAGGCACTGTGGCCCCTGCCTATAATCCCAGCACTTTGGGAGGCCAAGGCGGGTGGATTGCTTGAGCTCAGAAGTTTAAGACCAGCCTGAGCAACATGGCAAAACCCTGTCTCTACCAAAAGCACAGAAATTAGCCAGGTGTGGTGGTGTGCACCAGCAGTCTCCACTACTTGCGGGGCTCAGGTGGGAGGATCACTTAAGCCTGGGAAGACAAAACTATAGTGACCTAAGATCACACCATTGCACTCCAGTGTAGGTGACAAAGTGAGATGCTTTCTCAAAAAAATAACCCAACCTGAGTTATGATTTATGACTAACAATAAGAAAATATATGTATGTAGTTCCCAAAGGGGCCAGTATTTTCTAGGAAATATGTAAGACAGTTATAGTTCTTCAAAAAAGCAGTGAATTTGTCTGAAAAATGACTTACCTGTACATAAAGAACTGTTCAGAAACGAGACCAAAAGTAAGCAGAGCAAGTAAAAAAAATTTCAGGTGTCGCCGGGCGCGGTGGCTCACGCCTGTAATCCCGCACTTTGGGAGGCTGAGGCGGGTGGATCACAAGGTCAAGAGATCGAGACCATTCTGGTCAACATGGTGAAACCCTGTCTCTACTAAAAATACAAAAATTAGCTGGGCATGGTAGCGCGTGCCTGTAATCCCAGCTACTCGGGAGGCTGAGGCAGGAGAATTGCTTGAACCCAGGAGGCAGAGGTTGCGGTGAGCCAAGATCGCGCCATTGCACTCCAACCTGGGTAACAAGAGCAAAACTCTGTCTCAAAAAAAAAAAAAAAAATTGCGTCTCTAGCATCTCCTCTATGAAAGATAAGTATCTAATTGTGTTTGGCATTCTAAATCAAAGCCTGAAATTTAACTTTCTTCATCTTCTGTTCTTTTCTCTTCTTTTCTACTTATTTATTTAGAGACAAGGTCTTGCCCTGTTGCCCAGGCTAGAGTGCAGTGGTGCAATCATAGCTCCCTAGAGCTTCAAACTCCTGGCATCAAGCAGTCGGTCCTCCCTTTTCAGCTTCCCAAGTAGCTGGGACCACACCTAGCTAGTTTTTTTGTTTGTTTGTTTGTTTGTTTGTTTGTTTTGTAAAGATGGTGCCTCACTATTTAGTCCAGGCTGGTCTGAAACTCCGGGGCTCAAGTAGTCCTCCCACCTTAGCCTACCAAAGTGCTAGGCTTAGAGACATAACCCACCATCCTCAGCCCTTTCCCCTATTCTTTTTTTAAAATTTCCCACACTACACGGATCTGTCTCCTATTCTTTGTCCACGTCACTCACTTTGTACAGGCCTTCAGAATTTTTGCCTATGTTATTGTAATAATCTCCCTTTTAGTTCTACCCTCTAATCCTTCCTCCACACTGCCGCCAGAATGGCTTTTCTAAAACACAAAATTGAACATGAAAACCTCCCTGCTGCGGCACCTGCCAGTGCCTCTTAAAATCCATCACTGGCTGGGTGTGGTGGCTCACACCTATAATTCCAGCACTTTGGGAGGCTGAGGCAGGCATATCATGAGATCAAAAGCTTGAGACCATCCTAGCCAACATGCTGAAATCTTGTCTCTATTAAAAATACAAAAATTAGCTGGGCGTGGTAGTGCATGCCTGTAGTCCCAGCTACTCAGGAGGCTGAGGCAGGAGAATTGCTTGAACCCAGGAGGCAGAGGTTGCAGTGAGCCGAGGTCACGCCACTGCACTCCAGCCTGGTGACATAGCAAGACTCTGATTCAAAAAATAAAAAAATCTGTCACTGTGATCTGGCCCTCTCTACCTCTTATCTCCTGCCATTCCCTCATAAATTCCCTAACTTAGAGTTTAATATGTCTTGTTATATCTCCACTTGTATAAACATTTGTCTTTGTTGTTTCCTTTGTTTAGAATAGGTTACTCCCACTTAGCTAGCTCATATTCATCCTCTAAGAGACTAGGCTAAGGGTCTTCTCTCCTGTAAAGCTTTCCCATACTCACCCAAACAGAGGTAAACACTCCTCCCTTTGTTCAGCCACTCTATTAGAATATACTATTTTATGGTATTTATGATGCTATATTGCAGCTACTTGTTTTCATATCACTCTACACATTGAGCTCTTTGAGGACTCAAAGCCTAATAGATGCAATATAAATATTGTTGACAAAAATGAAGAGCACAGTGTATATATATGTATGTAATACAGTATATATGTGTGGGTGTATATATGTATGTATGTAGTATAGTATATTACTATACCCTTGTAATAGGAAATTCATGGAGCTTTGGTAAGTTACACGATAATATAAAAATTATTATTGTGACTGTAAATTAGAGTATCATTTTGGAAAACTATTGGTTATTATCTCCTAAAGAAGAACATCCACGTATATCTAATAGAAATGCTTGCACATTATGCATCAAGAATAATTAACAAGATTTTTCACAGTAGTGTTTTTTTGTTTTTGTTTTTGTTTTTGTTTTGACCGCTTCATTTTCCCTTCATAAGTATTATTACTAATAGCCAAAACCTGGAAATAATAAAAACGTCCATCACTAGTAGAATGATTAAATTATATATTCATGAAATAGTAAACCATATGGAGGTGAAAGTAAGTCATAGCAATATATACCCCCCCAAAAAATTCACAAGCAATGCTAAGTGAACAAAACCAAACATAAAAGTATGTACTGTATATCATTTATATAAAGTTTTAAAATGGCAAAACTACATAGTGTTCAAAGTCAGCAGGCTGGGTATGGTGGCTCATGCCTGTAATCCCAGCACTTTGGGAGGCTAAGGCTAGAAAAGTGCTTGAGGTCAGGAGTTCCAGACCAACCTAGGCAACATAGCAAGACCTTGTCACTACAGAAAGTAAAAAATTAGCTGGGCCTGTTGGCATATGCCTGTAGTGCAACTACTGGGGAGGCTGAGACAGAAAGATCAGTTGAGCCCAGGAGGTCAAGGCTACAGTGAGCCATAATCACAGCACTACCATCCAGCCTCAGTGACAAAGCAAGACCCTGTCTCAAAAAAAAAAAGGGTCAGGAGAGTAAATAGTGGAGAGGAAGAAAGAGCTTATCATTGGGAATGGGCATAAGAGAGAATTTTGGGTGCTGGCAATGTTCTGTTTCTTGAGCATGGAGCATAGGTGTTTGCTTTGTGGAAATCTTCAGATGTACATTTGTTGTTTTTTGCACATTACTTTTTGTGTGCTTACTAAAAGTTGTTAAGTAATTAAACTGATGCCATCTTTCACCCATCAAATTAGCAGTGATCAGGCTGTGCATGGTGGCTCATGCTTGTAATCTCAGCACTTTGGGAGGCCAAGACAGGTGGATCACCTGAGGTCGGGAGTTCAAGACCAGCCTGACGAACATGGTGAAACCCCATCTCAAAAAAAAAAAAAAGCAGTGATCTTAATATTTTTATTTTAATACATAAGACTGGTGTGACGTGTGCATGTGCCATAAGACTTGAATACTGTTATTCAAATCACTACAAATTTTTATTCATAGCTTTTTATGACATAGAAAAATGCTTATGTTTTAAGAATACAGAATTATAGGTGCAGTGAAATCTCAATTTTTCTAAAAAGCAGATATTTTTGATACCCTGAAGGAGAAGGTTATATATTTTGATACCCTGAAGGGGAAAATTATAGGTTCAGTGAGATCTCAATTTTTCTAAAAAGCATATATTTTTGATATCCTGAAGGGGAAAGTTATACCTGAAGCTTAGCTTATTTTCTAGCCCAAATGTATTTTTTCCTAATACAGGTCAGTAGTGCCTTTTGATCAAATCTGGCTATCTTTATATTTCATAATATTATTTGTCTCATTTTTGATTCTCTAAAACTTATAAATGGGAAAAAAAAAATGAGTGGGCCAGACGCCGTGTCTCACCCCTGTATTCCCAGCACTTTGGGTGACCAAGGCAGGTAAATCACTTGAGATCAAGAATTTGAGACCAGCGTGGGCAACATGGTGAAACCCTGTCTCTACTGAAAATACAAAAATTAGCTGGGTGTGGTGGTGCACACCTGTGATCTCAGATGTTCGGGAAGTTGAGGCAGGAGAATCACTTGAACTTGGAGGCGGACTTTGGAGTGAGCCTAGATTGCGCCACTGCACTCCAGCCTGAGTGATAGAGTGAGACAGAAAGAGAAAAAAAAAAGGGGGGTAAATGTCTCTCTAGTATTTCAGTCTAAAGTTATTTCCAGATTAAATTTCCCCACTTCTATTTCCTTCCCAGGTTTGGGGATGCTGTGAAAGGTAATTTGGTGGTGGGCACCTTATCTTGGCCATCCCCGTGGGTGATTGTTATTGGCTCCTTCTTTTCAACGTGTGGGGCCGGACTTCAGAGCCTCACAGGTGCACCAAGGCTGCTACAAGCTATTGCTAAGGATAACATCATACCGTTTCTGAGGGTAAGTTACCTTTTTTAATGCCCTCTTCTTTTTTTCCCAGCTTTAATGAGAAACAGTGTGGTCTTCATGGGCTTAGAAATTACTAGATCATAAATGTAGAGACATGGGTTTTTAGCACAAGACCCTCTAAATTGCAAGCGTAAGTTTACATGTGAGTCTGTAATGCTGTTTAAAAGATACCACAGTTGTAACACTGTTGTCTTCCAGATGTCTGAAACTGTAGGCTGGAGGAATCAGACAGCATTGACTTAGTACTCCTATGCCTGATATTTCCCTTCTGTGCACAGGTTTTTGGCCACAGCAAAGCCAATGGGGAACCTACCTGGGCTTTACTTCTAACTGCTGCCATTGCAGAGCTTGGAATACTTATTGCCTCCCTGGATCTTGTGGCCCCAATTCTTTCCATGTAAGAACCAGTGATTCTCTTCAATTTTTCTTGTTTAAATAATAAATAATTCATGTTTATTTCCATTACTCATGTAACGGTAGTGACAAGAGTGGGCTAAAGACAGATGTAACTTCACTTAAATAAAAATCATTTCTGAGAACCTTCAAGTAGCACTAACTTTTATAAGTTATTAGGTTTTTGCCTACCTATTTAACTTGAGAAGTTCTTTGGCTTCATTTCTAATTCATTATCAATTGGTTGTAGCTTTTATGACCACTGTTAGTTTTTTTATTTATTCACCTGTGGCTTACTGATGGCTTACTACTTACCTGGTACTGTGTAATATGGTATTCTGGGAATACAAAAATGGATAAGACAGTCTTATGGCACTGATAATGGATAAGGAAACCAATGATCCATATATAGTGTGATGAGTGCCATGCTGAAGGTGAACACTGAGTACCACAGGAACAGCAAAGCAAGACATCTAAACAGACAGAAATGCAAGAAAGATTTCATGGAGGAAGTGATACTTGTATCTTGAAGAATGACTGGTTATTTGCTAAGAAAAGAAGGTATGACAGCCATTCCAGGCAGAGAATGTGTCTAAAGGAATTAAGGAATGATATAAGGTAGCACATCCGGAGAACTGGAAGTAGTTTGGCTAGAGGGGAGGGTGCATATTGAGGAAATAGCAGAATAGAGAAGTAGGTAGACCAGATCACAGAGGACCTGGAAGTAGTGGGTAATCTTTGAGAACAAAATGATAATGCTTTAGGATGATCAGTCTGGTATAAAAGATGGATTTAAAGGAGGCTAGAATTGAGCTGGGAATGCTAACTGGAAAGAAGATATGAGAGCCTCAGCTAAGGTGATTAGTAGTAGAGATGAAAAGGAAGAGAAGCAGCTTAGAGATTTTTAAGTAGAATCCGTAGGACTTGGTAAGTGAATTTGGAACAAGGGTAAGGAAGATGAAACCTGGATTATCCTAAGAACGACTGGGTAAAGAGTGGTCGTGTCATTGAGAGAGCAGAGAAGGATCAGCAGGTTTGTGGGGAGAGGTTTAAGTTTCTCTGCTTCCTATTTAATCAGGGGTTAGTTGTCTAGAAACAGGCTTCAGTACAGCAAAGGTCTCCAGTTACTTAACCCTCAAAAGAATCATCTTAACAGTAATAATCATTCGTCTTTCTTTGTTCTTCAGGTTTTTTCTCATGTGTTACCTCTTTGTAAACTTGGCATGTGCCTTGCAAACATTACTTCGAACACCCAACTGGAGACCCCGATTCCGCTACTACCATTGGTAAGTCTGCTTCTTCTCTTCTTTTTACTCACATTTGAAGAGAACCCATCTTTGAACTAGAAAACTAGGAGAATCTGGCTTCTTGATAAAATTTTTTTCTTTGTCAGCCATTTTATACTATTTCAACTTTGAATTCTTAACTGAATCCTCACCCCTCGTCCTATTTTCCTGTATCACTTCATAATAACTTGTAACACCCAATAAGAATAGAGCAAAAGCACAGAATAGTTATTTCCAGCCTGCTATAATTTTTAGGTTAAAACAGCCTTCTCTTGCATATTTATTTGCCTGTTTGTCCCTTAGGGCTACGGAGTCAGATGATCTAAGTTCCAATCTCAGCTCTACTATGTCCTACCTTTGTACCCTTCAGCAAAGCACATAACCATGTAAAATTTAATTTTATTCATTTGTAAAATGGAACTAATAAATCTAAAGTACTTATCATAGTGTTTGGTACATAGTAAAGCTCTGCTCTCAACTAACTGTTGCTACTGTTGCTATTGTAGTTAAGTCTCCGCAGTCCTGAAGGGGTCATCATGAAAGATTTTGGCTGTCATCCCATCTCTTTCCTCTCATAGCTAAGTGCTCATTAATTATGTCCTTTATGTACCTGTTGCTACATTCTTCTTTACTGACTTTCTCCTTGTTCCCTTTCTGACTTCACTTACCAGTGGTGGGCAGTGATGTAACCTTTACTGGGCAAAAATTTAAATCTTCTACTGATTTTTAATGCCTCTAATGCCCTTTGTTGCTTTAACTTTAGTTAAAAGTTCTTTATGCGGCCGGGTGCAGTGGTTCACACCTGTAATCCCAGCACTTTGGGAGGCCAAGGCGGGGAGATCACCTTAGATCGGGAGTTCGAGACCAGCCTGACCAACATGGAGAAACCTTGTCTCTACTAAAAATAGAAAATTAGTCGGGCATGGTGGCGCATTCCTAATCCCAGCTACTCGGAAAGCTGAGGCAGGAGAATCACTTGAACCATCGCTTGAACCCAAGAGGTGGAGGTTGTGGTGAGCCGGGATTGTGCCATTGCACTCCAGCCTGGGTAACAAGAGTATAACTCCATCTCAAAAAAAAAAAAAATTCTTTATGAACTCTTTTCATTGCTATCCTGCTTCTATTTTTCCTCTTTCTCTTTACCTTATATTTTCATTACATCCTAGTTTTCTCCAGATTAATCTCCTGTTCATTCTTTAAAATTCATTATAGAGCTAGGAAATTCGTTCTGTACACAGAAAACCTTCAGTAAATGTAGTTGTCTACCTAATTTGTGTGATCAAAACAAGTAATTCTTTATTGTCTGCCAGGTTTCTCTTATGTACAGTCCAAAAATGCAAATTTTTCTCAGTGAGTTCTGCAGTTATGCTAATAAATATTTATAAAATTTTGGAAATATTTACATGAAAATTTTTTAAAAGATCCTAGAGTTATTAACATTTCTGACTGTGTGTCCATTCCTGCTTTGCCACGTAAGTATTAATTGTCCTCAGAACTACAGATGACTTTCATAGTGTTCTGTTATTTATGTTTTTCCAGCAGTTGGAAACATCTAATGCAAAGTACAGTTTGGAGTTTAGTGCCCATCTACTGACTGTTTCATAATAAGACAACTATAGAACTGAGAATAAGCATTTAGAAACTTTTGTGTCAGTTTGACATTGCTACAGCATCCAGGCATGTGATAATTAAGAATTCATTTTTATTGCATTTTATAAAAGTTCTATTTATAATAGTTTCAAAGTTTTTAATAATCCCTCACTAGAGATAATTGGAGAAGCACCTCTAACGTAGGCTTCTTTTTCAGCTACTTTAAAAAAATACTTTTTGGTATTTGTTTTGTTTTTAATTTTTTAGGGCCCTTTCTTTCATGGGAATGAGTATCTGTCTGGCTCTGATGTTCATTTCTTCCTGGTATTATGCCATTGTAGCCATGGTAATAGCTGGTATGATCTACAAGTACATTGAGTACCAAGGGTGAGTGTGGATTTAATCTTGATCACAGCTAAAAGTAGCAAGACTAGCTAGTTTAATTAGAGCCAGCTCAGTGAAAATACATTAAGGACTCAGGTAATTTCATTTTGTTCATAACTATATTTTGTACCCCTAATTCTCTAACCATCTTACTGATGCAAACTTTGATCACAACAGAAATCCAATGAGAAAGTATGAATGGATCAATGGAAAATAACAAAGGACATATTCAAATAATGATTCATACTAAACAAAGTACAACACAAATATAAATATTTTTGCTCATCTTTTCAGTCAAGGGATTGTCTCTGAAATGAAAAAGAAATTAGTTCTGAACAACTTTGTGACTACTAAGACTTACAACTTTCAAAAATGAGGACTAAATAATATTCAGCAGATTACACTGAACTTTCCTTTCTCTGCATTATTTTCAAAGTAACTTAAATTCCAGGTCCGTTATAATTTTCTAATCTAAATTGCTGTTTTACATTATTGCTTTTAAAGAATTACATAGAAGGACTGAATGAGTGACCCCTTCAGGCTTTATTCTGAACTATTTATGCCATGCAGTCTCTTGGTGCAGGGTGCTGTTTGTTGATCTGCCTACAGCAGGTTCATTATGTTAGTAAAGAACATTTTATCATTAATCTGGGTTTTAATCTTCTACCTTGTACATATGTGATTTTTAAATTCAGAAAAAAAAGGTTATTATTTAAAATTATGCTTACTATAGTTTAAATTTGTCTCTGCTCTTTTCTTTTTCTCACAGAGCTGAGAAAGAATGGGGTGATGGTATCCGTGGGCTGTCCCTCAGTGCAGCCCGGTTTGCTTTGCTCCGGTTGGAGGAAGGACCTCCACACACTAAAAACTGGAGGTAAAGAAATCAACACTAGCGGTATTTGGCACATAGTTAACACACAAAAATATGTGCTTTGTTGGTTACAGGATAAGAAAACCTTGTGGCTCAAGAAATTGGTATAATGGACCTGTTTCGAACTATTCTAAATCCTTAATTTTTTATTCCCTTTTCTTCATGTCATTTATGATCAAGATTTCTACAATTTATTATTCTTCCTTGAAGACTGATGAACTTGAGATAGTACTGGGAACATTCAAAATAATACTCTCATCCTGTCATTTCCTGTGATCTCTTCCTTCTGTCAAGTTACCTGTTTTATACAGATCTCCTGAATTAAAGGGTGGAGTCTTTCATTCTTTTCCCCAAACCCAAAATGTTTTCTCCTCCCCTCCAACCCCCACCAACCTCTTCACAGGCCTCAGTTGCTTGTATTACTGAAACTAGATGAAGACTTACATGTCAAGCATCCTCGCCTCCTCACCTTTGCCTCACAGCTCAAAGCAGGAAAAGGTCTCACTATTGTGGGCTCTGTCATCGTGGGGAACTTCCTAGAGAACTATGGTGAAGCTTTAGCTGCTGAGCAGGTAAGAGTCAGCCTTTGGAGGTATCGGAACTCAGTTTACAGCTTTGTGATGCTAAGTAGTAAAACCTCAAACTTCTACTTGAATCTTGTTCCTGAGTGATCTAGGAGGTCTCTCACTTAGTGCTGACCTTCAGACACTTTCTCCCAAATAATAAAGATGAGCCAGAAAATAGTTATTCTTTCTTCCCATTTAAAACATTACTAGATTATAAGATTATTAAGTCTAAACATTATTTTTAAATACACTCCAAGCATTAATCTCAGCACTGAGAAGAGTCATGTAAATAAATTGATTCCTTGAATTTTGGAGAGGATTCCTCTCAATCTTGTGACAACAAGGAGTACTGACCAAATTTTCTTCCTCTTTACTAATCTATGCAGTATCATGAGTAAGATTCCTTTGCTACTTCTGGTTAGCTGTTCTGAACACTAAAGTTCTTTAACAAGGAAGTTGTTTTCACTCTCATACTTACTATATATGATAGAACTAATCCTATTGTTTTTGAAATGCCATTGTGTTCAGTGGCATTCATTTTGGAATGCTCATGAAATCCTAAACACTAGAAATGCTGAGGAAACATTAGTCCAGAATAATGCTAAAAATTAATAAAAGGTACACAGGATTGAAAATCAGGATAGCCTAGTTCTTAGTCATATCACTAATTTAATCTGTGCCTTTGTGAAAATCATTCCATTTTCCACACCATTATTCCCTTCCTTTTCCCACCAAGAGGGTGGCGTAAGAGTAAATGAGATGATATCTCCAAATTGGCTTGACTAAATACAGGAATGGTAATGCAACTACAAGTGTCATAAATAATCACCATTAAAATGTCAAAAAGCATATGAGAATGGGAGAAGCAAAAAAGAAAACATACCTGAAAAAATTCTAAAGTGAAACTGAATCATCATATTGAATTTCTGGTAAGATGAGTCAGGGCATGACTGGGGCTGAGGCAGGAAGAAGATCGTGTTCACACTAGTGAATCACCCTGGTCAATTGAGAATGTTGAATAGTCAGTTTGTAGAGAACCCTGTTCCCAGTTTTTTGGTATGGTATAAAGGAAAAAAAGCAGGAAAAGGAAAAGCACAGAAACTGCATGTAGACAACCAGCTACAGAGGTAAAAATATGTAGTCAGCACTTAGAAAGTGAAAAAGACAAAAGATCATGAAACTCCTTTGGGATAATTTTAACTTTTTGGACTTTTCTGTAGGTGATACAGTTTTATGCAGACTTTGGAAACAGGTTGGGGATATAATATGGAGAAGGAATAATGGGTTAAAAGGTCCAGAGTGAAGCAGTTTAGTGTTGTGCTCCTGTGTCTCTTTCAGACCATAAAGCACCTAATGGAGGCAGAGAAGGTAAAAGGATTCTGCCAACTGGTGGTGGCCGCCAAACTGAGAGAGGGCATTTCCCACCTCATCCAGTCATGTGGCCTTGGGGGCATGAAGCACAACACGGTGGTGATGGGCTGGCCTAATGGCTGGCGTCAAAGCGAAGATGCTCGTGCTTGGAAGACTTTTATTGGTACCAACCATTTCTCATACAAACCTAAGGGCCTAAGTCAAGGGGATATAGTTAAATCTTTGTCACCCTAGCCTCCTAAAATAGATGCTATTCCATGGCTGAAGCGTAGTCTTATATGGCAACCCAAAACACTACCAGTAGAAATACCCAGATTCTGCCCATCCCCTTCAGCTTCACACTATGTTCATGAATTACTTATTTCTGTCAGGTCTTGTGCTAGAAATTATCTCCAAAATTGCCATTTTTTCATATGTGATTTTCCATATTGATGTCCTCACAGGAATTGGAAGGATTGTTCTTCAGCATCATAAATCTCCCAAATTCACATATCCCCCCTTAGAAACGTAGTAATCAGAATATACCTAGTAACACAAATTATGGTTCTCAGTCTAATTCTGTTAGCTACTCAGACTTTTTACAATGATTTTTGTTACTTAATGAGATATAACCTACTAAGTAGATAGGACCCCTTGCTCAAATAAGTATAAAAAGAGCATTTGCTTGCTTTCCTGATGTGATCAGAAGCAACACAAGCCTAAGGAGTCTTCTCTGCTTATTCTTTTTTCTCCCTAGGCACAGTTCGAGTGACAACTGCTGCCCATCTCGCACTGCTGGTGGCTAAAAACATCTCCTTCTTTCCCAGCAATGTGGAACAATTTTCTGAAGGCAACATTGATGTGTGGTGGATTGTGCATGATGGGGGGATGCTCATGCTACTACCATTCCTACTGAAACAGCACAAGGTATTTTAGACACCTTTTTTTCCACAAAAGTCTTTCTCCCTTTTGTCCTGTTTCACTAGACAGATTCTTCCTTTGATTATATGTGTTGGGGCTTAGAATCAGAAGAGCTGGAAGTTATTCTGGGCTCTCCAATGATTCTAATTTCAACCTTAAGAGAAATCATTGTCTTACTATTTGAAACCTGCCTGTTGTGTGTATATTGCACACATATACATGCCCATTCTGTGGTAAGACTAAATTGAAATTTAAAATAGTAAATATTGTAGTCTGCATGTTGTCATCAATGTACTATCTGAGTAAAGCACCCTGTTAATGTATCATGAGCCGTCTTTTCTTTTGCCAGTGTTTTCTTGTTATGAAATTAAGGACTCCTTAAAACTGTATTAAATGTGTTTAGTCAATCTTTTGCCCTAATACAATAACATAGCAAGTAGGAAGCTAGGAACAAATACCTTCATACTATATATAGCAAGGTTCTTCTAGACCACAGTGTCTCTTAGGAAGTAACTTTTTTTGCCTCCTTGCTCTAATTTTCCATATACATATGTCTTTCTCTAAGGTGTGGCGAAAGTGCAGCATACGGATCTTCACAGTAGCCCAACTAGAAGACAACAGTATCCAAATGAAGAAGGACCTAGCCACCTTCCTGTATCACTTGCGCATTGAGGCGGAGGTAGAAGTGGTGGAGATGGTGAGAAAGCTGAGTTTGAGATACAAGAGGTTCATTCCCCCATTCCTCTCCCTGTCTTCCTTGAATCTTTTCTGGTTTGGGAAATTATTCAGCTCTAAATGTGGATTAATCTCCTAGTGCCAAAAAAAAAAAAAAAAACCCACCCTAATTTGTTGACCTAAGTAGGATGTATATGTGATGCATGTTTGATGTTGCTTTTTGGTTTTGCATTCTTGTTTATGACACAGCCCTGATATTTCTGCCAGATTCTCATCTACTTAATATAGTCCTATGAAATTTTAATTCATATATTCAGCTTAAAATCACACATGGCTTTTAAAAAAATCGAACAGTATTAAAATGACTAGAGTTTGTGTTTTGTGTTTCAAGGCAACACGTGTATTGGTTAGATCATGAAAAAGATTCTCAGGGCCTCTGGATTTTATCAACAGTCACAAAAACATTATCTAGCTCAATGACTAAACAAAATAGGGATGAAACTTAGGTTAATTATTGTGAGGCTTTCCCTGGTTTAATTTAGTGACTAGAAATAAAAATGTGTGGTTCATCCTTCTTTCTCCTTTGTGCTTTTTGCCCCCTTTGTGTGATGTCTATGGCAGCATGACAGTGACATATCAGCTTATACTTACGAGCGCACTTTGATGATGGAGCAGAGGTCCCAGATGCTCCGGCACATGCGGCTATCCAAAACAGAGCGAGACAGAGAGGTGAGACCTTACTGCATCAATCCAATCCTGGCTCTCTAAAGTCTGTCACTGAAAGGGATGATACTATATTGTTTTCACAGGATGACAAATTCTTTCCTTCTCATTCTGTCAGTTATTCCACTATAACCCCATTATTACTTCAAAATAACTGAAGATGAAGCATGAGAGAAAAATTTGGTAGAATAACTTGTGTTGGACCTTCCTCAGGCACAGTTGGTGAAAGATCGAAACTCAATGCTACGATTGACCAGCATTGGCTCTGATGAGGATGAAGAGACAGAAACCTATCAGGAGAAGGTACACATGACTTGGACAAAAGACAAGTACATGGCATCCCGGGGGCAAAAAGCCAAGTCAATGGAAGGATTCCAGGACCTGCTTAACATGCGTCCGTAAGTTTTCCCACTCCCAAGTGTGTCATAAAAGATAATAACCTAATCAGTGGCACAAATGTGACTTTGCCTGGATACACAGGATAGAGTCTGTTCCTTTCACCCCGAATCTGGCCACCTTATTATTGTTTGTCTGTTAGTACTGGCTCCCAATGAACAGTGTATGCAAGCTAACCATCCTCTCTATCCACAAAGTTCAACTCCATACTGTGTTCTTAGTATAAAATAAGCAGAGAATGAGAAAACCCAGATATTAATATAATAAAGAAATCATTTTAGGCCAGGAGCAGTGGCTTATGCCTATAATCCTAGCATTCTGGGAGGCAGAGGTGGGCAGATCACTTGAGGTCAGGAGTTGGAGACCAGCCTGGCCAATATAGTGAAACCCTGTCTCTACTAAAAATACAAAAAAAGTTAGCCAGGCGTGGTGGTGGGTGCCTGTAATCCCAGCTACTCGGGAGGCTGAGGCAGGAGAATCGCTTAAACCCAGGAGGTAGAGGTTGCAGTGGTTGCAGTGAGCCGAGATCGCGCCATTGAACTCCAGCCTGGGCAACAAGAGCGAAACTCCCTCTCAAAAAAAAAAAAAAAAGAAAAATCATTTTATCAGATTATCCACAGTCAAGTGAAAAAGCTGTGGATATCAAGTTTTTAAGATTGACTGTATAGCTAGTTTTCTTTTTACCTTAACAATCTTTATTTCTTCCCCACTCAGAGACCAGTCCAATGTGAGGCGGATGCATACAGCAGTGAAACTCAATGAGGTTATAGTTAACAAGTCCCATGAAGCAAAGCTGGTTTTATTGAATATGCCAGGGCCACCACGAAACCCTGAGGGTGATGAAAACTGTATCCTTTCCAAGAGTGGGGCTTCCAGTAGGGGTAATCTCCTTAGCCTCTTTCTGACATGAGGTAACGAGGTAACTATAAAAATTATTGTCTATGTCCCCACTGTCCCTCTTTAAGGAAGACTTAAAAGTCTTAGGTAAGAATTTTTACAAAGTTAATTCTTTTAGGGGAGTTGGGGCAAATATAATTCAGTTCTAGAAAACTTTTTAGATGGTGTATTTGCGACATGACAGCTAATATTCAGTGTATAAAACCCTTACTCACAATCCTACAGAAAGCATATCCACATCCTTTCTCCTTTTCAGGCTCTACCCACTTTGCAAAACCTTTTTATTTTGGATAAAGTTAGGGAAGAAGCTGAGATAGAACCTCCTTTAACTGAGGGGAAAAAAGAGATATGGATTCTTCCTCATACCTTCATCCCAGGACTTCTGACATGAGGGAAACCATTCAGCACTGCAACCACATAGATTAGCTTATTCCCACCAGTACCATTTTTAAAAAAAAAACAGATTTAGGCTGGTCATGGTGGCTCATACCTGTAATCCCAGCACTTTGGGAGGCCAAGGCAGGTGGATCAACTGAGGTCACGAGTTCGAGACTAGCCTGGCCAACATGGTGAAACCCCGTCTGTACTGAAAATACAAAAATTCGCTGGATGTGGTGGTGGGTGCCTATAATCCCAGCTACTGAGGAGGCTGAGGCAGGAGAATCGCTTGAACCTAGGAAGCGGAGGTTGTAGTGAGCTGAGATCACACCATTGCGCTCCAGCCTGGGCAACAAGAGTGAAACTCCCTCTCAAAAAAGAAAGAAAGAAAAACAAAAAGGAAAGAAAGAAAAAGAGGTTTTTGTTTGTTTGTTTGTTTGTTTGTTTGTTTTGAGACGGAGTTTCGCTCTTGTTGCCCAGGCTGGAGTGCAATGGCGCGATCTCGGCTCACCGCAACCTCCGCCTCCTGGGTTCAGGCAATTCTCCTGCCTCAGCCCCCTGAGTAGCTGGGATTACAGGCACGCGCCACCATGCCCAGCTAATTTTTTGTATTTTTAGTAGAGATGGGGTTTCACCATGTTGACCAGGATGGTCTCGATCTCTTGACCTTGTGATCCACCTGCCTCAGTCTCCCAAAGTGCTGGGATTATAGGCTTGAGCCACCGCACCCGGCCCTGGTTTTTTTTTAAAAAAAAAAAAAAAAAAAAGACAAATTGAACTGGCAGAAAAATCTGACTTGATCAGCTTCACTTAGAAATTACTTGGGTTCTCTCTAGGAATCTTGTTAGCTGCCCTATTGTGGCTTTTTTTCTTCTTTCATCATTTGTATCTTATTTAGAATAACATTTGTAGGTTTTCCCATTTTTTAAATAACATTTAGAAAATAACAATTCGGGGCCGGGCACGGTGGCTCAAGCCTGTAATCCTAGCACTTTGGGAGGCCAAGGCGGGTGGATCACAAGGTCAAGAGATCGAGACCAACCTGGTCAACATGGTGAAACCCCATCTCTACTAAAAATACAAAACATTAGCTGGGCATGGTAGCGCGTGCCTGTAATCCCAGCTACTCAGGAGGCTGAGGCAGGAGAATTGCCTGAACCCAGGAGGCGGAGGTTGCGGTAAGCCGAGATCGCGCCATTGCACTCCAGCCTGGGTAACGAGCGAAACTCCGTCTCAAAAAAAAAAAAAAAAAGAAAAGAAAATAACAATTGGGAGTCTTGTATTATGTATGCAACTGGATCCCTGGTTACTTCACAGGGTTAATTTCAATACAAAGTTCAGACTTTTCTGAATATATAATTAAGCAGCTAATTTTGTAGCTCTATGATCAGGTAACTTCAGATTATGATGCCAGGTTGTAAGTTTGTGCTCTTCTTTTGCCTGTCTCCTTGACAAGTTCTGAAGACATGGAGTTCCTAGAGGTGCTTACCGAGGGACTAGAGCGAGTCCTACTTGTCCGGGGTGGTGGCAGTGAAGTGATCACTATTTATTCATGATCTACTCTGAATGACTGTGCTTGGCCTGTTTTCTTAAAAGGCCTACATCCTCCATGGAAGTGCCAGCTCATTACTACCACTCCCACTCAACTAGAAGCCTGCGTCGTTATACACATCACACAGAACTGTTGATGAGCTGAGCCTCAAGTACCTGTGTTAAAGAGCTCCCATCTGATCTACATTCCTTACAGAAAAAGCAAGTACTCTCTCAACATCAGAACAATGTTCAAGTCTTAGGAGCCACGTCTGACCAGTCAAAGGCAAGTTAGAATTAACAAGCTGAGCCAATAAATGAATTGGTAAAAGCGATGCTAGAAATTCAACTGAAGAAAAAAGTCAAGTGCATATTCGACATTAAAGATGAATCTCAGAAGTCATGGTTCAATGATGGCACTGTGAGGATGACAACCAGACACAGCTTCATCTGACTAAAGAATTTATGGTCAAGTATATGTGGACCTATTATCCTTGGCAAGCCAAGATGCAAACATTTTTTTAGCTATATTTCTTTAGTATACCCACTGCTCTAATTTTATATTAGGATACTAATGTACAAAACTTGAAATACAGCTCCAGCCTCTACTTCATAAATATTCCCCCCAAAAAACAGATTTAAGTATCCATACTGTGTCAGTGTATACTTCAACTGTGTCTCTTAACTGAGAACCCGTTCTGTGGTTGTAACACAGGCAGTTGCCATGGAAATTGTTTTCGGTAAGGTAAAAATTATTTCTTTGAAGTTCCTTTCAAATGGCCGAACTGAGAGAACTCCAAAAGGAAGCTATTAACATTTACTGCAATAGTCTGTGGTTCTCTATACAACACGGACAAAACATTCAAGCTGTTATCTCAGAAATACAGGTCATGATGCACATTAACCAATAGGTTCTAATTCCCCCTGCTCCACCTACTGCCCTCCCCCATGCCTTTTTTTATGCCCTCTTATTAAGCACAGGTCAGAAAATCTTAAGGAACAAATTCTAGGAAAACTGGCTAAAAATCCTTCCCTGAAAGCACTAGACTATCTTTTAAAGGGCACATCTAGCAATGGAATTGGAAGTTACAGAGCCATACTCTTTCCTTAGTGCCAGTTACTGAGCGGCTACTCTCCTTACCTACTTTGCTAAAATAGCATTCAGATTGGCATTGTCCTGTTGAAGAAATTTTACTTTCACTAAGAAATCTGTTGCCTCATATACAGAGCCGTAGTTAAGACTTGAGGCATTCAACTTAATGCCAAGTATAAGCATTTTCCCCCTTTTCCTTTCAATTTTATCCTTCATTTTGACTACAAAAACTTGGCTCTGAACTAAGAGATTAACCAAGCCAACAGTCTTATATTTGTTTTGTTTTCAGAAAGTTCAGGCCGGGTGCTGTGGCTCACACCTGTAATCCCAACACTTTCCGAGGTCGAGGCAGGTGAATCACTTGAGGTCAGGAGTTCAAGACCAGCCTGGCCGACATGGTGAAACCCTGTGTCTATTAAAAATACAAAATTAGCCAGGTTTGGTGGCACACGCCTGTAATCCCAGCTACCACAGGAGGCTGAGGCAGGAGAATCTTTTTAACCCAGGAGGCAGAGGTTGCAGTGAGCCAGGATTGCACCACTGCACTCTAGGATGGGCAGCAGATCAATACTTCATCTCAAAAAGAAAAAAGAAAGTTCAATGTGCCAAGGAAATACTTGTGCAAGCTCAGCTTTTTATTATTTACTGATCACACATCATCTGGCTTACAAGCATAGGAAGACTGTGTGGCTGGCTGAGCAGTAATTTCAAGTATGTGAAATCTCCATTTCTTTTACAGAATAGGTATTTAGATAAACTTTTCTTGCCTGTATTCATGGCTGTTTTTGAATTTCAATTTATTAGTCACAAATAGTGCCACTCGTTTGATTACTCAATAGGACATGGAGCAAGCTGACCTCTAAGTGTCACAGATTATTCATTTGACCTGTAAGTACAGAGAAAACTCTTCAATGTAGCTTAAGAAATTTAGTAATTTTGATTTGTTCCCTTTGCTCTTTCTTCAACCTCCAGGCACACTCAGGATGGCAAAGCAAATAGGATCTTAAGCCTTTTTTTCTGTTCCCTCCTGCAGATGATAGAAGCATTGTTTATAACTCCCACTGCAACACTCTTATTGCTTAGTTGCTTGTAACAGTAGTGAGTCAGGTCTCGCAGGATTTAGTACCTTTTTTTTTTGAGACAGTTTTGTTCCTGTTGCCCAGGTTGGAGTGCAATGGAGCAATCTCAGCTCACTGTAACCTCCAATTCCCGGGTTCAAGTGATTCTCCTGCCACAGCCTCCTAAGTAGATGGGATTACAGGCATGTGCCACCACACCTGGCTAATTTTATATTTTTAGCAGAGATGGGGTTTCTCCATGTTGATCAGCCTGGTCTCGAACTCCCAACCTCAGGTGGTCTGCCTGCCTTGGCCTCCCAGAGTGCTGGCGTGAGCCACTGTGCCTGGCCAGGGTCCAGTATCTTAAAAGACCCGTACTGTAAAGGTTAGCCTACCTAGGAATTCCCCCACATTTACACACACCCCTGGCCAAAGTGGTATTTTTGTTTCCATGTAGAACAAATTATGGGCAGACAATAAAAGTTAGTTTTAGAAGTGCTGTTTGTGGTTGGAGCTCTGTAAAAATCTTTTAAAGGGATAAGGGAATTAGTGGCCATTACTATAGCTACTATTCAGTCACTGTTACATGGAAAAATGGTTATTAGGCCAGATTTATATTAATCTCTGTCTAGAGCATTTCATGTCTGTATGTGTTGCTTATGGTGTCTCCAAAGTCTTTCATCTCTCTTAATCACTGCAAATAAAGCAATACTGAAAACTTGAGAGAATGCACCTTAGGGGAAGGGGCTGTTTCAAGAGAAAAGACAAAGGAAATACCTGCCTTTTGAATAAGACAAGCTTTTGAGTCTTACCTATGACTTTACCAGGGCAGATTAGAAATACACATCCTCCTACTGCTGACCCTCTGCCTTTAATAGCTATCTTAAAAGCTTAAGTCTGAACTGCAGCATCTGCTTGACAGGTGTCAGCTTCTCGGCAGGGGTAAGATCACTGTATGTATCTTCTGTTGCCTCAGATTCCTGTGGCCCCAAGGATCCTACCAATCCTCATTCCCCCTAAACATGTTAACAGAAATCCCTTATTGTGGGTATTAAAACAACAGTTAGACTGTATGCATGTTTATGTGCTCTTTTGGTCTGGTTTATTTTTCTTTTCATCATGTATAAGCTGAATCCAGCATTATTTTCTTACATCTTCCATAAGTGTCTCCAACAGAATTTTTATGATGTCCCAGCTTGTATTAAATAGAAGTGAAATATTAAGGAAAATAGATTTAAGGGAACTTGTGCAACTTTTTTTATGCATTGTTCTCAACCATTTAATTTATTGAAAGGATATGCTGCTACACTTCTTGATTTAGCAGCAGTTATTCTCTTGTTTACATAGAGTTATGATTTTATTTGTTGTTTTGCTCTGTACTGGAAACAGAAATAAAGTTTTCTACATTATTTTCAGTCAGGGGTTGTGGTATAGTTTATTTGTGTTTATAATAATGTGCACATTGTCCTTCTAGGACCTGTCACCCCACCATGGAGAAAAGAGCTTTGTGGTTCTTTTTAACATGAGTGATGATTTTAAGAGTATGCTGAGGAGCCACTGAGCTTAAAGAAGGATGTAAAGACCCAAATACATAGGCAGCAGGTGCTGCTTTCTCAGGTTCACAAAAGCAGTCCTCCACCACTGAACTCCATTCTCTGAAAGAAGAAAGAATAAATAGGTGAGTGGAAAATGAGTGTTAAAAATACCTTCCTGATTCAATTACTTAATACTTTAACCACAAGCTCTATTTTGCCTATTTTTTAAAAAGAACTTCCAGGACAGGCGCAGTAGCTAATCTTAACACTTTGGGAGGCTAAGGGGTGGGGGGGTTGCAGATCGCTTGAGCCCAGGATTTCAAGACCAGTCTGGGCAACATGGTGAAACTCTGTCTCTAAAAAATACAATTAGCTGGGCATGGGGGTGTGCACCTGTAGTCCCAGCTACTTGGGAGGGTGAGTGCTTGAGCCTGGAGGCCAAGGCTACAGTGAGCCATGATTACACCACTGCACTCCAGCCTGGGCAAAAGAACAAGACCTTGTTTCAAAAATAGTAACTTAAAAACTCCTAATGGCTCTTTATTTTTTTAGAAACTCTAGGCCAGGTGTGGCCTAGAAACTCATGGCTATAATCCTAGCACTTTGGGAGGCTGAAGCGAGAGGCTCACTTGAGGTCAGGAGTTTGAAATCAGCCTGGCCAACATGATGAAACCCCATCTGTACTAAAAAATACAAAAAATCTGGGCATGGTGGCAGGCAGTAATCCCAGCTACTTGGAAGGCTGAGGCAGGAGAATTGCTTAAACCTGGGAGGCAGAGGTTGCAGTGAGCCGAGATCGCACCACTGCACTCCAGCCTGAGCAACAGAGGGAGACTCCATCTCAAAAAAAAAAAAAAAAAAAAAAAAAACTCTAATACCAACTCTAATTTCCCCACCGTTGAGTAAGTCAGCTATTCACTGTACACTACAACCACCCAGAATTCAGCTTTTCTTCTGCCTTACCTCAGGGGGTTCAATGAAAGCTAACCAATCTGATGCATGTGTAGGCAACAGTCCCATGGACTGGCACTTATAAACAGCCAGTGCCAAACCCATCAGGTTCCCAATGAGATACACCAAACCCTGAAGAAACTTCTGGCTTGAACTCTCTAGCATCTTGAAAGCTGTTGGAGTAACAGAAGTTGTCAAAACCAAAAGAACTCTTTTCCCCAATATGAATCAAGCCAACCATATATAAAAATCAGACCCACAGTAAGACAGTAAACAGGACCATTAAAGGGAAAAAGAAAATCATGTTAAGCACTATATTCCCCTCCATGCCACCACCATTACCCCACCTCTCTATATGCTGTTAGCCAAAAACTGTCCTTAAGAATATGCCTTTAATTCTTTTTTTTTTTTCTTCTGAGATGGAGTCTCACTTTATCATCCAGGCTGGCATGCAGTGGTTTGATCTCAGCTCACTGCAACCTCCGTTTTCAAGGTTCAAGTGATTCTCCTGTCTCAGCCTCCCAAGTAGCTGGGATTACAGGCATATGCCACCACGCCCAGCTAATTTTTGCATTTTTATTACAGATGGGGTTTCACTGTGTTGGCCAGGCTGGTCTCAAACTCCTGACCTCAGATGATCCACCCACCTCAGCCTCCCAAAGTTGCTGGGATTACAGGTGTGAGCCACCACACCCGGCCTGCCTTTAATTCTTAAAACTTAGGGAAGGGTTATTGTTTCAAGAATACTTACTGGCTGAAATGGCCATAAGTGCCTGAATGGGTCTCCAGGCCATCATACACACCATCATAGTAGGAAAGATGGAGATAGTATTGCCTGCCATGTACATGATGAAGAGGTTCATGGGAATCTGTTTAAGGGGACCCAAGGCGATGTCCCAACAGCGCTGAAACAAACACACAATTTTAACCCTCTGATCATCACCCTCAGATTTGCATGACATTAACAAACTTAACCCACTGACATACATGTAACACTGCACTCAACAACTGCAGAATTCACATTCTTTTCAAACACAGGATATTTAGAAAAACTGACCACTTGCTGAACCATGAACAAAATGTCAGTCTCAAAGAATGTATATTGTATAAAACATATTCTTTGACTTATTACAATGCAACTCGATTAGCAATAATTTTATAGTAACCAGAAAATCTCTTATGTTTGGAATTAACAATGATACATGAATCGATGAAATTATAACAGAAAACGGAATTATAACAAAAATACCACATTTTGAAACTTGGGGACACAGGTAGAGCTCTGAGAAATTTATAACTTTAAATGCATACTATTTGGTTGGTACAAAAGTAATTGCAGTTTTTGCCATTAAAAGTAACGGCAGTCTGGCCAGACGTGGTGACTCATGCCTGTAATCCCAGCACTTCAGGAGGCCGAGGCGAGTGGATCACCGGAGGTCAGGAGTTCAAGACCAGCCTGGCCAATGTGGTGAAACCCCATCTCTACTAAAAATAAGAAAACAATTAGAAGAAATAAAAAAGAAAACAAAAATACACACACACACACACACACACACACACATATATATATGTGTGTGTGTGTATATATATATATATAGGGCATGGTGGTGGGTGCCTGTAATCCCAGCTACTTGGGAGGCTGAGGCAGGAGAATTGCTTGAACCAAGGAGGCAGAGGTTGCAGTGAGCCAAGGTCATGCCACTGCACTCCAGCCTGGGTAACAAGAGCAAAACTCTGTCTCAAAAAAAAAAAAAAAAAAAAAAGTAATGGCAGTCTAAAAATAAACTAAGCATCTATTTCAAGAAACTAGAAAAAAAAAGCATTTTTGAAAAGATTAATAAAATCCATACTGGTGATGGGTACAGTGACCTGTAAAAAATAAAATAACTTTTAAAAAGTCAATACCAGGCCAGGCATGGTGGCTCACACCTGTAACCTCAGCATTTTGGGAGGCCAAAGCAGGTGGATCACGAGGTCAGGAGTTAAAGACCAGCCTGCAAACATAGTGAAACCCTGTGTCTACTAAAAAATACAAAAAATTAGCTGGGCGTGGTGGTGGACAGTTGTAATTCCAGCTACTTGAGAGGCTGAGGCAAGAGAATCGCTTGAACCAGGGAGGCAGAGGTTGCAGTGAGCCAAGATCCCGCCATGGCACTCCAGCCCGGACTACAGTGTGAAACTCCGACTCAAAAAAAAAAAAAAGTCAATACTGGTAAGCCTGATGAAAAAAGGAGACAAATATTCAACATCAGGAATGAAAAAAGGCCCATCACAGATCTTGCATATAGGGAAGCGATCATATTATCAACAACTTTATGTTAATACCTTTGAAATTTTAGGAAATGGTTAAGTTCCTAGAAAAAATATAACAAAATGACCCAAGAAATTAGAAATATAAATAGCCCCAGGCCGGACACAGTGGCTCATGCCTATAATCCCAGCACTTTCGGAGGCAGAGGCAAGTGAATCACCTAAGATCAGGAGTTCAAGACCAGCCTGACCAACATGGCAAAACCCCATCTCTACTAAAAATACAAAACAGCCAGGCATGGTAGTGTGTGCCTGTAATCCTAGCTACTAGGGGTTGCTGAGCCAGGAGGATCGCTTGAACCTGGGAGGTGGAGGCTATAGTGAGCTGAGATTGTGCCACCACACTCCAGCCTGGGCAACAGAGTAAGATTCTGTCTCAAAAATTATATATAAATAGAAAAAGAATTATAAATAGCCCCTATTACTGTCAAATAAATTACACTTAAGCCCAGATGGCTTCCCTTGGCAAATTCTACTTAACATTTAAGGAACAAATAAAGTTAGGCTTGGGTGTGGCCAAGGTGGGTGGATTGTGTGAGCTCAGGTATTTGAGACCACCCTGGGCAACATGGTGAAACCCCATCTCCACAAAAAATACAAAAAATCTGCCCAGTGTGGTGGAGTATGCCTGTAATCCCAGCTGCTTGGAGGCTGAGGAAGGAGGATCCCTTGAGCTCAGGAGGTAGGGGCTGCAGTAAGGTGAGATTGTGCCACTGTACTCTAACCTGAGTGACAAAGTGAGACCCTGTCTCAAAAAAAAAAAAGAAAAAAAGAAAGCTAATCTTGCATAAACTCTTTAAGAGAATTAAAAAATGCACATTCCACAACTAATTACATGGGGCCTCATAAATAACCATGACCTGACAAGGACATTAAGGGAAAGGTTTATGGGCCAATATTACTCATGATTCTAAATGAAAAAATCCTAAACAAAATATTAACAATGTAAATCTAGCTATATTAAAAGAAACATTATCATATATATAAATGATATGTAGAAATATAAAGTAGGTAAACAGGACAGGGATTGCCATGAGGGTAGGCTTCACTAAGAAGCTAACATATGAGAGACCTAAAGGAGATAAGCAAATCATGCAAGTATCTGGGGAGGAGCATTTCAGAAGGAGGGAAGAACAAGTACAAAAAGCCTGCGATGGGAGTTTGTATGGCATCTTTAAAGAGCAGCAAGAAGGCCATTATGACTACAGTGGACTCAGCAAAGAGGAAAATGGTAGAAGTTGTTAAAGATATTACAAGAAGCTTGATCAATGCAGACTTATGTAAACATTATAAAAACGGGCTGTTGTGCTGAATGAATGCAGAGCTACAGAAGGGTTTTTTTTGTAGGAATGACTTAAGTTTTAAAAGGATCATTCTAACTGCTGTGCTGGGAATAGACTACAGGGAGCAAGTAGCAAGACCAGTTAGTTACAAGTCTATTGCACAAGGGCACAAGGAGGAATCTTTTGGAAATGAAAGATAAGTTATTTCAGGATGCAGTTTCATGGGGGTATACCAGTGTCAAAGCACATCAGATCCTATCCTTTAAACTAGTGGTTCTCAAATGAGGGCAGTTTGCCTCTTAAGAGACATATGATAATGTTGGAGACATTTCTGGTGTCACAACTAGGCAGGAACACTACTGGCATATGATGGGTAGACGCCAAGGATGCTGCTAAACATCCCACAGTGCAAGTACAGTCCCCCACAGCAAATAATTATCCAGCCCAAAATGTTAATAGTGCTAAGGCTGAAAAAACATGGTTTAATTGAATGTGGTTGTACATAAACTATACCCCAAAATAACTGACTTTTTAAAAAGTCTACTGCAGAAATCTAGATCGTTGCTTGGGTCGGGATGAGAGGGGAACACAGTAAGAAGTAGTAGATAAAGCCAACAGAATATCCTGACAGTGGATACGTGGTGTAAGCGAACTAGAGTAGAAAAAAGATCACTTCGGCTGGAAGATGTTGCCACCAAAAGATCGTTTTCAACCTACTTCCTTATATGTTATGTTCCAAATATCTTTTATTTTTCAAACTATTAAGCACTTTTGTAGCTGATATATAAACTACCGAAATACCAGTCTCAAGCAGTTTAGTTTCGAAATATTCAAGATAAGGGCTATCTACAGTAATTTCACCTGGGAGAAGAGGATGGGCATATGGGTCAGGACTGGCCCAAGGACTACAGTAACATCTATACCTCTGTACCTTCTCCACCAGGATCCGGTCTGTCTCTTGCACGCTGGTATCAGGCACTTGCTTGTCCAAGTAACCGACAGGGTAGAGTGAGTCTCCCTGGCCACTGCCCCGGTCACTTCGACCCCTAAAAAACCAAACCAAGAAACTAAAGCTGCAACCTCCGACACTCTCATATACCACATTTCCTCATCTACCAATCATAGGAATAAAGATGTTCAGATTCACCTACTCAGATTAGACCAAGCTCCCTCGTGTGTTCCTCAGTTCCTTATCAGGGCGGACTGACGTAAACATTCTTTGGGCAGAGAAACCTCCAGGGCAGAAAAACCGGTACCTCCCCAGGTGATGTCTGTATGCCACCCATCTTTTTCAGAGTTACGCCTGAGGGCTCAGGTCTCATTACTTTGGTGCTGTTATGGGATGAAGAGTGACGTACACTTGCCCAAGTGCCTCACCTGCTGCCTCCTCCAGGCCCGCTTAGCTCAATGGCCCACTTGAAGCGCCGGCCTCGGTTAGCCACCAGGCCCCCCTGGGCCGTCATGGCAACAGCTGCGTCCTATGCAGCCCCGATGCTTCTCACTCAAAAGCGTACTCCGCAGCAGGCCCACCTGCGTTCTCTCCTTTGTCTCACTCCGTAAATGCACTTCCGGCGCGTGAATAAGACGTCATTTCCGCCCTAGAAATTTGCGGTGTTGCAGGTTGCGGAGTCCCTGTTTGGATTTAGAAAAGCAGGGAGGACAGAGAAGCAGGCAAGACTTAGTGCTTCCTAAAGCCATTTTCGCGCGTTCCCTACTTTTTGAATATGCGTGTTATGTTTTCCCGGACCTCTGAGGTGCGCTTTATGGGGCTGAAGGAAAGCCCATACTGACTTCAGCGTTAAGAATTGGTGGGCGGATTACCTGAGGTCAGGAGTTCGAGACCTGTCGGGCTTACATGGTGAAACCCCATCTCTAGTACAAATATGAAACATTAGCCAGGCGTGGGTGGCGGTCGCCTGTAATCCCAGCTACTCAGGAGGCTGAGGCAGGAGAATCGCTTCAACTCGGGAGGCGGAGGTTGCAGCGAGATGAGACCACGCCATTGCGCTCCAGCCTGGGCAACAGGAGCTAAACTCCGTCTCAGGAAAAAAAAAAAAAAAAAAGGCAGCAGCAGCCAAGAAAAACTTCTTAACCTCCTACGCGCTCCCTGGAAGGAAAGATTCAAATCCTGTGTTTAAATCCTAGTTTGACCTTGAACGAGTTACTCAGTAGTTTCTGAGTATTGAATGTCCACTGTGTCCTAGAAGCTTTGTGTTTATTTCATTTCACTTGCACAGTAACCTTGCGAGGTAAATAGTTCTAACCCCATTCTGCACAAAGGCAAGGAGACATAATGAGCATGGAAAGGAACATGGGCTCGGTATTCAGATAGCCTGCGTTTGTTAGTGTTTTGGTTTTGTTTTCGGAGACAGTTTCACTCTGTTGCTGAGGCTGTCTTGCGGTGGCGCTCTCACGGCTCACAGGAGCCTGGGCTTCCCAGCTCAGGCGATCTTCCCACTTCCCACTTGAGTGTTCCGAGGAGCTAGGACCATAGGACGCGCCACCACGCCCAACCTTTTATTATTATTATTTTTTGAGACAGGGTTTTGCTCTGTTACCCAGGCTGCTCTCAAACTCTTAGTCTCAAGTGATCCTCCCGCCTTGGCGTCCCAAAATGTAGAGATTACCGGCGTGAACCACTGCACCCAGCAGATGGCCTCCTCTTGAATCCTGGTTTCACCAGTTAATAATTGTATGACCTTGGGCAAGTTAAATCAATTATGTTTCAGCCTCCTCATGTAAAAGTTGGATAATCTACCTACTTTCAAGGCTTATGAGATTAGTGCCCAACACGTATGTGGTGTTTTTAATGATGTGTCACACCATTACCAAATCATTCACACCACTGATGGTTTTTAATGACGTGTCATTAAATAATGTATGGCATTCTTTGAAGTGTTTGGGGTTTGTATTGAATAGTGTATCTTTTTCATAATTTAACCTATTATTGGACATTTCAGTTGTTTCCTGATTTCCTTCCTTTTGTAACTAGTGTTGCTGTAAACGTATCTGTATGTCTTTTCTTATTTCCTTAAGTGATAGTCCTAGAAGTGGAATTGGAATTGCTGGATCAAAGAGTATGCATGTTTTCAAATAATTTTCATTTTAAATGGCCACCAGGGGCCAGGCATGGTGGTTCACACCTGTCATCCCAGAACTTTGGGAGGCTGAGGCGGGAGGATTGCTTTTGCTCAGGAGTTCAAGACCAGCCTGGGCAACATAGTGAGATCTCGTCTCTGCAAACAACAACAAAAAAAATTTAAATGCCCACTAGGAAAATTGGCACCATTTACATTTCATAGTCTTTATAATTTTTTTAAACTGTTGAGTTTAAAATGGTACCTTTTTTTTTTTTTTTTTATTTCTTTGACTCCAAGTTAATTAATATGGCTGGAGTTAGGGGGAGGGAGATGCTGTGAGAGGTAAGGTTGAAAAATGCTTCCTTGGCCAACTAAAATGTTGGGACTCTTGACAGTGATGGTGATGTAGAGAGGCTGAAGTTTTCCACCTCCACTTTGTTCTCTGATTTAAAAAATATGTATTCATAGCAGACTGCTTAAACAAGACAGAAATGAAAGTCTTTTGCCCCTCCAATCCTTCCTAAAATGTGTATCTAATTGTAGGAAGACCTAACTTATAGATTGCGTTTTCGTTCCTTTCTACTTTTTGCCTTTACCACGTTCTCTCTGATGAGCCTTATATTCATCTCAAGCTTCTGACCCTATTGGACGTTCCTCTTTATTGCATTATATTCTTCATAAAAGCACTTGCCACATTACATTTTGTTTGTTAACGTCCCCTGAGCACTTATTTTTACCCTTCTATAGACCACCCTGAGGTCAGAAGCTATATATTATCTTTGAGCCTATTTTATAGAACATAGAAAAGTATTAAATAAATGTTTAGTGAATGTGAGTAGATGAAATTGAAAGTAAACAAACACCAAAATGTTCATGTACTATAACTACACTTAATGTAAAATAAAACATAGAAAGGGATATACATTGTACTGGGTCACTGATTTTCATGCAATTTTGTCTTAATTTTCAAGATACTCTTCTTCTTCCTTTTTTTTTTTTTTTTTTTGAGACTCACTCTGTCACCCAGGCTGGAATGCAGTGACATGATCAGGGCTCACTGCAACTTCAGCCTCCCGGGTTCAAGCAGTTTTCCTGTCTCAGCCTCCTGAGAATTACAGGTGCCCAGCACCATGCCCTGCTAATATTTCTATTTTTAGTAGAGATAGGGTTTCACTATGTTAACCAGGCTGATCTCAAACTCCTGACCTCAGGTGATCCACCCACCTTGGCCTCCCAAAGTGCTAGGATTACAGGCATGAGCCACCACACATGGCCTTTTTATTATATTTTAATAAATTTTTTTAACTTACTCCTTGTTTGAGACAGGGTCTCCCTGTGTTGCCCAGGCTTGTCTTGAACTCCTGGGCTTAAGCAGTCCTCCTGCTGTGGCCTCCCAAAGTGCTGGGATTACAGGCATTAGCCCACACCTAGCCCCTGCTTTAATAAGTTTTAAATGAACATTTTTCATTAAGTTTATCATTGGAATCATGTATTTTTTCTACTTAAATGCTCCCCTACTTGCTATAAAAATTAGTAAACTATAACCTAAATTCCAGTTGCTTTGGGACAGGCGCAGTGGCTCAGGCCTGTAATCCCAGCACTTTGGGAGGCCGAGGCGGGTGGATCATGAGGTCGAGAGATCGAGACCATCCTCGTCAACAAGGTGAAACCCCGTCTCTACTAAAAATACAAAAAATTAGCTGGGCATGGTGGTGTGTGCCTGTAATCCCAGCTACTCAGGAGGCTGAGACAGGAGAATTGCTTGAACCCAGGAGGCGGAGGTTACGGTGAGCCGAGATCGCGCCATTGCACTCTAGCCTGGGTAACAAGAGCGACACTCTGTCTCAAATAAACAAATAAATAAATAACAAGGTTTGAATTTACGCAACATAATCTAAGCAGACAATCAGATTTTAAGAACCTTCTTGTGGCCAGGTGTGGTGGCTCATGGCTGTAATCCCAGCGCCTTGGGAGGCCAAGGCAGTCAGATCATGAGGTCAGGAGATTGAGTCCATCGTGGCCAACATGGTGAACCCTGTCTCTACTAAAATACAGAAAAATTTGCCAGGCATGTGGCACGCCCCTGTAGTTCCAGCTACCCAGAGGCTGAGGCGGGGTATTGCTTGAACCCAGGAGGCGGAGGTTGCAGTGAGCTGAGATGGCACCACTGCACTCCAGCCTGGCAACAGAGCAAAACTCTGTCTCCAAAAAAAGAAAAAAGAAAAGATTAAGAACCTTCTTTTTTTTTTTTTTTTTTTTTTTTTTTGAGGCGGAGTTTCACTCTTGTTACCCAGGCTGGAGTGCAATGGCGTGATCTCGGCTCACCGCAACCTCCGCCTCCTGGGTTCAGGCAATTCTCCTGCCTCAGCCTCCTGCCTGAGTAGCTGGGATTACAGGCATGTGCCACCATGCCCAGCTCATTTTTTTTTTGGACTTTTAGTAGAAACGGGGTTTCACCATGTTAACCAGGATGGTCTCGATCTCTTGACCTTGTGATCCACCTGCCTCGGCCTCCCAAAGTGCTGGGATTACAGGCTTGAGCCACTGCACCCGGCCAAGAAAGAACCTTATATGCATCCCACTGAACTAAACCTGAATTGGAAAGTGATGGAATGTCGAAGTCACAAAGTAAATATTAAAACTTTCCTTACTTTGTGCCTTTGAGAAAATATGTTTTAACTAAAGAAAGTATAAAAAAGCAAACCACAATTCTGTAACTCACGTTACCTTGTTTGACTTTTGATAATTTGTGCCACCTACACAGTTTTTGTGTTTTCGTATTTCATCCTTTACCTCTTTCTAAGAGCCAAAGAAGCTATTTCATTGCCATTCTTCTCTGAACTGTTGTATTTGGATTGAAAACTGAACAAGAAAATTTTCTATTCAAACAACTAGATTTGCAAGAGTGGATCCCTCTGGGAGTAGAGTTGGGAGTGGGGGTGGTGGAGCTTTTATAGATATGTCTTAAATTTTTGGCCTGTACCATTTCACAATGTCTATATAATAATTCTATTTGGCCATCCTTCCTGGGACAACCAGTTTGCCCAGTGTGCTCTAAAAGCTCCTAAGATCCTTCACAGCTTCAAAAAAAAATCAGCTTCCATTGCAAATCCCAGTTACTTGTCTATTTTAACACGACTGTCATTACCTTCTAAAAAAGACTACTTTAAAAGTATTTCATTCATGACACAATTTACTCTTTATCAGTTGTGTGATCTAAAGAAGAAACTTCTTTTAATCCTTTTGACTGTTTGCATTTCAAACCTTTTTAGTGAAAAAATATTTTGTGTAAGATCTTACCTTGCTAGTTACTGTTGGAGTACCACATCATTTCGACACAGATTATATATTTTTTCAATTCCTGTTTCATGGCTCTGCAGTGTCATGAAATGCCCTTGTCAGCAGTGACATAAACTAGTACTGTGGTGCTGGGAGACGTTAGTAATACCATTCTTCCTTAGCAGTTCCCTTTCCTTCATTTCAGGAGGCCTATTGTCCAGTTCACATTTTAACAAGTTCCCATTATAGCAGCTTCCCTCCAGCACTTGCTTAGGAAATTGGAAGGGTTGCCATTCCCACAGATCTCGTTAATGGGTAAGAATGACAACCATAGCATGAGTCATAACGATACATTACTAATGGCCTAACAGGTCTCTCCAACCTTAGTTACTCTGGTTTCATTTTGGTGATTAATTTCAGCTATTATGAAAGTGGGCTGAACCACCAGGTTCTTTGGAGCATTTTTTCCTATGTGAATTTTAAAAGGCTTCAGCCAGTTTAGATATAATGCATTGTTTTGTGACCTGCGGTTTGGTTTTGTTTTGTTTTGTTTTGTTTTGTTTTGTTTTGTTTTGTTTTGTTTTGTTTTGTTTGAGACGGAGTTTTGCTCTTGTTGCTCAGGCTGGAGTGCAATGGGGTGATCTGGGCTTAGTGCAACCTCCGCCTCCCAGGTTCAAGCAATTCTCCTGCCTCAGCCTCCTGAGTAGCTGGGATTAGAGGCATCTGCCACCATGGCCGGCTAATTTTTTGTATTTTTAGTAGAGATAGGGCTTTACATGGTGGCCAGGCTGGTCTTGAACTCCTGACCTCAGGTGATTCACCTGCCTCAGCCTCCCAAAGTGCTGGGATTACAGGCATGAGCCACCATACCCGGTCATAACCTATGTCTTTTAAAGGAGGATTGTTATGGACTGATTGTGTCCTCCCAGAAATCATATGGGAAGATCCTAATGCTCTATGGGATGGTATTTAGAGATAGGGCCTTTGGGAAGTAATTAGAGTTAAATGAGTTAATGAGGGTGGATTTCTCATGATAGCATTGCCCTTATAAGACACCCAAGAACTGTCTGCCACCTCCTTACCCTCATCCCTACCCCTACCATGTGAGAACACAGGGAAAAAGTGAACCTAACCAGGGAACTGAACCTTGATTTGTTAGCAACTGGGCAACACAGCAGGAAATGAGCAGCAGGCCAGGGAGCATTACTGCCTGAGCTCTGCCTCCTGTGAGATCAAGGGGGGCATTAGATTCCCTTAGGAGCTCCAACCCTATTATGAACTGAGCATGCGAGGGATCTAGGTTGCATGTTCCTTATGTCTTAATGCCTGATGATCTGAGATGAAACAGTTTCATCCTGAAACCATACCCCTGTGCAACTCCCATTTGTGGAAATACTGTCTTCCACAAAATTGGTGCTTGGTGACAAAAATGTTGGAGACCACTGGTTTAAAGCACCCAGTATTTTGTTCTGGCAACCCATCAGAATAATACAAGGATGAATTGAAATTCAGATGAGTTGGAGAACAATAGGTATCTTTTAGTATTTGAAAGATAAATAAAGTCATTCCTTAAAACATGTACATAAATGTAGAATTGTTTATTTGCTTATTATGTAAATAAGGATGTACTAAACACTGTCTATTGACTTACATTTTTCTCTTAATCTGTTTTGAATATCTTTCATGTCTGTCATGCAGATCTACCTACTCTTTTTCAAGGCTACAGAATGTAGATGTGAGATAATATAATTAGTCCCAAATTGATAGATGGTCAGGTTGTTCCCATTTTTCACCATTACAAAAAATATTGCTGTGAACATCCTTGGGTATTTGTCAACATTTATCTGTAGGAGAGTAATACAATTAGGATTGCTTCTCACTGTTTATACAGTTAAATTACTGATGGGTTCAAATAGCTGTCTAAAATATGCTAATTTACAGTTCTGAGGGTTTATTAATTAAATTATTTCTGTAGTCTTTCAGAGATTTAAATAATTTCCCCCCAAAATTCCTATCTACCCAGAGTCTCAAATCTGATCTTTGAAATTAAGGTCTTTGCTGATACATTGGTTAAGATGAGGTCATACTGGATTACAGTGAGTCCTAAATCTGATGACTAGCATCCTTATATGAAGAGAGGTCACATAGACACATAGGGAAGAAGGCCATGTGATAAATGGAGACAGAGGTTGGAATGATGCAGATATAAGCCAAGGAAGCCAGGAAGAAGAGGCAAAGGATTATTCACTGCAGCCTCAGAGGGCGCATGGTCCTGTTCTGAAGGCTGATTTTGGACTCCTCACCTCCAGAACTGACAGAATATACTTTTGCTGGTTTAAGCTTTTCAGTTTGTGTTATTTTGTCACAGCAACCCTAAGAAACAAATACAACTGTTTCTTTTTTTTTTTTTTTTTTTTGAGACGGAGTTTCGCTCTTGTTACCCAGGCTGGAGTGCAATGGCGCGATCTCGGCTCACTGTAACCTCCACCTCCTGGGTTCAGGCAATTCTCCTGCCTCAGCCTCCTGAGTAGCTGGGATTACAGGCACGCACCACCATGCCCAGCTAATGTTTTGTATTTTTAGTAGAGACGGGGCTTCACCATGTTGACCAGGATGGTCTTGATCTCTTGGCCTCGTGATCCACCCGCCCCAGCCTCCCAAAGTGCTGGGATTACAGGCTTGAGCCACCGCGCCCGGCAACTGTTTCTAAAAGAGACTCCATTCAGATGTATTAAGGGTTAGCTTCAGGAGAAAATGATAAAATAATAACAAGTAAAATAATACTGCCATAATTGCAGAATTAATTCCTAAACTTTAAAACATTTACACGAAAAGTTTTACTTAATTTCCTAATTGCGATGATTGGTTTCTTTAATAAAGTGATTTTAAGAAGTAACTTTAGGCCGGGCGCGGTGGCTCAAGCCTGTAATCCCAGCACTTTGGGAGGCCGAGGCGGGTGGATCACGAGGTCGAGAGATCGAGACCAACCTGATCAACATGGTGAAACCCCATCTCTACTAAAAATACAAAAAATTAGCTGGGCATGGTGGCGTGTGCCTATAATCCCAGCTACTCAGGAGGCTGAGGCAGGAGAATTGCCTGAACCCAGGAGGCGGAGGTTGCGGTGAGCCGAGATCGCGCCATTGCACTCCAGCCTGTGTAACAAGAGCGAAACTCCGTCCCAAAAAAAAAAAAAAAATAAGTAACTTTAAAAGCAATATATTTATTATATAAATGAGAAATACAAACAGGCAACAAAGATGATAACCAACAAATCCTGTCATGCCAAAAAAACCTTTCATGAGCATTTTGATTTAGATATTTCCAGACTTTAAAAATTAATGTTTAAACTTAACACTGTATACTGTTTTATAACATGCTAGTTCATGAAGAGCCATAGTTTTTAGAAAAGGCACAGGAAAAAGGATGAGTAAATTTTTATTTCAATTTTTTAAAATGTTTCTTGTAGCTCTGCTGGGTTTTCAGGCCTGTTGCTTTCATCCAGCCCTGATCATGAGGCACCATGCCTCATCCAGCTTCCACACTCCTCCCCTCCCAGCCTGCTGCTGGAGCCACACCCTCTTCCCCAGGACCTGGACTAGTCCTGACACTCGTCTTAGATAAGAATAATTCTTAGTGCAGAGAAGGCTACCAAAAAAAAGAATAATTCTTAATAATATTTGTGTCTATGGCCATACCACCCTGAACATGCCCAATCTCATCTGATCTCAGAAGCTAAGAAGGGTCAGGCCTGGTTAGTACTTGGATGGGAAACCACCTTGGAATACCGGGTTTTGTAGGCTTTTTTAATTTTTATTTTTATGAAAAAAATAATATTTCTGTTCTCCCATTTAAAGGATTAAGCGTTCAGCTAAGTTTAGGTAACACTGCATGTATCTTTCTTTAAAATTTGTCAACAAATGTGAGTATTTTAAAGACGGAGAAGTGCTACAGTAAAGAAGTATTTGTTTACTTCAGCAGTTACCAAATTCTGTGGCCAAGGAAACCACCTTCTTCTTTTTCTTCATTTTTGAACCTATCAACATCTTTTAGAAATGAAGTTCTGAAGAACACAGAGCTAATTTGGGGAAGTAACTCAAGCTAGTTTAGGTTCAGATTCAATTGTGTTACTGCAAGAGTGGTTCTGCCTTTGTGTCCAGCTCCAAGAAATGGCTTAGTAATCTTTCTAGTGTTCCTGTCTCTTGAGGCTAGGAACCTAGCCTCTTAGCTTTGCTCTTTTAAGTCTTCTTCCTAAGGACTTTCTGCTTCTGATGATTGTTGCCCTGCTAACTGCCAGTGCACTTCATTTCCTGCCTGCCTGCTTGCCAGCAGCTCCTCTGTGCTTCACCTGTTACGGGGTCCCAGTTGTACCCAACACTTCCCCAACCCACTCCACCTTCACTAGCAACTGCATACAGAATTGGATTTGTTTTGCATACGATCGGACTTTTCAAATATCCTCTTCTGATTACCAGGCCATCAGCATCAGTGTGAGTCTGTCCCCTGCCTCCTGACCCCACCCCCAAGATTGACACTTAACCCCCTCCCCTCCCCTGACCCCCACGTAGTCTAATTCCAAGATTTTCCTTTTCCAAGGCAGTAGTCGACTATATTGTATTCTTCTTTATCTTGGAAAAATAAACAGGTTAATTAGGGGGCCAGGTGTTTTTCAGAGAGAGACACAATCACTTCTCTAGGCATTGCTGTCGATGTTTTATGTAGGTTATCCCATTTCCCAGCAGCTCCTGAGAGGACAGTTATTCCCAGTGCACATTAAGGTAAAAGTGGTGTAGAAAGGGTCGAAAGGCAGTAATCTAGGCTTTAGATAGAGATGAGCCTTGCTCCAAAACTGGTCTAACATGCTGCCTCCACCACCTTCCATCTGGTGGCAGTGTAGTGGAGGAGAGAGATGGTTTCTTGAGATTCAGATCTGAAAGTCTATACATATCAAATATTATCAATTCATAAATGTTTTTGGCTTACCTGCTTCTCAGTTGTAGAGTTAATAGAGGACTGTAGATGTATCGGAAACAAGCTATCTTAAAAATAGGATCTCCTGTCACTCAGCACCTCCCCACCACCCACCCTTCACCCCGCAAAAAACACTACCAGGCTTTTGTTGTTGTTGTTTGCCTACTGCTTCTGCTACCAAGTGGGGCATCAGTGTTATGGTGGTGTTTGAAACAATCATATATCTTGTAAACTGGGAGTGAAATGTGTTCATTTCCACTGCTCCTGCCTTATCTGAAATGTTTCCTACTGCCATTACTTCCTTCCACAGCCTGCAAAGGAAGGTAGGGAAAGGAGGAACAGAAAAAGAGGGGTTGATTTCTTATTTTGACTGCCAGAGTCAACTGCGTAGAATTTTCCAAAGGTGCTGAGGCTGAGCAGTGGGTGTCATTACTTGTGGAGTCGATGAGCTATTGCTGTCTTTTAGGTCGCTTCAGGCATTGTCCTCTGTCAGGCTCAGCATCAGCCTCAGTCAAGGAGAATGATCCACAGTGCAGTAAATGCTATGGCTCCTTGGACCCTGGACTGAACTACACTTTTATAGCTAATGTTCTTGCCATCAGTCTTTCCTCCCTACCCCTAGCCATCTAGCGTCCTGGTGACAAATCAGCCCTTCTTGTTGTTGGTGTTTGTTTAAAAGACAGGGTCTTACTCTCTTGCTGGAATGCAGTGGTGTAATCATAGCTAACTATAATAATCTTGAGCTCCTTGGCTCAAGTGATCCTCCTACCTCAGCCTCTTGGGTAGCTAGGACTACAGGTATGTGCCACCATGCCTATTTTTTAAAATTTTTGTAGAAATGAGGTATTGCTGTGTTGCCCAAGCTGGTCTCAAACTCCTGGCCTTAGGTGATCCTTTCACCTTGGCCTCCCAAACAGATCAATCCTCCTAAAGCACTGACTTAACTCAGCCATTCCCCTGCTCAATTGTCTTTGCTGTCCCCTTTACCTTCAAACACCTTTGCTTGATAATTCCAGGTCTTCACAACCTATCAGGTACCTACATACCTTTTCAATCTTCACTCCTGTGACTCTTCCAAGCACTTTTCCCTCCACTCAAATCAGAATAGACTGCAGTGCTAGAACTTACTGTGCATTTCCCCCTCTCTGTCTGGAACACCCTGTCTGTCAAAATCCTTTCCAGCTTATCAGGCCCATCTCCATCATCCCTCCCTTGCTTGCCATCAAGCAGTGTAAACAGGACTGCATGGCAGCCCTTTTCTCATGTGGGTCACTCTACAGTCTACACACTGTCCTTGAATGATTCTGCACCCTTCAGAGAGGGGGATGTGAGGCAGGAAGGCTAACTTAGCTGCTTGTTCTCTTCAGAAGGAAGGAATGAAGGAATGGCCAGAGGAGTCGACTGCCTTGGAGACTGCCCACTGCGAAGGCTATCAGTGAACCACCTTTTTGTATACAAGCACTGATGTAGGGATGTTTTTAAATATATGGGCTGTACTTTTTTGTTGTTTTTATTAAGAATGCAAAGTTTAAGCCGGGCGCGGTGGCTCAAGCCTGTAATCCCAGCACTTTGGGAGGCCGAGGCGGGTGGATCACAAGGTCGAGAGATCGAGACCAACCTGATCAACATGGTGAAACCCCGTCTCTACTAAAAATACAAAAAATTAGCTGGGCATGGTGGCGCGTGCCTATAATCCCAGCTACTCAGGAGGCTGAGGCAGGAGAATTGCCTGAACCCAGGAGGCGGAGGTTGCGGTGAGCCGAGATCGCGCCATTGCACTCCAGCCTGGGTAACAAGGGCGAAACTCCGTCTCAAAAAAAAAAAAAAAAAGAATGCAAAGTTTATTGAGCCCCAATGGGGAAAAAATTCAACTTTATTGATAGGAAAACTATCAATGAAGAAATTTGCCCTGCATTTTCATCACTAAAATGATAGTATTTGTCTATATTCCAAAAGTAGCAAAATGCAAAGGCAGTTTTCCTTATTTTTATTTTTTTTAATTATGAAATGTGGAGGCATGGGCTGCCCATGACTGCCATAAACTTTATACATTGGCTCTGGAGATTAACCTGCCTGAGATCCTGTGCCCCAACAAGCTCCAGAAAGGAGAAGAGTAAGGTTCCCCTCTGGCCTCTGTTGTATTAGCTGAGGTTCTTCTGTGTTAACACAGCAGATTCCCTGAGTTTCAGGACTCCACTATTTGTCTTACCTCTTCATTTAGACTCCCTTGAGGATAAGGATCATATAATACACTCCTTTTACCCTCTTCTTCCGATGAGAGACCAGCACAGTGTCTTTTGGATAGTGGGTTATCAAGAAATTCCTGTTTATGATGATGAAGAAATGACTTGAGACAAAGTGACTTCACCCATGTGTGTTAAGTTTTTATTTTCTTTAAAACAACGTACCTACTTAGTGGAAGTCATATTCAGGAAATACTCCTCATTGTACATCCATGGAAACAAGGACTCCAGCTTCATTTAGTCATCTAGCTGGACTCTCTCAACAGTACCACCTGCTAACAGATGTGGCCCCACACATAGGCATGTGCCTGCTTATGCTTGGTGCAGTCGAGAAGCTCTCAGAGGTGTTGCTTATGCAAAATACCCTAAAACTATTTTCCCACTGCCCAAAAGCCCTGCCTCAGTTTTCACCATTACTTATTATTACTTTTTTTTACTAAGTAAGGACTCTGTTGTTAGGGAGGAAAAATACATAAGGTTATAACAACCTGATGACATCTTAGTTCTGACCAGTTTATCTGACAGGCTTCCGACTGCTCGGAACTCCCACAGCATTTAGGAGATACCTTTTATCACTGCACTGTATTGGAATGGTCTTTTTTCCTGTTTCCCCAAGCCATTGTGAGCTGCTTGAGGCTATTTCCAGCACCAGGCAAAATTTCCCTGGCACATGGCAGGCCTTCAAAATACTGCTAAACCGAACTTAAGCAGCCTGCTCCCTAGGCAAGCCTTGTAGAGTTCCTAAATCAGTCCCTGAAAAAGCAAGCCAAGGGATGTAGTCTTGTCGTGAAGAAGTGTTCCATCAAATGCACTGCTTGGTTGGCTTCTGTAAGGGGTGAGAGGACCACCATAGGCAAACGTGCTCCTGTCACAGCTTGGCTAACCTAGACCAGTGGCTTATCTATGAAGGTGAGCAGCCTGGTTCTAATGAAAAGAATTGCCCTCAGTAATTAAAAGTTCATTATCAAGGGAACCAACTGTAACATCATAATCTAATTTAGTGTTCTCCATCCCAACAAGACTGAACCGGCTTCCTGAGGACAGGTTCTGCATCATGTGCATTGCTTGTGTTCTTAAGAGTTTAGCACAAAGTTTGATACATAAAAGGAACTGAAAAAATGATGACTAACAAACATGTAGTACTTACCATATGCCGGGCACTCCTCTAAGCATTTTATATATATTCACTTAATCCTCAGAACGCTAAGACGCAGATACTATTGTTATTATCCCCACTTTACAGAAGGAGAAAGCAAAGCATCTAGGAGTTTATGTGACTTGCTCAAGGTCACAGTTCCACACTCCATGCTCTTAGAAACTATGCCTTAGTGCGTTTATTATCATTTTTATTTTTATAAAGACAGAGGGTGGAGGTAGGGGGGTCAGGGACAGTTGTCACCATGTCGTCCAGGCTAGTCTTGAACTCCTGGGCTCAAGCGAACTTCCTGCTTTGGCCTCCCAAAGTGCTGGGATTACCGTGTGAGCCACTGTGCCCAGACCCTTAGTGTATTTAAATAGGTGTGGATGAATAAATCTCCCGGGATTATAACTTTATAGGAAATTGTTTGCACCTCCTGGTACACCACTAAGGCACGGTCTCCCCTGCTAAGTTGTGCAGGGTCCGTCATTCGTTGACTTTTACCCGCCTTCAGTTCCTATCGCAATATTACATGTCGCGCCGTAACTAGGCTGCCCTGCGTAGCTCTGGCCACCAGGAGGCACTGTAGCCACACGTCCTTTTCCCTCCGGCGCTTCGCGACCCCCAGAGGGGCGGAACCAACGTTGGGCGGAGCCCGCGAGACGGCCACCGCGCCAGCTATCCCGGCGGGCCACGCGCGCGGCCGCGTTTGAATGGCCCTGAGTGGGACTCGGCCCAGAAGCCGAGGGACAGTCTACGCTGCCGGCCTGGGTTGAGGCACCGCGGTACCATGAGGCGCCGGTAAGTGGCTGCCGAGCCGGGGCGAGCCCCGCGCCCGCAGCTCCCCTGGCCTGGCGGGGCTTCTCCAGCCGGGCTTGACCGCGCCCGGGGCCCACCTGCAGGCCCTGCGGCGGCCTCGGCTCGGCGGAGCTCGCGGCGGCTCTGCGGAGGTCGCGGGGCGGGGCGGCAAGGCCGGGGCGGGGAGGGTCGGGCGGCGGGCGCGGGGGGCCCCCGGGGGGCTTCAGGGGCCTGGCCCGGGAGAGGCGTGGACGGAACCTGCTGTCAGTTATTTATATTCGGGTGGAGTCGACAGCTGCACCCGGAGAAGGGGAGGGGCAGAACGAGTGCGGGGCCGACTGTTTTGAGGACAGGTTTTCCGCACAGCGCCTAGGCCCGGCCCAGGCATTTCCTTGTTTTCTGACGGGTCCTCGGGTTCCTGACAGATGAGCTTTTGTTTCGCTGGACAAAAACTTGACATAACTGCATAAGAATTGCTGATTACAACTTTAAAAACCTTATTGTATTTTCTGAAAAGTCGTTCTGTAACAGTATCTAGGCTTTTACTACGCTCTTAAATTGCTTAAATAAGGAGATAACAAAGAGTTGGTTTGTTTTCCTGTGGCTTATAAAGTTCCTTGAAAAAAGAGGTACCTAGGTCAGTTTGTTTGCTAATTTAAAAAAAAGTAAGAGAAATTAGTTCTCTAATAATCATCAGTTCGGCACTTTGGAGAATTATGATAAACTAGTCCACCTAATAGCTGAAACCTGCTGGTTTTTTGGAGTTTCTTTGGATAACCAGCTACAGACTTGAATTGAAACATCATCCATTGAGGCCTTTACTTGGCTAATAACTAATATTAGCCAATAAGAATATTAGCCAATGAGATTAAATGATGGACAATATTTATTTTGTGCTTTCTATGCGCTAGGCACTGTATCAGCTTTGCTTTGGGACAGACACTGTTATCCCCATTTTGACAGGAAACTAAAGCGCAGGGAATTTTAGTATTGTAACTTGTACCGTGCAGGGTTACATAGCTAATATAATTAACACCCAAGCAGGCTGGCTCCATGCTTTTAACTCTGCTCCTCTACTACATCCTTTTTCTGTGGCTACTTTTAATTTACAAAGCGTTTTCATATCATTTACTTCAACTTTGGAAGCCTGAGTGTGCTTTTGTGTACACACACATTCATTCACACACCATTCACTCACTTTTTCTGCTCTTGTTCGTTATAGTTAAGGTTTGTGCCTGAGCAACATGGCTGTTTTTAGATAAATGAAGTTAATAAGCTTTATGTGTGTGTTCTGATTTGTATTTTGAATTCCTTTTTGTCCTTTCCTGGAAGTTTTGAAAGTGTTAGTTTTAGCAACTTATATATTACTTTAAAATTAAAAACTATGTGTTAAATCATCCCTAAAACTTACTGAGTGGTTATTCTGTACTTGAAATGGTTATAGTTAACTAATAGCTCCTCGACAAGGAATAAAGTTCAAAAGCAAAATGACTGCATAAGAAATCAGCAGCTTACACTTATAGCAGAGCTTTTAAATGCCATTCGTCAGTTACAAAGCTTTTGATTGTTTGTATGCCCAAAAGGGTAGCAGACCCAACTGGCTATACAAAAGAAATGTGCCGTAAGAATGACACTATGGACTTTGGGGACTTGGTAGAAAGAGGGTGGGAATGGGATAAGGGATAAAAGACTTCATTTTGGGTACAGTGTTCACTGCTTGGGTAATGGGTGCACCAGAATCTCAGAAATCACCACTGAAGAATTGATTCATGTAACCAAACACTACCTGATCCCCAAAAACCTATTTAAATAAAAAATAATATAATTTAATAAAATAAGAAATATGCCAGGGCAACCAACCTCAGGGAGATTAATCTAGTTTGGGATCTGAGATTAAACAACAGAAAGTATATATGACACTCTTTATTAGTACAGTCGATGAATGCAGAACTGAACTGAGTAAAGCTTCTGCAAAGAACCAGCAGTTGCAGGATTTACATAGAGCGCTGAATACAAGGGTAGATTGTGGGGACTAGGCATGGTTGGTAATCCCAACACTTTGGGAGGCCAAGACAGGAGAATCCTGGAAGGCAGTAGTTCGAGAGGAGCCTAAGCAACGTAGCAAGACCACATCTCTACAAAAAACTTACAATATTTTGCCAGGCATGATGGCATGTACCTGTAGTCCCAGCTACTTGGGAGGCTGGGGTGGGAGGATCACTTAAGTTCAAGAGGTTGAGGCTACATTGAGCTGAGATTTTGCCACTGCACTTCAATGCAGCACCAAGACCCCATCTGTAAATAAGTAAATAAGGGTGGATGGGCTGGGCGAGGTGGCTCATGCCTGTAATCCCAGAACTTTAGGAGGCTGAAGTGGGCGGATTACTTTAGGTCAAGAGTTTAAGACCAGCCTGACCAGATCACTTGAAGTCAGGAGCTCAAGACCAGCCTGGCCAACATACCAAAACCTCATCGCTACTAAAAATACAAAAGTTAGCTGGGCGTGGTGGCGTGCACCTGAAATCCCAGCTATGCAGATGGCTGAGGCACAAGAATCACTTGAACCTGGGAGGTGGAGGTTACAGGCTGGAGTGCAGTGACACAATCTTTGCTTAATGCAACCTCTGTCTCTCGGGTTCAGGTGATTCTCCTGTCTTAGCCTCCCAAGTAGCTGGGACTACAGGCGTGCACCACCACGCCCAGCTAATTTTTGTATTTTTATTAGAAATGGGGTTTTGCCATGTGGGCCAGGCTGGTCTCGAACTCCTAACTTCAGGTGATCCACCCACTCTGGCCTCCCAAAGTGCCGAGATTACAGGCATGAGTCACCATGCCTGACCTATTAATATTTTAATGTGATGATTTCTTTCAAGTCTTTTTTTATGCTGATAGCTATTTTTCTTTTTATAAAACTGGAGTTACGCCTTTTTCTCCCTGTGAGATTTTTTTAACTTAGCATATCATGTATATTTTCCATTCTCTAAAAATTATTTTTGCTTTATTTACATAGATAGTGAGAAAAAAAAATGCTCTTTTTAATGGTAATAGTGTTTTTTGTGTGTGTTCTTTTGAAATTGGGAATTTTGCTTTGTATTCCAAAGAGAAATTTTGAAGGGAGAAATATTGGAACATGGTAATTGATTTTTTTTTTTTTTTTTTTTTTTTTTTTTTTGAGTCAAGAGTCTTGCTCTGTCACCCAGGATGGAGTGCAGTGATGAAATCTCGGCTCACTGCAACCTCTGCCTCCCATGTTCAAGCAATTCTCCTGCCTCAGCCTCCTGAGTAGCTGGGATTACAGGCGCACACCACCACACCTGGCTAAATTTTTTTTGTTGTTTTTTTGGAGACAGAATCTCACTCCATCACCAGGCGCCAGGCAGGAGTGCAAGTGGCGCGACCTCGGCTCACCGCAACCTCCGCCTCCCGGCTTCAAGCAATTCTCCTGCCTCAACCTCCCGAGTAGCTGGGACTACAGGTGCATGCCACACACCCAGATAATTTTTTTATATTTTTAGTAGAGATGGGGTTTCACCATGTTGACCAGGATGGTCTCGATCTCTTGACCTCGTGATCCACCCACCTCGGCCTCCCAAAGTGCTGAGATAATTTTTGTCTTTTTAGTTAGAGACGTGGTTTCACCATGTTGGCCAGGATGGTCTCAATCTCTTGACCTTGTGATCTGCCTGCCTTGGCCTCCCAAAGTGCTGGGATTACAAGTGTGAGCCACCGCACCCAGCCGATAATTGATTACTAAAAACAATGGAGGTAAAAGTCTATGATATCTCGAAGGTTTTTTATTTGGGAGGCTAAAGAATGGTGGAACCACTGAAATAAATTGGAATTCTCATTATAGTTTTTTTTGTAAACTGCTATTCACAGACACATAATGAGATTTTAATGAAGACTCTTGCTGTCTCTCATTTACATTCTTCCTAAAACTCCTAAAATTTATTTTCCTTGATTTTTTTTCTTTCTTTCTTTTTTTTTTTTTTTTTGAGATGAGGTCTCGCACTGGCACCCAGGCTGGAGTGCAGTGGTGCGATCTCTACTCACTGCAGCCTCCACATCCCAGTTTCAAGCAATTCTCCCGCCTCAGCCTTCTGATGAGTAGCTGGGATTATAGGCACCTGTCACCTGGCCTAGCTAATTTTTGTACTTTTAGTAGAGACAGAGTTTCACCATGTTGGCCAGGCTGGTCTTGAACTCCTGACCTCAGATGATCCACCCACCTCAGCCTTCCAAAGTGCTGGTATTATAGGTGTGAGCCATCATGCCCGGCCTCAACTCTTTCTTACTAAGCCTTCTCCTCTCCCCTTTTTTGGAAGGATTTTTCAAAATTTTTTTTTTCTATTAGAATACTAAATAAGGCGCCGGGCTCAGTGGCTCATGCCTGTAATCCCAGCACTTTGGGAGGCTGAGGTGGGCAGATCACCTGAGGTTGGGAGTTTGAGATCAGAATGACCAATATGGAGAAACCCCATCTGTACTAAAAATACAAAATTAGCCAGGCATGGTGGCGCATGCCTGTAATCCCACCTACTTGGGAGGCTGAGGCAGGAGAATCGCTTGAACCCAGGAAGCCGAGGTTGCGGTGAGCCAAGATCACGCCATTGCACTTCAGCCTGGGCAATGAGCAAAACTCCGTCTCAAGAAAAAAGTACTAAATAAGGCTTAAATTTGGTTCTGAATCTTCACTTTGAGAGATTGAAGAACTCATTTTTTTTAAAATGTATTAGATTGCTACAGTTTTTTTTTGTTTGTTTTTTGTTCTTTTTTGAGACAGAGTTTCACTCTTGTGGCACAAGCTGGAGGGCAGTGGCGTGACCTCGGCTCACTGCAACCTCCACCTCTGGATTCAAGTGATTCTCCTGCCTCAGCCCCCCAAGTAGCTGGGTTTACAGGCATGTGCCACCATACTTGGCTAATTTTGTATTTTTAGTAGAGATGGGATTTCACGATGTTGGTCAGGCTAGTCTTGAACTCCTGACTTCAGATAATCTGCCCACCTCGGCCTCCCAGAGTGCTGGGATTACAGGCATAAGGTACCTTGCCCAGCCAGATTGCTACAGTTTCACAAGCAAGAGGTGAGTAGAACTCTTTTATCAAGGGAGTAGGAACTGTCTTTAAAAATTCTTGTTTAGGTCAGGCACAGTGGCTCACACCTGTAATCCTAGCACTTTGGGAGGCCAATGGTAGGAGAAAAGCTTAAGCCCAGAAGCTTGAGACCAGCCTGGGCAACATAGTAAGACTCCATCTCTACAAAACATTTTCAAATTAGGCAAGTGTAGTGGCATGTGGCTGTAGTCCCAGCTCCCTGGGAAGCTGAAATGAGAGGATTCCTTGAGTCCAAAAGTTGGAGGCTTCAGTGATCCACGATCATGTCACTGCACTCCAGCCTGAGTGACAGAGCAAGACCTTGTCTCAGGAAATAAAAAAATTCTTGTCTAGTTACAAGATGCATCATAACATTACACTAGTCAATATTATATTCATATTTTCTCAATCGTTATACTTGTTGATCTATATTGGTTAATTTTGTGCTTTCTGGAAAATGTATTTAGGAATGTAAATTTTTTTTTTATTAAACACCTTAAACCTAATACAAATGGTACTTTTACTGGAGCGTACACTTTTTAAATTGTACAGGGTATAATTTGAGTTTGTCAGGTTCAAATGCTATGTTTACTATTTCTTGCTCATTTCTAGTTATTTTTTCACTATCAGCTTAATACCCTGTAACTTTGGAGACTTTTGCATTAAATTTACCATTCTTGTTCTTGGGGCATGATGAGGGTAGAAATGAAAGAAAAGGTATTCTGAAAGGACTCCCTTTTGGCTTCCTGTAACCACCTCTCTCGCCTTCAGTTTTATATACTGTCTGAGATTTTTTTGTGCCTTGAGCAAATCACCCAGAAACCTATCACCTATGTATGAATCATGAGATGCTCGTTCTAGCATCTCATGTGCTCACTAGTATACTCTTAAGATGCACAGCTTGATGTTACAGTGGGAAAGACGCTATTACTGTAAGTCACAGCTCTAAGCCTATTAATAACTGAGTGTTAGTGGGCAAGTCACTCAGTCTCATCTGAAGTTATCTCCAAGGTCCTTTATAACTCTGAGAATCTATAAAAGAGTTACTTTTTGAGGAGAGTTATCTGGAGAGGAGGGAGACTTGTGGGGAAGAGGCCTCTGGATAGCCTTTTACATCTTAGTGTGATTAATCATAGATTATTTCTTCTAAAGGCTTTTTTTTTTTTTTTTTTTAAGACGGGGTTTTACCATATTGGTCAGGCTGGTCTCTAACTCCTGACCTCAGGTGATCTGCCCACCTCAGCCTCCCAAAGTGCTGGGATTACAGGCGTGAGCCACCGTGCCCGGCTAAAGGCATTTTTAAAACCTACTTCCATGATAGCATTGAGAAGGAAATCTTAGGATGGAATTTAAATGCCAATAGAATATAACCTTCAGACTGGGTGCAGTGGCTCATGCCTGTAATCCCAGCACTTTGGGAAGTGGAGGCAGAGGATCACCTGAGTTCAAGAGTTCCAGACCAGCCTGGCCAACATGGTGAAATGCTGTCTCTACTAAAAATACCAAAAATCAGCTGGGTATAGTGGCAGTTGCCTGTAAATTACCAGCTTCTCAGGAAGCTGAGACTGAAGAATCGCTTGAACCTGCCTGTGAAGCAGAGGTTGCAGTAAGCCAAGATCGCACCATTGCACTTCAGCCTGGGCAACGAGAGCGAAACTCTATCTCAAAAAAAACAAAACAAAACAAAACAAAACAAAACAACAGGAGTATAAGCTTCAGTACAGTAGGAATTTTTGTTTTGTCCACTGATGTTTCCCTAGTGACTAGAACAGTAATTAACCTGTGACATGCACTTTATATTTGTTGAATGAGTGAAGAAATGAAGAAATGGGTTGTTGGGGAAAGACAAGCTTGTTGGAGTACTGCACAGATGCTCTGAGTACCTTGAAGGAATTCAAAATACAGAGCAATCCAAATACGACCCATCATTTCTACAATATAAAATACCACCTAGCAGTAGAAAAGCATCTGTTCACTTGCCTTTTAGAAATACTAAGTGATTACTGCCCTGGCAGCCCCTGTTACTCACAGAGTAGGGTTTTGACCATCACTAGATACTTAACTACCAGCATAGTTCAGTATGCATTTTACTCTTATTTGCAAAAACCTATGTCCTAGCCATTCCCTGTGCCATTTAATATAACCAATAACAGTACATTTATTTTTATAGCAAAAATGAATTCCATGTATTGATTAAAATTTGGGCTTTCATCCATGGAGGATTCATGGCACAGCAGTTAAAAGTTGGCAATCTTCACCTTCCTGTTCCAGTCATCCTAATTCCAGAACTGCCATATAAGTAATCATCAAGAATATTTTTTCATCATATTATTCATATACAAAGTTTCTCAGTAAGTCTATTTGTCTACAACAGGCGTTCCCAAACTTTTTACACAGGGGGCCAGTTCACTGTCCCTCAGACTGTTGGAGGGCTGCCACATACTGTGCTCCTCTCACTGACCACCAATGAAAGAGGTGCCCCTTCCTGAAGTGCAGCAGGTGGCGGGGGTGGGGGGGGCAGATAAATGGCCTCAGGGGGCCGCATGTGGCCCACGGGCCGTAGTTTGGGGACGCCTGGTCTACAAGATAAAGTCCCAATTCCTGACCTAGCAATCAGAGACATCTGCATTTTAGCCAACGTACCTTTCTATTCTTTTCCCTTACAGTGGCCTGGACTCAATACTTAATTATTGAATAGTTGATATCAAAAATAAGGAAACAAAAAGCAGTTATTCTTGCCTAGAAAGTATCTTTTCAGATGAAGAAAGTCTGGCAGATGGTTTATTAAGCCTGTATAGGGTGGCATTCATTATTTGAGTGAATTAACTATTTAGTGAAAAATAGCAATAGAGACAAGAATTCCTTAAAACTCCATGTAAACAGTTTTTTCTCTCCTTGTTGACAGACCCGTTGGAAACTAGGAAACTGCCCTCAGCTTCCGGGGTTCTCTATGTGGAAGCCATAAATACGGAACACTGACTAGGGGACATGAGTATTCACAAATCTTGGTAACTGAGGTGGTCCTAGAACCAGTCCTACTCAGACACTGAGGGACAATTGTAATCAGAAGGAAATTAAATATGTGTATCTAGTGATATCAGTTTACATTGCATATAACCACTTAGTGGGACTCACTGAATCGTTCTGTGCCCACAGCATTGCTTGAACAGTTCATCAGTCTGGATGGACTAGGTGGTTTTGCAGTAACAAACAGCACCCAAATCTCAGTGGCTTTTTTCAGAAGTTTATTCTTCCTCAGTTCATGTTACACATGAGCTCTCTGGGTCTGTGCTCCTAGTTTTCCTTGTTTAGCAATGTGGACAGGAGAGTCTTAACTTTCTGGATTGTTGTTGGTTACCTGTTGCTGGTTAGAGGTAAAGTAATGGGAGTGAATCATACACAGTGGCTCTTGATGGCTTGTTTATAGTTTATTGGCCAGAGCAAGTCACATGACCATGCCTGACTTCAAGATGATAGGGAAGCATAAACCTATCGTCTAAGAGAAGAGCTGGATTGTCTTGGCACAGTTTTAATGCTGGCCACAGTTGGGCACTCTCACATTGACATCGTTGAATATTTTGTTTTCTCTCCTGGCTGACCATTTTGTTTTACTTCCATGGATTCTCTGCGTAGTTGACACAGTTTCTTTTTAGATATGCTCCTTCATTCGTCAGCTATTAGCATCTATTATTAATAGATACCAGGCCAGGCGTGGTGGCTCACACCTGTAATCCCAGCATTTTGGGAGGCCTAGGCAGGCAGCTCACAAGGTCAGGAGATGGAGACCGTCCTGGCCAATATGGTGAAACCTCATCTCTACTAAAATATAAAAAATGAAGGGGATGTGGTGGCGCACACCTGTAGTCCCAACTACTCAGCAGGCTGAGGCCGGGGAATCACTTGAACCCGGGAGGCAGAGGTTGCAGTGAGCCGAGATTGACATCACTACAGTCCAGCCTGGTGACAGAACAAGACTCCATCTCAAAAAAATAAATAAAATAAAATAATGGGGAAAAAAACCAGAATAGGTGTATCTATTCTAGGTACAATGAACATAGTTCCTTCTCTCATGTAGCTCATAGTCTAGTGAGTGGCAGGTCATGGACAATAAGTGCATAAGTGAATTTCCAAGTGGTGATAAATGCTCTGGGAGAAAAAAATACAGGGTACTGCTATAGAGAAAAATACAGGGTATTTCATAGCAGTATAGCTTCATATACTGCTATGAAGTGAGGGTGGGGTTATTCTTGATTGAGTAGTGAGTGCGCATGGGAGGAATATTTTAAGCAGAAAGAATGGCTCAGCCACAAAATAGAAGTAAGTTTGAAATGTTGAAGGACAGAAGGCCAGTGTGGCTGGAGCATTTAGGAAGCTATTATAGTCTAAAACAGTTGGTGGTTTGGTCTAGAATGCTGGTAATGGGAATGGAAAGAAATGGACAGTTTGGGAATATATTAGAAAGGCAAAGTCAATGAATTGGATGTAGGTAATTAAGTAAAAAAGAAATCATGGATGAATCCTTTGTTTCAGGCTTGAGAAATTGGGTTCTGTTTACTGAGTTTGCGACTGCTGGGAGGAGGAGATTTGAGAGGGGGCATATTAAGGGTTCCATTTTTAATATATTAAGTTCAAGGATAGATGGCTGTTAGATATCCACATGGAGTTGACTAGTAGGCAGCTGGAGATTTGAATACAGAGTTTAGGTGAAACATGATTTTTTTTTAAAAATGAAAGTTAATATGTTAATTTTTGTTACAGTTAAGTCTTGGACCTAGGAATCATATTTTCTTGAGCCTGCATATGATTGCTCTGTTGGAGAAGAAAGAGTTCCCTAAGAGATAGGAGGCATTTTCAAACCTTAATACACGTTCTGATTTCAGCTCAGGGGATGTTGTGGTGACCAGCCACTGTAACTGATAGGGATACAGTACGTTTCTCACAAGTTTTGAAACATAAGAAAAGTTTAAGAACCATTGTTACAAAAGGATTTTGAATGCCTCTAGCATCATTTTTGTTGATTTCTTTATTTAATTCTTAAAGGATCATCTACCCTTTCTTCCAGGGCTTAGGGTATGCTTAACCCTGTTGACCTCTAATGTCATAGGGTGGTGACATTAATTCAAATCATGAAGATAGAGTTTTAGAATTAGTTTATATCAGCTCATCTTTTTGAGAGTTGAATACTATTTTATTGGTATATCCTTTCATATATAGAGAGTCTGTCTGTTTTGAGAGTATCAGAAATACCTTTAGTAGGCAAACAAGGGTCAAAAATGATCCTTAAAGTGACAGTGTTTTATGTATGTATACAGTCATCCTTCATTATCTATGGGTGATTGGTTCCAGGACCTCCCAATGACACAAAAATCCAAGGATGCGCAAATCCCTGATAACAAATGGTTTAGTATTTCCACGTAACCTTTGCACATCCTCCCATGTACCTTAAATAATTTCTAAATTATTTGTAATATCTAGTACAATGTAAATGCTATGTAAATAGTTGTTTTATTGTATTATTGGGGGAATAATGACAAAAAAAAAAATAAGTCTACATATTCAGTACAGCTGTACTTTTTTCTAAAGATTTTTGATTGGTAATTGGTTGAATCCACAGATGCAGAACCCACAGATATAGAGAGCCGATTGTACATATTTTTCTATTTCTGAGTCCAAGAAGAAAAAACAGAATCGAGTGTTTTTTCCTCCCTGTTGAATATTTCCAGAAAATACTGGGTTATTCTAACAGGAAAGTAAGTTGGAATTTGACAGATTCACCAAAACATGTTAGAATAATTGTAATCATCTACTTCTGGGCCTAAGAAGCCCTGAGTCTTCCCAAAGATTCAGATGTGTATATAGTCATTTAAGAAAACATGTCTATAATATTACTAATACATTATAATTAAGTTAAAACATACTTGCACAATATACAAAATTCAAAAGGCCCAAAAGGGAAGTCTTCTCACTTCACCCCTCACCCCCAGCCACACATATCCTCTCACTAGAAGTGACCTTTGTCCCCAGTGTCTCTTGTATTCTTCAAATGATGTTTAGTGAATATGCAGTATTCCCTAACAGACTCACACTTTTTAACCTAAGTGGTAATACAGTGTTTTGCTACTTTTCTCCCCACTTTCCAGTATAAGGCATAGTTAGGTTTTTGTTGTTTTTTTTTTTTTTTTGAGACAGAGTTTCACTCTTATTACCCAGGCTGGAGTGCAATGGTGCGATCTCAGCTCACCACAACCTCCGCCTCCTGGGTTCAGGCAATTCTCCTGCCTCAGCCTCCTGAGTAGCTGGGATTACAGGCCACCATGCCCAGCTAATTTTTTGTATTTTTAGTAGAGACGGGGTTTCACTATGTTGACCAGGATGGTCTTGATCTCTTGACCTCGTGATCCACCCGCCTCGGCCTCCCAAAGTGCTGGGATTACAGGCTTGAGCCACCGCGCCCGGCCCATAGTTAGGTTTTTTAAAAACCCTATAGGTTTGCAACTCTGGATGGTGGTAAACATCTACCTAGTTCTCTAACTTTATTTTCCCGTTATTAGTTCCAGTTCCCTAATGTAGTATACTCGGTGGACTTGATTAAAACTGAGGAAGAGGCCGGGCGCTGTGGCTCATGCCTGTAATCCCAGCACTTTGGGAGGCTGAGGCAGGCAGATCATCGGGTCAGGAAATTGAGACCATCCTGACCAACATGGTGAAACCCCATCTCAATACAAAAATTAGCTGGGTGTGCTGGTGTGCGTCTGTAGTCCCAGCTACTCAGCAGGTGAAGGCAGGGGAATCACTTGAACCTGGGAGGCGGACGTTGTAGTGAGCCGAGATTGCACTACTGCACTCCAGCCTAGCGACAGAGCAAGACTCCCTAAAAAAAAAAAAAAAATCACTGAGGGAGATGTAGTAGGAAAGCTAATTCCTACTTGGTATCTCTTTTGTAATTTTTATTTCAAGGTATCTCAGTCATAAGAGAGTTGGAATTCAGTTTGATCTAAATTGACTGAAATGATATATTTTAGTTTGTGCCCATGGAATCTCCAGACATTTGTCTTTGTTTTCATGCTTGATCTGCTTTCCCAAGTTTGACATTTCTCAAGTCAGATTTCTGTGGAAAATGAATTAAGAGAAAGTGGTGTGATGAATTTATCATTCAGGAAATATTAAATCTTGAGATAACAACTTCGAGTTGTTCTGAGTATGGAATCAGCATAAGGGGACTTAATTTTATGATTTGAATATTTAATAGTATCAGGCTCTGTTAATTTGGTAAATCTATTTTCTTTTTTCTTTCTTTGAGACGAAGTCTTGCCTTTTTTTTTTTTTTTTTTTTTTTTTTTTGTATTTTTAGTAGAGACAGGGTTTCACTATGTTGGCCAGGCTGGTCTCAAACCCCTTATCTTGTGATCTGCCCGTCTCAGCCTCCCAAAGTGCTGGCATTACAGGCATGAGCCACCATGCCCATCCGGTAAATGTATTTTCTTAATAGGAATAAACCTAAAAAGTGTGCTAGACAATCCTGGTAACCTGATGGGGCATCCTTTTGCTGGACAGTGCATAAGTACCACTGCCTGTATTTATCTCTGTTTCTCTTTATTCTTCTTGCAGTGTTCACTTCCTCCCCAAATCCATGCCCCATTTAGTTGATACATTCTTTCAAAATGGTAACCTTCAGTAAGATTAAATGGGATTAAATGGGTGTAAAATGAAACTAGCCAGGTCAACAGAAAGTATCATTGCTCTACCCATGTAATAGTTTCTCATACTTTATAAAAAGTACAGCTTAACTTACCATTTACCTTGTTAGTTTTTGACTGCAAGTCTTTGTTGCCTTTGTCGGTCCCTCTTTCCAATTCTCTGCCAAATATACCTAGAAAAGGAATTTCACATTTATGAAACTGTGTAATCAAGAAAGATTACAAAGAAATGAATCTGGTTTAACATTAAACTATGGGTTTTTTTTTCTTTGTGATAAATTTCTTTGTGATAAATTTCTTTGTGATAAATTTCTTTGTGATAAATTCTACCTGCTGTACACTGGGTCACATGATAGGGATAGCGAAAAGTATTTTTTTGGAACACTGTTGTAGTAGTTATGGAAATACATTTTACACATTGATCAAAATGTAGAGAAACACTTACTGAGATAACTGAGCAAGTCCTACTGGACCAGAAGCTGTTACTTTCTGTAAAATAACTCTCTAAATATCTTTGCTTTAAACCACTATCTACTATTTCATAGTTTAACTTCAAGAGCAGTTTTTGTTTGTTTTTGCTGAGCTCTTAGATAAATCTTCAGGAATATTTCAGTACTTGACATGTTGTATTATAATTGCTTGACTATTTCTCCCACTAGAAACTATGGGACAATGGTGAGAATTCCACAGCAGGAAAGGTTGGGAAGTTTAAGAGCCTGAACAGGAGCGAGGTAGGAAAGTACTACATCCTATGATATAGCTGTATGTAACACAAAAATTCTACCTTAGAATGGTTTAGGTGAATGAATTTTATAATTTTACAGTTACTTTATGCTCCTTTACGTAGCTTAAGAATTTTTGTATTGCAAGGCTTAAGAAGCTTTAATTTATCGGTTTCTATTAGCATACTGTCCTCTTTTATGTCAAGAAAAGAAAATTGCCTGGGTGCAGTGGCTCACACCTGTAATCCCAGCACTTTGGGAGGCCAAGGCGAGTGGATTACCTGAGGTCAGGAGTTCAAGACCAGCCTGGCCAACATGGCAAAACCCTGTCTCTACTAAAAATTAAAAAAATTAACTGGGTGTGTTGGCGCATTCCTGTAATCCCAGCTACTAGGGAGGCTGAGGCAGGAGAATGACTTGAACCTGGGAGACGGACGTTGCAGTGAGCTGAGATCACGCCACTGCACTCCAGCCTAGGAAACAGAGCAAGACTCCGTCTCAAAAACAAAACAAAACAAAAACAACTCATTCTTTTATTTATTTATTTATTTATTTTTATTTATTTATTTTTTTTGAGACGGAGTTTCACTCTTGTTGCCCAGGCTGGAGTGCAATGGCGCGATCTCGGCTCACCGCAACCTCCGCCTCCTGGGTTCAGGCAATTCTCCTGCCTCAGCCTCCTGAGTAGCTGGGATTACAGGCACACGCCACCATGCCCAGCTAATTTTTAGTACTTTTAGTAGAGACGGGGTTTCACCATGTTGACCAGGATGGTCTCGATCTCTTGACATCGTGATCCACCCGCCTCGGCCTCCCAAAGTGCTGGGATTACAGGCTTGAGCCACCGCGCCCGGCCTCTTTTATTTAAAATGTATTATTTTTTACCGTTAACAATTGATAAAGAAAAATAAGCCAAAGAAAATGATTCAGTCTTAACCTTATAGAAAAATAAACAGAAAAAAGGAATGTAATACCACTATTTAGAAAGCGGCATTACATTATCCTTTCAGCCTTCTTTTCTCTGTGCTACATTTGCACGTACAGAAACATACAACAAATTTAGAAACTGATATTAAAGTTTGCTGCACCACAAATCATATTTCTTACACCAAAGGCAACTTGCCTCATAGGTGAAGTTTGTGTATAACTAAATAATAGCTAACATTTAGAGAGTGATTTACAGACATTGTGGCAGGTGGATTATATAATCCTCACAGCATTATTCTGAAATAAGAGGTTAGGTAACTTGCCTAAGATTGTATACAACTAATAGATTAAAACAGGACTAAAATCCAAGAAGTCTGCCTCTAGGACTTATATTTCTCTGTCACACGGTACTGCCTAGTCATTTCAGTTTAAAATATATCATTTCCATGAAATGAATTGTAATGCTTTGGGTAGTCTGGACAAAGGCATATGTCTGAAAAACTGTATATCAAATAAGGTGTAGATTAGAAAGCTAAACATAAATGAAGTAAAACTGTAACAGTTTAGGATTTTGTACTGATAATGTGTCAAGTTATTGAGCCACTTTAAACACAAACTAGAAATTATAAATGATGCATTATACATCATTTTTAGATTTTTTTCTTTATTTTTGAGATGGAGTCTCGTTCTGTCACCCAGGTTGGAGTGCAGTGGCACAATCTTCGCTCATTACAGTGACACAGTCTTGGCTCATTGTAGCCTCTGCCTCCTGGGGTCAAGTGATTCTTCTGTCAGCCTCTCAAGTAGCTGGGATTACCGGCCTCTGTCACCAAGCCTGGCAGGTTTTTATATTTTTAATAGAGACTGGGTTTCCATTGGCCAGGTTGGTCTTGTTGGCCAGGTTGGTCTCAAACTCCTGACCTCAAGAGATCTGCCCACCTTGGCCTCCTAAAGTGTTGGGATTACAGGTGTAAGCCACCGTGCCTGGCCTTTAAAAAAAAAAGTTTTTTTAGATGGAGTCTTGCTCAGCTGCTTAGACTGGAACACAGTGGCGCATTCTCAGCTCAGTGCAACCTCTGCCTCTCAGATTCAAGAGATTCTCTAGCCTCAGCCTCCCGAGTAGCTGGGATTACAGGCCTTGTTCTCAAACTTCTGACTTCAGGTGATCCACCTGCCTCAGCCTCCTAAAGTGCTGGGATTACAGGCATGAGCCACTGCACCCAGCCATTTTTAAATTATTTTATTTTATTCTTGAGACAGCTTCTCTGTCTGTCATCCAGGCTGGAGTGCTGTGGTGCAGTCTCAACTCACTGCAGCCTCCGCCTCCCGGGTTCAAGTGATTCTCCTGCCTCAGTCTCCCAAGCAACTGGGATTACAGGTGGGTGCCACCATTCCCAGCTAATTTTTGTATTTTTACTGGAGACAGAGTTTCACTGTGTTGGCCCGACAGGTCTTGAACTCTTGACCTCAGGTGATCCACTCCCTTGGCCTCTCAGAATGCTAAGATTATAGGCATGAGCCATCATGCCGGCTGATTTTTAGATTTTAAATTGAAATGTTTAAGATACATATTTTACATCTTTTTTTAATGAATATTTTTTTTTTCTTTGAAGCCAGAATGTGCTTACCCATTCCACTTTTTATTATTTTGAGACACATTTTAGACAAGCATGCACACATAGTTTAAAAAATCAGATACACATTGATTTATCATATATAGCAAGTAAGGTAAAGATTTATAAATCAAATGTTCATAAATCACAAGTTACTTTTAGGACCCTAAATTTATTTCCATTTATTATCAGTTTCCTTGTTGTCATAACTATTTTATATATTCCACAAAATAGAATTGCTTTTGATGAATGCAGTATGGTTTGGAGTATTCCCAATACATACTCATTTGACAGTTTAAAAAAATTTTTTTTAATTTATTTTTTGTTTGTTTTGAGATAAAGTCTCACTCTGTTGCCCAGGCTGGAGTGCAGTCGAGGGATCTTGGCTCACTGCAACCTCCACCTCCTGGGTTCAAGCAATTGTCCTGCCTCAGTCTCGTGCGTAGCTGGGATTATGGGATACAAGTGCAGTTTTGCCACATTGATTTAGTGCGTGTGGTGAAGTCAGGAGGTTCAGTGAATTGATCATTAGAACAACATATGTTTTACCCAATAAGCAACCTTTCATCATCCACCTTTCTCCCAACCTTACCTCTCTGAGTCTCCATTCTCTTATTCCACACTGCTTTCAAATGTACACATTATTAGAAGTGAGGATATGTAGTATTTGTCTTTGTGTCTCAGTTGTTTCCCTTGAGATAATGGCCTTCAGTTCCATCTGTGTTGCTACAAAAGACATTATTTCATTGTTTTAAGGTGGAATAGTATTCCATATTGTATATATACCACATTTTCTTTATCCAGTCCTCTGTTGATAGACATGGGTTGATTCCATATCTTTCCTATTACAAAGAATGCTGCAATAAACATCTGAGTGCAGGTATTTTGGGATATAATGATTTATTTTCCTTTGGGTAGATACCCAGTAGTGGGATTGCCAGATCATACGGTAGTTCTATTTTTAGTTCTTTGAGAAATCTCCATGCTATTTTCCATTCTATTAGAATGTACTAATTTACATTCCCACCAGTAGTGTATGAGTTCGTTTTCTCCACATCCTTGTCATCTGTTATTTTTGGTCTTTTTAATAGTAGCCATTCTGATTAGTGTAAGATGATATTTCATTGTAGTTTTAATTTGCATTTCTATGATTAGTGATAGTGAACGTTTGTTCACATGTTTCTTGGCCATTTGTCTTCTTTTGAAGAATGTCTGTTCATGTCCTTACCCTATTTTTTAATGGGATTATTTGGGGGGGTTTTGTTCAATTGTCTGATTGAGTTCCTTATAAATCCTGGATATCAGTCCACTGTCAGATGTGTAGTTTGTGGATAATGTCTGTTCACTTTGTTGATTACTTGGGTATGCAGAGGCTCTCCCTTCCCAACCCCCACTCCACAGGGTCCTGCTCTGTTGTCTAGGCTGGAGTGCAGTGGCACAATCTCAGCGTAACTGCAGCTTCCACCTCCCAGGCTTAAGCTGTGCTCCCACCTCAGCCTCCCAACTAGCTGGGACTACAGGTGCGTGCCACCATGCTCAGGTAGTTTTATTTTTATTTTTTTCAATCCGAGTCTCGCTGTGTCGCCCAGGCTGGAGTGTAGTGGTGTGATCTCAGCTCACTGCAACCTCCGCCTCCCGGGTTCAAGTGATTCTCCTGCCTCAACTGTCTGAGTAGCTGGGATTACAGGTACATGCCACCATGCCCAGCTAATTTTTGTATTTTTAGTAGAGGCAGGGTTTCATCTTGTTGGTCAGGCTGGTCTCAAACTCCTGACTTTGTGATCCACCCACCCTGTCCTCCCAAAGTGCTGGGATTACAGGTGGTGTGAGCCACCTCACTTGGCTCTCATGTGATTTTTAAAGTTTTTTGGTTTTTTTTTTTTCTTGTAGAGACAGGGTTTCACTATGTTGCCCAGGCTGGTGTCAAACTCCTGGACTCAAGTGCTACTTCCCACTTCGCCTTTCAAAGCACTAGAATTACAGGTATGACCCATCGCGCCTGGCCCTAAATCATATTTTCAAAAAAATACTTTAATGTGTAGGAAAACATAATATTAATGACAAAATGCAGTATATAAAACTAAACTGCAGGCCAAAAGCTGTGGTTAACGCCTATAATCTCAACCCTTTGGGAAGCCAAGGAGGGCGGATCATGAGGTCAGGAGTTCGAGACCAGCCTGGCTGATATGGCGAAATCCAGTATCTACTGAAAATACAAAAATTAGCTAGGCATGGTAACATGCACTTGTAGTCCCACCTACTGGGTAGGCTGAGGCAGAAGAATCACTTGAACCCAGGAGGCAGAGGTTGCAGTGAGCCGAGATTGTGCCACTGCGCTCCAGCCTGGGTGACAAAGTGAGACTCCATCTTAAAAAACAAAAACAAAAACAAAACAAAACAAAAGTAAATTAACTGCATGGGAGGAAACGTAGTTGAATAACTGGTTATTTTACTGTTTTTTGTTTGTTTGTTTGTTTGTTTTGTTTTGTTTTTGAGACAAGGTCTCTCTCTTTCACCCACGCTGGAATGCACTGGTGCAATTGTAGCTTACTGCTGCCTTGACCTCCTGGGCTCAAGTCATCCTCCTGCCTCAGTGTCCTGAGTAGCTGGGACTACAGGTGCATACCACTATGGCTTGCTATAATTTTTACATGTTTTGTAGAGACAGCGTTTCACCATGTTGCCCAGGCTGGTCCCAAACTCCTGGGCTCAAGCGATCCAACTGCCTTTGTCTCCCAAATTGCTGAGATTACAGGAACATAGCCAGCCTACTGGTGATATTTTTATTTTATTGAATGATTGAGACAGAGTCTTGCTCTGTTTCCCAAGCTGGAGTGCAGTGGCCCCATCTCTGCTCACTGCAACCTCTTGTCTCCCAGGTTCAAATATTTCTTGTGCCTCAGGCTCCCAAATAGCTGGGATTACAGATGTGTGCTACCACACCTTCCTAATTTTTGTATTTTTAGTAGAGACGGGGTTTGCCATATTGGCAAGGCTGGTTTCAAACACGTGGCCTCAAGTGATCTGCCTGTCTCAGCCTTACAGAGTGCTGAGATTACAGGCGTGAGCCACTGCACCTGGCCTTAAGTTATTTTTAAAGTAAGTAATATTTATATGAGATGCAAAATTTGGTATAAAGAGGGCATAAAGTAAAAATGTTGGCCGGGCGCGGTGGCTCAAGCCTGTAATCCCAGCACTTTGGGAGGCCGAGGTGGGTGGATCACGAGGTCGAGAGATCGAGACCATCCTGGTCAACATGGTGAAACCCCGTCTCTACTAAAAATACAAAAATTAGCTGGGCATGGTGGCACGTGCCTGTAATTCCAGCTACTCAGGAGGCTGAGGCAGGAGAATTGCCTGAACCCAGGAGGCGGAGGTTGCGGTGAGCCGAGATCGCGCCATTGCACTCCAGCCTGGGTAACAAGAGTGAAACTCCGTCTCAAAAAAAAAAAAAAAAAAAAAGTAAAAATGTTAACTACTGTTGTTCCCCAGCTTCCGGGTTCACCTTTCCAGAAGCATTCAGTGATTGTTGGGGGATATTCTAAAAAGAGATTATTTTTTCCATATTTATTTCTGATTTTTTCTTCTTCTATGCAGCCTTCTCCCTGTACCCAAATCCAGGAGTGTGGAGTGAGAAGGAGGGACAGCATGTAGTCTTTCTACAAACATCTGCTTTTATTTGTCTCTTCCCCCTGGCTGGACTTTCATATTACTCTTACTAAGACAAAGTTGATTGCATCTACAGTCATTAAAGAGAACACCATGCTCTAGGCCTAAAAGCGAGAGACATGCCATTTTCTCTGTATCATTGCAGAACATTGCCATAAATGTATGTTTCCCATAAATTGGCTTCGTTCGCTGAAATGGTCTAGTATCCTATTTCTTGTAACTTTTGAGAATTTTTTTTTTTTTTTTAGATGAAATCTCACTCTGTCGCCCAGGCTGGAATGCAGTGGTGCCATCTCTGCCCACTGCAACCTCCACCTCCCGCATTGAAGCAATTTTCCTGCCTCGGCCTCCAGAGTAGCTGAGATTCCAGGCATGTGCCACCACGCCTGGCTATGCTTTTTTTTTTTCTTTTTTTGAGACAGAGTCTCACTCTCACCCAGGCTGGAGTGCAGTGGCACAATCTCAGCTCACTGCAACCTCCACCTCCCAAGATCAAGCGATTCTCTTGCCTCAGCCTCCTGAGTAGCTGAGATTACAGGCGCATGCTACCGTGCCCAGCTAATTTTTGTGTTTTTAGTAGAGACGGGGTTTCAACATCTTGGCCAGGCTGGTCTCAAACTCTTGACCTCGTGATCCACCCGCCTCGGCCTCCCAAAGTGCTGGGATTACAGGCGTGAGCCCCTGCACCTGGCCTAAGTTTTTGTATTTTTAGTAGAGGTAGGGTTTCACCGTGTTAATCAGGATGGTCTTGATCTCCTGACCTCATGATCCGCCTGCCTTGGCCTCTCAAAGTGCTGGGATTACGGGTGAGAGCCACCATGCCTGGCTGAATTTTTAATCATGTAAAAAAGCAGAGAGGGTAGTAGAATGAACTTTCCAATTACGCAGCTTCATCAATTATCAACATATCTTACTTCATTGATACTCCCTATTCTATGCAAATTCTAAATATAATCTAAATTTATCTGTAGGATGGATTTCTAAAACACTCTCAACAAACAACAAAACACATAACCACACTACTGTTCAACTAAAAATAATTAACATTGATTAATAACAATTCCTTACTCTCATACACTGCTGATCAGGATGTAAAATAGTATAACCACTATAAAAAAATTTGTGGGCAATTTTCTTTAAAACTTCAGCATACACCTACCATAAAACCCAGCCATTTCACTTCTGGGTATTTACCCATGAGAAGTGAAAGCATATGTTCATACAAGTGTACATGATTTATAGTAATTTTACTAATAGTGAAAAATTGAAACAACCAAAACGTCCATCAGTAAGTGAGAAAACAAATTGTGGTATGGCCACATAATAGAATACTGGTTAACAATAAAAAGGAATAGACTGTTACTACATGAATGCAACAGCATGGATGATTCCCACATTAGTTATGCTAGTATATGATTTATATGAAGTTCTTGAAAATGCATACTAATCTGTAGTGACAGAAATGCATTGAAATGGTCGGGGAGGGATATACATTTCAAGTTTTGTTTTTTCTTAAACTAGGATCTAAGCAACATCCAAACATTGTATTTAGTTGATACAGTCCTTAAGTGTTTCTTAATATGTAGGTTCATCCTCTTATTTTCTTGAGAAGCATTTGTTGAGAACACTGAGTCATCTAACCCAAAGAAAGTTTTCTGGATTTTTCTAATTGCATCCTCATGGTTGCATTAACAGGTTCCTGTGTCTTCTGTATTTCCATTAAACAACTAGTTGGTAACAAGCAGTTGAAGCTTAATTATGTTTAGGTTAGATTTTTTTTGGCAAGAATATTTGTTAGTAGTGTTGTTAATATTTCCTGTTGTATTATATCAGGAGGCATATAATGTCTGGTTGTCTCTGTTTTTGATGCTGAAATTGATTGGTGTATTGGATGTTGTCAACCTGATCTATCCATTGTAAAGTTTCCCATCACCTTCTGTAACTGTTTTTTGCTTTCTATTCATGCTCAAATTGAGGAACCATTTCTGGAGAACTGGAAATTCGAAAATGTGGAAATCTCTGGATTCTGAGTTTTTAGTATAGAAGAATTTTACTATATTTGCTTAACTAGACAGCTTTCCTTTATTTCATGTTTACAATTTCCTGCTTGTCTTTGGGACTACTGTGCCTACTGTGACCTGAGATGTCTTCTGGGATGCTTCATTGCCTCTTAAATTAGATGAAATGCTTCTGCGTTTTTAGTAAACTGTATCTATTCCTCTTTTATAGCACTCATTACTCATATGTATTGGCTTCTTTGTCATTCATCTCCACTAGGTTGTAAGCTTCTTAGAAGTAAGAATGTACTTCTTATTCATCTCTTGGTACATAGTAGTGCTAAATCAATACATGTTGGATTGAATACATACACATTTAATTGTTTAAGAAATGAACCCTAAAATACCAGTACTGAAACATACAAAGGTAACATTTAATTTTCTCTTTTGAACAAAATTTGTATGTAATATTAGTAAGAGATAATAAAAACATTTTTGTTTGCTGTGTAAGTAAACTGCAGAGAACAAAACAGAGGGAAGAGACAAATGTAGTTAGCTTTGTGCCATCTTTATTAAGTCTTGTTGTTTGGGAAACTGTCTCCTCTCTTTCAAAGAGTAAACATTTTTGTTTTTTCATTTTGGTTAAATGAATGACTATTTTATAGTGACCTCTGATCGTATTTTGTGATATCAAGTATTTTAAACCTTTGATATTTGACAGACTTTGAAAGCAAAATTTCAAGTTCTAAGTTTTTTTGCCTCAAACTTTTTTTGGATATTGGGTTCCCTGAAGTCCAAGAGAGATTTATTAGGCTTATTTGGTGTTAGATTTATACAAGGAGGCATTATCAAATGCAAGCTGGTGTTTAACTTTCTTTGGGTTATATTTATATACATGTGGTATTAGTATGTGTTTCAGGGTCAGGCACAGTGGCTCACGCCTGTAATCCCAGCACTTTGGGAGCCCAAGGCGAGCAGATACCCTGAGGTCAGGAGTTTCAGACCAGCCTGACCAGCATGGAGAAACCCTGGCTTACTAAAAATACAAAATTAGCCATGCATGGTGGTACATGCCTGTAATCCCAGCTCCTCAGGAGGCTGAGGCAGGAGAATCGCTTGACCTTGGGAGTGTAGGTTGTGATGAGCTGAGATTGTGCCAGTGCACTCCAGTGTGGGCAACAAGAGCAAAACTCTTGTTGTATCTTCAAAAAAACAAAACCAAAAAGTGTTCCAGGTTGTATGAAATTCCTAAAATTTGATGTCTTAATTATTGTTAGTATGTCAGTAATGGCTTCTATGTTACATTTTTGTATGCCACAGAAGTAACCAAATGTCCTTGTCAGTTGTGCCTGTCCTGAGATTTTTGTCATCCACAATTGTTTTGCTTTGATTCATTTCAAAAAGCAGCTTATAATCAGCTATAATCCAGGGCATACTTCTTTGGGAGTTCATGAAAAGGACTTGAATGCAGGCATCTGATAATTTTGGAAATTGTGCCGTGATACTAGAGAGAAAACTTCCAGGACTAACTAAAAGGCTGATGCGTTCATAAAAATTACTAATCCAGTATGAAGCAGAGCAGGAGTTGATTGCACGGGCAGAACTAATGGAGAACTGAAATAATTTTGTATGGTTTTTTTGTTGGAAACACTGCTGATTCTTTTTGTTTGGATATTCAGAGTCGAGAGAACTTTTCCACCCCCATCTTTTGAGACAGAGTCTCACTCTGTTGCCCAGGTTGGAGTACAGTGGCACAGTCTTGGCTCACTGCAACCCCCACCTCTCAGGTTCAAGCAATTCTCATGCTTCAGCCTCCCAAGTAGCTGGGATTACAGGCATGTGCCATCATGCCTGTCTAATTTTTGTATTTTTAGTACAGATGGGGTTTCACCATGTTGCCCAGGCTGATATCGAACTCCTGGCCTCAGCTGATCTGCCTGCCTCAGCCTCCCAAAGTGCTGGGATTACAGACATGAGCCACCGCACCCAGCTCACTTGAGCTAATTATAACCTTTAACAGCTGAATAGAGTATACAGAATTTGAGGTGTATTTCTGTCTGCCCAGTTTCTCTAGAATTCATAAATTATTTGTGATTTTTTTTTGTTTTGAGATGGTGTCTCGCTCTATCGCCCATGCTGAGTACAATGGCATGATATTGGGTCACTGCAACCTTCACCTCCCAGGTTCAAGCAATTCTCTTGCCTCAACCTACCAAGTTGCTGGGATTATAGGTATCTGCCACCACACCTGGCTGATTTTTGTATTTTTAGAATATATGGGGTTTCACCATATTGGCCAGGCTGGTCTCAAACTCCTGCCCTCAAGTGATCCACCTGCCTTGGCCTCCCAAAGTGCTGGGATTACAGGCATGAGTCACCGTGCCTGGACTGTTTGTGAATATTCTTGATTCGTGGCAATGTGGTTGTTTGCATAAGTTTAGTAAGAACCTGTTTTCTTTTATTATGGGACACCGATGGAGGAACTGGGTATTTTTCCAGGGCTTTGACTGAAACAGTGTTGTGATAGGTTCCAACAAAACCATTTTAGGAGAGCCTATGTAGACAGAGTTTTGCTGGACTTTGTGTGGGTAATCCGGCCAAGTATAGTTGGACTGAAGCTTATTTTACAGGTAGCTTGGTTCTACTGTGATTTATCTTTGGTGGAAGTAGGGAACTGGAGAGGGAAACATCGTATTTCAGAGGAAAACTATAGTATAACAATGATTAACCCTTGATTCCTGGGTGGCCATGTTGTTACAGGATCTCTGAGGTGTCAGTTTTTCTAGCCAGAAACCTCTGTGGCTGCCTTGCCTTTGCCCAGGTTCTTGTCCTGTGTCCAGGAAGAATGAGGTACACAGACAAGTGAAGGGTACAAGAAGAGTTTTATTTAGTGTTAGAGCTCAGAGGAGTGGGTAGCTCCTTTCTGTAGGCAGGTCATCCAGTTGTGTTCAGCTCTTAGCAGAGAGGAGGTCCTGGAGAGGGTGGCTTCTCTCCACAGACAAGTCATTCTGCCATTTCTGCAGGTCTCTGAAGGTCTCAGTAGAGAGGATAGCTCCTCTCTTCTGCTTGGTCATCTCTGCAGCTTTCAGCGGAGTGGGTACTCCTGTCTGCGGCTGGTGGTCCCATCTTCTCCAGCCATCAGCAGAGAAGATACTCCACTCTGCAGCTGGTCATCCTCTTCTGTCATTTCTGTGTCATCTTTGTCGTCTGGCATCCTCTGCCCTGATCTGCCTGAGCCCAAGGCTTTTATGGACCTCACAGGGAAGGAAGTGCATGCCAGTTGGTCCGTGGGCTGCCGTGCATGGGCCTGGAAGAGGCACCATGAGTCCCCATTCTAGTCCTCGGGACTGGCAGCTCACCCTCTTTTTTTCAGGTCCTCCCTGGCCTGAGGATGGGAGACCCCACGCCTTTCCACTCAGGACTCTGTCTGCCTCCTGCTGCCATTCATGGCCCTGTAACTTGGCCCCAACCCTGCACCCAGATCAGAGCAGGCAATGGAAGCAGAGAGAGGCCAGGCAGAGGGAGCAGACACCCCTGAACCTGCAGGGTTGTTAGGGGGTATTCTTCTTGGGGGTACCTACAGGTGTAGGCTGCAGGGATGCCCGGGTCCTGCACCTGGGAGGGCAGCCACAGCTGCATAGGGGACCTCTCATCCTGTCAATTTGGAAGAGGCAGGGGCGCCTGTCTCCAGCTCCTGCCTGCTTCCTGGAATGGGAAGCCCAGGTCTGCAGCTATGGGTGTGGTGGCTACAGCTGCCCAGAAAGGCAGATCCTGCCTGTTCCCGGCTCCCCAAAGAGCACAGGGAGGCTGAGATCCACAGCTGCAGTCTGGGCAGCTGTAGTCCGCTTGGGCGGGGCTCCTGCTTGCTCAGTAAAGCAGGCCTGGGTCTGCAGCTACAGTGGCATGGGGAGCTCCTGTTCCAACTTGTAAGGGGCCGGCTCCCACTGGCAGCCCAACTGCGCTTCCCTGCAGCAACGGCATCATGGCAGCAACCACTGCCATCAGCATGGTCACTCATGGTATCAAGTTGCCAACAATGCCCCTTCTCAGCATGAAGCAGCCAGAAAGATCAGTGACCAGACTCCCCATGTCTGAGGAACTGATAAATAGAAAGGGGTGTACTGAAATGGGCCAATTGTCCCATAGAACTGATGTTTATGGTTTATTTGAATAAACATAAAAATTGACCCTCTCAGTCTTAAAACTTTGAGAAAATAACTCTTTTCTTATGTGCATACCTTTCTCAGGAAACCAACCAGCAAGCCTCTCAGATAGTATCATGGAACTAAAACTTACCAGATCATACCATCTGGACAATGAAACACCAGACCCCTTATTTGTCCTGATTGCCACCTGTTTCCTATTGACCAACTCTTCTATATTACCCCTCCCTAACACCTGTTTTCCTGCAAGTAGACATTTCTTCCCTGTTATATAAACCCCTGATTTTAGTTGGTCAGAGAGATGGATTTAAGGCAGATCTTACATTTCTTCAGTTTCGGCCTTCTTCCTGATTAAAGCCTTCCCTGGCGGTACTCATTGTCTCAGTGATTGGCTTTTCTATAAGCCAAGTAGCAGGACCTAGACCAAACCTCTCGTGTTCTGGTAACAGTACTTTGAGTGTGGTGATACTCATTTGTTCACTAGAGAATATATATGTATAGGTATACATTTATATTTAATAATAATTGATTTGCAGTTTACATTGCATACATAAATGTATGAAATGTAGTTGCTGCCCAAGAGAAGTTTTGCAGTCTATTTGGCAAGAGGAGACACACCTGCATCAGTTATTGCCCAGTCATATCTTACCTTTAGGCCTTCAATTATTTGTAGATTGTTAAAAGTCTTAAACTGTGCAATATTAACTAAGTACAAAAAGAGAGAGTGAAGGAAGAAATCAACAAAGACAGGGATCAAGAAGTGCTTCATAGGCCAGGCATGGTGGCTCCTGCCTGTAATCCCAGCATTTTGGGAGGCCAAGGCAGGCGGATCTCTTGAGCCCAGGAGTTTGAGACCAGCCTGGGCAACATGGCAAAACCTAATCTCTACAAAAAATACAAAAATTAGCTGGGCATGGTGGCACGTACCCATAATCCCAGCTACTTGGGAGGGTAAGGTGGCAGGATCATTTGAGTCTGGGAAGTCAAGGCTGCAATGAGCCATGATCATGCCATGCATTCCAGCCTGGGCACAGAGTGAGACCCTGTCTCAGAGAAGTGTTTCAAGGAGGAATATTTGATCACTCAGTCATTGAGAGAGGCTATGATGAAATAGAAAGGAAGGAAGGAGAAGTTGTAGGGAGAAGAAACATTTTGTTTTAATCAAATGAAACATTAAGAGAGACAGGAAGTATTAATAGCAAAAGCTACAGATAGTTACAATGAGTTTAGGATTTTTGTTGTTGTTGAGGCAGAGTCTCACTCTTGCCCAGGCTGGAGTGGCTCACTGTAGCCTACCCTCCCAGGTTTAAGTCATTCTACTGTCAGTTTCCCGAGTAGATGGGACTACAGGCACCCACCACTATAGCCAGCTAATTTTTGTGTTTTTAGTAGAGACGGGGGTTTTACCATGTTGGCCAGGCTAGCCTTGAACTCCTGATCCACTCGCCTCGGCCTCCCAGAATACTGGAATTACAGGCATGAGCCACCATGCCCAGCTGAGTTTAGGAGTTTCTACCTTTTTTCCTTTCCTTCCTATAAAAGATTTAATGTGGTTAGTTTTTTAAGTTTTTGCCACCTTCTCGTAAATTGAATCCCTTGATCTCTGTGTGGCATTCCAATATTAGTACTCTGACAAACTTTGCCTACCACTTTGAAATCACTTTGCACATCAAAATATTCTCTCAGGTTTTGAGTTTGGTCATTAACTTACTTATTCTTCTTTCTCTTTATTCTAGTTTCCTCTTTTGTTAAAAAATAATTTTATTGTCTGCACGTTTTTCTCATTTTTTTGGAGGCAAGGTAAATCCATAAACATCTTTACTTTCATAGATTTAAAAGAATGAGACTCAGCTGTTTCCAAGGTTACAGAGCTAGTTCCGTAGGAAAGCTAGGAATTTGAACATGGATCTGTTTGACCTAATCTTTTTAGCTGCACCAGCCTTTAAAATTTTGAATGAGTCTTTAATTTTTTACCCGGATGATAAATTGTGATGCCTACCTGCATAATGAGTAGAAAGCTTTCCAGAGAGCTGGGAGGGACAGGAGGAGCCTGGAGGCCTTTGCAAATTAAGTTTTTTGTTTGTTTGTTTGTTTGTTTTTTGAGATGGAGTTTTGGAGTTTCGCTCTTGTTACCTAGGCTGGAGTGCAATGGCACGATCTCGGCTCACCACAACCTCCGCCTCCTGGGTTCAGGCAATTCTCCTGCCTCAGCCTCCTGAGTAGCTGGGATTACAGGCACGTGCCACCATGCCCAGCTAATTTTTTGTATTTTTAGTAGAGACGGGGTTTCACCATGTTGACCAGTAGGGTCTCGATCTCTTGACCTCGTGATCCACCCACCTTGGCCTCCCAAAGTGCTGGGATTACAGGCTTGAGCCACCGCGCCCGGCCGCAAATTAAGTTTTAACTCCCATTGACCTCTGAGTAAGAGAGCACTTACCCTGCATCATTGTATGCAAAGGGTACTGAGGACATCCTCAGTAAGCAGGGTCAGACCCAGCCCACACAGCTGAGCGGAGCAAACAGAAAACCAGTAGGGCTGGCCTTGGTAGTCACCTATCAAAACCAAAATTCCACATACTTAGAGGAATGTTTCTGGCACCTCCAGGATTGAAGAGTAACCAGTTTCATGGAGAAAAAGGAATGGGTGGGCCAAGGGGTGCCATACTTCTCAGCCCTGTCAAGCAAATACCAAGTGTCCAAGTAGTCTAGTGAAAAACCATAGATAGCATGTGCTCTGTGCCCCAGTTTCTTTTAAGTCAGATTATTGAGGTATCCTTTCCATGAGTTTTGGCAGTTGTATAATCACTACCACAGTCAAAATACAGAACATGTCCCTCTCCTCAAAATGTTTCCTCTTATCCTTTTGTAGTCAGCTTCCTTCCTTTTCTCTGCCAGTCACGATATTTTTCTTTATGCATATATTTGCCATTTCTAGAATGTCATGAAAATGAAGTTGTGTAATATGTAGTATTTTGAATGTGGCATCTTTCACTTAGTATAATACATTTGAGACTTATTCATGTCGTTATGTTTGTTAGTAGTTCATTGTTTTTTACTGGTGAGTAGTTGTTCATTTCTATAGAAAAAAACTCATGACTAAATCAGTCTAGGAAAGTAAACATTTACCTCAGGTGGGGTGTATATACATCCCGGTATGCCCGGAATGATCTGATTTATGCCTATTGTCCAAGCATAATTTTTAACTGTAACTTCTTTCACTCTCAAAAGTGTCCTAGTTTGGATGATAAATTCTACGATCACTCTAAACGAGGGCATGCCAAGATGTGATTATATTTCACTTGCTTTACAGTGCTGTCAGATTTGCCTTCCAGAACACCATAATTGTATATATTTATATTTCTTGTAAATATTATTGGTGTTAGTAGTAACAGCGTAATCTCATTTTGATTTTCACAGCAATATTCCCATTTTGCATTTGAGAAAACAGATTTGGAATGAAATAAATGACCTGCCAAAAATCATGAGCTAGAAAGTGATAAAAAAAACTGCATCATCTGTTTAATACATTCAGCCCTTAATCTCTCATATTAATTGGGAGGCATTACAGTGTATTGGTTATGAACGTATGCAATGGAGGCAGAATACCTGAGTTCCAGTGCAGACTCTTCACCTTATTTTGTCGTTTAATCTCTGGCAAATTATTTAAGCTTTTCATGCCTTTATTTTCTTAACTATAGAAAGAGGATAATATGTCTACAGTGCCTACACCTGGAATATGGTAAATTTTTGGTAAAGGCTAGGTGTTATTTTTAATACTTTTTTTTTTTTTGAAAATTTTTAAAGGGTTTCTTTTTACCTAAAAAAATGGATTAAAATGGAAGATGTAAAATATGGGAAGAGGAGCAAGAGAGTAGCTGAGTTTGCATGTTAAGCTGTGAGGGGCTGGGGAGGGCACAGCCAGGGAGAGGGGACCCCCGTCCTCTGGGCCCTGCCCTCACAGCTTGCTCTCCCCACACTCAGGCTGCCCCAGGGCATAGCAGGACAGAAGTTAAGTAGGAGAGACCAAACTCAAGGCTTCTTTGTTGTAGTTGGGTGGGTGTTTACGTGTGCAAATGTAGTAAGTCACTCCCCAGGGACATAAGGTGCCTGTCTGTGGATGACATAGGCGTGCCCCCACAGGATTGCTCAGTCCCAAGGGTGTCCATCACTCAGCCTCTGGTGACCCTGAGTCTCTGGGCAGGCCACAGGCTTTCACTTCTTCACTTTTGGCTTTCTTGAGGATGTCGCATTTTTTCCTGTTGGTGCGGCGGCACCTCTCGTCGATGCTAGTGATACATTCGTAGTGCCACACCTCCTCCATCTTCTCCACTGAGTAGACGGCTTCCACGTAGTGGCGGATGAGCCGCAGCCACTTGGGGTCCAGCTGCTTCTTGTTGCAAGCCCCGGAATGGTTGTACTGTAGTCAGAGTTTCTCGGCAGCGAATAGTTCGGGAAACAGGCAGACGAGGAGCTAGGCGGCAAAGTTGCCCATGGAGAGGCTCTGCTGCACGATCTCACGCACCTCCTTGTTGGATAGCAGGTAGGGAGAAGGCACTGGGAAGTCAGGCGAGGGGACCACCAGCTCATCCAGGGGGATCTTGCAAAAGTCCTTGCGGCTTCTCTCGGGGGGCAGCGGGGTCCCCTCAAACTCCTCCCGGAACCTCTCGGGGTTGATTGCATAGCTGGTCAGGTCTCTGCACTCAGGGCCTGGCACATGGACCTTGCGCTGCTGCTGGTAGGAGCGCCTCTGCCCCGTGTCCCGGCGCCGACAGCGCTCATCTAGTTTGCCCACGAACTCCAGGGTCCAGACATGGTCGTTTTTGGCGCTCGGGTAGAGCAGCTGCACATAGTGGCGGATGAGCTTGATGCGGGACGGGTCTAGCTGCTTCTTGCCCGGGGAGCCGCTGCAGTTGTACTGCTTGCGCAGGTTCCCGTGCGTGAAGAGCTCAGGGAACAGGTGCACCAGCAGGCGCGAGGCTAAGTTGCCGATGGACAAGCTGCTCTCGTAGATGCTCCGCTGCTGCTCCTTGCTGAGCAGGCAGTCGGCGCCAGGCACTTCGAAGTCGGGCTGGGGTATCTCCATTGTCCAAGTCGATGGGCACCAGCCAGATATTCTTGGATGCTAGCCCTCGAAGCTGTCCTCCACCTTGACCACTGAGATGTCGTCAGGCAGGCTGGAGGAGTCGTAGCAGGCATCGTTCGGGGGCTCGCCTTCGCTGCCCACGTCCAGCCCCAGGCCCTCGAGCTCGTGGTTGATGCGCTTGGCGCACTGCTGCAGCCAGGCTTCCTCCTCCTGCATGCCGGGGAAGTAGATCTCCGTGTAGTTGCGGATGATCTGCAGTCGCTGTGGGTCCAGCTCCTGCTTGCCGACATCCCTGTAGCAGCTGTACTGCTCACCCAGTTTGCGGTAGTCGAAGAGCTTGGGGAAAAGCCGGTGGAGGAGGAAGACGGCAAACTCGCCTGTCGAGGAGGCTTCGTCCAGGAACTAGGTGAGGTCCTCCGTGCCCACCACGTGATCTGAGGCGATGGTGCTGCTCCGGTCCAGAGACAGGGCCTCTTCCTGGTCTTTGCTGTCCAGGAAGTGGCTGGGGTCCACCTGCTTCGCCTCAAAGCAACTGGCGACCTGGCCACTGGACTGGCTGTCCTCCATTTCCCGCTGGGCTCCAGAAGCGGCTGAAGAAGTCGTTCAGCTGGGGCAAACACTCGGCCTGCCACACCGCCGTGTCCTTCACGGAGGGGTAGTAGACCTCCACATAGTTGCGGATGAGCTCCAGGTGCAGCGACTCCAGCTTGCGGTTGGCCGCAAAGCCACAGGCACTGCAGTCTCGGGAGAAGTCCACATCACTGAAGAGCTCAGGGAACAGCTGCACCAGCAGGCGGCAAGCCAGGTCCCCGCCTGACAGGCTCTGGTCCACGATCTGCTTGAGCTCTATGGCCGTGAGCTAGTACTCGGGCGAGGGGGTGGGCAGGTGGAATTTGGCCACCATCTCAGTGGGGCTCACCTGCTTCTTGATGCGGCTCACTTCAGGGAGAGCAGGTCCACCTTGCTGTGCAGCTGGGACATGTTGGATGTGAGGGTGTTGAGCATGTAGAACATCTTCTGGATCAGGAAGTAGATGTTGGGGTCGCTGTCAGTGGCTACCCCGGTGCTGCCACAGTCCCGCTTCTGTGGCTCATTCAGGAGCCGCAGTGGAGAGGGGCTGTGGCTGGCGTTTGCCTTCTCGAAGAGCTCGTACGTGTTTAGCAGGTCCCCCGAGGGAGGGTTCTTCTCCATGATCTTGTGTGAGATGCCATACAGAGGCTTCTTGTAGGAAGGGGTGGTGGCATCATTGCAGGGCTCCTCCTCGCCTGGCCATACAGAGCCCAGGCTCCTGCCCCTGCCGGCCGGCTCTCCGTTGCCTTGGCACGGCGAGCTGTTCTCGCGGTTCCGCATGCCTGCTAGGAGTGCCTCAGGGATCAGCCGCCACCTCTTCACGCTGGGGACAGAGTATAGCTGGCCATAGCTGACCAGCTGCTTTCGTTTGCTGGAGTCCTCGAAGGCAGTGAGGACGCTGTCCACAGAGTGCTTCTCAGAAGTCCTGGAATTCACCGAGCAGTCCAGAGCAGCATCTTCGGCTTGTGTCTCCACTTTCACAGTGTTATTTTTTAGAACTTTTTCTACATCTTCACTGAATTCAGTTGAGTTCATCTTCTATTTCACCATACAAGCCGTATTCCGTAATGGGGGCTGGACACATCTGGGACGCGGGTTCTGTACTTTGCCTGGCAGGCCCACGCCGAGTTTGGGCGCCACGTGGAGGGGAGGGCGCGGGGCCGGGGAGTGGGGGCCGCGCGCGGAGGGCCTGGCCAGGGCGGCCCCGGGAGGTGCTGGAGGCGGCGGCCGGGCGGGCACCGTGTGTTTTCCCCTCTCTTTGTGTGTGTCTGAGCGCTGCGCTCTCGTGTGACGTGACGGGACTCCGTGTGTCATTTCCACACAAGGACACAGGAGCCCCTGCTGCTGTGGAACCACAACCCCTCTGCCCCCACCTCCGGCCCGCCCCTCCCTCTTAGCGGGGCACATGCGGGACCAGCGGTGGCGCTCGGGTGCGCACTCTTTTAATGATACTATTAAATAACACCATTGTAGTTGAACTTTTCCCCTGGCAAAACCCTTTTTCCTCCCTATCCCAATATTTAAAAAAAAAAAAAAAAAAGCTGAAATATTTTGTGTTTTCTCTCTTCTAACTTAAAAAATTAGTAATTTATGTAATTATTATGAAGACTTTCAGTGTTTAAGAGGTGAAAGATTAATATGATCTGAGGAGAAATGAGAGTATGTCTGTGATATTTAGATGAATAGTTTAGTCTTGGTGTAGTAAATCAATTCCAAAAACTATTTCTTAGAAATCTGCATTTTTCAAATTTTATATGTATCTGTTAAAAATAAGATAGGATGTTGGCTAAGTTTGGGAATCATGAAATAATCTTGTGTGAGCTTCTTAGAGCCTTTTTAATATATTTTATTTCCAGGAAACAGTTAAACATACAGCATATCCAACCATACTTAAATAGAATAAAGCATCCGTTAAAATTCTTGGGAAATTCAGTGGTAGTGTTTTCCTATGAACACTTTAGGTAATGATTGTATAGCATGCTTTGCAAAGACCAGTAGAAGACCGGTGGCAGGAAAATCAAATAATTATTATGGTGATTTAGGCTTGAAGTTATCAGGCAGAAAAAAGATCTGAATGGATCTGTATATTTTGCAGAAAGGTTTTGTTGTGTTGTGTTGTGTTGTGTTGTGTGCTGTTTTTTGGAGACAGACCTCATTATGTTGCCTAGGCTGATACTGAACTCCTGGATTGCACAAGCAGTCATCCTGCCTCAGCCTCCCAAAGTGCTGGGATTACAGGCATGAGCCACTGTGCCCTGCCTGAAGGAAGATTTGAAAAGACTTAGTGATTTGTTAGAAAGGAGGAGAAAGGAGTCAAAATAACTCCCATGTTTCCAGTCTGAGAGAACTTTGCCAGTCATTTCAAATGTGATAACTAAGAAGGGCAGCAAGTTGGTTTGACATTGAAGAGAATTGTTTTAGATGTGTTGACTTGGACCTAGCAGTGGCTGACCAGGGGCCAAATACAAAGAAGTTAAGGAAGACCTGGGTCAAGAGAAATAACTGAAGCCATGAAAGTATATTTCCTTAATTTTAGTAGAGAGAGGAGTTGCTGGAGGAAAAGGAACCAGAAGAATGGTAAGGGAACGAGGAGAGTCAGGACAGCTGTGTCATATGAACAGAAAGAGTCCAGGAAGGGCCATGAAGTGACAAAAGAGCTAAATGGTGATGAAAAATGAGCAGTGTCAGTAGAGTTGGCTTGGCTGACTTTGATGAGCATCATCAGTGCTATAAAGGTTCCAATATATAGGTTTAATTTAAGATGCATTTTGTTTTTCAGATGAGAGAGCAAAATAAAAGCAAGATTACAAAGAGTTAATGAGAAAGTGGAAGCTAGAAAGCACTCATTGCAGAAATTTGGCAGGAAAGGGAAGCAGAGAAAGAATATAGGAGTTGATGGGGGGAATCTGATCTTGTTTGAAAGCAGAAGGGAGGAATAAGTTCAAAGGGAGAAATCAAAGATTTTTAAAAAGGATTTGTGGGAGCAAAGTCCAAACTGAGGTGAGAAAGCAAGAATTGAGAAAATTGGATGAAGTTGTCCTAATTTTGGAAAACTTAAAATAGATTCTTCTTTTGAAATACTACCTCCATGTATTGGCATTTCCACTTTTTTTTGTTTACTATAAGGGAGTTATATGACTAAGCCATGTTTTATAAGACAGTGATCTCATTAAGTTAAAAGTATTTACTTCTTCAGTAAATATTTTATAAAAATAATTCATGTTCATTGTAGAAAATAGAAAAACATGTTAAAATTATTTTTATAAAGTATTTACTGAAGAAGTAAATAAAATAAAAATAATTCATGTTCATTGTAGAAAATAGAAAAACATGTTAAGTAATGGGGGGAAAACACCCATGATCCCACCAGCAATAAATAATTTCTGTTAATGTTTTGATAGACCTTTTTTGAATGGACAGATCTTACCTATATCTCTTTTGAAAAACCAGGACCATACTGTTAAACTGGAGTGAGTCAAGGAATGCGCCACACTCTGAGATTGAATAATGAGTCCTTTATTTTAGCTGGCAACCGAGAGATGGCTAACACCCAAAATTCTCTCAGCCTCGAAGAAAGAGTTAGGGGGTTTTTTATACCCTAGTTTGAAAAGGGAGGGGGAACCTAGCTGAAGCAATTTTTTCTCAGAATCAGAGTAAGCAAAAAAGTTAAAAGGTAAACTAGGCCGGGCGTGGTGGCTCAGGCCTGTAATCCCAGCACTTTGGGAGGCCAAGGCAGGTGGATCATGAGGTCAAGAGATCGAGACCATCATGGTCAACATGGTGAAACCCCGTCTCTACTAAAAATACAAAAAATTAGCTGGGCATGGTGGCGTGTCCCTGTAATCCCAGCTACTCAGGAGGCTGAGGCAGGAGAATTGCCTGAACCCAGGAGGCAGAGGTTGCAGTGAGCCGAGATCACGCCATTGCACTCCAGCCTGGGTAACGAGCGAAACTCCATCTCAAAAAAAAAAAAAGGTAAACTACTACATGAGAAATAATACAGTACCAGGTGCAAGGGCTACAGCTGTCATAAAAAGACATAAAACTTATAGATATGGGGGCTCTGGGTACTCGACAGTACCTGCATTCCTGTGCTCTGCTGGTACTGCTTAACTCAGTCTCTTATCAGCAAATGCACTCCTGGATGTGCCTGGTGTCACCCTGCCCCATCTACATGCTACAGTTACTAATAATGAGGAGAATAACTAAAATGAAGAAGCTAAGATGGAGTCGGTCCTGCTCAAGAAGCTAACAAGAAGCCTCAACAGCTCTCAGCTAAGAAAGAGAGAGTCAGTTTAAGCTAACAAAAAGCAGATTATCACTATACTATGCATTTTAGTTTTCTGTTCTGCTTTTTAAAATACTATTGTTAGCCAGGTGGGATGTTTTGTGCCTATAGTCTTGGCTATTCTGGAGGCTGAAGTGGGAGAATCCCTTAAGCCCAGGAGTTTGAGGCTAGCCTGGGCAACATATGATACTATATCTGTTAAAAAAACAAACAAATGAAAAATACCATTGCTTTGGTTTCAAAGTACACTCCAGAGTTCATGTGTTGGAAACTTAATCCCCTATACAACAGTGTTTGAGAGATGGGACCTTTAAGAGGTGATTAGGTTATGAGGGCTCTGTCATGATTAGATTAATATTCTTATCACAAGAGCAGGTTCATATTGTGAAAGTGGGTTTCTTATCAAAGTAACTTTGGCCCTCTTGCTTTCTGTCATGCCCACTTGTCCTTCTACCTTCCACCATGGGTTGATGAAGCAAAAAGCCCCTTGCTAGATGTGGGCCCCTCAGTCTTGGACTTTCTAGCTTCCATAACTATACAAAATAAACCTCTGTTCTTTATAAATTACCCAGTCTCAGCTATTCTGTTGTAGTAGTGAAAAATGAACTAAGACAACCATTATTTTTGAATTTTCCTCCACTTCACAAAACAGTCTTTGAAAATAGTATTTTTAACATTCCATTGTAAGCACCAATCCCATTCAGATCAGCCTTGGCTTTCTCAGATCCGTTCTTATCACCTTCTTTTTTAACCTGATCTGTATTGCATTATGAAACATCAGAACTACAGATAATGCTATGGTTATTGAAAAATACTGCACATACTGAGAGTCTGGCAACTGAATTTAGGAGGAAGGAATCAGTATGTACAGGCCCTAAGGATTATCCCAGAAAAATCTTATGTTTACGTTCTCTTCCTCTTTCCTTCACTGAAATTCTTGAAGAAAAAAGTTCATGTTCATCTTTCCCTTTCATTTTTTTGCATGGTAGCTGCTTCTTGGGAAAAATTGTGATAATTTTTTTATGCGATCCATAAATCTCCTGGTAGGCCTTAGAAAAGAGGAAAAAGGTTACCTATGTTAGATGAAGGAAAGATGGTAGATAGCTTATAGCTTATGTTCATCTGTCCACCTATTGTTATCCCCTCAGAAAAATTAGTACTCTCATCTTATTTGGCTTGAATAAGCTTTTTATTCAGGATTGAAAATGTTTACTTGAAAACAAATTGGATTGAATTAATGAAAATAGAAATGTGGTTGAATGGCATGGATTCTACATCCTGTGATCTGCTATTAACTGTCTTTGGGTTAGTTACTTGACATCTCTGGGTTAAAACAAATAGCTAAAGCTTTACATTCTAAAACTCTTTAATGTCTTATGTATTGTATTACTGTAGTGGTTATAAACTGTTTTCAACCTCAAGATTCCTGAGAGATAACTGGATATACCCTTTGCCATAGTGGGAGTGACTGTGTAGTAGTGACTGAAGGAGAAAGTTTCTTTGTACACAGCTATGCTTTGATTTTCAAGAGGAGGAATGAAATTGCCTCATGAAATTACAGAGTTGGCTGGACGTGGTGGCTCACGCCTATAATCCCAGCACTTTGGGAGGCGGAGGCAGGTGGATCACAAGGTCAAGAGTTCGAGACCGCTTTTCCGCCGGTGACGACCTACCCACGAGAACATGCCTCTCGCAAAGGATCTCCTTCATCCCTCTCCAGAAGAGGAGAAGAAACACAAGAAGAAACGCCTGGTGCAGAGCCCCAATTCCTACTTCATGGATGTGAAATGTCCAGGATGCTATAAAATCACCACGGTCTTCAGCCATGCACAAACGGTAGTTTTGCGTGTTGGCTGCTCCACTGTCCTCTGCCAGCCTACAGGAGGAAAAGCAGGGCTTACAGAAGGATGTTCTTTCAGGAAGAAGCAGCACTAAAAGCAGTCTGATCAAGATGAGTGGGAAACCATCTCAGTAAACAAATTTTGGATTTAAAAAAAAAAAAGAGTTCAAGACCATCCTGGTCAACATGGTGAAACCCCGTCTCTACTAAAAGTACAAAAAATTAGCTGGGCATGGTGGCGCGTGCCTGTAATCCCAGCTACTCGGGAGGCTGAGGCAGGAGAATTGCCTGAACCCAGGAGGCAGAGGTTGCAGTGAGCCAAGATCACGCCATTGTACTCCAGCCTGGGTAACAAGAGCGAAACTCCGTCTCAAAAAAAAAAAAAAATATTACAGAGTTAAACACTATGTAAATTATAAAATATGTAGTATATTAATGGAAAAAGAAAGCTTAACTTGATCTTGAGCTGTAACTTAAGGTATTACAAACAAAAGTCTAGACATGTTCCATTCCTGTATGATGAATTTTTCTCATTATTGCAAGTAAATACAGAGTATGTCAACATTTAGAGCTGTTTAATCTTTTTTTTTTTTTTTTTTTGAGACAGCGTTTTGCTCTTGTCGCCCTGGTTGGAGTACAGTGGCTCACTGCAACCTCTGCCTCCCATGTTCAAGTGATTCTCCTGCCTCAGCCTTCCAAGTAGCTGGGATTACAGGCTTGTGCCACCATGCTCAGCTAATTTTGTGTTTTTAGTAGAGAGGGGTTTCACCATATTGGTCAGGCTGGTCTCGAACTACTGACCTCAAGTGATCCAACCGCCTCCGCCTCCCAAAGTGCTAGGATTACAGGCGTGAGCCATCATGCCCAGCCTAGAGCTGTTAAATCTTTTGATTTGGCAGCCATTATAGTAGATTATATAAAAAGATCACTTTTCATTTTTCTGGTAGGTGATAGCTACTATGTAAAGAGAATTTCTCTCTGCAGTTCCTTCTACATGTTTCTGTTTTTCTGTCTTCTCAGGATGTCAGGATGATACCTTAGCCAACACTATTATATTTATTTAAGAAAATACGCACTATATCTAATATTCAGGATAGTTATGTACAGTTAGTATATTGACCCCTTAATCATTTATTCTCTTAAGACCTTATTTCTTTGGTTCCTTTTTTTTTTTTTTTTTTTTTTTTTTTTTTTTTTTTTTTTCATTTAAAGACTATCATTTCCAGTTTCTTTAATCACTGTCTTCACCCCTTAATACCATTTCAGATTGTTCACTTTTTTGTATATTATCAAATAGCAGTTTGAAAGCTCATAGAGGACTGGACCATTGCTTTAAACTAGTTTCAGTTGCATTGTCAAATACTCTTGGTGGAAAAGGAATAATCCTATGTTGTTGCTCCAAGAAAGGTGCCACCAAATACATGAGATAAGAAACAAAATGGAATTTGTAATGTATAAATTCTTTGCAATGAGACTTTACCATTACAGTTTTGATTTCCTTCACTCTGTTTAAAGCTTTATTGAAGTATAATTTATATACCATAAAATTCACCTGTTTTAAATGCACAAAAATGTAGTTTACTGATTGTAAGCATATTGTAAGTATACACAGAATTGTGCAATTGTAAACCCCAATATAATGTTAGAATATTTCCATCATCCCAGAGAGAAACCTTGTGCCTATCTATATATACAATTATTACCACTTCTATCCTAGCCTAACACACCTACCCATCTGCTTTCTACCTCTATAAATTTTATTTTTATAGACATTTTCATTTAAATTGAATCAAGTAATATATGGTCTTTTATGTTTGGCTTCTTTCACTTAGCACACTACTCACACATGTTGTAGATGTATTGATACTTCATTCTTTTTGGGGGGGTGGGTGGGCAGGGATGAGGTTTCATTCCTGTCACCCAGACTGGAGAGTGCAATGGTTATGGGTTCACTGCAACCTCTGCCTCCCGGGTTCAAGTGATTCTCCTGCCTCAGCCTCCCAAGTAGCTGGGATTACAGGCATGTGCCACCACTCCCAGCTTTTTTTTTTTTTTTTTTTTTTCTATTGTTAGTCAAGATGGGGTTTCACCATGTTGGCCAGGCTGGTTTCAAACTCATGACCTCAGGTGATCTGCCTGTCTTGGACTCTCAAAGTGTTGGGATTACAGGCGTGAGCCACCACACCTGGCCACTTCATTCCTTTTTGTTTCTGAATAATATTTCATACAGATTTACCACATTTCATTTATTCAGCAGTTGAGGGACATTTGGGCTGTTTTTTTGCTTTTTGACTATTCTGAATAATGTTATAACATTTGCATACATATCTTTGTGGGGACATTACGTTTTTGTTTCTTTTGGATTTTTATGTAGAAGTAGAGTTGCTGGGTCATATGATAAATCTGTATTTAATATTTTAAGAGCTGGGTGCAGTGGCTTCCACCTATAATCTCAGCACTTTGGGAGGCCGAGGCAGGCAAATCATGAGGTCAGGAGTTTAAGACCAGCCTAACCAACATGGTGAAATCCCATCTCTACTAAAGATACAAAAATTTGCTGGGCATGGTAACACACATCTGTAATCCCAGCTACTCAGGTGGCTGAGGCAAGAGAACCAGGGAGGTGGAGTTTGCAGCAAGTTGAGATCGCACCACTGCACTCCAGCCTGAGCAACAAAGTGAGACTCCGTCTCAAAAAAAAAAAAGTTAAGAAACTGCTATGTTATTTTCCGAAGTTCGAATGTATTTTTATATTTACTTAGTAATGCATGAGAGATCCAGTTCTTCCATGTCTTTCTCAACATTGTTACTGTCTTTTTTAATATAGCCATTGTACTGATTATGAAGCATTATCTCATTGCTTGTGCAACAGGTTTGCAAGTAGTTTTGACTTGCATTTTATAATGACTAATGATGTAAAGTCTTTCATTCTTAAGTTTTAGAAAACTATTTTAGCCTATGAAGAAATAAACATGTTTGCCATGTGAAAGAGGAGCAGACTATCCATAATCATATGTTATTATCTAGAGGAAAAAATAACTGTATAGATTTTTTAAAAGCACATACAGGTTGAGTATTCCAAATCTAAAAATCCAAATCTGAAATGGTCCAAAATCCAAGGGTTTTTGAGCACTGAAACTTCTTGAGCATGCAAAGGGAATGCTTATTGAAGCATTTGGCATTTGGGATTTGGGATGTGTAACCAGTATATAATGTACATATTTCAAAATCTGAAAAAATAAAACCTCCAAAACACTTCTGGTTCCAAGCATTTCAGGATTTCTGGTAAGTGATACTCAGCCTTGTATGTACACACACACACACACACACACACACACACACACACATTTGGTTGAGTATCCCTGTATGTACATATATATACATATACACACATATGTGTGTGTTGCTTATTTTATATTTGTATTAGATTATTTTTATTATAATGAAATCTTAGTATGTTCCCCTGGCTGGTCTTGAACTCTTGCACTCAAGCAATCCTCCTACCTTGTCAGCCTACTAAAGTGCTGGGATTACAGGGGTGAGCCACTGCACCTGGCCTGCTTTTTAAAAGTTAATATTTGTGGCCAGGTACAGTGGCTCACACCTATAATACTAGCACTTTGGGAGGCCAAGGTGGGTAGATCACTTGAAGTTAGGAGCTCAAGACCAGCCTAACCAACATGGTGAAACCCCATCTCAACTAGAAATAGAAAAATTAACAAGGTGTGGTGGCGGGCACCTATAGTCCCACTGAGGCAAGAGAATTGCCTGATCAAGGGAGGCGGGAGGTTGCAGCAAGCTGAAATTGCACCACTGCACTCCAGCCTGGGTGACAGAGCAAATTAAGGGAGAAAAAAAGTTAATATTTGCTTGATACATATTTTTCCCTTCCTTTTACTTTCTACATGCCTATATCATTATTTTTGAAGTGAGTTTCTTGTGGACAGCATATAGTTAGGTCATGATTCTAAATTTACTCTGTCAATCTCTGACTTTTAATTAAATGACTTTTAGACCATTTACATATAATGCAGTTATCAGTATGTCAGAGCTTACGCTTAAGTCTATCACTTTATTTTTTGTTTTCTATTCTCTCTTGTTTGGTTTCCCTGGTTTTGTTTGTTTGTTATTTTGTTTTGTTTGCCTTTCTCCAGGTTACTTAAACACATTTCTCATTCCATTTTGATTTATCTGTAGTGTTGTTGAGTATGATTCTTGGTACTGCCTTTTCAGTGGTAGCTCTAGTTACTGCATTGTACATACCTAACACAATCTACTGATGTGGTCATTTTATCAGTTTGAGTGAAATGTAGAAATTTTACTTTTTATGTCCCTTTACCTTCCACTACTTATCCTATAAAAGTTTTAGTTTGTTTACTGTGTTTTGAACAACATCAGATAGGGTTATAATTTTTACTTCAATAATTAAACATGGCCGGGCACGGTGGCTCAAGCCTGTAATCCCAGCACTTTGGGAGGCCGAGGCGGGTGGATCACGAGGTCAAGAGATCGAAACCATCCTGGTCAACATGGTGAAACTCCGTCTCTACTAAAAATACTAAAAATTAGCTGGGCATGGTGGCGTGTGCCTGTAATCCCGGCTACTCAGGAGGCTGAGGCAGGAGAATTGCCTGAACCCAGGAGACGGAGGTTGCGGTGAGCCGAGATCGCGCCATTGCACTCCAGCCTGGGCAACAAGAGCGAAACTCCATCTCAAAAAAAAAAAAAAAAAAAAGTTCCTCTCTTCCTTTCTCCGCCATCGTGGTGTGTGCTTTACTCCGTTTCTCGCCATGTCTTCTCACAAGACTTTCAGGATTAAGTGATTCCTGGCCAAGAAACAAAAGCAAAATTGTCCCATTCCCCAGTGGCTTCAGATGAAAACTGGTAATAAAATCAGGTACAACTCCAAAAGGAGACACTGGAGAAGAACCAAGCTTGGTCTGTAAGAAATCACACATGCGATGGCACACATATTCATGCTGTCCGAAGGTCACAATCGAGTGTTACTAAACCAAGCTATCGGGAGACGTTTGAATAGATTCCTTTCTGTATCTGTTAGGAAGGCATTAGTTAGTACAACCCACAGTGCTTCCATTATTCATGTTTAAAAAAAAAAAAAGGTTTTGGTTGCCTGGGTTCAGTAATAAATATGTGAGACCTTTCACTTCTAAAAAAAAAAAAAAAAAAAAAAAAAATTAAACATAATTTGGAAAACTCAAGAATGAAAGTCTGTTGCGTTTTCCTATATTTTTGCACCATTTTCTGTCTCCCTGCTATTCCAAGATTCCTCCTTCCATCATTTGTTTGTTTGTTTGTTTTGTTTGGCTAAAGAGAACTTCCTGTAATCATTGTTTTAGGGTAGATCTGCTGGTAACAAATTCTCTTAATTTTCTTTCATTTGAGATTGTCATAGTTTTCTCTTCATTACTGAAGGCTATCTTTTCTGCGCATAGGAATCTGGGTGGACAGTTATTTTCTTATAGCACTCGAAAACTTTGCCATTCCTTCTAACTCTTCTCCACTTGTCTTCATTTCCTCTGTAATGAACACCAGGTATTTATTATAAATTAATTTCATTATTGTGGATACTTCTTCCTTACTCTGCTACTGTACTCTGATGTAGATCAGTTTTCCACTTCTTCTGGTGCACAGCTTTCATCTTGGGATCTTCTTTCATAATCATCCTAGGAAATTCCTCCCATATTTCTTATCTTTCTGGGTTTTTTTTTTATTTATCCTTCTCTTACTGCTTACTGTGAGTAAATTTTTGGGAACTTCGCATATCTGAAGATAATCTTTCTCCTACCCTCATACTTGATTGATAATTTGGTTGGAAACAAAATTTTAGGTTACCTGAGAATTTTGAAGGCTTTGCTCTATATCTGTCATTTTTACATGACCACGTTTGGATTTTAGGATTTATTTTTTATTTTATTTGTTTGTATATTTTTACCTTCTCTACCTTCCCTAATGCTCTGAAATTTAACAATGATGTGCCTTGTAGGCCTGTTTTCATACATTAAGATACCCTTTTCATCAAGAAATTTATGTCCGTCAACCTTGTACAGTTTTCTTAAATTATCTATTTGATTTGATTTCTCTTTTACTGTCCTGTACTCTTTCTAAAGTTCTTTTTATTTGGATGTTGGTCCCTCTAAGCCAGGCTTGTGATTTTTTTTCTTTTGTTCCTGTGTTCTGGGAGATAGCTTGAGGTTTCTCTTCCAACTTCTGTTGAGTTTTTTGCTATCTTTACTATTTTTAATTTTTAGGAGTATTCTTGTTGAGGTTTTTTTGGTCTCACTTTTGTTTTGTGGATGCAATTATTCTTTCAAAGATTTTTTTAAAGTTAGGTTTATTGGCCAGGCACAGTAGCTCACACTTGTAATCGTAGCACTTTGGGAGGCTGAGGCGGGTGAATCACGAGGTCAGGAGTTCAAGACCAGCCTGGCCAACACGGTGAAACCCTGTCTGTACTTAAAAAATACAAAAATTAGCATGTACCAGTAATCCCAGCTATTTGGGAGGCTGAGGCAGTAGAACTGCTTGAATGCAGGAGGTGGAGGTTGCAGTGAGTTGAGATCGCAGTACTGGACTCCAGCCTTGGCAACAGAGCAAGACTCTGTCTCAAAAAGAAAAGATTTACTGAAGTACAATTTACATACAATAAAAATCTACCCGTTTTAGTGTATGGCTCTGTTAGTTTTGATAATTAGGTAACCACCACCTTAGTTGACAAACAGAATAGTTCTTTGGAAACTGACCACCCTTGATGTTCTTTGGAAACTGACCACCATTGATGTTAGTATTTTAGGGGGAAGTAAGCGTGTGTGTGTGTGTTTGTGTGTCCCTATAGGGCTGGTCAGAGTTTCTGAGGAAGTATCCTTTGCACTCTAAGCCTGGTTGCAAGCCTCTGTGAGGCAAGTGGTAGAAACAAATTTAGCAGTCTCAACATTTAGTATGTAAACTTTCAGTTGATTTCCCTTTTTAGAATATGTTCCTAGGCTGGCTGTGGTGGCTCACACCTGTAATCCCAAAACTTGGGCAGGCTGAGGTGCGTAAATCACTTGAGGTCAGGAGTTCGAGACCAGCCTGACCAATATGTTGAAACCCTGTCTCTACTAAAAATACAAAAATTGGCCAGAAATGGTGACAGGAGCCGGTAATCTCAGCTACTGAGGTTTAGGCAGGAGAATCACTGGAACCCAGGAGGTGGAGGTTGCACTGAGCCAAGATCGCACCACGGGACTTTAGCCTGGGCAATAGAGTGAGACTCCATTTCAAAAAAAAAAAAAAAAAAAAAAATATATATATATATATATTCCTCCCAAGGACTCTGTTTTACATTTCTACAGAATAAAACTCCAGTTTTTTTTACTGGAATGGGGAAGATAATCTAGTAAGCCAACTCTATCTTAAATGGATATTCAATCTGTCTAGTTGTTCTTAGGATTACTTTTATCTCTACTTCTTGATGTCCTTGGTATTGCCATTTCCTTAACTTTTGGGGGATTCTGCATTTCACTTTCCTTATTGCAGATTTAGGATCTGGCTTTCTCAGATCTGCCAAGTCAGTTACCATGTTGATTGATTGATTAATTGATTGATTGAGCTGGAGTCTTGCTGTGTCACTCAGGCTGGGATTACAGGTGGCTGCCACCACACCCTGCTAATTTTTGTATTTTTAGTAGAGACGGGGTTTTACAATGTTGGGCAGGCTGGTCTCGAACTGCTGACCTCAGGTGATCTGCCCGCCTCCGCCTCCCAAATTGCTTGGATTACAGGTGTGAGGCACCGCACCTAACCGACTTACCACTTTTAGCTTTGCAGTTTCCAAAATGTTGCCATCACCTGATCTTCTTTGTCCTCATGGGTTTTATATCTTTACAAACCTTTTGTTGTCATTTTAATGGAGTTTCAGGGAAGGTTAGAGGTAATTGCATGTGTTCAATCCATTATCTTTTTAACTAAAAGTCCCTTTTTTGGGGAAAAAAAGCTTACATTGTAGCATTGTGGACAAGATCCTTTATGATCTAACCTCTCTGGCCTCATTTCTCATTCTATGGCAAGTGGCCCCCAACCTAAGCTCCAGCCACAGGTCTCTACTTAAGAGATTGCCAAACAAACCATGTTGCATCATGCCTTTCAGTTCTGCACATGCTATTTTCTCAGGGTGCAGTTTCTCCTTTAAGACTCTTCTTGTTTAAACTTTGCTGATTTATGGATGTCCTTCTGTCACGGTACTTACTATATTATTGCAGTTATTTATCTGCTTTTCAGAAAATCTTACTCTGCAGGTTTCTTAACCTGGAGTACATGTGGAAGTGTTGTGCATTGATTCACTATAAGAAATCTTAGAAAATGCTGAAATTATTTGTAAAATTTTATGTATATGTTCATATTTTTGGAGAATGCGTCAAATATTTGTGGAGCTTTTTAAAAATCTAATTGCTTTGGGCTCAACTGCAGAGAGACGTACTGAGTTATAGTCTCTTAAGTTTAGGCCTACAAAAATGTATTTTTTAAAAGTCTCCTTAATGATTCTTTAGAACAGGATCTCTGAGCATCATCTACATTATTGCCAGGGCCCGGCAGTTAGTAGATGTTTTAAAAAAAGAATAAGGGAGGAGTTTATATTCAGGGCATGACCTAAAATTTCCAGTGTGAAACCGGAGTGCAAGTGAGGAAATCACAAATTTCCTGTTATATAAATTAAGTCATAGCATTTATTTCCATCACTACCTCCTCTTTAGACCCTCTTTAGATATAACTAATAAAATAGGAGAGCATAGATTGTTTTTTCCAAAGGTAGAAGAGAGCTTTGGAGAGCTGTCTATAAAAATTAAATAAGAATTTAAGGATTAGCCATAGGACAAGACAGCTGTATGTAGTCCAATTTTGGTTCTTTTTGTTGCTTAGGGTTGTATTTGACCCAGTGATTTGATTACAGTTTTAGGTTTCTGTACATTTGGATGTCATAGATATCACTATTGTATAGACCTGATTTCGTAACCTGTACATTTAATAAATGGCTTGTGACATGGAAAATGGGGAGACTGATGTGTTGCTTTGGCAAAAAAAGAAAAAAAAATACAATTTTTTTTTTTTTTTGAGACGGAGTTTCGCTCTTGTTACCCAGGCTGGAGTGCAATGGCACGATCTCGGCTCACCGCAACCTCCGCCTCCTGGGTTCAGGCAATTCTCCTGCCTCAGCCTCCTGAGTAGCTGGGATTACAGGCACACGCCACCATGCCCAGCTAATTTTTTGTATTTTTAGTAGAGACGGGGTTTCACCATGTTGACCAGGATGGTCTCGATCTCTTGACCTCGTGATCCACCCGCCTCAGCCTCCCAAAGTGCTGGGATTGCAGGCTTGAGCCACCGCGCCCGGCTTAAAAAAATACAATATTATTTTAACTGGTTCCAACTAAAGAATGAGGTTAGGCTGGGCACGGCGGCAAATGCCTGTAATCCCAGCACTTAGGGAGGCCGGGGCAGATGGATTAACTGTGGTCAGGAGTTCAAGATTAGCCTGACCAACATGGTGAAACCCCATTTCTGCTAAAAAAAAAAAAAAAAAAAAATTAGCTGGGCATGGTGGCACATGCCTATAATCTATAATCCCATCTACTTGGGAGGCTGAGGCAGAATTGTTTGAACCCAGGAGATAGAGGTTGCAGTAAGCCAAGATCGTGCCATTGCATTCTAGCCCTGGCAACGAGAGCAAAACTCTATTTAAAAAAAAAAGAAGAAAAAGAAGGAAGACAGAAAGATCTTTAATTTCCTGGAATTCCTTGCCTTGTGCTTCCTCCATGTTTAAGGTTTTAAAAAATGTGGAGGCTGGACGCAGTGTCTCACGCCTATAATCCCAGCTCTTAGGAAAGCAGAGGCAGAAAGATAGCTTGAACCCAGGAGTTTGAGACCTGCCTGGGCAGTATATTGAGACCCCATTCTTCACAAAAGGGAAAAAAAAGACAAAAAATAAAGTGTAAAAAATGTGTAGATTAAAGTGATGTCCTCTGCCTTTTTTATATAGCATGGTGCTGTTATTGTATGTTTGTATGTATGTTAAAAAGGATCAGGCTTGGACCAGACACAGTGGCTCACACCAGACTCGGTAGCTCACACCTGTAATGCCAGCCCTTTGGGAGGCCGAGGCAGGCAGATCACAAGGTCAGGAGTTTGAGATCAGCCTGGCCAACACAGTGAAACTCTGTATCTACTAAAAATTCAAACATTAGCCAGGTATGGTAGCATGCGCCTGTAGTCCCAGCTACATGGGAGACTGAGACATGGGAATCGCTTGAACTCAGGAGGCAGAGGTTGCAGTGAACTGAGACCATGCCATTGCACTCCAGCCTGGGTGACAGAGTGCGATTCTGTCCTTAAAAAAAAAAAATGATTAGGCTCTTGATGCTTTTTTAATTTTCTATTTTATTTTTTTGTCTAGGTACTTAAGAGATTATGGCATCGGAAACCCACAATGTTAAAAAACGGAACTTTTGTAATAAGATTGAGGGTCATTTCATTGATCTTCCTAGAAAAAAGATCTCTAATTTCACTAATAAGAACATGAAGGAGGTAAGTCCATGGTTTCTAGAAAACAGGTAAGACAATTTAAACTGTCAGGTCTCTAGATATCTCTAGTTGAATTGTGTAAACAATGGGAGGATAATAATTCTGCTTAATCTCCCAGAATTAAGTTGAATTGGTGAAGTATAACCATGATATTTCTTTTTTTTTTTTTTTTTTTAAGGTATTAACCATTATATTTCTATAAGCTCTAAAAAGTTTTTAGTTAGGCTGGGCATGGTGGCTTATGCCTGTAATCCCAGTGCTTTGGGAGGCCGAGGCAGGTGAATCACGAGGTCAGGAGTTCGAGACCAGCCTGACCAACATGGTCCAAACCCTGTCTCCACTAAAAATACAAAAATTAGCTGAGTGTGGTGGTGGATGCCTGTAATCCCAGCTACTCGGGAGGCTGAGGCAGGAAAATTGCTTGAATCCAGGAGGCACTGGTTGCAGTGAGCCAAGATCATGCCATTGCACTCCAGCCTGGGTGACAGAGTGAGACTCTGTCTCAAAAAGAGAAAAAAGAATTAACAGAGCATAGCGGTCGGCCCCTGTAATCCCAGTCACTTGGGAAACTGAGGGAAGAGAATTCACTTGAACCTGGGAGGCAGAGGTTGCAGTGAGCTTAGATCACGCCATCACACTCCAGCCTCGGTGATGAGAGCAAAACTCCATCTCAAAAAAAAAAAAGTCTTTAGTTAGTATACTGTTTTGATATGATATAATATAAATATTTTAGTTTAAGATGAATTTCAGAGGTACTTTCTGTTTACTACTGTGAGGGTCATTAGCACACTATACTTTCTTTTAAACCACATTCAGGCCAGGCGTGGTGGCTCACGCCTATAATCCCAGCACTTTGGAAGACTGAGGCAGGAGAATTGCTTGAGCCCAGGAGTTCAAGCCCAGCCTGGGCAACATAGTGAGACTCCATCTCTACCAAAAAAAAAAAAAATACGTATATATATTTTTCGAAATGGACTTTCGCTCTTGTTGCCCAGGCTGGAGTGCAATGGTGTGATCTCGGCTCACTGCAGCCTCTGCCTCCCGGGTTCAAGTGATTCTCCTGCCTCAGCCTCCTGAGTAGCTGGGATTACAGGCATGCGCCACCACACCTGGCTAATTTTATATTTTTAGTAGAGACGGGGTTTCTCCATGATGGTCAGGCTAGTCTCAAGCTCCCAACCTCAGGTGATCTCCCTGCCTCGGCCTTCCGAAGTGCTGGGATTACAGGCATCAGCCACTGTGCCTGGCCAAAAATAAATAAATAAATATATTTATTTATGTATTCATTTTAATTATCTATCTATCTATCTATCTATCTATATATATATATATATGTATATGTATATATATAAAATTAACTGGGTGTGGTGGCCTGCACCTATAGTCCTAGCTACTGGGGAGGCTGAGGTAGGAAGATTACTTGAGCCCAGGGCATTGAGATTGCATTGAGCTATGTTCATACCACTGTACTTCATTCTGGGTGATAAAGGGAGATCCTGTCTCTAAAATAACAACAGAAACAACAACAAAAAAGATTAAAATTTAACTTACTTAATAAGCATCCTTTAAGTTGCAGTATAATTTGCGACTAGCAGTGTGGAAAATAGGGAGGTGGATATTGTATTAGTCAGTTTTCATTCTGCTGAGAAAAACATACCTGACACTGGATTATCTCTAAAAAAAGAGATTTAATGGACTCACAGTTCCACATGGCTGGAAAAGCCTCACAATCATGTCAAAAGGCGAAAGGCCCATCTTACATGGCAGCAGACAAGAGAATGAGAACCAAGCAGAAGGGGTTTCCCCTTACAAAACCATCAGATCTCGTGAGACTTAGTCACTACCATGAGAACAGTATTGGGGAAACCACCCCCATGATTCAGTTACCTCCCACTGGGTCCCTCCCACAACACGTGGGAATTATGGGAACTACAATTCAAGATGTGATTTAGATGGGGACACAGCCAAACCGTATCAGATACGTTGCTTTGCCAAAAATAACTACATATGATGTTGTTGTGTGTTGATTTAGACTACAGAATTAGAATAGAGAAAACGTTAATCTGAAAAACTTAACCTGTTGAATTTTAGATTTGTTGATATCACAAAATTTATATAACTATTAAAGGACTTAAATATGCCTCAACTGTAAAGTACAGTGAGTTCTGAGTTCCTCTTCAGAGACCAGTATGTCAGTATGTTTAGCTTCCTTATTCTTTGTTCTTCATTTTAAAGTTTAACATCCTCGGCCAGGTGCTGTGGCTCACATCTGTAATCCCAGCATTTCAGGAGGCGGAGGCAGGTAGATCACAAGGTCAAGAGATCAAGACCATCCTGGCCAACATGGTGAAATCCCATCTCTACTAAAAATACAAAAAATTAACTGGGCATGGTGATGCACACCTGTAGTCCCAGTGACACAGGAGGCTGAGGCAGGAGAATCGCTGGGAAGTGGAGGTTGTAGGGAGCCAAGATCTCACCACTGCACACCAGCCTGGGCAACAGAGCCAGACTCTATCTCAAAAAAAAAAAAAAGAAAAAGAAAAAGAAAAAAAAATGTTTAACTTCCTCGTTCTTTACACCTCCTTGCCCCTAGTTTCAGTAAACAACCCCCTTCTCACCTGTATACTCACATATTTAGAGTCCTTAGTCATCCTTAGTCACCTGCTCTGTCCTTAGTCATCCTTAGTCACCTGCTCTGTAACCACCCTTCCCACTGAAACTGCTCACCCCATCACTCCAGCTCATATTCCTGTTTTCTTTAAAGTAGCCAATTGGAATTAGCTTAGACTGTTCAGTTCAACCCTAGCCAGTAGGGGAGTGACACAGCAGTAGGGACTAGCTACATTAGGGGTAAGAAACGCTTCCCCTCCCTTGCCCGGTGTGCTTTTGTGATCACACCAGGCATGAGTGGCACCCTTGGGCAGAAGTAAATTGCCTTGTTGAGAAAGCTTTTTGTTGGAGTGCTGATTCTTCTTTGAGGCACCAAGCATTTGTTTCTAACATCAACTGTCTACTTTCATTTTTCAGGTTAAGAAATCTCCAAAACATTTGGCTGCTTACATAAATAGGTAAGAGTTTCTTTAAAGATTGTGGGAAACAACAAATATGAAAGCTGGGTAAGGATGATCCAGCTTTTTCTTTTTCCTTTTTCCTAAGGATGACCAAAGGGAAAAGATAAGTATTCTCTTTTATCATAATAATAATTAACTTACTGTCAAACAGCTGCACTGATAAACACATCAATATTGTGTCTGCTCCTTACAACAGTCCTACTCTATAGATATCATTACCCCTAACAGTTGATGAGAAAACTTAAGATCAGAGATTTTAAGTTAAGTGATTTGTTCAGAATCATTTAGCTAGAAAGTGGTAAGAATGACATTCATTTCTCAGATCCCCTTAACTCTAAAGGCACTTTCTATAAAACCACTGGTTCTCAAAGTGTGATTTGAGGACCTGGAGGTCCCTGAGGACTATTCATTTTTCATAGCAATACCAAGACATTGTCTTCATTTTCATTCTCTTGTTTGAGGGTACAGTATAAGTTTTCAAGAAGCTATATGCCGTTTGATATCACAATAGACTGAATGGAGAAGCAGAAATGAAAACTCAGCTGTCTTTTGTTAAACCAGATATTAGAGATAAATAAAAATGTAAAACAGTGCCATCCTTCTCAGTTTTTAAAAAATTATTTTAGAAAATATGGGGTTTTCCCGTCTCTACTAAAAATACAAAAAGTTAGCTGGGCATGGTGGTGCGTGCCTGTAATCCCAGCTACTTAGGAGGCTGAGGCAGGAGAATTGCCTGAGCCCAGGAGGCGGAGGTTGCGGTGAGCCGAGATCGCGCCATTGCACTCCAGCCTGGGTAACAAGAGCGAAACTCCGTCTCAAAAAAAAAAAAAAAAGAAAATATGGGGTTTTAGTAAAATGTTTCATGTTAATATGTAATTAGTCTATTTTTTTAATGAATTAACAAATTCTAAAGTTTGTTTTAGTTTTTACACGGTAAATATCAATAGATAGTATTCACATAAAAAATTATTTTGGCCAGGCGTGGTGGCTTATGCCTGTAATCCCAACACTTTGGGAGGCCGAGGCCAGTAAGGTCAAGAGATTGAGACCATCCTTGCCAACATGGTGAAACCCTGTCTCTACTAAATATACAAATAATAGCTGGACGTGGTGGTACACATCCGTAGTCCTAGCTACTCAGGAGGCTGAGGTATCACTTGAACCTCAATGAGGCTGAGAATCACTTGAACCTGGGAGGCAGAGGTTGCAGTGAACTGAGATAGCACCACTGCACTCCCATCCTGGCAACAGAGCAAGACCCCATCTCAAAAAATATATTATTCAAAAATGGGCGAAGGATATGAACAGATACTTTACAAAAGAAGACATACAGGAGGCCAACAAACATATGAAAAAATGCTCATCATCACTGGTCATCAGAGAAATGCAAATCAAAACCACATTGAGATACCATCTCACACCAGTTAGAATGGCGATCATTAAAAAATTGGGAAACAACAGATGCTGGAGAGGATGTGGAGAATTAGGAACACTTTTACACTGTTGGTGGGAATGTAAATTAATTCAACCATTGTGGAAGACAGTGTGGCGATTCCTTAAGGACCTAAAAATAGAAATCCCATTTGACCCAGCAATCCCATTACTGGGTATATATCCAAAGGATTATAAATCATTCTACTACAAGGACACGTGCACACGAATGTTCATTGCAGCACTGTTTACAATAGCAAAGACCTGGAACCAACCCAGATGCCCAACGATGATAGACTGGATAGGGAAAATGTGGTACATATACACCATGGAATATTATGTAGCCATCAAAAACGATGAGTTCACGTCCTTTGTAGGGACATGGATGAACCTGGAAACCATCATTCTCAGCAAACTGACACAAGAGCAGAAAATCAAACACCGTATATTCTCGCTCATAGGCGGGTGTTGAACAATGAGAACACATGGACACAGGGAGGGGAGCACTACACACTGGGGTCCGTTGGGGGGAAATGGGGGAGGGGCGGGGGGGTGGGGAGGTGGGAAGAGATAGCATGGGGAGAAATGACAGATACAGGTGAGGGGACGGAAGGCAGCAAAGCACACTGCCATGTGTGTACCTATGCAACAATCTTGCATGTTCATCACATGTACCCCAAAACCTAAAATGCAATAAAAAAAAAATTAATTAAAAAAAAATATATATATATATATATTACTTTGAGTTATTAACAGCTTTTAAGAGTGCAAAGCATCCTGACACTAAAACATTTAAGAACCACTATATTAAACCATGAGGTTTCTTGTATTGTGTTCTGTGTTACTCAAATAAATTAATATACTTCAGCTTAATTAAAATAAACTTTAAAATATTCAAGCTTGCAATCTATTTGCCACTTTGTTAGATTAGGTGTCTAGAAAGTGTTATCATTTTCTTACTCCCAGAATGGCCTTTAATCATTCATTTTTAGAAGCATCTAGTTATTATGTCTTGCCTTCATTTTTATTTGGTATAAAATGTCATCCTTTGATTTGGTAAAAGCATCTAGTTATTATGTCTGCTTTCATTTTTATTTGATATAAAATGTCTTTCCGATAATTTGTACTTTTCCTTTTACTTTCCTCTTCAAACTCAGAATTAAGATTTTTAAAATTCTATTTACCTCTAATTTTAGTGGATTACAGTCACAAAGTATGGCCTGTTAACTCGCTGTTTAAAAACTTTTAAAGGATTTCATATGGTTCTTTTTTATTTAAGAAAATATTTTTTTTTTTTTTACAGAACAGTTGGACAAACTGTGAAAAGCCCAGATAAACTTCGTAAAGTGATCTATCGCAGAAAGAAAGTTCATCATCCCTTTCCAAGTCCTTGTTACAGAAAAAAACAGTCCCCTGGAAGTGGGGGCTGTGACATGGCAAATAAAGAAAATGAACTGGGTTATGCAGGCCACCTGCCTGAAAAATTACACCATGATAGTCGAACATATTTGATTAACTCCAGTGATTCTGGTTCTTCACAGACAGAGAGCCCATCATCAAAATACAGTGGGTTTTTTTCTGAGGTAAGTCATTTCTCTGAGTCATGTCTAGTTTAACTTTGTTCCTGTTATAATCTTGATTTTTTTCTTTGCTATATTCCACTAGCAGAATAATTTACCACCTATTGAATGTAGACTTAAGTCAAAGTAACTCCCTGAGACAATTTTCTAGATTAACCATATTTGTTTTTTTTTTTTTTTTGATTAACCGTATTTGAATCAATAATTTATTCCATTTCTATAAGATGGGATGAAATGCTTAACAAGCTGCTAAAAATATCCAGAATGACAAGTTAGCCAGTAGAGATTTTAAAAAAGGGAAAAGGAGAAATCTTGCCTAAAAATGTGGAGCACCAGGCTGGGTGCAGTGGCTCACACCTGTAATCCCAGCACTTTCAGAGGCTGAGGTGGGCAGATCACGAGGACAGGAGTTCGAGGCCAGCCTGACCAACACGATAAAACCCCGTCACTATTAAAAAATACAAAAATTAGCCGGGCGTGTTGGCTCTCACCTGTAATCCCAGCACTTTGGGAGGTCCAGGTGGGTGGATCACGAGGTTAGGGGTTCAAGATAAGCCTAGCCAACATGGGGAAACACCGTCTCTATTAAAAATGCAAAAATTAGCCAGGTGTGGTGGCATGCACCTATAATCTCAGCACTTTGGGAGGCTGAGGTGGGCGGATCACAGGGTTAGGAATTCGAGACCAGCCTGGCCAACGTGGTGAATCCCCATCTTTACTAAAAATAGAGAAATTAGCCGGACGTGGTCATGTGTGCCTGTAATCCCAGCTACTAAGGAAGAGGCTGAGACAGGAGAATCACTTGATCCTGAGAGATGGAGGTTGCAGTGAGCTGAGATCATGCCATTGTACTCTCGCCTGGCCAACACAGCGCTACTCCATCTCAAAAAAATAAAAAGAAGGAAAACATCTGTGGGCAGATCACCTGAGGTCAGGAGTTCGAGACCAGCCTGACCAACATGGTGAAACCCCATCTCTGCAAAAGTACAAAAATTAACCAAGCATGATGGCAAGTGCCTGTATTCCCAGCTACTCGGGAGGCTGAGGCGGAAGAATCACTTGAACATGAGAAGTGGAGGTTGCAGTGAGCTGAGATTGTGCCATTGCATTCCAGCCTTGGTGAGAGAGCGAGACTCCATCTCAAGAAAAAAAAAAATATATAGACTACCAAAGCCAGTTATCCAGACACATTTTGCTGGGCTCTCAAAATATCCTAGTTAAAGCATAGTTCAGGCAAACCTGCTGTGGTTTGTTGCTTTTCTGGCTCAAGCAAAACTGGTTGTTTTAACAGCCTCAAAAGCATTTTTGAGAGTAATAGAAATACTCTAAAACTGAATTGTGATGATGGTTTCACAACTCTAAATCCACTAAAAACTTTTGGATTACATACTTTCAATAGATTAATTTTATGGCATGTAAATTATACCTCAAGAAAGTAGTTTTTATAAAAATGGTCAATCGAAGGAATGGTTTTATAAAATTTATAAACACATGAGTTTATGGTAGTAAACATGTTTATTGTATAAGTTATAAAAAAAATAAACCCCAAGGAACATACTATCTATTATCTCAACATTAATTATTGATGAAACTCATTATCTGTAGCAAACTAGCAGGAAGAAATCTTTTAAAACTAAAATTTTAATAAATGTATATAGGTGAATGAAGGTGGTTGTCATATTTAGGATAATAATTACAAGTAAACAAGATGAAAGAAAAGTAAAAAAATAAAAGTACTATTAACTAAAACCATAATGAAATGATGTAAAATATTTTGTTTGCCAGTGAAAACATTCTTACTTGTGAAAATAAAATCCTGGAGTCAGCAAAAGTTAGTAATGCTAGGAGAAATAAAGGGAGTGAGTAATATCTGTGAGAAAAGAAGAACAAGGAAAATTTGACTTAATAGTGAATTATCATGGGCTCTGGAGAATAGGCCTTAGTGGTAAAGAGAATCACTGTTGTAATAATTCTCTCACAAATATTGAGAGTTCTCTACCATTGATACTTAACGCTGTTTCCAGTATCAGGTGTCCTCTACAGGCTCTGAGGATAGATTTCTTGGGTAAAAAACAAATACTGCTCCCACTTTCAGGTAATTAATAGAAGTGATGCAGTACCCACTAATCAAATAATTATAGAAACGACATACTCTGAAGGAAAAGAACATGTGACTGTATAGCCTAGAAATCTGACCTAGGTTGGTTCTTTACTTGAACCGACCAAATAAACTTCTGAGTGCAAATGCCTTTAAAAAAAAAAAAAAGTTTTTAAATGTAAAACCTCAAACTATAAAAATCCTGGAAGATAGCCTAGAGAATACCATTCTTGGCAAAGATTTTATGACAAAGACACCAAAAGCAGTTGCAACAAAAAAAAATTGACAAATGGGACCTAATTAAACTAAAGAGCTTCTTTTGCAGAGCAAAATAAACTATCAACAGAATAAACAGACAACCTACAGAGTGGGAGAAAACATTTGCAAGCTATGTGTTTGATGAATGTCCAGTATCCAGAATCTATAAGGAACTTAAGTTGGTTAAGAAGAAAATGAACAACCTTGTTAAAAAGTGGTCTCAGTAGCCACGCACAGTGGCTCACACCTGTAATTCCAGCACTTAGGGAGGCTAAGACAGGTGGATCACTTAAGGCCAGGAGTTTGAGACCAGCCTGACCAACATGGCGAAACCACATCTCTACTAGAAAGACAAAAATTAGTTGGGCATGGTGGCGCACTTTGGGAGGCCAAGGCAGGTAGATCACTTGAGGTCAGGAGTTCAAGACCAGCCTGGCCAACATGGCAAAACCTCATCTTTACCGAAAATATAAAAATTACCCAGGCCTGATGATACACGCCTGTAATGCCAACTACTTGGGAGGCTAGGGCTCAAGAATTGCTTGAACCTGGGAGGCAGAGGTTGCAGTGAGCCCAGATCATGCCAATACACTCCAGCTTGGGTTACAGAGTCAGATTCTGTCTCAAAAATAATAATTTTTTTTAAAAAGTGGCTTACAACTGTGAGCCACCACACCCTACCTGTTTTTTTTTAAGAGATGAGGTCTCACTGTCTTTCCTAGGCTGTACTCAAACTCCTAAGCTCAAGTGGTTCTGCTACCTCAGCTCCCCAAGTAGCTGGGACTGTAGCCACACACCACTGAGCCAGGCTATGCCTTTGTTCTTAAAAGTGAAATTGGGGGCCAGGCACAGTGGCTCATGCCTGTAATCCCAGCACTTTGGGAGGCCAAGGCAGGCAGATGACCTGAGGTCAGGAGTTTGAGACCAGCTTGGCCAACATGGCAAAACAGCGTCTCTACTAAATACAGAAAAATTAGCTGGATGTTGTGGTGAGCACCTGAAGCTGAGGCAGGAGAATCACTTGAGCCTGGGAGGCAGAGGTTGCAGTGAGCCGAGATCACACCACTGCACTCCATCCTAGGCAACAGAGCAACACCCTGTCTCTAAAAAGAGAGGTTGATCTGTTTTGACATTGAAAAATGTTCATATATTATAGGTAAAAAAGTAAGGTTCTGAACAATATATGTAATTTATTTTTCAGAGTGTTTATATGTGTACCTAATTTGTCTTTGTCTAGAAAATGGTTTGAAAAGATATATACCAGTCCCAGCCGGGCGCGGTGGCTCAAGCCTGTAATCCCAGCACTTTGGGAGGCTGAGGCGGGTGGATCACGAGGTCAAGAGATCGAGACCATCATGGTCAACATGGTGAAACCCCGTCTCTACTAAACATACAAAAAAAAAAAAAAAAAAAATTAGCTGGGCATGGTGGTGCGTGCCTATAATCCCAGCTACTCAGGAGGCTGAGGCAGGAGAATTGCCTGAACCCAGGAGGCGGAGGATGCAGTGAGCCGAGATTGTGCCATTGCACTCCAGCCTGGGTAACAAGAGTGAAACTCCGTCTCAAAAAAAAAAAAAAAAAAAAAAAAAAAAAAAAAAAAAAAAAAAAAAAGAAAAGAAAAGATATATACCAGTCTGTTAACTGTGATTATTTCTGCAGAATGATACTGGATGTTTTTGTAGGCGGATAGAGAGTATTTACTTTTTATCTTGTACAGTTCTATGTTAAACACATTAGAATAGGAAAATGACACTTAACAATAAATAGATAAATTTAAATGACAACACTTGTCAGAAACTGAGTTTTTGTGGTTTTCATGCCATTCAGTTGGTTATGACTAGGCTGTATGTTTACATTTTTCTTTTATCCATGTTATAAATTAAGTTCTAGTTTGTAGGTCATCTAAAAATAATTTATTTTACAAATTATTGCATTTTAAAAGAAAAATGGGAGCAAGCAAAAAAAAAAGTATTAGTAAAAGTAAATGGGTCTTAAACTTGTTCACGTAATTTGTTTACTATGGTCAACTGCATATTCCTTGTTTGTGGGCCAATGAAAGGAGTTGTCTTTGCATAATTTTAAACTATGTCTCCCAAACAATTTAATAAAAAAATAGTTTCATATCTTGTTTCATTGTGCTTTTTAACAAATTAGATTATTGCCTTTCAGGTTTCTCAGGACCATGAAACAATGGCCCAAGTTTTGTTCAGCAGGAATTTGAGATTGAATGTAGCTTTAACTTTCTGGAGAAAGAGAAGTATAAGTGAACTTGTAGCTTATTTATTGAGGTAGGTGTGACCTTTTATCCTCTTTGTTCAATAACCTTTTTTTCTGGGACAGGTCTTGCTTTGTCACCCAGGTTGGAGTGCAATGACACAATCGTGGCTGACTACAGCCTCAACCTCCTGGGCTCAAGCAGCCCTCCCACCTCAGCCTCCTTAATAGCTGGGAGTACAGGTGCATATCACCACACCTGGCTAATTCTTTAAAAACTTTTTTGGCCGGGCGCGGTGGCTCAAGCCTGTAATCCCAGCACTTTGGGAGGCCGAGGCGGGTGGATCACGAGGTCGAGAGATCGCGACCATCCTGGTCAACATGGTGAAACCCCGTCTCTACTAAAAATACAAAAAATTAGCTGGGCATGGTGGTGTGTGCCTGTAATCCCAGCTACTCAGGAGGCTGAGGCAGGAGAATTGCCTGAACCCAGGAGGCGGAGGCTGCAGTGAGCCGAGATCGCGCCATTGCACTCCAGCCTGGGTAACAAGAGCGAAACTCTGTCTCAAAAAAAAAAAAAAAAAAAAAAAAAAAAACTTTTTTGAAAGACATGAGATCTCATGTTTCCCAGGCTGGGCTGAAACTCCTGAGCTCAAGTGAACCTCTTTCATTTTCTGAACTGCCTATATGTAGCTTCAGTAGAGACTGTACTATTTAAATTACATTTATCATTCATCTGAGAGTAGCCAAAATACAGAAAACAATGGTTTATCAGATTGAACAAAGCTATTACCTTCTCTGACTGCCATTCTTACGTATAAAACTAAGAGATAATGACATGGGAAAAGTAACCTTCTAAAAATCCCTTTTAAGGCCAGGTGCGGCAGTTCTTGTCTATAATCCCAGCATTTGGGGAGGCTGAGACAAGACAGTCACTTGAACCCAGGAGTGAGAGACCAGTCTGAGCAACATAACAAGACTCCATCTCTACAAAAAATAAAAATAATTAACCAGGCACAATGGTGCCTGCCTGTGGTCCCAGGTACTTGGGAGGATTGCTTGAACCCAGGAGTTGGAGTTTGCAGTGAGCGATGATCATGCCACTGCATTGTAGCCTGGGCAACAGAATGAGACTCTATTTCTTAAAAAAAAAAAAAAATAATAGTAATATCCCTTTTGAGTGGGATTTTGAAGCATTACTTTCCTCATTGTATTCAAGTCTCTCAAATGTTATCTTAGGGAAGCCTTCTTTGACCACCTTATTTTAAAATACCTATTTCTCCCCTCCCTATCTCCCTTTCCTGTTTTATTTTTCTCCATAGTGCTTACATCAACCTACTCTATATGTCTTATGTCTTGTTATTTGTTTATTGCCTGTCTCTGCCCCACCCCCAACCCCCACACTTGCTCACACACTGGAATGCAAGCCCTGTTTCTTTGTTCATTGCTATATCCACAGACCTGACTCATTGTAGATACTGAAATTTTTAAATGAGTGACTTCCTCAAAAGCAGTATGAATAATCATAACATGAAAGTAAATAAGGAAATCATCTCTCTGAGGCAATGCTGTTCTTTTTATACTCTCAGGATAGAAGATCTTGGCGTTGTGGTAGATTGCCTTCCTGTGCTCACCAATAGGTAAAAACAACATTATTTTTCAGAAAAAAAGTAAGATTAAAGGAGGTCAAATTGTGGCCCATCCATATTTTTATAACTTGATATTTATTTTAGTTTACAGGAAGAAAAACAATATATCTCACTTGGCTGCTGTGTAGACTTGTTGCCTCTAGTAAAGTTGCTACTTAAAAGCAAATTTGAAGAGTAAGTCCTAATCTGAATCTTGATTCATTTTTGTTTTTCAACATCCTTGATTTTGTGTTTTGTGAGTACGTAGTAGATTGGACTTCATGAGACATACAAGATTTCTGTTGCCAAGAAGCTAATAGTACAGTTAGGAAAAGAATATGAAATGACTAAAGGACAATTACAAAAGCATCTCTAAACAAGTTACATGAAATACACTTTTGTGAAATAGATATGAAGGTAATACATTTTTAAAAGGGAAGAGTCCAATTTGTGTATGTGTTTTTTGGGAGGGAAAGTAACATCTCTTACAAAAAGGGTTCTTAAATGAAAACACTTGAACTTTGTAACAAAATGTCATTTCAGATATGTTATAGTTGGTTTAAACTGGCTTCAAGCAGTCATTAAAAGGTGGTGGTCAGACCTATCATCCAAAACAGAAATTATAAATGATGGGTAAGTATACCTTTAAAGATAAATTCATGCTGAAATTTTCTTCAGGAAAGCTTGATTAAACTAGGTAATAATTTTATTCTGTTTTCATCAGTGTGGTATTTATTCTCTTTATAGACAAATACTAACTTAAGGTACTGTTCATTTGTGAAAACCACACCTGGAAGCTGAATTCCAGAGCCTACTAACCCCCTATATCTATTCTTCTGGCACAACCCTACCCTTCATTTTAGAAGAACACAATAGTGGTTTAATCTTCATATTCATTATATGAATAAGGGAGGGAAAAGAGATGCCCACAGTAGAATAAGGAATGGAGGCGTCCTGCAGGGTCTTTAGCCTAGAAATTAACCTGAGAGTCCGGTGTTGGTATTTTCAGTTCTAAAAACTAAATTATTACTGCCTTGATGTGGAAATTTTGGGGCATTCTACCAGAGTATAGCCAGATTATCATGAAACCACAGAAAAATATCTCCCAACAGTTTCCTTAAAGTCCATAATTTTGGGACAGGTGCAGTGGCTCATGCCTGTAATCCCAGCACTTTAGGAGGACCAGTCAGGCAGATCACTTGAGCTCACAAGTTTGAGACAGCCTAGGGAACGTGATGAAATCCCATCTGTACAAAATATACAAAATTTAACCAGGCATGGTGGTGTGCACCTGTAGTCCCAGCTGCTCATGCTGAGGCAGGAGGATCACTTGCGCCCAGGAGGTGGTGGTTCCAGTGCACCACTGCACTACAGCCTGGGAGGTAGAGCCAGACCTTATCTAAAAAAAAAAAAAAAACACCACAATATCTTTTCTAGGCTCTCAAAAATTTCTACTTCACACCCAATGCATGTCCAAATGTTCCAAATGCCTAGTCGTTTTCTTACCTGCCTTGACAATTAAATAACCTTTAATTTTCTTTTTTTTTTTTATTGGGAATCAAGTAAGAAATTTTATTAATTTTGGAATTGAAAAAAAAAAGTCTTTTGACTGGGCTTAATTGCTCATGCCTGTAATCCCAGTATTTTGAGAGGTCAAGACAGGCGGATCACCTGAGGTCAGGATTCCAGACCAGCCTGGCCAACATGACAAAACCCCATCTCTACTAAAAGTACAAAAATTAGCTGGGTGTGGTGGTGGGCACCTGTAATCCTAGCTACTCAGGAGGCTGAGGCAGGAGAATCACTTGAACTCAGAAGTTGGAGGTTGCAGTGAGCCAGGATTATGCCACTGCACTCCAGCTTGGGCAATAAGAGCAAGACTCCATCTCAAAAACAAAAAAAAACTTTTTTTTTTTTTTCAAGAATTAATTAAATTGGAGGTGTTTGGGGATATTATGTAAACAAACCTTTAATTTTCATGACTGACATGTATTATTTTTTTTTATTTATTTTTATTTATTTTTATTTTTTTGAGACAGAGTTTCACTCTTGTTACCCAGGCTGGAGTGTAATGGCGCGATCTCGGCTCACCACAACCTCCGCCTCCTGGGTTCAGGCAATTCTCCTGCCTCAGCCTCCTGAGTAGCTGGGATTACAGGCACATGCCACCATGCCCAGCTAATTTTTTGTATTTTTAGTAGAGACGGGGTTTCACCATGTTGACCAGGATGGTCTCGATCTCTTGACCTCGTGATCCACCTGCCTCGGCCTCCCAAAGTGCTGGGATTACAGGCTTGAGCCACCGCGCCCGGCCTTGACATGTATTATTCTAAAACTTATTTGACTTTTTTTTCCTCCATGTTCCAGAATGTTTTATTTCAAATAGCATAATTTTCTCCTGATAAATACCTGAAACATTTTAGAATGGTTTTTATTATGCATATTTACTATGAAAGTCTGTATCTTAATATACTTGCTTTCTCATTTTTCTTCCTTTTTTTTTTTTTTTTTTTTTTTTTTTTAGAAATATTCAGATTTTAAAACAACAATTAAGTGGATTATGGGAACAGGAAAACCGTCTTACTTTGGTTCCAGGATATACTGGTAATATAGCTAAGGTAATCTATATTTAAGCTTATAAATTAAACATTAAAAATTAGAAATAATATATTACTTTACATTTATAAATGAATTTTTCAGGTCTCTAAGCAGAATAATTTGGTACTGTTCTAATGTCTAAAGTAAGTTTAATATTTGCAAATGCTTCAGGTCCTCTGGGTATGACTGTGACCTGGCAGCAAGCACAGGAATTAGCCATTTAACATGTTTCATGTATAGCCACTGAAATGCTTTCCTAGAGGGTATTTATAGAGGGTTTTAATTAGAGAAAAATACTTGAAAAAATATTGAGACACAGCCTCAGAAAACAAGATGAGGAACTCAGGAAACTGGAATAAGGAACACAATTAAGTGGTTTTGCGGGTTAATTTTTACTTTTGCTAATGTTATGCTTTTGAGAAGATAACTAAATCACAGAGTGAATTTGATTTTGGTCTTTGTTCATTTGTCTCTTAAAGGAAAAGTACAAATTGCTAGTTTGAATTTTAATATTTAAACTCCAGAAAACATTGGTAGTTAGGCCGGGCACAGTGGCTCATGCCTGTAATCCCAGCACTTTGAAAGGCCAAGATGGGCAGATCACCTGAGGTCAGGTGTTTAAGACCAGTCTGGTTAATGAAACCCCATTTCTACTAAAAATATAAAAAATTAGCCAGGTGTGGTGACACAAGCCTGTAATCCCAGCCACTTGGGGACTGAGGCAGGAGAATTTCTTGAACCCAGGAGGCAGAGGTTGCAATAAGCTGAGAACACGCCATTGCACTCCAACTTGGGGAACGAGAACAAAACTCCGTCTCAGAAAAACAAAAAGAAAGCATTGGTAGTTAAAAAATAATTGAAGAAAAAATTGTTGTTAAGAAATATTTTCACTCTATTATTGGGCATACTGCTATCATAAATGGGCATTAGCCAGGAATATAAAAAGCATTCTTTGGTTTTAAATATATACGTATTTCTATATAAGAGGATTTATGTCATGGACTTAAACGATTTTTCTTGGAGACGAAACAACTACTTAGAATTCAGGGAGGAAAAAATAACAATTCTAAGGGAAACAGAGGCTTGGACAAACTTAGCTATCCTTGAGGGACAATCTGATTTCTACTCTAAGATCATAAGTTCAAATCTTACAGGAGACAGATGTTTTCAGGCAAAGAATCTAGCTGAGGGAAGAAAAGCAAATGGGAGTGATACCAACAGTGACCAACCAGAAGCTTATCTCCTTTCAAAGTGGCAGCCACAAAGGAGCTCTGGCCATTACTATCGGAGACCATGGGCCCCAGGAAAAAGAAATCAAACAAAAATTAGTTTCTCGGATACTTTCAAAAAAAGAAGCAAAATGATATATCAAGCAAGTTTGTTACCACAGTGTGGGATTTTACTTTATAGAATTCTTTTTTTTTTTTTTTTGAGATGGAGTTTCACTCCTGTTACCCAGGCTTGAGTGCAATGGCAGGATCTCGGCTCACCACAACCCCCGCCTCCTGGGTTCAGGCAATTCTCCTGCCTCAGCCTCCTGAGTAGCTGGGATTACAGACACGTGCCACCATGCCCAGCTAATTTTTTGTATTTTTAGTAGAGACGGGGTTTCACCATGTTGACCAGGATGGTTTCGATCTCTCGACCTCGTGATCCACCCGCCTCGGCCTCCCAAAGTGCTGGGATTACAGGCTTGTGCCACCGCGCCCGGCTAGAATTCTTAATGATGAAAATCTTATAAACAAATCAATTTCCTACAAGGTTTTTGTTGTTGTTTTAGGTTTTTAGAGCATACATGATGTATTACCTTGCTCTAAATGGGTGTTATATTCTGTATAGAAGAACTGAAAAATGATTGTTTCTTATGACTGAAATGTGCTTTCGATTGAATTTTTTTTTTTTTTTAAAGACAGTCTTGCTCTGTTGCCCAGGCTGCAGTGAAGTGGTGCAGTCTCAGCTCACTGCAACCTCCACCTCCTGGGTTCCAGTAGTTCTCCTACCTCAGCCTCCCGAGTTGCTGAGATTACATACATGCCTGGCTAATTTTTCTATTTTTACTAGAGATGAGATTTCACCACATTGGCCAGGTTGGTTTCAAACTCATGACCTCAGTGATCTACCCAGCTCAGCCTCCCAGAGAAATGGGATTACAGGCAGGAGCCACCACACCTAGCTACAGTCATAGTTTTTTTCAAAGGGAGAAGCTTTATTGTGAATATGACCTTATTATTGAGGGCATTGTTGAGTGATTAAAATCACTCAACAATGTGAAGTTCAGTGTGAAGTTTCTTAAGTTATGATGAGTCTTTATTAAAAAATTAAACCATCAATCAACTTGTAATTTTTTTGAGTGTAGAAATTGAGAGAAGAGGGCCAGGCACAGTGGCTCATGCCTGTAATCCCAGTACTTTGGGAGGCTGAGGTGGACAGATCATGAGGTCAGGAGATAGAGACCATCCCGACCAACACGGTGAAACCCCATCTCTACTAAAATACAGAAAATTAGCTGGGTGTGTTGGCGTGTGCCATCTACAGTCCCAGCTATTCAGGAGGCTGAGGCAGGAGAATCACTTGAACCCAGGAGACAGAGACAGTGAGCCAAGATTGCACCACTGTACTCCAGCCTGGTGACAGAGCAAGACTCCTTATCTCAAAAAAAAAAGAAAAGAAATTGAAAGAAGAGGCTATTGTCAAGCTGGGCTCAAGTAAATATAGCACTGATAGTAAACAGCACTGATAGAATTTCTGTGAATGTTAGCTACAAAAGCAGAGTGTTTGAGCATAGGAACCAACACATTCATTTAGCACTTAGCAAATATTTATTGAACACATACTATGTGTTAGACCCTGTGCTGAACAAATGTGGATAAAAGCACTGAACAAGACACATCTTTTACCCTCAAAAGATCACAAAAGGTGCCGGGCGCGGTGGCTCAAGCCTGTAATCCCAGCACTTTGGGAGGCCGAGGCGGGTGGATCACGAGGTCGAGAGATCGAGACCATCCTGGTCAACATGGTGAAACCCCGTCTCTACTAAAAGCGCAAAAAATTAGCTGGGCATGGTGGCACGTGCCTGTAATCCCAGCTACTCAGGAGGCTGAGGCAGGAGAATTGCCTGAGCCCAGGAGGCGGAGGTTGCGGTGAGCCGAGATCGCGCCATTGCACTCCAGCCTGGGTAACAAGGGCGAAACTCCGTGTCAAAAAAAAAAAAAAAAAAAAAAAAAAAGATCACAAAAGGAAACTAAGGCAAATTAAGCAGCAAATAAAGAAAATGGATTGTTTTGTGTATTTACTGTCTAATGAAATGTTTTTGTTTTATCCTCTAAGGATGTAGATGCTTATTTATTACAGTTACATTAAGAGATTTCATCTACTAAAGAGCATTTGGTTTTTCAAAAGATCCCTGAACTATATGATTTACAACAAAAAAGTCTCGTCTGAGAACTGAACTGTGGAAGAAATCAAAAGTATTTTTTCTTTTAAAAAGCCACATAATGAAACCACTAAAGAAACTCCAACAGTCTACTTCACATTGAAGTGGAAAGCAGCTTCAGCTTCATTGAGGTGAAAGTGCACTTTGAAGATTGTTCACCTTTGTTGCATTTGGGAGTTATATGGTTATTTGGTAACATTAAGAACTACTGGATTTTAATGCAATTCTGCATAGAATATAATTTATACTATGTGAAAAAGTAAGACAGGACTTATTACTAGGAACCACCAAGACCAATCGTTAACTTTTTTAAGATTGTGTTTTATTAAAAAAAAAAAAAAAAAAAAAAGAAAAAAGTGTGTGCAGCTATTTTCTTATGTTGAAAAGACTGAAAGTTTAAAACATGAAAAATCAATATTAAAATTTTTTTGTTCACATTGAGATACTGTGTATGCAAAATGCCTTAATTATTAATAAGCCAATGTGTTATGATACCAATATCTGTTTTAAAAAAGTAAAACCAACCATGCTTTTGGCATGATAAAATCATGTAATTAAATCAGGGGTTTACATTCTTGTAGAATGTTCTTGAAACACTCTCTGCACCATTTTTAAAACTTGAGAATAGTTTTAGTATCTCTGATATTTTTTTGCCAGAATCATCATATCATGTATGTATGTGTTATCACTGTCTAAGGAAAAAGGTGAATATGTATTTGTATGAATGTTTAACTGGAAATGTCCATGGACTTGGCTAATTTATATTCACTTTTTATTGTACATAGATTTCTAATACTTTTCATTTCTGTATCGTTTAACTTTCTTCTTTGAATAAATTCACTAAATATTTCTATTTTTTGCTTTTCTAGATTCTGGTTTTATATGAATTCTAATTCTTTTTCACTACATATGTTTTAAAGAGTTACATATAATGATTTAGAATTGTTTACAGTTAATGCTGACATTGTATTTTAAATCCAACACTTTATGTCACTACGTCCTCTAATGGTTAGTATGATATGCCAGCAGACTGTATGTGGTCTTTTTAAAAATACCATTTTTAGTGTCAAAGAACCAAATTCTAGAATGTCTTAACAGCTCTAAATCTTACTTGTCTTGAAAATGATTGGGGTTTATTACCACTTCTGGTGGTTCACACATCATCCCATCTTTAATATGCCTGACAGGCATCCGAGCAAAGGTTTTTGGTGATTGATATTCTCTGCAGTAGGCTTTCAAGCGCTTGAATGTAAATTTTTAGTATTTACCACTTAATGACTACTGATAGGAATCTCAAGCAAATTTCTTGCTTTAAAACTGTTATGTTTCACTGAGTTCTGGTTTTCTATAGCTATATTTTATATAGCTAGATATTCCTTGCAGTGAACATTAATTGTAGTAATTGGTTATTTCCTTAAGTCTTTCGGTTAAAATAATTTCAGATTATTGCACTTCTATGATTTGAGTGGTGAGTTATTTAAGAGGTAATTTTTCAGGACATGGGAATTTGAATTGTAAACTTGTCATATCTGTCAAACTTTAACATGATAAAATATGATCTTTCTTTGTGCTTATTCCTGTAGTTATCACTGTCCTGTGTAACAGCTTGAACCAGTTAACTTGGTTGGAAGATGGTGCTAAAGGGGCCGAGGACAGGAGTTTGATGCTTTTGTAGGTTCATTAAGTTTACATACATACGAAATAGTTTTATGGCTAGCAACTGCACCTTCCCTCATGTATACATCTCACAATTCTAGAAGATGGTCTGTATAGCTTAGCATAAATCCTTCACCTCAAATGAAAAGATTACTCAAATATGTGATACTGTAGACTTTTAATCTAACATTTAAAATAATAGATTCAAAGTAAGATATCTAAAATACTATGTAATGTTCAGTTTCAAAGTATTAAAATAATATTACATCAGACATTTTCCGCATTTTTCTCCGGGTCAAATCATTGACTAAACAGTATCTTCAAAAATCAAACTTCAGTAAATCAGACTTCAGCAAAATTAAGTGTAAGTACAAATGAAATACAGTAAGAATTTGTATTATCTTGGTAACACTTATGTCTAAATTTAGGTTTTTTTGAAGGCATATAGATAATATTTTATCTTATTTACTCAGAGCTACATAAGTCATCAGAGTCTTTAGCTTACGAAGTTTGTTCAGTAGCACATACTCCTAATTTCCATTCTTGGCCTGTGCAGTCCTTAGTACCTACCTCTCTCAGTTATTAAATTGATTAGTATTAGGTGATTTTTAAGATTCTTGAATAAAAGATAATAGATAAATAAGTATTTTTGAACACTTCTGTTGCTATTAAGCCCTTTCATGCTACAGCATTTTAATAACAGTGTTGATCTCCAGGAAGAGCCAAAGAAAGCGTTTACAAAGTTTTGGCTGTTGTATTGACCTAGATTAGGACAATTACTGTCTGTTGTTGCTAATTTGTTGCTGTGCTTCTAGGCAGTATACAGATCTGAGACCTACCCAAGGTCTCTATGCCTTCTTAGCGCTTTTATCTTAGATTTTCTGTACTTTGCTAGCTTTGCAAGTACAGGGCCAGGTAGTTTATTGAGGTGATGGAGGGTTATCAGATAATTTGCTTCTACTTGGGACAAAGTGGATGAGCTTTGTAATGAGTGATCATGATGAGAATAAGGGTTAAAAGTTAGGAAGTGAGTATCATTAGATGGTTTTTAAAATTAATACTTGGCAGTGATTTCAAAGGCAGTTGACACTGACTATGTGCATCTTGAGATGAGAGAATTGGGATGAAAGTATCTTTGTCCATTTTAGGGAATCATAAATGCCAGCATTGAACTCTAAGGGGTACTGAGGAATTAAATCCTAATGCCTTTAAATTTACTGGGTACACATCATGTCCTAGCCTTAACCATGGTTGTGTGGGTTCAAAGATAGGTTTCTGACCTTTGAAACAGTAGTTTTCTCAAACTTAGAACATTTGTATATTTTGTCAAGTTGTTGATATAATATTAATGGGTAACCAATTGGAGTGATGGTTATTAGGTACTGAATGCTGATAATAGAAGTCATATTTAAATGCTTACCTAGTCACTTAAGTTAGTCAAGGACTGAAAAAATAAGATTTAAGTTAATAATTTCACCAGTCATTTCCAGTTATCTTCTTATTTAAGAACAAGATGGTAATGCAGTTGCCTTTGTTTATTTAAATAGAAAAAATTAAATTAGAAGAAAATGACCCAACTGGAGTGGTGCATTTGGACACTACTTTTTATCTTTCAATATAGACTTTTATTTTGTGGATTACCATAGATGGAAATAGTATTACTGGACATATGTTGCTATGTATTTACTTGTATGCTTTCTTTCTCCTTTAATTTCAGATGCTTCTAGCTACGAAAATTGTCATAAAACTTTGCAACACTCTATACCTCCCCCTTTTTTATTCTGTAACAGGATTATAGAATAAAAATTCAGGCTGGGTATGGTGTCTCACGCCTGTAATCCCAGCATTCTGGGAGACCGAAGCAGGCAGATCACCTGAGGTCAATGAGACCAGACTGACCAATATGGAGAAACCCTGTCTCTACTAAATATACAAAATTAGCCAGGTTTGGTGGTGCATACCTGTAATCCTAGCTGCTCAGGAAGCTGAGGCAGGAGAATCGCTTGAACCTGGGAGGCAGAGGTTGCAGTGAGCTGAGATTGTGCCATTGCACTCCAGGCTGGGCAACAAGAGCAAAACTCAAGTCTCAAAATAATAATAATTGATCCCTGAAGACTGTATGCTTTTGATTTGTCATGTACTTGATTGATTCAGTAATACCACCAACTATAACAGTAAAAGTAAGTTCTGCATATCAGATACCCAGTATACTGAGTACATTTTTCAATGCTGTATTTAAAACTTGTAGATACTATAATTTTCTCTGGGCCGAATCATTGACTTAATAATATCTCCTAAAATGAAACTTTAATAAAATCTAAGTATAACTATAAAAAATATGTACGCCATAGTATTTTATAGATTGTAATTGGTCCTAAAACACGAAAAGACATAGTTGCTCTGTACCAATAATTTCATGAAAGGGGCCGGGCATGGTGGCTCACGCCTGTAATCCCAGCACTTTGGGAGGGCGAAGCAGGACCATCCTGGCCAACATGGTGAAACCTCATCTCTACCAAAAATAAAAAAATTAGCTGTGTGTGGTGGTGCATGCCTTTAATCCCATCTACTTGGGAGGCTGAGGCAGGAGAATTGAGATCACACCACTGAACACCAGCCTGGTGACAGAGCAAGACTCTGTCTCCAGATAAATAAATAAATAGGGAGTCCCCATAGCTGACAACATATTTTTCATAGCAAAGCTTTTTATATATTTTTTTTATATATACAGAATTATTACTCTCTTGAACTAAGAAGTTTTCAGATGGAAGATGGCAGGAGTCCAGATAAGGATTCAGCCCCCAGAAACACATGAATTAGTGTTGATTCTTAAGCTTTACAGTATATTCTGTATTTTCATTTAGATTTATACCAGGATTTGTTTTTTAAAAGAAAAAAAAAAAAACAACTGTCCTGGACCTGGACCTGGCCAGGACGCCTGTGACAATGTGGATTTACAGCAAAGTTACAGAGTTAATCCACAGCATTTTTTAGGATAAGAGAGTTGTCATTGGGAGTCCTGGAATACACCGAATCACCAGAATTACTTGCTTCCAGAACTATCCTATTGCGTTTATCAACAAAACCTGCAATGTGGAACCTGGATTGGAATTAGACCTTATATTCCAGGAGTGAAGAGTAGAGTTAGCATTCATTTACTTTTCTACTTCCATTTTTTTAAAAAAGAAATCCATTAACTGTTTGTATACAATTACAGGTACCTGAGGACCTACCTTACCTTTCTCTTGCCCTGAAGTACGCTTGCCATTCTCTCTTTGTATAACTCCAACTTAGCCTGAACAATAGCAGCAGACATTCCTACTTTTCCCTCCTCTTTTTTGGGACAGGGACTCACCCTGTCACCGAGGCTGGAACGCAGTGGTGTGATCATGGCTCACTGCAGCCTTGACCTCCTGGGTTCCAGTGATCCTCTCACCTCTTAGCTTCCTCTGTAGCTGGGACTACAGGCATGTACCACCGTGCCCAGCTAATTTTTAAATTTTTTTGTAGAGATAGGGTTTCACCATGTTACCTAAGCTGGTCTCGAACTCTTGGACTTGCATTGGCCTCCCAAAGAACTAGAATTACAGGCATGAACCACTGACATGACTACGTGCCTTGTAGGCAAGTTCTAAAGCTTAAAAGGGGTTTGAAAGAGGTTTCTCATTTCCACTTAGTGGTTTAAATTCCTTTTCCCATACTTAGCATAGGTGATAAATCGGTAAAGGGGTGAAACCCACTTTGCAGTTTTTTCCTCAGTGATTCTTAGACTATAGAGAGGGTATTATTTAAAAATCTTATTTCACTGTAAGTTATTTCTAATGCAGAGATTTACCTCAAGACTAAAGTTTGTTAGTATATTTGTAGTTTTTATTTATGTATTTTGAGATGGAGTTTTGCTCTTGTTGCTTAGGCTGGAGTGCAATGGCATGATCTTGGCTCACTGCAACCTCCGCCTCCTGGGTTCAAGCGATTCTCCTGCCTCAGCCTCCCGAGTAGCTGGGATTACAGGCATGTACCACCATGCCCAGCTAATTTTGTATTTTTAGTAGAGATGGGTTTCTCCATGTTGGTCAGGCTGGTCTCAAACTCCTGACCTCAGGTAATCCACCTGCCTCAGCCTCCCAAAGTTCTGGGATTACAGGCGTGAGCCACTGCACCAGTGACAAGTTTAAAATTAAATAAAAACTACAGTAATTTTAACGATTGACATATGCTTGGTGTAGTCTTCAAGAGAGTAATGTTTTAGAATAGCATTATGCCATAGATTGTAAGATTTGCTTAGACAAATGATAGACTTTTATAATTTGAAATAAGTGAATACAGTAAGACTCTTTTTCTGTATCTTTATTAGGTAGTGGGACCTGACAGTTTTTTGAACATATAAGTTGACATGGAAGGACTCATAAGTTTTGTGTTTAAATGACCTGAAACTTAGTGCTTTTTTAAAAATATTAATGCAACCGTTGAGTAATGTGATATTTGAGAAACTGTGTTGTATCTTTGAAATCAAATACTTTAATTAAAAGATATTTATAAAACACAGCTTCCATGAGCTCCTTGTAGCAGCTGGCACACCCACATTTGTCATAACACATGTGGCATGAATTTCAGGTCTTACCTTTTTTTTTTTTTTTTTTTTTTTGGAGATGGAGTCTTGCTCTGTCACCCAGGCTGAAGTGCAGTGGCACAATCTTGGCTCATTAAACTCCGCCTCCCGCGTTCAAGCCGTTCTCCTGCCTTAGTCTCCTGAGTAGCTGGGGACTACAGGTGTGCACCCACACCATGCCCAGCTTATTTTTGTATTTTTAGTAGAGATGGGGTTTCACCATGTTAGCCAGGCTGGTCTCGAACTCCTGACCTCGGGCAGTTTGCCTGTCTCGGCCTCCCAAAGCGCTGGGATTACAGGTATGAGCCATCACACCCAGGCTGTTGACTTTTGTCTCTTAATCATTCTTTTGTTTCATCTTTTCTTTCAAGAAAAAAGCAACAGCTGACTATATAGTGGTAAAAGTTTTCTCCGGTACGTTCCAGTATTGTTTATTAGCAGTTATCTGAGTAAGTTGTAACACAACCATTATAAGCCAAGTGTTAAAGATACCAAAGAAACATATTTGGTTCAACATTCAACTAGTAAGTAACAACTACAACTTAATTATATGTTAAAGTTGTGTATAAGGAACAGAGCCTCAGAGAGCACAGTGGAAAAAAAAAAACAGAACCTCAAAATCAAAGTTCAATCTATGGAATTTTTTTCCTTCAAGTAATATAAATAAATTTCTTTTCTTGTTGGTCATTCTAATTATACAGCTCTCTAAAATCATATTTCAGGTTTCCCAAAACTTTTATTGGAAAATTAATAGTTTTATTTTTTAATTAATATTGATAAGTATGATTGAGAATATGTCTAAATTTCTCTATTGCATGTCTGTTTCTGGATGATAAACACAGGCATTGAGCTGCCAAATACTTGGTGTATAATAAGATGTCAAGTGGTTGAGGTGGTGAAGCTGTTCACAATGAACAGATTACTTGCTATATGCTTGTTAGTGTTAAGCGCAAAGGTAAGATACAGTCCCTATCATCAAAAAGTTGTTCTAAAATACAAAATGTATTATGTTTCTAAAAGCATACTATTCTGGAAAAGACTCTGAAAGCTTTAGTTCTAACTTATACTTTTAGGGAGATCTAGATCTAAGCAATTTCAAACTCAGATGTAAAGTACAGTATTGCATGTTGTAAAACCCGTTTTTTCTTTATATAGTATGTTCCTTTTTTTTCCATGACTGGCTACAGAAGGAAGCTGTATTACTGTTAGTAGGCCCTCAGACCTTTATAATCAAATCTCAAGTAATAGTGAGGTTTGATAGCGAGTTTTGTATACCTTGGTCATCCCTGTTTATTTCTAAGATACATTCATACTTATATATTAGTTCATTATCCATACTGTGATGTCTTTTGAGAACAACAGCATCCAGTGGACTAAGGTACAACTTTCTAAGACATTTCGTCTTAGGTTCTTTGTTCCTTCCCTACACATTTTGACTTGTAGAATGGGTAGCTGTTGGGAAGTTTTCCCTACAAGAACTTAACATGGAAAAATTCTGATCACATCATTTCTAAATCATCTTTTTTGTTACCTTGGCTATGAATTTCAAGAATTATTAAGCATCCTAATGTTCTTTGGCATCACACCATGATTATTTTCACTGAAATGATGAGTTTATCCATTAATACTTTGAAACCAGAGGAGTTCCATTAGAGAACCTAATATAATGAAAATTTAAACATTTGCTTAAAAAATTAAGTGTTTCAGCCGGGCGCGGTGGCTCAAGCCTGTAATCCCAGCACTTTGGGAGGCCGAGGCGGGTGGATCACGAGGTCGAGAGATCGAGACCATCCTGGTCAACATGGTGAAACCCCGTCTCTACCAAAAATACAAAAAATTAGCTGGGCATGGTGGCATGTGCCTGTAATCCCAGCTACTCAAGAGGCTGAGGCAGGAGAATTGCCTGAGCCCAGGAGGCGGAGGTTGCGGTGAGCCGAGATCGCGCCATTGCACTCCAGCCTGGGTAACAAGGGCGAAACTCCGTCTCAAAAAAAAAAAATAAATAAGTGTTTCTACTTTTATGATAATTTGCTTTTTTACTTTCTTCTGCAGGCTGTGTACATCCTTGTTCCTATTTAATTTAGATTGTAAGTCCTCTACACTATACACCCTTCAGTGCTTGTATCCTGAGTCATACTGAGTAAATGGCTGCTTGATAAATTCTAAGTACTGATTTTTAATTTTTTTATCCTGAATTGTTGCAGCAACATTCTTTCTAAATTGCTGCTTTTGGCTCTTCAGAAAAAAGTGACATTTTAATTATAAACATTATACAAAAGCAAAACTATAGACAGAGCTCATTTGGCCTTGTGAAAGCATCACGTTTTGTTTTGGGTTTTGCATTTGTTTTGTTTTGCCTTGTTTTAATACAGACAGGGTCTCGGATATTGCCAGGCTGGTCTTGAACTCCAGGCCTCAAGAGATCCTCCCACATCAACCCCCAATGATTTTTGAGAATACAGGCATGAGCCACTGCACCCAACCACTATCATCTTTTATAGAAAGAACTTTATATGTAAATTGTGTAAAATCATAGCTTTTATACCCACTCCTCACCTCCTCTGTTATGAAATACTATTACCTGGTAAAATTGACATTGTACAGTGGTTGTGCAGTGACTAGATTGTATTCCTAATGCATAGAATAAAGCCATGTGTCAAAAGCACTCCCTTTTTCATGGGTATGTGGTTAGCCTGGAAGAAATACATTTCCTGAACTGTCTCCCCTGAAATTACTGAACTTTTAACTCCAAAGTTGCATATGTCCTGGATATTTATTTGAGTTATTTCCTTTTAAGGAGTCAGAAGGAAGCTGTTCCTTAGCACATGCAAAGTCACAGATACTGCAACTCAGGCGAAAAGATACTGGCATAGGATTAGGGGACCCCAAGTTTTAAACACTTAAAATTGTGGCTAGAGATTATCAGGCAAAGTAGGTTTTATGTACTTGGATTATGAGAAATGAGTCTGACTTCAGTTTAACATCCCAAAATAGTAATAGGCTCTGCTCCACAATAATAAAGTCCTGAACATACTGTACAACTTCTGCTTTGACACCACAGTGGAAAATTATCTTACAGCTCTGCCAAATTTAGAGACCTTTAGATTTTATGCCATCTGAAACCTTTTTTTATATTCCTGAAGGCCGGCCTAGAAGCTGAGCTAAATCCTTAATCCTTAACAAACTTAAGCTCCTTCACTATAGCCTGACCTGCCCCTTTTTGTATACTTAAGATGATGAAGATCTCAATAAATATACAACAGCTAGTTGATTATAAGTTTTGAATTTGTGTATTCATAGAAACGTTAATTTATTTGGAACAGCATTCAGTGAATACATTGCCTTCTAAAGGGATTTGCTGAGTTACTTGATCTAGTTTGTGATGCATTCAACACTTTCATAGAACTTAAACGTTGTGTGTGTAAAGCATTAGCACAGCTATAATTGTGTCCAATAAACACATTTTTCACTCATACATTCAAATCTTGATTTCTACTCGAGCTCTTTCAGCATTTTATACTTGTTTACTCAAAGCAACTTGCTGAAGTCAGAGCTTTACAATAATCAGGTCATTTTTTGTGTCTTCCCCCTTTATTTTTCTCCCAAGAGTTAGTCTTTGATTACAGCTTTACATAAATAAACATTTTTCTGATTATTTCTCCCTGATATTGTACATATGTGTATTATTTCTGCAATCAAAGATTATGCTAAAGAATACAAACATTTCAACCTTTCTATAAAGCCCTTGCTGTAATTGAGAAGCAAAAGTTTTTCTAGAGATTTATAATAATAGCTGACACAAAATACTGTCAGGTAGTGATCTGAGCACTTGCATTACCCACTTTTGTCCTCACAACAACCATATGATAGCTAATATAGTTGTCCTTAAGAAATGAAAGAGAATTGGGCCGGGCGCAGTGACTCAAGCCTGTAATCCCAGCACTTTGGGAGGCCGAGGCGGGTGGATCACAAGGTCAAGAGATCGAGACCATCCTGGTCAACATGGTGAAACCCCGTCTCTACTAAAAATACAAACAATTAGGTGGGCATGGTGGTACGTGCCTGTAATCCCAGCTACTCAGGAGGCTGAGGCAGGAGAACTGCCTGAACCCAGGAGGCGGAGGTTGCAGTGAGCCGAGATCGCGCCATTGCACTCCAGCCTGGGTAACGAGCGAAACTCCGTCTCAAAAAAACACAAAGAGAATTTAACTGATTTGCCCAAGTCTATACAGTTAATAACTGTCAAAGCAGGCAGCCTAACTCCAAAGTTTATGCTCTTAAACATTCAGTTATATTCTAGAACATAAAGAATGGTCGACGTGGAGCAAGCTTAGCTATATTTGACCTTTTTTTGTTGTTGTTCATTTGTGTTTTTGTTTGTGTGTTGTCACCCAGGCTGGAGAGCACTGGCATGATCTTGGCTCCTGGGTTCAAGCGATTCTCCTGCCTCAGATTCCCGAGTAGCTGGGATTACAGGTGCCTAGCTAATTTTTGTATTTTTAGTAGAGACGGGGTTTCATCATGTTGGCCAGTCTCATCTGGAACTCCTGACCTCATGTGATCGGCCCACCTCGGCCTCCCCAAGTGTTGTGATTACAGGCGTGAGCCACTGTGCCCAGCCAGTATTTGACCTTTGAATATGTCTCTTAACTAAGTAGGCATTACTGTCACCGTTGACATATGTAAGTAATGTTTTATTCTCTCAGGATATGTGTTTCTTTTGTATGATACATGTTAAACTTTATATGAATATTTTAATCTGTTTCTACCGTATCTCAGATGTTCTTGATAGGAATAATTTCTCGATAAAATGTAAAATATATCTTAACATGTTCATTCTTGTTTTATTAATATGTTTAACCATGTATTTTGGCTACTACAGCACCATACCGATTCATTCCTATGGTGTGCCTTTTGAACTGTAGGTGGAACAGGAAAAAATTTCATTTAAAATGTACTTTGCTAAATTTAACAAGAAATTAAAGGTGTTTCCTGCTTATATTTTTTCTTACTGTAGAGATTTTAGTATCTGTCAAACTCTTTTGTATCAAAATGACAAAAATCTAATCAAATCTGAGGCTTATAATAATCCTTTGATACCTTAATAAAGGTAAGCAAAACCATTTAAGAAAATTTATGTTAAAATAACCCAAATAAGCCTGTGTCTTAAGGTAGACAAAAGAAACTATGTTGCTTTTTTATTTAGTTTATTTTTACCAGAGTCTACAAGATAATTTGTCTCATTGTACATCCTTGGTATATGTTGAAGGTATTCATTATTCTAATGTAACCATAAAGCAGAAAATCTATAAAAGAGTAATATGGAAAGCTCTTTCCTCATTATATTTGTAAATAAGGTACCCTAAAGTAAGAATCACAAAATGAAAGTGAGGAGACTCCTAATCTGAAGGTAAAGTTAAGAATTGACAGTGGCTTTCTTCCTAACCTTAATTCCTTAAATTTGGAAGCTTATACTTCCCTCCCTGCCACTGCCCCCTCTCCACCAATAGTATTATTTAAATGAACAGGAAATTAATTTCCTGGGAAATATATTGTCAAGGATACATGTTTCATGAGTGGGATCTACGGTTTCACAAAAGGCTATCTCCTTTGATCATGAGAAGCAACACGATGGAGAATCAACAACATGTTTCCATTTTCTAGCTCATCCTCCAAAAGTGAGTCTGAAGACTGTACTCTAAGTTATGTTTTAAGACTCGTTTTCTTAACCCTCTCTTCTTTTGTTTGGATGCTGTTTCCTGGTATGCTAGATGTTAAGAATACAAAAATCATTCGGAGTTGTCCTGTGCCCTTAAGTGGTTTCCAACTTTAGTATAGTGTATTAGGCTCAACAGTGGAGGGGAAGGTAGGACTTTATGGGCTCACAGAGGAAGAAACATAAACAGACTGTGGAAAAAAGGACCAGAAAGAAAAGATTCACAGAGGTATCCCAAGTTAAAGGAAGATGAGCATGGTATGAGCTAGCTAGTTTAGGGAAAGGTAGCCCCAGTAAAGAAACCATTGTGTCTGAAGGCTTGCACAAGTTACATTGGAAGGTGGCAGGCGTATATGTTGGGCCAGTTAAATGTTTTGTGAGTTTTGATTATATTATTCCAAGTTCTTTTTTTTTTTTTTTTTTTTTTTTTTTTTTTTTTGAGACGGAGTTTCGCTCTTGTTACCCAGGCTGGAGTGCAATGGCGCGATCTCGGCTCACCGCAACCTCCGCCTCCTGGGTTCAGGCAATTCTCCTGCCTCAGCCTCCTGAGTAGCTGGGATTATAGGCACGCACCACCATGCCCAGCTAATTTTTTGTATTTTTAGTAGAGACGGGGTTTCACCATGTTGACCAGGTTGGTCTCGATCTCTCGACCTCGTGATCCACCCGCCTCCAAGTTCTTATATTTGAATCAGTATTTGATTATTCAAAGCAAGTAAATCACGTGAAAATCTGTCTTTCAGACAACTCATTCTGGCAGTAGTGTAGAAGAGGAATTTCAGGAGACTCAATGGAAGCAGAAAAGTCTGTTAGAAGACTATGGGGATAAGTTTAGGTCAGTAGAGGTGAGGCCCTGAGCTAAAGCAGAGGCCATGGAATAGACAGGAAAGAGGTTAAGGTGGACATTGTAGGAATAAGTGAATGATTGATGTTCCAGTTATCTATGCCCTAAAATATTGACATATACATAAGATTGCAGAAGGCAAGGACAACATAGAAAAACTGATTGTATTTCTATATAGAAGCAGTGAGCAAACTGAAAATGAAACTAAGGAAATTATTTTAAAATAACACCAAAAAAATTAAATAGGAATAAATTTAACAAAAGAAGTGCAAAACATATGCTTTGGAAGCAAGTCATTGCTGAAAGAAAGTAAAGAAAACTTAGATAAATGGAAAGACATTCTATGTTAATGGCTTGGAACACTTAATGTTAACATGATAGTCCTCCCAAAATTGACCTACAGACTCCATGCAATCCCCATCAGAATCCTAGCTGGCTTTGCAGAAATCAGCAAACTGACTGTGAAACTCATATGGAAATGCAAAAGAACCAGGATAACCAAAACAATCAAGAAAAAACAAATTGGAGGACTCACACTCCCGATTTCAAAACTTAACTACAAAGCTATAGTAATCAAGACAGTGATAGTGATGTAAGAACTGACATATGTCAACAGAACAGAATTGAGAGTAAAAAAAAAAAAGCCCTCACATTTATGGTCAGTTGATTTTCCTCAATGGTGCCATAACAAACAGGGAAAGAATTGTCTTTTCAGAAATGATGTTGCTGGAACAATCAAACTTCTATATGCAGAAGAATGAATTTAGACCCCTCACACGTACAGAAAAATGAAAATGAATCAGAGATCTAAGTGTAAGTGCAAAAACTCTAAAACTCTTAGAAAAAAAGCATAATTAAATATTTGTGACCTTGAATTAGTCAATCGTTCCTTAGATACGACATGACATCAGAAGCATAAGCAACAAAAGAAGAAGAAATGGGGCCCGGCGTGGTGGCTCAAGCTTGTAATTCCAGCACTTTGGGAGGCCAAGGTGGGTGAATCATTAATGTCAGCAATTTGAGGCTAGCCTGGCCACGTAGTGAACCCCATCTCTACTAAAAATACAAAAATTAGCCAGACGTTGTGGCACACACCTGTAATCTCAGCTACTCAGGAGACAGAGGCAGGAGAATCCCTTTAACCAGGGAGGCAGAGGTTGCAGTGGGCCAAGATCACACCACTGTACTCCAGCCTGGGTGACAGCACAAGACTCCATCTCTCTCTCTTTTTTTTTTTTTTTTTTTAAGACAGAGTTTCACCATGTTGGTCAGGCTGGTCTTGAACTCCTGACCTCAGGTGATCTGCCCACCTTGGCCTCCAAAGTGCTTGGATTACAGGCGTGAGCCACCATGCCCAGCCAGAGACTCCATCTCAAAAAAAAAAAAAAAAAAAATTATAAATTGGACTTTCTCAAAATTAAAAGCTTTTGTGCCTCAAAGTTTGTGCTATCAAATAAGTGAGAATACCCACAGAATGGGAGAAAACATTTGCAAGTCGTATGTCTGATAAAGGACTTGTATCTAGAATATATATAAAGAGCTACTGCATATGTATAAAGAGCTATATATACTACATGTATACAAAGAGGTACTCAATAATAAAAAGGCAACACAATTATAATATGGACAGACTCTGAATAGGCAGTTCTCCAAAGAAGATATGCATGACCAATAAGCACATAAAAAGGTACTCAGTATCATTTGCCATCAGTGCAAATCAAAACCACAGTGAGATACTCCTTCACACCCACTAGGATGGCTATCAACAAAAAAGACAGGTTATAACAGGTGTTGGCAAGGGCATGGAGAAATTGGAATCCTCATACATTGCTAGTGGGAATGGAAAATAGTGAAGTCACTTTGGAACATAGTCTACTAGTCCCTCAAATGGTTAAACAAACTTACCATATGATTTAACAATTTCACTTCTAGATATTCACCTAAGAGAATACCAAGAGAAATCACAACATGTGTTGACCCAAATAATTGTATATGAATGTCGAAACCAGAATTACTTATGATAGCCAAAAGGTGAAAAACACCCAGATGTCAATGAGTGACTAATGGAAAGATAAAATGTAGTATATTCATTTAATGGAATACTATTTGTCAATAAAAAGTAATGAAATACTATACATGCTACAAAATGATGAACTTTTAAAACATTATGCTAAGTGAAAGAAGACAGTAACAAAGGACCACATTGTATGATTCCATTTATATGAAATGTCCAAAATAGGCAAACCTATACAGACAAAAGCAATTGATGAGTGGTTGCCTAAGGATAGATACATGGGAAAATTGGGAAGTGACAGCTAAGGGGGAATAGAATGGGGGGTGGGTAATGAACATTTTTTAAAATTGTGATGGATACACAACTCTGAATATATTAAAAGCCATTGAATTGTATACTTTAGATAAAGTGAATTGTATGTTATGTGAATTATATCTCAATAAAGCTATTTGAAAGAAAAATTTAATGGTAAGCTAGACATGGTGGTTCATACCTGTAATCCCACCACTTTGGGAGGCTAAGGCACTTTGGGAGGATCACTTGAGCCTAGGAGTTCAAGGCCAGCCTGGGCAACATAGCAAGACCCTGTCTCTTTAAAAAAAAACAAAATTAGCTGGGCATGGTGGTGAGTACCTGTACACCTAGCTACTTGGGACACTGAGGTGGAGGATCCCTTGAGCCCAGGAGTTTGAGCCTGCAGTTTCAGTCATATTGGTTTTGGTGGGTATATGTACACCACTGAGACAGAAAAGTGCTACAAGTTAGTGTTTGCTGGTTTGAGTATTAAAGCAAGGAACAAAGAGAAAAATAGAACGGCATCAAATTCTCTCAAAAAACAAACAAACAAAGCCTGCAATCATGTTGTGCTTAGTTTTGTATTTTTGTTTTGCTGAAGTTTTAACATAGGGATTATGCTGTTAGGGTGCTTCTCTCCCTGAGAGGGCAGAATGACAATTGAGACAGGAACACTCTCCTGCTGCAGTCAGGCAGCCCTCTCTTAGCCTGTTTCTTGAGAATTCCCAGGTAAACATCACCACATGACTTATTCCAGCAGAGGAGTGAAGGATGGTAGCCTAGGTGAAGAGTATCACAGCACCATGAAAAGCCCAGGGATCTGTCATTTAACTCTTCAAGGAGAGTAATTATAATTTGAAATATTTTAAATGACATGTTTTTGGAAGGGGAGGGGCACATAAAATAAGCACAATCAGGGGCCCTCTGTCAACTCTCTTGTTCATATTGAGGATGAAATCCTTTGGGTTGAGCTGTTTAGAATCTCCTACTACTTTACTTTTTCTGTCTATATCAACACAAAAGTTTGGGAAACTACGAACTCTAAATTAAATTTTCAAGGGTATTGTTGCTGACTGATTGTTATGCACATAAATGCTGATATGTATAATCTTGCCTTCATAGAAAACAGACAAAACAGAGACCGTTACAAGACCCCTGCTGCGTGAGGCTTTGTGAGCTGTATTGGAAGGTACATTTCTTTTTTTCTTTTCTTTTCTTTCTTTTTTTTTTTTTTTTTTTTAAAGTAAAAAGTAGTATAAAGCATGTGAGTGGAAGGAGTGTGCTTGTGTTTGTTGTTTTTGTTTATGTTATTTTTGCTGGGTACAGCTGGTTAAGGGTTGATAACTTGAGTCTGGAGGAATCAGGGAAAACATGTTATTTGCACTTAGGCTAGTAGTTCAAGCAATATATATCAAATAATTTGTTTGTGTACTTTATAAGCTTTCTGTGGACAGAATTCCTTTATTGTTATCTACCAATTCAGTAGTTTTCTTACTCATGTTGACAAAACTGTTGTGTTCGTCATATTTTATAGTTGGTTGAGACTCGATAGGCTTTAACAAGTATGAAAGCATCAATAGCTAGCGTAGAAACCAAAAAGCCCACCACTCTTCAACTTGGCTCAGAATCTGCTCAGATTTAATGATGTCAACTTACTGCTGCTAGTGACCTAACTGGAACTTCCTGGCACCTTATATGGTTTTAGTAAATTCAGAAATTACTGTATGTTACTTTATTTTTTTTTTTAAGAGGCAGTGTCTCTCTGTCACCCAGGCTGGGGTGCACTGGTGTAATCATAGCTCATAGCTCACTGTAGCCTCGAACTCCTGGGCTCAAGGGATCCTCTAGCCTCAGCGAGGACTGCCCAGCTAATATTTGTTTTGTTTTGTAGAGACAGAGTCTTGCTATGTTGCCCAGGTTGGTCTCAAGCTCCTGGACTCAGGCAGTCTTCCTACCTATGCCTCTCAAAGTGCTGAGATGGCCATTGTGAGCCACTGCTCCTGGCCACTAGCCTCTTGATGTTCTTGGCTTTGTTTTCTACCCTCATGTCATCTCAACATCACACATGTACATACTCCAATGTGTGTCAGGGTACTCTTGGGCCATTTGGTTAGACACACCCTGCAATTTCATTCCAGGCCTTCAAACTTACTGGTTTTCTCTGTAGAGAACACTTACTCTGCCTTTTCCCCTTCATCCATCTTCCCATCTTCTCTGAAAATAACTCTTTCTTGAATCTTCAAGTCTTAGCTTGTTCTTCCCTTCAGATTGTTGTGTTGGGTGCTCCATCTTTGTGCTCCAGGTATACCATGTTCTTCCCCCATCGTGGTACACAAATGTAATTGGCTATACAAAATTTTACTTCTTTGTCTGTCAGTAGCCTTTAGGATCAGTGTCTGTCTAACTCACCATTGCACCATTGTAACTCCAGCTCCCTGCTCTGTGCAGCCTAGATATAATAAGAAATGTTCGATAAAAATCTGTTGAATGAATGAAAAAACAAAGGAACAAAGAGCTACTGGGTGTTTATACTAAACTAGAATATTCAGACAAGACCCAGGTGCCTGTTCCTATCAGTCATTCATCGTTCTTTGCTGTAGCCACCAACTAGCACCTGTTTTTCTATCAAGAGAAGATTCATTCAGTAATAGAATTCCTGTAACAGGACCCTGCTTTCAATGAGCGTAACTGCAAGCCCTATGTTGCTGCTATTAGGATTCACTCCCTTACACATGGATCATTAATTGTAAGACTGCATATTTTGTTGCAGAATTGATGTAGGGTACTTACTCTGTATGGGTACCCGGCACAGTATGCTTTACAGTTGCATTGTTCCATGATGTGTTCTGATAATTATGATTACTCCCAAGGGACCTCCAGCAGCTCATCAGGATCTCTGGCAGTAGATCTGGCGTGAAAGCCATTGTCCTCTCCATATTTGTTATGCCTCTGACCAGCTCCCAGAGAAGGGCACGAGTAGGGAGCTGAGTGACTCTATCATCAGCACTGTCCGCCTCTGTTTGGGGACTGCTAACCTCTGGGACACTTTCTGCCCTTGTCTCACCTCTACCCCTACCCGTTTGGAATCATAAAGCATCTAGGAAATGAAAAGTTGTTCTTATAGAAAAAGATTAGGGACTTTTGAGAACCACAGTTGTGTAAGTCTAGGATAAGGCCATCGTGTTTCTCTACTGGAAATGTAGTTAAAGATTCTTTATCTGAAAAATTGTTTGTAATCATTTTAATATAATAGGTCAGAGCACTATAAAAGAACTATGGTTAATGCTGTTTGCTGATTACCACTTTTCTGTCTGGTATTATAAATGTATGCCTTCATCACCATAAGACTAATTTATTTTTAAAAAGCATTCTGGTTTTGAGGAATAATTTTGGCCTAGGATATAAAACCAGTCTTCTAAATCTTGGATTTCCATAGCTTGTGACTGCTATGTCACCTAGAATATGAAACAGGTGGCCATCTCATGCCATTCATTTTCTTCTGTAAAATGATCTCCCTATATCATCTGGAAGTATATTTCTGAGTAAATGATATAAACACATTAAGAATGGAAGAAAGTAAATATAATTACTTACTTTAAAATAGATAAAACATTTATTTGTAGTGGGTATAATATAAATATTAGTATGTTTCACCCTCTCCAGGAACAAATATATGGTCATAGAAAGCTTAATATGGTCATATTAAGTTGATCCTGTTTCTAATTCTGCATTAATCCCAGCAGGGTCACACTGAAGTCATCTAATAATTAGTCAACATAATAGTAGTTCCTTTTTTTTGTTTTTTTTGAGACAGGGTTTTGCTCTTGTTGCCCACGCTGGAGTACAATGGTGTAATCTTAGCTCACTGCAACCTCTGCCTCCTGGGTTCAAGTGATTCTCCTGCCTAAGCCTCCAGAGTAACTGGGATTATAGGCAACTGCCACCATGCCCAGCTAATTTTTTTTTTTTTTTTTTTTTTTTTTTTTTTTTTTTTGAAATGGAGTTTTGCTCTTGTTGCCCAGGCTGGAGTGCAATGGTGCGATCTCGGCTCACCGCAACCTCCGCCTCCTGGGTTCAGGCAATTCTCCTGCCTCAGCCTCCTGAGTAACTGGGATTACAGGCACGTGCCACCATGCCCGCTAATTTTTTGTATTTTTAGTAGAGATGGGGTTTCACCATGTTGACCAGGATGGTCTCGATCTCTTGACCTTGTGATCCACCTGCCTCGGCCTCCCAAAGTGCTGGGATTACAGGCGTGAGCCACCGCGCCCGGCCTAGTTTTTGTATTTTTAGTAGAGACGAGGTTTCACCATGTTGGCCAGGCTGGGCTCGAACTCCTGACCTCAGGTTGATCCACCTGCCTCGGCACCCGCAAAGTGCTGGGATTACAGGTGTGAGACACTGCACCTGGCCAATAATTCCATTTATTGATTGCTTTCCACTTGCCTGTAGCTGTGGTATGTGCCTTATTTACATTCTCTCATTTAATCCTCATAACAACCCTGGGAGATAAGTAAGTACTCTAGCTCCTTTTTCCACATGCAGAAACTAAGTCTCAACAACATGAAGCCACTTGGACAAGGTCTCGCTGTTAGTAACTGACACAGCCAGGATTCAAACCCTGGTTTGACCCCAAAACCTGTGTGTGTATGTGTTCTTAACCCCTGCACTATTTTAATTGTTAAGTCATAGCTAGACAAAAATTTATTAGAATTCTGATAAATGGACATAAAATTTTTGCTTCTGGAAAGTTGCTAATGACTGATAGCCATGGAGGAAGCATTATGCTTAAAAAAATAAAGCTCAGCATTATGCTTTGTTTTCTAAGAGCTTTACTACACTACATATTTATTGCAAATGCTATTCCCCTGAGATAAGCCAGCAGCTCTCAGACTTGCAACACATCAGAATGACATGACAAGCTTGTAAACATGGAACTGCCCTGGACCCCATTCCGTATCCACTTAGTCAGAATCTCTGTGGGTGGGGCCTAGACATCTGATGTTTATTAAGCTCTGCAGGTGATTATCACACACACAGAAGTTTGAGAATCATTGAGGTTTGTGAGTGGTAGGGTTTTGTTGTTATTGCTTTAGGAATTATAATTTTCAGGTTTGTCAGTTTAGTCAGGGCCTCACAGGAAGTTTGGGAATAGCTAAATTATAACTAAGAAATTATAAATCATCTTGTCTAATTGTGTAGTGTAATTGTCAACTGGCAACATCTGTGGCATGACCTATTGTAATGGAACTCATTGAATTTTCATTTTTTTCTCATCGAAAAATTGTGTAAGCGTAGAAATGAAAAAACAGTCCTAAAATGTATATGGAATCACAGAAGACCCAAAATAGCCAAAATTACACTAAGCAAAAGAACAAAACTAGAGGAATCACATTACCTGACTTCAAATTATTCTACAGAACTGTAGTAATCAAAAGAGCGTGGTACTGGCATAATAACAGACACATAGACTAATGGAACAGAATAGAGAACTCAGAAACAAATCCACACACCTACAGTGAACTCATTTTCAACAAAGGGGCCAAGAACATACACTGGGAAAAGAGTCTCTTCAATAAATGGTGCTGGGAAAACTGGATATCCATATGCAGAAGAATGAAACTATACCTTTATCTCTCACCGTGTACAAAAATTAAATAGAAATGGATTAAAGACTTAAAACCAAGACTTTAAACTATGAAACTACTACAAGAAAACTGGGGTGGCCAGATGCAGTGGCTCATGCCTGCAAGCTTAGCACTCTGGGAGGCCAAGGTGGGCAGATCCCTTGAGCTCAGAAGTTCAAGACCAGCCTTGACAACATGGCAAAACCCTGTCTCTACAAAAAATACAAAAAATTAGTTGGGCATGGTGGCACATGCCTGAATACTAGTCGGGAGGCTGACGTGGAGGATCGCTTGAGCCCAGGAGGTGGAGGTTGCAGTGAGCCGAGATCAAACCACTACAGTCCAGCCTGGGTGATAGAGTGAGACAGACCCTGTCTCAAAAAAAAAAAAAGAAAGAAAGAAAGAAAAAAGAAAAAGCATTGAGGAAACTCTTCAGGATATTGATCTGGGCAAAAATTTCTTGAATAATACCCTGCAAACACAGACAACCAAAGCAAAAATGGAATGGACAGATGATGTCACAGCAAGTTAAAAAGCTTCTGCGGCTGGGCACCATGGCTCACACCTGTAATCCCAGCACTTTGGGAGGCCGAGGTGGGCGGATCGCCTGAGGTCAGAAGTTCAAGACTAGCCTGGCCAACCTGGTGAAACCATGTCTCTACTAAAAAAAAAAAAAAAAAAAAAAAAAAAAAGCTTCTGCACAGCAAAGGAGACAATCAGTAAAGTGAAGAGACAACCCAGAGATTGGGAGAAAATATTTGCAAATTACCCATCTGAAAAGGGATTAATAACCAGAATATATAAGGAGCTCAAACCACTCTATGGGGGAAAAAATAATCTGATTGGGCAAAAGATTTTAATAGACCTTTCTGCAACGAAGGCATACAGATGATAAACAGGCATATGAAAAGGTGCTCAACATCACTGATCATCACAGAAATGCAAATCAAAACTACAGTGAGAAATAATCTCACCCCAGTTAAAATGACTTTTATCCAAAAGGCAGTAACAAATGCTGATGAGTATGGAGAGAAAAGAGAACTCTTGTACACTGTTGGTGGGAATGTTAATTAGTACAACCACTTTGAAGGACAATTTGGAGTTTCCTTGAAAAGTTAAAAATAGAGCTACCATAGATCCAGCAATCCCACCACTGGGTATATACCCCCAAAGAAAGGAAACCAGTATATTGAAGGGATATCTGCACCCCATGTTTGTCGCAGCACTATTCATCATAACCAAGATTTGGAAGCAACCTAGGTGTCCATCAACAGATGAATGGTTAAAGAAAATGTGGTAGTTAACAATGCAGTACTATTCAGCCATAGAAAGAATGAGATCCTGTCATTTACAACAACATGGTTGTAACTGGAGGTCATTATGTTAAGTGAAATAAGCCAGGCACAGAAAGACAAATATCACATGTTCTCACTGACTTGTGGGATCTAAAAATCAACATGATTGAACTCATTGACATGGAGAAACGGATGGTTACTAGAGACTGGGAAGGAAAACGAGGGACTGTAGGGGAGGTGGGAATGTTTAATGGGTACCACAAAAATTAGAATGAATAAGATGTATTTACTAGCACAACAGGGTGACTATAATCAAAAATTTAATTGTACATTTTAAAATAAAGAGTATAATTGGGATGTTTGTAACACAAAGGATAATGCTTGAAGGAATGGATACCCCATTTTTTCATGATGTGATTATTATGTGTTGCATGCTGGATCAAAATATCTCACAAACCCGATAAATATATATACCTACTATGTACCCACAAAAATTAAAAATAAAAATTTTTTAAAGATTGTGTATTAATGGTAACAGCTAGCACTCTGTTTTGTATGTGTTTCATCTTTTTCCCTTGGCATATGAGAAATGATGGTTGTTTTTCTGTAACTACTATAAATAAGCTCTCATTCAGTTTAAAACAACAATTGTTCAGACTCCAAATAAAGAACCACAGAATCCCAAGATTAAAGTGATCATGCACAGCCATATGTTACTTGCATTCTCTTTTACAGCATCTCCACCGAGTGAATAAGCCACTAAGTGTCTTATTCCTGTAGGAATTCCTGTATCTCCTGGGAATGATCTATTCTGTCTGACTTAAAAAAACTTTTCCTTATAAGATTGAATCTATTTCCCTAGAGCTTCCATATATTACTTCTTTTTACAACTTTCTTGTCAAAACTTCTTACTCACATCAACCAAAACCTTTGCTCAAGAAGATGACTTGATTGCTGTTTTCTGGAATTTCACAGGTTATAAGACTTAAGCTGGGCACAGTGGCTCAGACCTGTAATCCCAGCACTTTGGGAGGTCGAGGAGGGCAGTTCACTTGAGGTCAGGAGTTCAAGACCAGCCTGGCCAATGTGGTAAAACCCCGTCTCTAAAAATGCAAAAAAGTAGCCAGGTGTGGTGGTGCATGCCTGTAGTCCCACCTACTTGGGAGGCTGAGGCAGGACAACTGCTTGAACCCAGGAGGCGGAGGTTGCAGTGAGCCGAGATCATGCCACTGCACTTCAGCCTGGGTGACAGAGTCAGAGTCCATCTCAAAAAATAAAAATTACGGCCAGGCATGGTGGCTCACACCTGTAATCCCAGCACTTTGGGAGGCCGAAGCTTGCGGATCATCTGAGGTCAGGCCTACAAGAGCAGCCTGACTAACATGGTGAAACCCCGCCTTTACTACAAATATAAAAATTTGCTGGAGGTAGTGAGTGGCAGGTGCCTGTAATACCAGCTTCTTGGGAGGCTGAGGCAGGAGAATCACTGGAACCCAGGAGGTGGAGGTTGCAGTGAGCCAAGATCATGCCATTGCACTCCAGCCTGGGCGGCAGAGTAAGACTCCATCTCATAAAAAATAAAATAAACATAAAAATAAAAATTATGGCACTTAAACTAAATTCATGATTCATATTGTTTCTTTATAAATTTTAGTCATTTTTTATAGAGACATTTGTTCTGGGGTGTTTAAATATAGAGGCTCAATGACAGAAAAAGGAAGGTGATCTTATATTCTGTCAAAGCATTCTAAGTGTTCCATTCATATTTAGCATGTAGCAACCAGATTTAAAGTTTTAGGAGTTATTTGCTTTGTTTATGAGTTATTCAGAACTTTCTTAAAACCCTGTGGTTGTTAATGGATCTCTTCTAAATGAAAACTATATTGTGTATCTGGTTCCTGTGATTCACTTGCTCCTTTGAAGCTAGAAGGAAAAATCATATTTGTGCCAAAGGTGGTGGCTCACGCCTGTAATCCCAGCACTTTGAGAGACCAAGAGGGGGTGGATTGCCTGAGCTTAGGAGTTCGAGACCAGCCTGGGCAACACGGTGAAACCCTGTCTCTACTGAAATACAAAAAGTTAGCTGGGTATGGCAGTGTGTGCCTGTAGTCCCAGCTACTCGGGAGGCTGAGGCAGGAGAATCACTTGAAGTCAGTAGGCAGAGGTTGCAGTGAGCTGAGATCACACCACTGCACCAGCCTAGGTGACAGAGCAAGACTCCATCTCGAAAGAAAGAAAGAAAGAGAAAGAAAGAAGAGAACATGCATGTCCTTACTAACCGAGATCAGAAAGGAAGAAAGAGAAAGAAAGAAGAAAGAACATGTGTGTCCTTACTACCCAAGGTCTCCAGAAAGAAAGAAAGAGAATATGTACGTCCTTACTACTTGAGATGTCCTAAAACTCCTTCCTCGAGGTATACACTTTTTTTCACCACCCTTTTCCACAGACCACAAGTTGACTTAGAACCCAAGAAAATAAGGGCAAATGCATTGCTAACCAGTAGCCCAAATGATTGCCATTTAACCTTCAAAGCTCTGCATTCAATTAGAGTCAAATGCAGGCAGCAACTAAGACAACAAGTCAGGGGAGTGTTGGGAAGGGACATTTTCCTAGTAGGCCTTCCTTGCTATAGGTGTATTTGGGTGTAAGTCCGAATATTAGAGGAAAAGCCAAACCCTACTATGGCCATCGAGATAGACCAGCCAGGTAGAGCACTCAAAATACTAATCACGTGGAAATAACATTATATACTAACATAAAGATAATTTGCAGTTTGATTATGACTTATAATGAAAGTTCTGAGGTATGCACCCAGGATACAGTCCCTTCTCCAATATCCTTTTTCCTGAGGTAGAATGGGAGACCAGCATTTTCCTCCGTTTCCCTTGAGGCTTCCAAATTTGGTCCTGTCATGAATCTTCTTTTCTGAAACTGTAGTGATCTCTTTTCATCACTCTCAGCCCATCTGTTCAAGATATTTTGCCACCTCTTCTTTAGCATCTGGTTCTACCTAGTGTCCTACCCTCATTGATGCACCTAGATTCAAGTTGATTCTTCAGGTTTCAAACAAAGTATAGAAAAGAAACATTTGAGTCACTTGTATTTATAAGAGAAGACTATGAACTTACAGACATGTGCTGACAACTAAAAAAGTACCCCAGTGGGAAATTATATATGTATACTTCTGCTTTAGCAACAAGGGACTGAATGGTTGATATCTGAACTGCAATAGTATCTGTGTTAAAGTCTGACTTTTGGAAAATTATAGGCAAAAATGTATCCATTTGTATCATTCAAGTTTCTAGGGTTAATACCACACAAATGATCAGAGTATACCGTTTTTATAATTAAAAAACAAGAAGAGACGCCAGGCGAGGTGGCCGACGCCTATAATCCCAGCACTTTGGGAGGCCGAGGCGGGTGGGTCGCAAGGTCAAAAGATCAAGACCATCCTGGTCAACATGGTGAAACCCCGTCTCTATTAAAAATACAAAAATTAGCTGGGCATGGTGGCGCATGCCTGTAGTCCCAACTACTCGGGAGGCTGAGGCAGGAAAATTGCTTGAACCCAGGAGGGGAGGTTGTGGTGAGCCAAGATCGCACCATTGCACTCCAGCCTGGGTAATAAGAGTGAAACTCCGTTTCAAAAAAACAAAAACAAAAACAAAAAACAAGAAAAGGCCGGGTGTGGTGGCTCCCACCTGTAATCTCAGCACTTTGGGAGCCTGAGGCAGGTGGATCACTTGAGTTCAGGAGTTCGAGACCAGCCTGACCAACAGGGCGAAAATTCATCTCTACTAAAAACCCCCAAAATTAGCCAAGCATGGTGGCATGCGCCTGTAATCCCAGCTACTGGGGAGGCTGAGGCAGGAGAATTGCTTGAACATGGGGCGGAGGTTGCAATGAGCCGAAATCGTGCCACTGCATTCCAACCTGGACAACGGAGCAAAACTCTGTCTCAAAAAAAAAAAAAAGAAAAAAGAAAAGAAAAAGTAGCAATGGAAAATTATGACCAACTCACAACAACACTGCTGATCCAGTTTCAGACAGCATCCTGTCTGAAAATCATAGGAATTCCAACTATCTGCCTCTGATCATTAATTGTGGGAGCTCAGCAGTCTGCCAATTATTGTATGGCTGCCAGTCTTACCCAGAGAATTTTGAATTAGAGTCTTCAACAAACCAAGGCCAACTTTCCTATTAGGCACAGTAGATACAGGGCCTAGAGCCAATGATACTTTCAGGGCTCCACAAAAATGTCTTAATTCCTTTTAAAATAAGAAGAAATAAATAATAGTGAATATACCTTAATGAATCTGCCTGTATTATATTTTCTTTATCCCAATAGTCATAAAATATATATATATATATTTTTTGAGATGGAGTGTCCCTCTGTCACCTAGGCTAGAGTGCAGTGGCATGATATTAGCTCACTGCAACCTCCACTTTCTGGATTCAAGTGATTCTCCTGCCTCAGCCTCTCGAGTAGCTGGGATTTACCAGCCTGGCCAACATGGTGAAACTTTGTCTCTACTACAAATACAAAAATCAGCAGAGCATAGTGACATGTGCCTGTAATCCCAGCTGCTAGGGAGGCTGAGGCAGGAGAATCACTTGAATCTGGGAGGCAGAGGTTGCAGTGAGCCAAGAACACACCACTGCACTCCAGCCTGGGTGACAGAGCAAGCCTCCGTCTTGAAAAATAAAAATAAATAAAGGAGAGGACTACTCCAAAAACAATATCAATACAATATATTTTCTTGATCCCTTTGTGGGACTCAGGACAGCGGTGCCCCACTTACTTAGCCATGGGTTTCAAGCTTTTGAGCTTGAAAGTGGGATTTTGCCAGGTAACCACCCCTGTCTGCCTCCTGCTTCTATAATTGTGACTGAGTAAACAAACACACAAACAAATCCTTGACCAAAAACTCTACCCATAGGACATGAGTAGTCCAGATCCCACAAGAAGCAGAGGAATCTTCCAACAAACATGGAAAGGGTAGTCATAAAAAGAATTTAAAAACTACAAAATTCTTAGAAGAAAATATAGAGGGAAACTGTCATGGCAGTGGATTTAGACATGATTTCTTAGGCCAGGTGTGTGGGTCATACCTGTAATCTTTGGGAGGCTGAGGCAGACAGCTCACTTGAGCTTAGAAGTTTGAGAATGAACATGATGAAATTCTGTCTCTACTAAACATACAAAAGTTAGCTAATAATTTGCAGTTTGATTATGACTTACAATGAAAGTTACGAGGTATGCGCCCAGGAGACAGTCCCTTCTTTAACATCCTTTTTTCTGAGGTAGAATGGGAGGCCAGCATTTTCCTCCGTTTCCCTTGAGGCTTCCAGATTTGGTCCTGTCATGAATCTTCTTTTCTGAAACTGTAGTGATCTAAACATGCTGTATGATTCCACTTGTATGAGTTATTTAAAGTAGTCACATTCACCTGGCACGGTGGCTCATTCCTGTAATCTCAGCACTTTTGGAGGCCAAGATAACTCGATCACTTGAGGTCAGGAGTTCCAGACCAGCCTGGCCAACATAGCAAAACCCCTTCTCCACTAAAAATATAAAAATTACCTGGGAGTGGTGGTGCAGCAGAAGAATTGCTTGAACTCAGGAGACAGAGGTTGCAGTAAGCCAAGATCGTGCCACTGCACTCCAGCCTGGGTGACAGTGAGACTCTGTCTAAAAAAGATAATTTAAAAAAAGGTAGTCAAATTTACAGAAGCAGAAAGAATGATGGTTGCCAGGGGCTGATGGTTGCCAGGGGCTGTGAGCAAATGGGGAGTTTAATGGGTATAGTTTCAGTTTTGCCAGATGAAAAAGTTCTAGAGATGAGTTTTACAACAATGATATACTTAATACTTGCAACAGTGATATACTTAACACTACTGAAATGTACTCTTAAAAATGGTTGCGATGCTAAAAATTTTATCATCCACCCATTTGCACATTGATGATGATAAATTTTTATTTATTTATTTTTGAGACAAGTTCTCACTCTGTTGCCTAGCTGGAATGCAGTGGCATAGCCTGGGCTCATTGCAACCTTCATCTTTTGAGTTCATGGGATCCTCCCACCTCAGCCTATACTATACCACAGGTCATTTGAGAGGCGGGTTTCACCAGGCCAGCAGAGGCTAAAAGCACAAAGTGCAGTCAGTGCAACATAACTCCTTCCCCTTAGCTAATTTTTGTATTTTTTGCAGGGACAGAATTTTGCCGTGTTGCCAAGGCTCATCTCAAACTCCTGAGCTCAAATGATCCACCCACCTTGGCCTCCCAAAGTGCTGGGATTACAGGCATGAGCCACCGTGCCTGGCTTGGTAAATTTTTTATGTGTATTTTACCACACTTGTTTGTTTGTTATGGAGTCTCACCCTGCCACCCAGGCTGGAGTGCAATGGCATGATCTCAACTCACTGCAACCTCCACCTCCTGGGTTCAAGCAGTTCTTCTGCCTCAGCCTCCCGAGTAGCTGGAATTACAGGCATGAACCACCGCACCTGGCTAATTTTGTATTTTCAGTACAGACTGAGTTTCTCCATGTTGGTCAGGCTCGTCCGAAACTCCCCACCTCAGGTGATCTGCCCACCTCAGCCTCCCAAAGTGCTGGGATTACAGGTATGAGCCATTGCATCTGGCCCAGTTTTTTGTTGTTTTAAAAGTAAAATCCTAATTGAGGCATGAAGGAGATCCAGATTTGCATTTATTTTGTAGAGATATAAACAGAGCACTAATGCTTTATAAGTGGCTGGCATGTGAGGTAGCAACACAGAGAACATACAAGGAGAGCTTAGGATGTTGTGTCTGGAGCTGGAGTTTAACTACTATCCTAAGCTCTGTGACTGGTCTTAGAGCCAGTCCTTTAGCCTGAGTCCCCCATAGTGCATTCCACATCCCTATACTGTACCACAAGCCATTTGAGAAATGAGTTTCACGAGGCCAGCAGTGCCTAAAAGCACAAAGCGCAGTCAGTACAACATAACTCCTTCCCCCTAACGCTTTGACTTCTTAGTCACTGTTGTTCAATTATAGTAACTAACAATATTTACATTTTAGCATTTACAAAGCACTTTAGAATATCTCGGGATGTTTACAGTTTTATAACATTTCTTAATGTCAAAGGTGATTGCCTCCTCTTCATGTTTATAAGTTATTTAGCATATCTTCACACTTTTTCAATTTATTTTATGTATGTTTTTCAGATTTGGTGGAAAAAAATGAGAATTTAGAGTAAAATGAGGAAAATGAAATATTTCCATTATAGTTTATTTTTGCAGGACTCTGAGGCAGGTTGGGATTCCTCTTGAACTCCCTCTGAGAATGGTGGATGACCTATCTGATTTCAGAGGGCTTTATAGGGAACTTCAGAAAGCCAGATCCACAGTCCTAGTGGATGACAAGCATTTAAAAATATTATGGGAATTGGCTCCTGTTTACTGGAGTGAAAAAGATTAGCTAATCTACATGAAGTAAATGAGATTTGAAAACTTAAAGCTCAAAAATCACTTAAAGTAAATGGGTATTTGGAGATTAGCACAGCTGAAGTTTCCTCAAGCATTCTGCTAGTGTTACTATATTTTAAAAAACCACACAGGAACCCATTGACTTAAATATAAAAGAGAAGTGGCTAAAGGTATGATCCTTGTTACTTTGTAGTCTTACCTTATAACTGACTACCTCTTACATGTAAATAGATAGCCAATGTGTGAAGAATAGTTTGAAAAGCACGATTGCATCAGTGCTGATAAGCAAAATACTGAAACAGAACCAGGAAAGGCTGAAAGTATCCCCAAAGATGTTACTTTAAATGATCATGAAAAGTCCAGATAGAGATGATAACTGTTTTTTGACAGATTCCAATTTTAAGAGTCCAAAGTAAATTCTATCATATATATTTAGCAATTATATATTTTTAGTTCAAAGTAAATATTCTATATTTTTATCTAATGTATATGTGTATATATATATGTATTTTTAGCAAGTTTACTTTCCCCTTTATTTTGAAAAATAGCTTTATATTTTTGACTTTAAAATGTTGCCAAAAACAGAAACTTAAAAAGAACACTGAATAAAATAAAAATATTACATGTAAACCCTAAAGTTAACTTCTGTTGGTATAATCTGACATTTATAAACATTCCTAAAGCATGGGTTTTGAGATTTGTTTCTGTCCCTATCTTTGTTCACCCCCTTGTGGCCATGATATGAACAGCTAGGCAGCAAAAAAAGAAGAGGGAGGAAAGTGAACGGCGTGGATAGTAAACCACTTTAACGCTTTTTGCATTAATTAACATATGTAGTTCTACTTGAAATACATAGATGTCACGGTCTTGGCAGGAAACAAAGGGAGCACTCAAAAAAGATGATTGTAAGCTTCATTAATCTTTTCTTGAAGTATGGGGAGTGTTAAGAGAAGCTGCAAGGGGTGTGTTACTAGTAGACAGCTCCCATTGGCTGAACCCAACAGGAAGCCAGAAGGAAATGGAACTGAATTTTTGCGGCCCTTAAGGGTCCAGCCTTCCAGGACACAAAGCAGGGTGAGGGTAGAAAGTGATCTAGCTGGGCCGGGCGTGGCGGCTCACGCCTGTAATCCCAGCCCTTTGGGAAGCCAAGGCAGGCAGATCACGACATCAAGAGATCGAAACCATCGTGGCCAACATGGTGAAACCCTGTCTCTACTAAAAATAATATTAGTTGGGTGTTGTGGCACGCACCTGTAGTCCCAGCTACTCGGGAGGCTGAGGCAGGAGAATCACTTGAACCCAGGAGGTGGAGGTTGCAGTGAGCTGAGATTGCGCCACTGCACTCCAGCCTGGGCGACAGAGCAGACTCCGTCTCAAAAAAAAAGTGATCTGGCTAGACAAACTGAGCCAATCCAGCACAAAATCTTTCTACAGTATTTTATTATAGTTTCTTTTATAAAGCATGAGTCCAAGGGCTACATTATGGGAAAACACATAATTTGGAGTTGAATTTCTATCCAATTCCTCTGCCCTACCTGGAAAACAGTAGGGATAACAGAATTTCACACTACCTGAAAACATTACTCAAGCTTTTCTTCTCCATGTAATGCCTACAGGGGTATAAGCCTGACATATGAGAGGTTCGAAGCATCGGATAGTTTAGTATGTGTAACAATAAGGGAAAGGGAGAAAGGAAGGCAAAAATGGGGATACAGAGACCTCAGTTGCTGTTCACTGCTGGTCCTTTTCCACCTTTTGTCCTACTGAAAAGTAAACTTCCCAGATCCTATCTGAAGTATTGTGATGAGCACTGATTACCTGTTAGTCAAACTGAACAAATGTCTAAGATATCACCAGCAAAGAGGGGTCACCAAAATATATGGGAAAAAAAATCAGGAAATGGGATGAAGCTGTTTTTTTTTTTTTTTTTTTTTTGAGACGGAGTTTCGCTCATTACCCAGGCTGGAGTGCAATGGCACGATTTTGGCTCACCGCAACCTCCGCCTCCTGGGTTCAGGCAATTGTCCTGCCTCAGCCTCCTGAGTAGCTGGGATTACAGGCACGTGCCACCCTGCTCAGCTAATTTTTTGTATTTTTAGTAGAGACGGGGTTTCACTATGTTGACCGGGATGGTCTCGATCTCTTGACCTCGTGATCCACCCGCCTCGGCCTCCCAAAGTGCTGGGATTACAGGCTTGAGCCACCGCGCCCAGCTTGATGAAGCTGTTTTTATTTCAGTGTTTCTAAATTTTGCAATTTTTGAAATAATTTTTGAAAAATAAAATTTTATTCATAGTTTAGAAAGTGTGTAATGGTTAGTGGGCTATAGCACATTATAATCTTTTGCCCCATTCCATTATTTCTCAAATAATATTTTTATTATGGTTCCAAAACTGCTTATTTCTGCTCTAGTTGGGACTGAAACAAAGGCCTGTCTCAGGGCTCAGCTCAGCGTGGGCTGATTTTAAAATCAGGATTTTGAGGCTTTTATCCTTCATTGTAACTATCCTTGGCTGAACACATGGCTTTATTCCTCTTTAGCTGCTCTCCATTAATCCTACAATACAACTTAGATTTAATTCACCATATAGCAGAAGAAGGATTAAAAAACCAAGAAAGGCCAGGCATGGTAGCTCACACCTATAATCCCAGTAATTTGGGAGGCTGAGGTGGGTGGATCACCTGAGGTCAGGAGTTTGAGACCAGCTTGGCCAACATGGTGAAAGCCTGTCTCTGCTAAAAATACAAAAATTAACTGAGTGTGGTTGTGGGTGCCTAGTAATCCCAGATACTTGGAAGCTGAGGTTGAACCCAGGAGGCAGAGGTTGCAGTAAGCTGAGATTGCATCACTGCACTCCAGCCTGGGCAACACTGGAATGCCGAGGTGGGCTGATTACAAGGTCAAGTTAGAGACCAGTCTGGCCAACATAGTGAAACTCCATCTCTACTAAAAATACAAAAATTAGCCAGGTGTAGTGGCACAAACCTGTAGTCCCAGCTACTTGGGAGGCTGAGGCAGGAGAATCGTTTGAACCTGGGAGGCAGAGATTGCAGTGAGCCAAGACAGTGTCACTGTACTACAGCCTGGGTGACAGAGTAAGACTACGTCTCAAAAACCAACGAACCAAACAGACAAACAAACAAAAAACTGATATATCATTTTTAATTTATTTGCTAGGCAAGAAACATTTAATAGCTCATTGTTGGTGAGGGTATGGAGGAGCAAGCCATCTTACACACTGCTGGTGAGAGTGAAAGTTGCAACAACTTCTGTGGAAGAAGATTTCACAATATCATCAAAATTACAAAGGCACATATTCTTTGATCTAGCAATTCTATTTTCTGCTGGTACTGATTATACTACATATATACACTGTGGAAATCACGTGGCAAAAGAAATTCACTTCAGCAAAATTAGGAATAGTACAATAGGACACAATCTTAATGTTGCTCGATGGAGAATCAGTCCATCCATAAGCTGGAACATTTTGCAGCCATAAAAAGGAATTATGAAGCTCTTTACTAATAAAGGATGACTTCCAAGATATATTAAGTAAAAAGAGCAAAGTGCAGAATTGCATTTGTAGTATGCTGTGGAAATATATATGTAAAACACAGTACACATTATAGTTATATATAATCATGTTGGGTAATACATTATATATTATAGTATATTTCATATTAATACTTTTATTTCTAGAATGTTATTTGTATATTATAAATTAAATAAATACATATTTTGCCTCTTTTTTCACACAACTGGTAGCATACTATATATATATACATATATATGTATATATGGATTTGTTTTTTAATTAAAAAAAAGTACTTTTTTTTTTTTTTTTTTTTTTTTTTAGAGAAAGGGTCTGGCTATGTTGCCTAGGATGGAGTGCAATGGCTATTCATAGGCCTGCTACCATAGCACACTACAGCTTCAAATTCCTGGCCTCAAGTGATCCTCCTGCCTCAGCCTCCTGAGTATCTGGGACTACAGGCATGCCACTGTGCCTAGCCTTATTTTTAATGTATGTATTTTTCTGCAGACAATTTACTATTTCTGGAAGAATACTCAGGAAAATGGCAACACTGATTGCTTCTTGAGAATTCGGTGACTAAGGAGAGAAGTAGGTGGGAAATTTTTTTTTAAATACCTTTTGAATATTGTACTATGTGACAAAGTCTATCAGATAAAGACCACCAAGGAACACACCTGCAGTCAAAGTTAAGTTTATGAGTTTGCTGCTGTAAAGAAGACTCCACAGCAGAGAAACCAAGGATATAATAGTAAGAGAGAACAGAAAGGAACTTTTACAGGATTTGGGCTTCTGTTGAATGACTGAGGAGAGTCTAGGGAAGCAAGGATCAGCTCTGGATTGAGTATCTCAGCAATCTGTTCAGAGGCAAGAGGAACAAAGCAAAGTCACTGGTAAGAAAGTGGTAATCACTGAAAAAAAGAAAGTTATTAGGTGTTTTGCAGGTGTGGTGTGGCCTTGGGAAAAAATTTTCTGATGGCCTTGCCACTGGCCCTATCTGTATCTAGTAGGTACATCACAGTCTGATTAAAATTAGCACTGATCCTTCCTTTCTCGGTCCTGAACTGACTTTTACTTTCTGACACTTGAATGTCCTATCTATTCAAAAACTAAAGCATATTTTAAAGTAAAAAGAATGAAAATAAACATTCTCCACACACTTCTTGATCCTAGGTTACTAGTTCCCTGGCAAATAAGAGATTTATCTGGCAGACAAGAAAGTCAAATGTGTTTGTTTTCTGAGCAGTTCTGCTCCTTCCAACCATCAAATATGAAGAAATAACCATCTTCAGAAAAAGACAAGGGACAGTACCCCAATGCTGCAGTAGCTGATGCTAGGGAGACTCAAGTATAGGGAAAGCTCCAGGCACCATGTCCCCATCCCCTGCCATGGGCTGAGTACTTGACTCTTGAATCTCTTTTCAGTTGTTACTCTTCTCCAGGATGCTAACTCTAAAAAGAGTGCACAGGCTAAAACATGCATTACCCTCAATAGGGATCTGCAGTAGAGACAGCAATGTTTAGGGCCAAGAAAAATCTTAGGCAAGTTACTTTACTTTTCACCATAAAGAAAATGAAAGGACTGGAGCAAATGATGTCTGAAATCTTGGCTAAGGCCCCAAAGATCAACACTGACAGCAAGCAACCCCGCTCCTCCCATTACAACCTTGTTGTTATGTTTACAGTAAAGCAATTACAAGAGGAAGCATAGTGTAGCATCAGATAAATTGTCTTCCAACTCTTTTCACCAGAAAAGGTAACACTTAAGTATTTTTCCAGCTATTTTTGTGCAGAGATAGTATCTTCTTCCTATTTCCCATTTAGGAAAAAAAAGCCAAAGTTCAGCTCACTGCCTGCACTCATCTAATTTTAAATAAACAGGCTCTTTGAGGCTGAAGCAAATCTGACTGATTTTCAATACAAAAATAAAAGATAGGGCTGGGTGTGGTGGCTAACACCTGCAATCCCAGCACTTTAGGAGGTTGAGACCAGTAGATCATGAGGTCAGGAGATTGAAACCATCCTGACCAACATGGTGAAGCCCCGTCTCTCCTAAAAATAAAAATACAAAGAAAAAAAATTAGCTGGGTGTGCTGGCGCATGCCTGTAGTCCCAGCTACTCAAGAGGCTGAGGCAGGAGAATGGCTTGAACCCAGGAGGTAGAGGTTGCAGTGAACCAAGGTCATGCCACTGCACTCCAGCCTGGCAACCAAGCAAGACTCCATCTAAAAAAAAAAAAAAAAGCTGGGGAAAGGGAAGAAAAAAAATAAAATATAAATTTATAAATAAAATATAAATATAAAAACTTTTCTTGGAGTTATTTTTTTTTTTTTTTTTTTTTTTTTTTTTTTTTTTGAGATGCTGCCCAGGCTGGAGTGCAGTGGTGCGATCTTGGCTCACTGCAATCTCTACCTCATGGATTCCAGTGATTGTCCAGTCTCAGTCTCCTGAGTAGCTGGGATTACAGGTGTGTGCCACCATGCCTGGCTAATTTTTGTATTTGTAGTAGAGATGGGGTTTCACCATGTCAGCCAGGCTGGTCTCAAACTCCTGATCTCAGGTGATCTGCCCAGCTCAGCCTCCCAATCTTGGAGTTATTTCTAAACAGAACTTGTCTCTAATCCTAATGGAACAAACATGTAAACAATGATCAGTATTTAATAATTTTTTTGGGTGTGGTAAATTTCAAAGCATGGAACAACACAAAGCGGAACATCACATTCCGCACAAAAATAGCGTGTTTCTTTCCGGATCTTCTTGCCATCCTTGTCATACTGGGAGCAGCAAATTTTGCAGCGACCAGTTGGATTCTGTTTCCCTGAAGTTGGCGGTATGCTCTTGGGGAAATGTCTTCCAGATAGACGAAGAGGTGTGACATCATCAGAGCATGGACGACCTCGAAGATGTTGCTGCCCTGGCTTGTGATGCTTTTCCAGCAGTCTTTCAATCAATGTCAGTCTGAAGTTTATATGGCTCATGGTATACTCAGGATTGTCCTTCTTGAACAGGATGTAGGAGTTTAGCACTGTAATGTGTAGAAGGTGGTGAAAGAATTTCTTATACCAGACCTTGTGTCTTTTGCGCTCAGATGGATAAGAAGTAAGCATCTGATCAGCTGAGTCCACTGCTCCCATATTCTCGTTATAATCCACAATGACACGTGGCTTTTTAGTTTTCTTTCCATTTCTGTTGTTTACTTCTATCACGGTATCACTGTGGAATGTTGACAACATTGTCACCTCCTTTGTGTCACACCATTTTAGTGCCATAAGTTCACCACAGAATCTGGCTACAGTCGTCCCCTTTGCAATCCTTTTTTTCAGATCATTTGGAATCTGTTTTCTGTTCAAACGAGCTGTCCCAACTGCATCAGTCCTATTTTGATGTAATTCTCTGAAAAGCATGGGAGATATATTAAAGTTATCGAGGAAGACACAATACCCTTGGCCAAGAAGGTCATTGACCAAGGTAAGAACAATGCGCGATGATTTCAGACCATCAGCTGAATCTTTCAAATTCATACCGGGTCCTGTGTGAACAAGTGCATTCCACACATAACCAGACTGACTTTCACAAAGTACATATAGCTTCAGACCAAATCGTACGCGTTTTGTTGGGATGTATTGCTTGATAGCTAATGGCCCCTTGAACAGCATCAGTGATTCATCAACTGCAATGTTTCTGTTTGGAGTATACACAGTTGAAAATTTGTTTACAAGAAAGTCGAACACAGGTTTGATCTTCTGCAGTGAAATCTGGGCCTTTGATTGACCAGCGGATATGGAAGAATTGTTGACAAAATGTAGGCACCGAAACAAAAGTAAAAATCTTTCACCGGTCATAATTTGCCTGAGGTAAGGGGTATCCAAAAGAGGCCTTGTTGACCAAAACATCTCCAGCTCAGGTTTCTGCACAATACCTTGCAGTAACATTACTGCAAAAAAGACTTTCAGCTCATCATTGTCCGTGTCTTTCCATTTATCCATTCGTGAAAATCCTTTTGGACCAGGTGGCTTTGAAGCCAACAAGGCAGCTTGGGCATTTGTTTCTCTAGTAATTTTCGAAACTAATTCCTCAGTAAAAAACAGTTCAAAATACTGCAATGGGTCAGTGATATCACTGACATCCACTTTTCTGCCAGGTGTGCCGGTAAAGTCATACCTTTGACGTGGAATCATAGCACGAGTTGACCATTTCAGAGAACGCCCTGGGTCTGTTGATGCAGGGCTCTTTCCATCAGATTCTAAATGGGACAGAGGTCTGACCTTATCATCTTCTAAAGCACTATCTGAAAAATTATCAGAATCGTCTATTTCCGAAAAATCAGATTCATCAAATGAATCTTCGGCCAACAACTGTTCGAGACCAGTATTACCATCACGCATACGAATGGCACGTTTTCTCGGATTTGACATATCAGCGATACTATATTTTGTAAATGGTAATACCACTACTAAAAACAGAATGCTATAAATAGAATGATGTCTTTTGTTTCCAAAGTCAAAATCCTAGAACCATGCAAAAATAATAGACGCGAGATATTTTGTGGCAAACTTTGGGAGTAAAGTTGGGACTGTAATCCACGCGTTATCCCGGTGTAAACGCTGCAGTCGTAGGCACAGCAGCGCGTAATCTCGGAGATAAGGAAAAATGGGTTAAACGCACACAGACAGGAGCCTTTCATCTCATAGGTCTTGGGGAGTCTCTAGAAGTTTTTTGAAAGCTCTCTTCTTGATGGTGTTTCTCCTGAAGCCAGTCCCATCATCTTTTACTCCCGTGAGGTCCCTGGCCTCCGTGGCTGCCACAGCAACACACACTTAACTTTCACTTCATGGGCGGTCCCCTTCCTGAGCATTTGACACACGCTCTGCGCACCGCCTTCCAACCCGGAGCGCCGGGAGTTTAGGGCAGTACTTCCGCCCTTCTTCCGCCTCGCTAGTCGATCGGCCATGATTGCTTCCCTCTGGTTGGATCCCACAGCTTATGACAGAAACGGGCGCCCACTGATGACGACATGAAGCCGCCAACGGCGGCGGCGGCGGCCGGGAGACAGGGAAGGCTTCCGGGGCTGCCGACCTGAGTGTAGAGCTTCTGTCATGGCGGCCGCTCTGTGGGGATTCTTTCCAGTCCTGCTGCTGCTGCTATCAGGGGATGTCCACAGCTCGGAGGTGCCCGGGGCTGCTGCAGAGGGATCGGGAGGGAGTGGGGTCGGCATAGGAGATCGCTTCAAGATTGAGGGGCGTGCAGTTGTTCCGGGGGTGAAGCCCCAGGACTGGATCTCGGCGGCCCGAGTGCTCGTAGACGGAGAAGAGCACGTCGGCTTCCTTAAGTGAGCATCCTGAGGGCAGCGGGAAAAAGGCTGGGTTGGAGGCGGGACAGGGACCCCACTAGGAGAGTTAAGTGTCAGGATGTGACGACGTCGCTGTCTCAGACTGAAGGGGAGGGTGCCGCTAACGGTCTACGCCGGGAGACCTGGGGAGGCACTCGGATGCTTTCCCTTTCTCGGTCCTGTACCTCTGGAGTGAGGATGGCAGCCGCTCACCCCCTGCCATGGTCAGAGCATGGAGTCAGTTATTTTTAACTTTATTTTGGCCCCATGTGAGAACGACCATTCCTGCGCCCTGAGGACAGGTGGACCCTTATTTGTCTCTTGGATTCTTTCTTTTGTATTTCATCTGGTTTCCCTAGAACCTAGTCGTTTTTTGCATTCATTTCAGTCTTTTGGTAGCTTGTTATTATGTAGAAGATGCGACACAACTGGGAATTCTCAAAACCCAAAGGGCTTCTAGTGATGACAGACTGGGAGGCTAATGTTACTGCTTCTAAAATTAATAGGCCCTGAAATCCCTAGTTAAAGCACTTTTGGCTTTTGGCTTGAGGGTGGGCATGTTGTTCCTTTTGCCACTTGAATTCATCGAGGGATTTGCTATATCACACTTGTCATTTATGTGAGACTAGGGTTTCTCTACAATGCTTTCTTCTGTCCCTTAGTGCTATTAGTGGAAGTGGGGTTTCTGTCTATTTTAAAAGACAGGATGAATTTGTTAGTACTAGTTTTGCAGCAGTCTGCTTTTGAAATGTCTAGGCACACATATGTTCTTTTAAATCTTTCCGCCCTTACTTGGAAGGTGAAACTGCAAACGGAAAGAAAGTAATTAGTAAAAAGTGTTTCTTTTGATGGGTTTGTACACCAGCAAATGATATCTGAAAATCAGATAAATGTGGACATTTAAATTTAAATCTGATTTACAGATTTGTTTAGATCATGTAAATGCCCTTGAATGGTAATTCCAACCTCAGATTAATAAATAGTGACAGTCTGACAACCAGTATTTTACTGCCATCTATCATTAATAATCTGGCATTAGGGCATTCTTTAGAGTTTACCCTAATTAATGGTGTTTTAATGATAAAGTTCTCATTAAGCTTTAGAAGTGAGACGTAATTCACCATTTGGCCACTCTTCTGCTGTATACACTTCTTTTAAAAGGCATTTAATTTCTGTTTTAAAATAGTGTATTAGAAACAAGAAAGAAGGGAAATAACCCTTAATGATTTAATGTTTTATTGTATTTTTTTTTTTTTTTTTTTTTTTTTTTTGAGGCAAGGTCTTGTTCTGTCACTCAGGCTGGAGTGCAGTGGTGAGATCATAGTTCACGGCAGCCTCGAACTTCTGGACTCAAGTGATCCTCCTGCTTCACTCAGTCTCCTGAGTAGCTAGCACTATAGGCAGATGCTACCATGTCCAGCTAGTTTTTTAAATTTTTGTAGAGACAGAGTCTTGCTATGTTTCCCAGTGTGGTCTCAAACTCCTGGCCTCAAGTGATCCTTCTGCCTCAGCCTGTCAAATTTCTGGGATTACAGCATGAGCCATAGTGCCTGCCATTTTTCCAGCTTTTTAGGGAATCATATGATTTATGTTTTTACTAGTAAAACACAATATATAGTAGTAGTTCATAAGTTGCCTTTTTCACCTAATATTTTTGAACAGCTTTTGATACCATTTCATGTTATTTCATTTATATGTAGAAAGGTTGATGGAGAATTGCCTGGCGCAGTGGCTCATACCTGTAATCTCAGCACTTGGGGAGGCTGAAGTGGGAGGATTGCTCGAGCCCAGGATTTTCAGACCAGTTGGGGCAATATAGTGGGACCGCATCTCTACAAAAAATAAATAATTAGCCATGAGTGGTGGTATGCACCTGTAGTCCCAGCTACTCAGGAGGCTGAGGTGGGAGGATCGCTTGAACCAAGGAGGTCGAGGCTGTAGTAAGCTGTGATCATGCTGTTGCAGCCTGGGATACAGAGCAAAACCTTGTCTCTCAGGAAAAAAAAAAAAAAAGGTTGGGGCCGGGCGCGGTGGCTCACGCCTGTAGTCCCAGCACTTTGGGAGGCCGAGGCGGGTGGATAAGGAGGTCAAGGATCGAGACCATCCTGGTCAACGTGGTGAAACCCCGTCTCTACTAAAAATACAAAAAATTAGCTGGGCATGGTGGTGCATGCCTGTAATCCCAGCTAGTCAGGAAGCTGAGGCAGGAGAATTCCCTGAACCCAGGAGGCGGAGGTTGCAGTGAGCCGAGATCGCGCCATTGCACTCCAGCCTGGGTAACAAGAGCGAAACTCTGTTTCAAAAAAAAAAAAGGTTGATGGAGAACTAATGTGAGGAGTTTATGGTGATAATCTTATTGGAAAAGGGTTACGTAATTTGTATTGTAGCTGTTTTGCATGACTAGCACACAGTTTTGACTTAAGTTTTATCCTTATTGGAGGTGGCTTAAGACTTGTTTAATGGAGATAAATGGAATTGGGCCTGAAGACTCCTCGCACCATTTCTTGCTATTATCACAATGTATATAAGACATAATTGATTTAACCAGTCCTCTGTTTTTGGACAGGTAGTTTTCAGGTTTTTTTTAAACCTAATAATTTTATATTCTATAGTTTTTTGAACTTCTGCTTATGGAAATTTTCAGACATGCATAAATAGAATGGCATTCTACTGTTTTGTTTCATGTCTTTTATGTCCCTCATTTTTTCTGAAAAAAAATTTTTTTTTTTTTGAGACGGAGTTTCGTTCTTGTTACCCAGGCTGGAGTGCAATGGCGCGATCTCGGCTCACCGCCACCTCCGCCTCCTGGGTTCAGGCAATTCTTCTGCCTCAGCCTCCTGAGTAGCTGGGATTACAGGCACGCACCACCATGCCCAGCTAATGTTTTGTATTTTTAGTAGAGACGGGGTTTCACCATGTTGACCAGGATGGTCTCGATCTCTTGACCTCGTGATCCACCCGCCTCGGCCTCCCGAAGTGCTGGGATTACAGGCTTGAGCCACCGCGCCCGGCTTCTGAAATATTTTTAAATGGTGCTAAGCATAATTTGATTTTACTTGTAAAAGCGTCTTTATGTATCTCTAAAACATAAGGACTTAAAAACCATGTTACCATTATTGATTCAACAAAAATAATCATGCCTTAATATCATCTAATAGCCTTATTTTTATGTTTCCTCAGTTATCTCAAAAATGTTTTTTTTTTTTTTTCTCCGAGACGGAGTTTCGCTCTTGTTACCCAGGCTGGAGTGCAATGGCACGATCTCGGCTCACCGCGACCTCTGCCTCCTGGGTTCAGGCAATTCTCCTGCCTCAGCCTCCTGAGTAGCTGGGATTACAGGCACGTGCCACCATGCCCAGCTAATTTTTTATATTTTTAGTAGAGACGGGGTTTCACCATGTTGACCAGGATGGTCTCGATCTCTCGACCTCGTGATCCACCCGCCTCGGCCTCCCAAAGTGCTGGGATTACAGGCTTGAGCCACCGCGCCCGGCCTCAAAAATATTTTTATGTAATTGTTCTTTCAAATCAGGATCCAACAATGCCTACATTTTATAAGACTACATTTTTAAGGACAAATTTTAAATTTTTTATTGCAAACTTTATGTTATTTTTCTCAAGTAAAATATTTACCTTAGGATGATAAATATATTTGCTTTTTCTTTAAATAATTATTTCTGTTATTATTTGTGTTCCATAGTCATCGATTTGTTTTTTTTTCTGGATCTAAAAAAATGTTTTGAAATCAGTTCAGTCAGGGCTGGGTGTGGTGGCTCATACCTGTAATTCCAGCACTTTGGGAGGTCTAAGCAGGCAGATCACCAGAGATCAGAAGTTAGAGACCAGCCTGGCCAATGTGGTAAAACCCTGTCTCTACAAAAACAAAAAACAAAAAAAAAAATCAACCAAGAATGGGGGCGGGCCCCTGTAATCTGAGCTACTAGGGAGGCTGAGGCAGGAGAATCACTTAAACCCAGGAGGCGGAGGTTGCAGTGAACAGAGATGGTCCCAGTCCGCTGTATCTCAGGTGACAGAACAAGACTCTGTCTCAAAAAAAGAAAGTTGGGGGGAAGGGAGGGAGGGAAAGAAATTGGTTCAGTCAGGGTCCCATTAAAGAAGTAGAAGATGCACTCAAATTAGAGTAATTCAAGGAGAATTTAATGAAGGGATCCAATGATCAAACAGTATAGTAATGGCATAGGGAAACAGCCAGATTATGCAGAACCCTGGAGCTTACAACCTCAAGATTATTATCACCACCTCTAATCCTGAAGGAAGAGAAGAGTAGAGGTTACTAGAACCTCGAAGGGAAGAAAGGGCTGCACTGAAAGACAAGCCCGTCCCTTGACACAGCCAGTCATAGGTTGCCTGTCAGTGAGAGAGCTGGGGGTGAAATATACTAAACTAATTTTCTTTCCTTTCTCCAGTCTGCAAAGAGGAGAACGTGGAGAGTGGATCTAGAGGGCAAATGGAAGATGTCCAGCCCAGGCAGAAGTTAACTTATTTACATTGCAGTTCCGTCTTAGTTCATTGTGTGCTTTGGAGTAACACTTTTTCATGTTACTTTTTAGTAACTATTGTGGATATCATCAGTATTAGTCATTCCTCTAACTATGAAAGTATGAAGATTTAAGAAGCATTATTTTAATATATTATTATTATACTGGGAATTCTCTGATACAGTTGATTTGTTTAGAACCATTTGCTTTCCTGAAACAGAAAAAATTTTCCCCTCATAACAGTAGTTTCTCATTTTCCAAACAAATTAATTTTGATCTGTGAAATGAAATTGTCAGCTCCTGATAGAATGGTTTTCTAAGTCTAGGAAGTTTAGAAGAAATAGTAAGGAAAAGATGGATGTTTTTAACTAAACATTTTAAGCTTCTAGCAACCAAAGTAAATGGGAATTATGTATAACAAGTAGAACAAATGTACTTAAATACCTTTTGTTATTTGTTGAAAAGAACAGAAAACCAAAAAATGCAGATTAAAATTAGAACAAAATGCCTTTTTTGGGGGGTGGGAGTGGGGGAGATGGAGTCTTACTCTGTCCCCAGGCTGGAATGCAGTGGCACGATCTTGGCTAACTGCAACCGCCTCCCAGTTTCAAGCGGTTCTTCTGCCTCAGCCTCCCGATTATCTGGTACTACAGGCACACACCACCATGCCCAGCTAATTTTTGTATTTTTAAAGTAGTGACGGGGTTTCACTATATTGGCCAGGCTGGTCTCGAACTTCTTTGTGATCTACCCACTTCAGTCTCCCAAAGTGCTGGAATTGTAGGTGTGAGCCACTGCACCAGGGCCAATATGCTATTTTTAATAGTAAGAAATTGTTGGGGTGACTGGCAATACTGAACCGTAATATTGTAATAATAATATATATTCAATGAAGAAATGACTTTAGAATGGGAACTGTGTTTCTGTCGTCTGTCATCTCTATCCATAGAAGGAAAAGAATTACTTTCTATGTTAGGCTTCTCTGCTACTTTGGAGTGCTTGGGTATTTTCAGAAACTATTCAGTGTAATTATAGAAACTGAAGGCCAGGTGCGGTGGCTCACACCTGTAATCTCAGCACTTTGGGAGGCCAAAGCAGGTGGATCACCCGAGGTCAGGAGTTCGAGATCAGCCTGGCCAACATGGTGAAATCCCATGTCTACTAAAATTACAAAAATTAGCTGGGCATGATGGTGGATGCCTGTAATCCCAGCTACTTGGTAGACTGAGGCAGGAGAATCACTTGAACCCAGGAGGCAGAAGGTGCAGTGAGACAAGATCGCACCATTGCACTTCAGCCTGGGTGTCACAGTGAGACTCTCAAAAGAAAGAAAAAGAGAGAGAGGGAAAGAGAGAGAGAGAGAGACAGACAGACAGACACCATTGCACTCCAGTAAAAAAGAAAGAGGTTGGGGAGGGAGGGAGAGAGGGAGGGAAAGAAGGAAAGGAAAGGAAGAAAGAAACTGAAGCATAGGACGTTTGCCTATTTATTTGCCAGTTGCTTTTAATGTCATTGTTCGGGAGAGTTGATTTGGTAATAGCAGATAAGAAAAGACTAAACTGTTGATCAGAAGTAGCTAAATATGATTTTCATTTTTCCAGGACAGATGGGAGTTTTGTGGTTCATGACATACCTTCTGGATCTTATGTAGTGGAAGTTATATCTCCAGCTTACAGATTTGATCCTGTTCGAGTGGATATCACTTCAAAAGGAAAAATGAGGTGAGAGCAGCTGATTTAATTTTTGCCAAAAGCTAGTCTACTGAATACCTTGTCATATATTCCTTTTATAATTAATAGTTCAGATGAAAAATTCGTTTTATTTAAACTACAGCTATTCCTTAAAACGCTTAAAATATTTTCATGTTGTGTTAATCTGAACATTAAAAAAATTGTAAAGTTGAGTATCTTGCTCTGGCTTAAAATTTATTTTAAAGCTTCTAATATGATTATATAAAGAAAAGGCAAGATTACTTACTATAGGAGCTAAAGTGCCATCGAAGTTATAATTGAAATATGATTATTAAGTTGGAAATAATTTAACTTTTCTAAATTAGAAATACCATTCATCATCTGTTTTTCACTAGGATATTTTGATAATATCTCTTATTACCTGTCAGATACTTCATTGATCTAGAAATTACTGTGGTCCTTTCTTTCTGGAATCTTTTATGTTCAATGGAAATGTAGTATTTCTTTTTTTTTGTTTTTCTTTTCTTTTTTTATGAGATGGAGTCTCGCTCTGTCGCCCAGGCTGGAGTGCAAGGGCACGATCTCAGCTCACTGCAACCTCCGTCTCCCAAGTTCAAGCAATCCTCCTGCCTCAGCCCCACTAGTAGCTGGGATTTCAGGCACGCGCCACCATGCCTGGCTAATTTTTGTATTTTTAGTAGAGACAGGATTTCACCATGTTGGCCAGTTAGGTCTCAAAGTCCTGACTTCAGGTGATCCACCCATCTTGGCCTCCCAAAGTGCTGGGATTACAGGAGGGAGCCACCGTTCGTGGCCAGAAATGTCGTATTTCTAGGGAAAACAATTGAGGTGAAAAGAACTGGAGTCTAATTTAGACTGCGAGTGTGGAGAATAGCAAGATCTATTTGGAGTTGAAACATTTGTGTAGATATCTGTAGTCTTCAGAGTCAGCTTCCCATTATAATAGAACAAATTTATTTATTTATTTATTTATTATTTATTATTACAGGCACATGCCTGTAATCCCAGCTACTCAGGAGACTGAGGCAGGAGAATTGCCTGAACCCAGGAGGCGGAGGTTGCGGTGAGCCGCGATCGCGCCATTGCACTCCAGTCTGGGTAACAAGAGCGAAACTCCGTCTCAAAAAAAAAAAAAATTATTTTAATAATTGAGGGTGGGACAGAGTAGAGAACAAAGTGGGATTCATATATGTTCTAATGTTTTTTTTGTGTGTGTGATGGAGTCTTGCTGTGTCACTCAGGCTGGAGTGCAGTGGCACACCCACAGCTCACTATGACCTTCACTTCCTGGGTTCAAGTGATTCTTCTGCCTCAGACTCCCAAGTAACTGGGATTACAGGTGTATGCCACCATGCCTGGCTGATTTTTGTATTTTTAGCAGAGACAGGGTTTTACCATGTTGGCCAGGCTGGTCTCAAACTCCTGACCTCAAATGATCATCCACCTCGGCTTCCCAAAGTACTGAGATTACAGGCATGAGCCATGTGCCCAGTGTTGACCAATATTTTATAAGCATGCATAAATTAGTTTTGAATATATATGGGATATTCATTTCTGACATTTTGGCAGAGTGAAAAGCCTTAGAAATGCTGGATAAAATTATGACAAACATTTCTCTCTCTTTTTTTTTTTTTGAAATGAGGTCTCACTCTGTCTCAGGCTGGAGTGCGATGGCACGATCTTGGCCCACTGCAACCTCCACCTCCCGGGTTCAAACAATTCTCTAGTCTTAGCTTCCTGAGTAGCTGGGACTACAGGTGTGTGCCACCATGCCTGGCTAATTTTTGTATTTCTAGTAGAGACGGGGTTTCACCATGGTGGTCAGGCTTGTCTCAAACTCCTGACCTCATGATCCACCTGCCTTGGCCTCCCAAAGTGCTGGGGTTACAGGCATGAGCCACCGCACCTGGCCAAACATTTTCTTTTATTAATAAATGCATAGCTCCCCCCAAAACAAGGAAACTAGGGGATAAACTATAAACCACTCCCCACCTGAAATTTTGATATTTTCTAACCCATACAGCTTAGATTTAATTAGCAGTGTGCAGGGAGGAGGCAAACTGTGGGCTTGCTTGGAGTCAGAATTAGATCTAAAATTTGGTCCTCCCTTTGACACTTGATTCTAAAATCCAGAAGGCCCTGGATTTTTGGGGGGAAAAGTCTGACCCTGGCCTTTGGGGGGAAAAGTCTTCCTGAAAACTGATAGTTATGCTCCTAGACTCATTAAAATTTGGGATATGAATTTATTACTTCCTGCATAATCCAGGAACTTCCAAGCTGAGCAATGAACAAAATAGTTTCTGGTTATAATCCCCAAATTTCTGGCAGAAACAATTGCATAATCTCTCTGGAAGGAGATGCTCTTTCTATCTCCTTAGGTAAATGAAGTCAATTAAACTTGTAAAGTACCCAAGAAAACAGACTACATTGAGTCAGCAAATAAATCAGACCTCCAAGAACTTTAAATAGTAGAATTATTGGATATAAACTGTAAGATAATTTAACATGTGAAAGTACTTACGGGAATAAAAGCCTGCCATAGAAATGATATACCAGGGCCGGGCATGGTGGCTGACACCTGTAATCCCAGCACTTGTGGAGGCTTGAGGCGGGTGGATCATGAGGTCAGGAGATTGAAACCATCCTGGCTAACGTGGTGAAACCCCATCTCTACTAAAAGTACAAAAAATTAGCTGCACATGGTGGCACGTGCCTGTAGTCCCAGCTGCTCAGGAGGCCAAGGCAGGAGAATCACTTGAACCCAAGAGGCACAGGTTGCAGTGAAATGAGATCACACCACTGCACTCTGGCCTGGGCGACAGAGCAAGACTCTGTCTCAGAGGAAAAAAAAAAAAAAAGATATGATATACCAAAATAGGCTATAGATATTTGAAAAAAGAATAAAATTGAACTTCTACAATGAATGTAGGCATTGAAATGTACAACTTCATGGATGCATTAAGAAACTGAACAGAAGTTTGATGAAGTGGGAGATAGATCAGAAAAAAAAAATTCCCAGAATTCAACACAGCAGTGAACGGTGAAATAGGAGAGGCAGTTTTCAAAAAGTAAAATGGATCATGTGTAAACATGGATGAGAATTTTGATTAAAATTAGTGTATCTTTGGTGAAAAATGTAGTGTTACCTATAGCACTGTTGCAGTGCTTTCTTGCATTATAAAATTTTCTTGCAATATAGCCTTAAAAATGGATTACATCCAATAATGCATTTCTTAGACCATCAAAAAAATCCAGTATTTTTGTATGTTATAATGAAGTAAATTCATTACTAAATATAGTCAAATAACTTTAGCACTGGAAGGATTCTAAAAGAACTTTTGACATCAATAGAAGTTAGGAAATTCATCTAATCTCACAGGCCTAGGTGATGACAGAGCTACAGCTAGAAGATTACAAGTCGAGCGTTTTTTTCCTCTGTTTTGCTGCATATTTTAGACATGAAGATAAAGCTATTTTGGTGAGATTTTCAAGATCTAAAGTTTTGATTTTAAAGCATTTTAGAAAAAGCTGAAGGTGTGTATAATGCTTTGCTAATATAGTATAAGCAGTTCTTTTAACTAGTAGTGTTTTTAATGGAATTACTGTTGCTTTCCTCATGTTACTTTATCAGAGCAAGATATGTGAATTACATCAAAACATCAGAGGTTGTCAGACTGCCCTATCCTCTCCAAATGAAATCTTCAGGTCCACCTTCTTACTTTATTAAAAGGGAATCATGGGGCTGGACAGACTTTCTGATGAACCCAATGGTATGTATGAGCCTAAAATAAAGCACTTTACTAATACCTAATTCACTTCTAGGTAGTGGAAAACTTCAAACTACTGTGAGATAGAAAGCTGAGGTCAGATTGTTGGATGAAAGGATAATTGTGAGTAATTTACAGATTTTAGAAGGATAATGGCTTTGGGAATACGTAACGAAGAGAATATAGTGAGAATTGCACTGTAGATTTGATGTTGAAATGTGTAAAAGAAACTGGATAAATATTTATGATGACATGTTTTACATTTCAGATAGAATAAGAATATTCAGTAAGTCAGTCGTATCTGGAGCTGTCTCATTCTTCATACTACCTGCATATTATTAGTCCATTGATTAATGTGCCATCATTTATTAACCATCCCCTATTGATAGCACAAATAAGGATTTCTTTCTCTTTTTTTAACATGTGAAATAAAACGTTTTTCTGTGGTAATTTAAGTAGTTGGCATTATGAAAGTGATGTTATGATACTAATAAGAGAATACTAATAGCATGCATTCTTTAAAAATTTGTTTTTATTTTTTATTTATTTTTTTGAGGCAGAATCTTGCTCTGTTGCCCAGGCCGGAGTGCAGTGGCACGATCTTGGCTCACTACAACCTCCGCCTCCTGGGTTCAAGCGATTCTCCTGCCTCAGTCTCCTGAGTAGCTGAGACTACAGGTGCCCACTATCACATTCAGCTAATTTTTGTATGTTTAGTAGAGAAAAGGTTTCACCATGTTGGCCAGGCTGGTCTCAAACTCCTGATTTTGTGATCTGCCCACCTCAGTCTCCCAAAGTGCTGAAATAAGAGGTAAACCATTGTGCCCGGCCTTATTTTAATTATTATAGGTACATAATAGATGTATTTATTTATGAGGTACATGTGATGTTTTGATACAGGCATATGATATGTATTAATCACATCAGGATAACTGGGATATCCCTCACCTTAAGGATGTATCATGTTTTTGTAAATGTTAGGAACATACCAACTCTTTGGTTGGTATTTTAAAATATACAATAAATTATTGTTGTCTACCATCCAGAAAACAGTTTTTAGAAACAAACTGACCTTTTCTTTTGCTTTTTTTTTTTTTTTTGAGATGAAGTCTCTCTGTGTTGCCCAGCCTGGAGTGCAGTGGCGTGATCTTGGCTCACTGCAACCTCTGCCTCCTGGGTTACAGAGATTCCGCTGCCTCAGCCTCCCGAGTAGCTGGGACTGCAGGCGTGTGCCACCACACCTGGCTAAATTTTTTTTTTTTTTTTTTTTTTTTTTTAGTAGAGACAGGGTTCACCGTATTGACCAGGCTGGTTTTGAACTCCTGACCTCGTGATCAGCCCACCTCGGCCTCCCAGGGTGCTGGAATTATAGGCATGAGCTACTGCTCCCAGCCTCCTTTTGCTGGGAGGCAAAGGGAGTTTTTAAAAATTGAATTGCTGTTTAGAATTTATTTAAGTAGGCTGGGCGTGATAGCTCACGGATATAATCCAAGCACTCTGGGAGGCTGAAGTTGGGGGGTCATGAGGTCAGGGTTTCAAGACCAGCCTGGCCAACATGGTGAAGCCTCTTCTCTAACAAAAATATAAAAAATTAGCCAGTGTGGTGGCGGGCACCTGTAATCCCAGCTACTCGGGAGGCTAAGACAGAAGAATCGTTTGAACCTGGGAGGCGGAGGTTGCAGTGAGCCAAGATTGCACCATCACACTCCAGCCTGGGCAACAGAGTGAGACTCAGTCTCAAATAAATAAATAAAAATAAAAGAATTTGTGGTTTGGCTATATTCCTTGCTGATAGCTATTTAGATCACACATGATCTGTATTCAGAGGCTGTATATCACCTAGAGAGAAATAAATTAGTACTTAGAATCTGTCAGAGATAAAGAGGCAGGAGGGTAGACTGGATAGAAGAAGTCAGCAGTGAATCTCCAGACTTTATTAATCTTCTGTGTTCTCATTTCTGGAATTCTGTGGAAGTGTATCCAGTGCTTGATGCTTCTAGATCATTTTTCAAAACTCATCTGCTAAAGTAGATCAGTTTTACAAGAACCACAGTCATCCGAAAAGAGCAGTTAGCTTGCCATCAGAATCACCAATCCAATTGCCAGACTATGGATAGGAAAAAAGTGAATAGATAGTTCCATTTGCAAACTATTTGTGTTAAATAACACACTAAACTGCAAAAAGATAGGTGGGTGGCACAACTATGAAGTGAGGTATCTATATAAAGTCCAAGCATACATACAGAAAACTTTTACATTCTATAATACTCCACCATAGTCAGACAGACGGTACCTTGCTATCATCAGAACTGGTTCAGTAGCATTGAGGTGGTTGCTACTAGTGTTACTGTATATGTAACATTTAAATCTTTAATTTCACCATTGGTTGTTCCGTGCAATTTTTGTTCTGTTAACTGTAAAGTGGGGGAAAAACGTTTTCTGGATTTTTTTTTTCTGCAGGTTATGATGATGGTTCTTCCATTATTGATATTTGTGCTTCTGCCTAAAGTCGTCAACACAAGCGATCCTGATATGAGACGGGTAAGATGATTGTCCAGCTGTGGAGTTTTTTTCTGTTTTTTTTTGTTTTTGTTTTTTTTAAGAAACAGAGTCTCTGTTGCTTAAGCTGGAGTGTAGTGGCACAATCAATTTGAGTGGCCTCAGACTGCTGGACTCAAGCTATCCACCTGCCTCAGCCTCCAAAGCACTGGGATTATAGGTCTGAGCCACCATGTTTGTCCCTGTCTGTGGGTTTTTGAACCATATTGTGATGCTTGCTCTATCCCATTGTAGCTGGGTGGCTTGGTTTTTCTGCTTTATTCTAGTTCCGAAGCCAAATTAATCTGTATTAACACAGTATTATCTTCCTGGCATTTAATTAGTTGTTTCCATTAGACTAGATAAATTGTTAGTTCTGCCTGATAAAGGCCTGGATCTCTTTGTATAGCTAAAACATCTTACTGAATCCTAGCCTCTTTATGTGCCTTACTTTTTAAATAGTTGAAATGTATAATAATTCTGGTATACTTAATCTAAATAATTCACAAAATGATTGCTCCTATGATCTATCTTTACTTTGCAAAACTTCTGAGTACATACTCAGTTTATGTGTTCAGACACACGTAAGTAATTCAGATAGACCGTGGGGGATGGATAAGTAGAAGAGTGACCTTTAAATTCTATACCACAAACCCATACTGGTTTGGCAGAGGGAGAGGATTTGCTAAGTAGGATGCTTCAAATTTAGTGCCACCACATTTTCTCTTTGAATATTGGCTTCTATTTGAGCTCTTCATTTTTTCAAAAATCCATTGTATATTTTTCCATTCAACCATCAACAAGTATCTTCTGAGTTTCAAGGTTTTCCATTTTATTTAGTATATTGATGTGTTGCCATTTTATTAATTGCTGAGTAAACATTTATCAATCAGTTTCTAGGGTCTAGATACTGGAGATTCAGAAATGAATTATAGGCCATTCCTATCATCAGTAGGCTCATAGTCCAGTTAAATGTAGAAAATAGAATGGATTTATCAAATAATCTTCTTGCTGTCAGGGGATTTTGTGACTTTTCTTTGTTCTTTTTTTTTTTTTTTTGAGACAGAGTCTTGCTCATGTTGCCCAGGCTAGAGTGCAATGGCATGATCTCGGCTCAGTGCAGCCTCCCCGTCTCAGATTCAAGCAGTTCTCCTGCCTCAGTCTCCCAAGTAGCTGGGATTACAGGCACCCGCCATCACACCCAGCTAATTTTTGTATTTTTAGTAGAGTCAGGGTTTTGCCATGTTGGCCAGGCTGGTCTCAAACTCCTGACTCCGTGATCCACTGCCTCGGCCTCCCAAAGTGCTGGGATTACAGGTGTAAGCCACAGTGCCCAGCTCTTTTTTCTTAATAGAAATGTTTGCTAAGGTAGTAGGTGATTATGTTCTGTGGAAGGTAATAGGTGTCTATTCCGAGCAGGAATGGCAGAAAAAGATTCATAGGAAAAGAAAAGTTTATGATATTTCAGAATGTTTTATTGGTAAATGTTTGCCGTTTTGCTTCAGTGTTAGAAAGTAATACATCCTATGCATTCCTTGTATGTGTTAAGCCAATTAACTGTGGCATCAGTAGAAGGAAACATGAAGAGTTACATTTGATTAAAAGTTCATTCCTTGTAAAGTGCTTTGCACATAGTAAACATTGTAAAAAGTTGATTCAAGAGCTTCAGAAGCTCTCTTCCTTGGCACTGCCTGCAGAGGTGGCGCCATTTCCTAATTGGCATATGACTGCCCTCAGATCCTTTGTGAAGCCCAAGATCATCAAAAAGAGGACCAAGAAGTTTATCTGGCACCAGTCAGACCAATATGTCAAAATTAAGCTTAACTGGCAGAAACCTAGAGGAATTGACAACAGTGTTGGTAGACGATTCAAAGGCCAATTGGTTATGGGAGCAGCAAAGAAACAAAGTACTTGGTACCCAGTGGCTTCCAGAAGTTCCTAGTATACAACATCAAGGAGCTGGAAGTATTGCTGATATGCAGCAAATCTTACTGTGCTGAGATTACTCACAGTGTTTCCTCCAAGAACCACAAAGCAATCTGGAAAGAGCAGCACAGCTGGCCATTGCAGTCACTAGTCCCAGGGCCAGGCTGCACAGTGAGGACAAGGAATCAATGGCTCATATGCATGTTTTATTTGTGTTTAAATAAAACCACAAAAACTGGGAGATAAAAAAGAGCTTCAGAATTGAACAGATTCCAAAATAGAATTGATATATGTTTGTAGGGACTCAAGAGCTCTTACCATATCATTGATTTCTTCATTGGGGCATATTAACATATTTTGTTTAGGTTTACAATATTTCTTTTCCTAGCCTTATTTGTAAAAGCACCTTCTCCCTTAAAACGTAAGAATAAATTCTATCTTTATGGGAAAAGTTCAAGCTAATATCATTAACAGTGTTCAATTTGAAATGGTAAGCCTAGTGCTGTGGTGTGTGCCTGTAGTCTCAGCTGCTCAGGAAGCTGAGACAGGAGGATCACCTGAGCCCTATCTCTTAAAAAAAAAAAAAAAAGAAGAAGAAGAAAGAAAGGAAGGAAGGAAGGATAGATAATACAGTATTGGCTATCTTTTTCATGTCTGAATGGGACTAAAGTCAATTTTAAGTTCAGTTTTAGAATGTCACTTAAAATTTAAATGAAGCAGACATCACATTAATATTATATAAATATTAAACAGTACTTTAGGCCGGGTGCTGTGGCTCAAGCCTGTAATCCCAGCAATTTGGGAGGCCGAGGCGGGTGAATCACGAGGTCAAGAGATCGAGACCATCCTGGTCAACATAGTGAAACCCCGTCTCTACTAAAAAAAATACAAAAAATTAGCTGGGCATGGTGGCTCGTGCCTGTAATCCCAGCTACTCAGGAGGCTGAGGCAGGAGAAATGCCTGAACCCAGGAGGCGGAGGTTGCGGTGAGCCGAGATCGCGCCATTGCACTCCAGCCTGGGTAACGAGCGAAACTCCGTCTCAAAAAAAAAAAAAAAAAAAACAACAGTAGTTTATAGATTTTTTGCTCAATTAAGGGGGAGGAGAAATACTCAAAAGTGCCAAATCCTATCCTGTTTTGCCAACGACTTGTTTGTAACATTTGTGTTGACTGCTTTAGAGTCTAATTGAAGTCACCCAAGCCATACAGGATTCATAGATTTAGTACTGAGGCTTATAAATGAACTCTTGGAAATACTACACTTCTTTTCCAAACTTTACTGATGCCTTTATGTATAGTTAAAAATTAATATTCTGATTATATGCATCTAAAGAAAGCATGAACTTAAAAATGTATTCATTAAAATAATAAGAAAGCATCTTGTTCAGAAAATATAAAATAAAATAGGAATATGATCAAATATATTCATTATCAGAAAAAAATATTCTTTATTAAAACACAAGCAGAAGGCCGGGCGCGGTGGCTCAAGCCTGTAATCCCAGCACTTTGGGAGGCCGAGGCGGGTGGATCACGAGGTCGAGAGATCGAGACCATCCTGGTCAACATGGTGAAACCCCGTCTCTACTAAAAATACAAAAAATTAGCCGGGCATGGCGGCACGTGCCTGTAATCCCAGCTACTCAGGAGGCTGAGGCAGGAGAATTGCCTGAACCCAGGAGGCGGAGGTTGCGGTGAGCCGAGATCGCGCCATTGCACTCCAGCCTGGGTAACAAGAGCGAAACTCCGTCTCAAAAAAAAAAAAAAAAAACACAAGCAGAATCAAACCTTAGGCAATACTTTATTGGACATTTACTAAGAATTAAAATGTTTAGTGGTTAAAGGAAGCATGGAAAATAGTTACTAATGATGTATATAGGTGAAGTTCTATGGAGCAGGATGTTGCATCATTGTTCAGAACTAGTACCTTTCACTTGTTATACTCCTTTCCTTTTTCTTTAATAGGAGGTGTTAGGAGTTAAAAGACTTGAAGGATCCTATATATCATTGTGCCTTGTCTTCTTGCAGGAGATGGAGCAGTCAATGAATATGCTGAATTCCAACCATGAGTTGCCTGATGTCTCTGAGTTCATGACAAGACTCTTCTCTTCAAAATCATCTGGCAAATCTAGCAGTGGCAGCAGTAAAACAGGCAAAAGCGGAGCTAGCAAAAGGAGGTAGTCAGGCCTTCCGGAGCTGGCATTTGCACAAACACAGCAACACTGGGTGGCATCCAAGTTTTGGAAAACTGTGTGAAGCAACTACTGTAAACTTGAGTCATCCTGAACGTTGATCTCTTACAACTATATATGTTAACTTTTTAGCACATGTTTTGTACTTGGTACACAAGAAAACTCAGCTTTCATCTTTTGTCTGTATGAGGTCAATATTGATGTCACTGAATTAATTACAGTGTCCTACAGAAAATGCCATTAATAAATTATATGAAGTACTATACATTATGTATATTAAAACATCTTAATCTAGAAATCAGATTATCTTTTTTTTTCATGTAATGTTTCTTTCTTCCTGACAATTTTCTTCAGTTATCTGAGGCTTGAAATTGACCTTTCTTCTTTAAAAGGGAGTGGTTATTTTAGATTGCATGCACATTGTTGTTTATGTGGCCACCCCTTTCAAAGTTTTCGGTTCTACTCTGCCGTTTAATTCCCTAATAATCTGAGGTGGAACCGTATGTTGCTGATGTAGTTTCTTTTTTTAATTATTTTTTTAAATTATTTTTTAAATTTTTTTTTTTTTTTTTTTTTTTTTGAGACGGAGTTTCGCTCTTGTTACCCAGGCTGGAGTGCAATGGCGCAATCTCGGCTCACCGCAACCTCCACCTCCTGGGTTCAGGCAATTCTCCTGCCTCAGCCTCCTGAGTAGCTGGGATTACAGGCATGCACCACCATGCCCAGCTACTTTTTTGTATTTTCAGTAGAGACGGGGTTTCACCGTGTTGACCAGGATGGTCTCGATCTCTTGACCTCATGATCCACCCTCCTCGGCCTCCCAAAGTGCTGGGATTACAGGCTTGAGCCACCGCGCCCGGCCATGCTGATGTAGTTTCAATTTTTTATTATTACAGTTAGTTTTAGAGTATGGATATATGAATCAGAATAGATCTTACCAACTTTTTTATTCTGGTTACCATCTATGGTACTCGTTTTACAATTACTGAGTACCAGCTATGTGCTGTCATGCAAGGTAGAATATAGAGATGGATAAAATCCAAGTGCTACTTGTTGACAGAGCTTGTTATGTAGGGAAGGAGGACAAATAATAACGGAATGAATGGCCAGGGAGAAGTACAACAGTAGAAGAGCCTTCTAGAGCCTAAAGATGGGAAATCAATCTTAGAGCTCCATATTGTAATTGAGTTATATATAGAACAGGTAGCTCTTCAATCCCCTCATCTTTCTCATCATAGATTCTCAGAGTTGTTAGAAGATAAATGATTACTTTTTTTTTTTTTTTGAGAGGGAGTTTCACTTTTGTCGCCCAGGCTGGAGTGAGATGGCATGATCTTGGCTCACTGCAACGCTCGCCTCCCAGGTTCAAGTGATTCTCCTGCGTCAGCCTCTGAAGTAGCAGGGATTACAGGTGTGTGCCATGACAATCAGCTAATTTTGTAGTTTTAGTAGAGACAGGATTTCACCATGTTGGCCAGGCTGGTCTTGAACTCCTGACCTCAGGTGATCCACCTGCCTCTGCTTCCTAAAGTGCTGGGATTACAGGCGTAAGCCACTGCACCTGGCCATAACTACTTTCCAATCAGGAGTATCTCAGAAGTTTTCTATTTCAATAAGTTACAAATTTTTCATACCTTTTCCTTTTGGGTTATTTTAATTAAAGAACAACTCTCAAGCTACTGTATTACTTCTAGTAGAGGGCTCCTATTATTCTCTCCCATATTAAAAAACTCCTGTATTGCTTTCTTAAAGTTATTAAATCAGTGAAGAAAACAAAGTATAGCTTCCAAACTTAATTTTCTCTTTTGTACTAGGTTCTGTTGTTCATTTTAAAGTGAGGTACATGTTTTCTCTTAAAGAAATAAGTTCTGGGCTGGGCATGGTGGCTCATGCCTGTACTCCCAGCGCTTTGGGAGGCCAAGGCGGGTGAATCACCTGAAGTCAGGAGTTTGAGACCAGCCTGGCCAACATGATGAAACCCCATCTCTACTAAAAATACAAAAAAATTAGCCGGGCGTCGTGGCAGGCGCCTGTAATCCCAGCTGCTTGGGTGGCTGAGACAGGAGAATTGTTTGAACCCAGGGTAGGAGGAGATTGCAGTGAACCATCACGCCACTGCAGTCTAGCCTAGGCAACAAGAGCAATACCTCATCTAAAAAAACAGAAAAGAAAAAAAATAAGAAATAAGTTCTGATGCAGAACATTTTATTAACTGTCTCTGTTTATATTATATACACTAACGTTTTCAAACTGGTTAAGCTATGAATGATTAGATGGGTAACTGGTTAATGATAGAACTAGGTCTTTTAAAATTGAGTCATTTATTGAAAATAAAGGGTTAGAACCCTAGCTACAAGTTGTTCAACTAGTATTCTAATTTTCACTTAAAATTAGTGTTCTAATTTTCACTTAAACATGAAGTTTTTAAAAAATGACATTCTCCTTTGTAATTCAAAGGAGACATAGTAAGAGTCATATGACCAGAAATCATGTTTTTTTTTTTTTTTTTTTTTTTTGAGACGGAGTTTTGCTCTTGTTACCCAGGCTGGAGTGCAATGGCACGATCTCGGCTCACCGCAACCTCTGCCTCCTGGGTTCAGGCAATTCTCCTGCCTCAGCCTCCTGAGTAGCTGGGATTATAGGCACGCGCCACCATGCCCAGCTAATTTTTTTTGTATTTTTAGTAGAGATGGGGTTTCACCATGTTGACCAGGTTGGTCTCGATCTCTCGACCTTGTGATCCACCCGCCTCGGCCTCCCAAAGTGCTGGGATTACGGGCTTGAGCCACCGCGCCCGGCCCCAATCATGTTTTAAAATTTCATGATTTACCCTGTGACATGTTTTTATCTATGTAACAAACCTTCACATGTACCCCCAAACTTAAAAAATAAATACAAAATTTAAAAAATTATAATTTAGATTGTCAACATTTGCACATAGAACACCTAATGACTAAGAAATTAGGAAGTACTTCCAAGGAAATTAGCATTTCATATGCTATGTAAGAAACTGATTATTTTACATAGATTCTATTAGCATCTGAATATAATATATACCCCTTATATATTATATGTACCCCTTATCATATTACCTTTGAAGATAATATATACCCCTGATGAGATGTTTTATCTGTTGTGTATGAAATCTTATATTTTCATAGAACCATCTTCAAATGCTTAGGGTGCTTACAGGCACAGAAATGACTGTATATTATGCGACGATATGGGGTTTAGTACAAAGAGCCCCTGGTTTACTGCTAACTTGCTTTGTGAAAACTTCAGGCAAGTGAGTTTCCTGGACTATGTCTTATCTTGGTCTTTGTTCTGTCTCTAGCATCTAGCATGTAGGCACACTAATCAAAGTTTGTTGGATGCAAAATAAATAGACCTTAAATTTCCTCATCTATAAATAGAAGGATTTGGATTAGACCTGTAAATTTCTTTTTGAAATTTCAAATTTGAAATCTCAAATTCTGTTATAATTTTAACCCGGTCCTAGTATTTCCTACCCTAAAGAACCATATGATCAGCGCTGGCATTTTTTACTTCCTTAGGTTCTTTCTACTGTTTCCCATTTGGAACAAAGTATTGCTTTGCTCTTCTTTTTCATTTTTTTTGAGACGGAGTTTCGTTCTTGTTACCCAAGCTGGAGTGCAATGGCACGATCTCGGCTCACCGCAACCTCCGCCTCCTGGGTTCAAGCAATTCTTCTGCCTCAGCCTTTCAAGTAGCTGGGACTGCACGCATGCGCCACCATGCCCATCTAATTTTTGTATTTTTAGTAGAGACAGGGTTTCACCATGTTGAGCAGGATGGCCTGGATCTCTTGACCTCGTGATCCACCCGCCCTTCCCAGAGTGCTGGGATTATAGGCGTGAGCTACTGCTCCCAGCCTGTTTTGCTCTTCTTTAGGGCCTTTATCAGATTTGGTTTACATCTATCTCCTTTATTTATTTATTTTAAATTATTATTTATATTTACTTATTTTTTGAGACAGAGTCTTGCTCTCACCCAGGCTGGAGTGCAGTGGCACAATCTCGGTTCATTGCAGCCTCTGCCTCCCTGGGTCAAGCGGTTCTCTTTTGTCAACCTCCCGAGTAGCTGGAATAACAGGTACGTGCCGCCATCCCTGGCTAATTTTTTTATTTTTAGTAGAGATCGGTTTCACTGCATTGGCCAGGGTGGTCTCAAACTCCTGACCTCAAGTGATCTACCTGCCTTGGCCTCCCAAAGGGCTGGGATTACAGGCATGAGCCATCAGGCCTGGTCGCTGTGTATCTTCTTTTAAATGTAAATTTTGTGTTTTATAATTTTTTACATCTGCTGAATTAAATCTGAATAGTGACTTTGTGCAAAACAAATTTTGCTGTTCATTCTTGCCCAAAAGTCCTTATTGTCAGAATGATTTCTCCAGGGCATCTATTGCTCCCAAGTTTCAAACAGTGTTTCAGGAGCTGAAACCTCAGGATTTACCCCACATCTGGTTAACATTTTGAAAAGATTCAGGATTTTACCTAACCTGCTCTGAGTAGAAAACCATTTTACCATTTTCCCCCTATGTTTTCTCTGACAGGAGGGCAGATACTGTCATACAGTATCATTCTCAGAAGTTTGAAGGGTTTGAAAGGCCCAATAAGCAATGTTCATACAGATAAAGGAGAGCTTTTCTTTTAAGTAGTCACTCAGACTTTCAGGAAGTTTTGGATTTTTTTTTAGTGCTCAAAGTACCTTTTGTTTAAAAACCTATTGAAATATTTTTATTAAATATTGTAAACCACTATTTTCATTTTTGCTTATTGCCTTTCAGGTCAAATATAGACATAGTTTGGCATAGTTACAATCATGTGTGTACCATTTTGTATTTAAATTCAGCAAAAATTCTGCTAAGCATCAGTTTCAAGTAACACAATAGAAGCTAGTGACTAAGTCCTTTAATTTAGTTCAAGGAGTATGTTGAGATAGAACCAGTTGTACTGAGCTCTTATGCATTTAGGTGTGATAATTTCCATTATTTAGAGTCTTTTTAAAAAATTTATGAGGCAGGTAAGAATATTTGGTTAAAATGTTTATATTAGGAGAAATTGAAGGTAGCTTTGGTAAATTCAGATGGTGTCTACAAATTACGGATATTGTTTTTATATTCTTGGTAAAAGGTGAAGTATTTAAAATTTAAAAATGCTCCCAAAATAGCACCAAATATTAGCTTATCTCTTTTGTTCATGGTAATACGACCTTATTATGAGCGCCTAGGGTACCCGAAGTTTCCACAGTGGCTTCTGTCTGATAGGACTAAGCCAGCCAGGAAAGCAACCCTGAGAAGAGGAAGGAGTAAATTAAGGTCAAACAGTAAACTACAGGGATGGGTGGAACTAGCTGTATACAGCATTTCCAACAGAAAACTGTTGACAAGGCATTTAATTCCACTGAAATTTAATAATCTAATAATTATTGATTCATATCTGTACCTCTAGATAATTTTGAAATCAAATTTTTCACATATATGAATGTAAATAATTTATTTCATTCCCTTTTAAAAAATTTTTAAATAATTTATAAAGATTGAATATAGGCCAGATGCAGTGGCTCATGCCTGTAATCCCAGCACTTTGGGAGGCTAAGGCAGGTGGATCACCTGAGTTTGGGAGTTCGAGACCAGCCTGACCAACATGGAAAAACCCTGTCTCTACTAAAAGTACAAGTTTATCTGGGCATGGTGGCACATGCCTGCAATCTCAGCTACTTGGGTGGCTGAGGCAGGAGAATCACTTGAACCTGGGAGGCAGAGATTGCAATGAGCCGAGATCACGCCATTGCATTCCAGCCTGGGCAACAAGAGTGAAACTGTCTCAAAAGGATTGTATACTTTGAATATATTCATGTATAATGTATAATGACTACCACAATCAAATTAATTAATACATGCATCGCCACTCATGATGTATTTAAGATCCCTGAAACTTGTTCATCTTATAATTGAGGGTTTGTACCCTTTGGCCAGTATATTCCCATTTCTCCTACCCCTCAAACCACCATGTAATTCTCTTCTTCCATGAATTTGGCTTTTTTAGATTCCACATATAAGTGAGATTAGGCATATAAATTATCAATAAGTTTGTAATTATTAATATGCTTACTTTTCAGATGAGGAAACAGGTTAAACAATTTCCCAAGCTCATCAGTGGGTAAGTGGTCTTAATCTAGAGAAAACTGTTAACTACTTTCTATAGTACTGCTCTCACATGCTAAACTGAAAAACAACATTAATATACCTATCATCAACACATGGCATATATCTCTTCCAACCTGTCCATCCTCCCCCTACCTCTATTGGCATGATCTAGGGACTTGCCTCTCTCCTTCCAAACTCTACTTAGAGAGAAAGCAGTGGTGTAGTCAAGAGAAATTGACTTCCAAGAGAAAGTAGTTGTAGTCCTAGTTTCTGGTAACTGGAGTTTTAGATGCTAATCTTAAACATGTGTTTAAAAAGCAAATCTGAAGGGGTCACTCATCAGTTAAACCCTTTATTGACTGTGATGGACTTCAAGACAAACATCTTTTGTCCCCGAGCACAGTTCCTTCAGACTCACTTCTTTCCACTTATATATCTTAAATTATTCACAGTTCCCCACTGAAAACTACATGCTTTCTCACCTCTGAGCCTTCATCTCAGCTCTCCACCCAACTCCTATCCTTTCCCCTTATCAATCTCTTATCTCTCTCTCTTTTTTTAGGACTTTCTACAGATATCTTCCAGATGCTCACTAGGATCAGATAAGGGCCTTTGTCCCCCTTCATGCCTGTGCTTATCCTATTGTAGCACTCATTTTCTGGGACTACTTGTCTACTTCTCTCATTTTCCTACCTGCATGCTAGGCTCCTCAGACTGTAAAGCACTAGTAATACAATAGTCCTGCTCTCCAGGAAGGGTAGGAAGAATATTAATCTCTCCTCTAAAATAGTTCTGGGGTGGCTGCCATACCTGCAGGTTAGGATTCTAACTCAAATAATTAGACACGGATGGAGATCAGAGACGCACGGTGAATTAAGTTTCTACTTTTTAGGGAATCATAAGGATACTAAGAATACAGGAAAAAAAATCTCAGGTATGCACTTATTTAGTACTGAATACATTGTAGAGTACCTATGCCATGTATGTGCCAAGAGCTATTAAGTGAGGGGACATGATCATGAGCACAGTAAGCATGAACTCTGACTTCAGAGCTGAGCATTTAGTGGGAGACACAGACATTGAATCAACTAAACACAAGTATCTAATGAAAACCTTGATAGATGCTACCAAGAAAAAGTCATTTGTAAGCTCATAAATGGGGAACCTGAATGGGTGGGTAGAAGGCAAATGTAAGAGCACTTCTATTAGAAAGTGGCTTATAAGTAAGATTGAAAGACTAGGAATTAATCAGGCTGAGGCTGAAAAGAGGGGAATAAGAATGAGATGCTTCCTAGTCTAAGCTGAAGCTGGGTGGACTTGGAGGTTGGCTCTTGAAGGAACTGAAAGAACAGTACAGCTGGAGAGAAGAGAGGCGAGTATCTGGAAAGGTAGGCAGACATCGCCTGGTTGCATTGCAGGCCTGAATTTGCCTTATCTTCTGGAGGACAATACCCTGATTCTCTCTGGAAAAGTCATAAGGGAAGGCCTGTGTATGGTGTTTAGTGTGCTTGAGATAATGAGGTAGAACTGAACACAGATTGGGAGCCAGGCCAACTTGGGTTTGAATCTTGTGAGTAACATGGTGGTGACTATGGCTAAAGACCATTAATAATAAGTAAGGTAGTGAAGTAATAAGGCTCCTTTTAATTATTATTATTATTTTGAGACAGAGTCTTGCTCTGTTGCTCAGGCTGGAGTGCAGTGACACGATCTCAGCTCACTGCAATCTTCGCCTCCTAGGCTCAAGCAGTCCTCCTGCCTCAGCCCTGCTAGTAACTAGGATTACAGGCATGTGCCACCACGCCTAGCTAATTTTTGTATTTTTAGTAGAAATGGGGTTTTTTGGCCAGGCTGGTCTCCAACTCCTGACCTCAGGTGATCCACCCACCTCGGCCTCCCAAAGTGCTGGAATTAACAAGCATGAGCCACTGTGTGGCCTATTCAATTACTTCTGTTATTTCCAATCACTTCTAGTTGAAGCCTAGAATTATTATTTACTTTACTAAAGGATTTACTATAAGCTTCCTTTAAATAGTTCCCCCTAATGCACCTAAAATAGATGTGATTGTCCCAGGCAAATCACACAATTCTGGAGGGATCCCCTCTTATAGAGACCTGAACTGGGCTGTGACTGGCTGTGATCACCTGATCAGTAATTAGATTGCCTAGCTGGTGATTCTTGGATATAAAAAGATGGTGAATAATATGATCTGGCTCTGTGTCGCCATCCAAATCTCATCTTGAATTGTAATCCAAATTGTAATCACTACATGTTGTGGGAGGGACTTTGTGGTAGGTGATTTGATCACGGGGGTACTCCCTACCATGTTGTTCTTGTGATAGTGAATTCTCACGAAATCTAATGGTTTTATAAGGGATTATTCCTCTGTTCACTCTACACTTCTCTCTCCTGCTGCCATGTGAAGAAGGACATGTTTGCTTCCCCTTCTCCCATGATTGTAAGTTCCTTGAGGCTTCAATTAAACTTCTTTCCTTTATAAATTACCCAGTTTCAGGCAGTAATTTTTTTTTTTTTTTTTTTTTTTGAGACAGAGTCTCACTTTGTCACCAAGGCTGGAGTGCAGCGGCGCAATCGTGACTCACTGCAACCTCTACCTCCCAGGTTCATATGATTCTTCTGTCTCAGCCTCCCAAGTAGCTGGGACTACAGGTGCATGCCATCATGCCCAGCTAAGTTTTTTGTATTTTTAGTAGAGACGGGGTTTCATTGTGTTGGCCAGGATGGTCTCAATCACTTGACCTTGTAATCTGCCCACCTCAGGCTCCCAAAGTACAAAGATACAGGCATGAGCCATTGCACCTGGCCTAATAAAGGTGGGAATGGGATGGAAGGGATAAAGGGTAGAGTGACACTTCTCTGAGTATATCTTCTCATATAGTTTTGATTTTCAACCATAATAATACTTTACTTATTCAAGAAAATGAAATTAAATAAACAGTTATGGGGAAATCTCTAAAATTCAACATAAACAGGAGGAAACCTAACTGATTTCAAATGAACAATATAACCACACTGAATGAAAAAAGAATAACAAAAGCAATTATTGAGCATAGTAATTGGAGTATATCCCTTCAATCTGAAGACAAAAAAATTATAAGCAAATCTTGGAACTTTACTTAAAAGATTGGTGTACTTAAAATGTTGATCAATATTAACATCACCAGTAATGAGACAGACCATCATATGCCTCCCAATGTGATGTGCTGAGAACATAATAACACATTTGTGATATTCTTGGCCCTCCAAAAACAGTTAAATTCAATCTAACGAGGAAATAGCAGATATCCCCCAAACTGATAAAATTGTTTTTATTTTATTTATTTTTTGAGACAGAGTCTTGTTCTGTTGCCCAGGCTGGAGTGCAGTGGTGCCATCTTGGCTCACTGTAACCTCCACCTCTCAGATTCAAGCAATTCTCCTGCCTCAGCCACTTGAGTAACTGGGATTACAGGTACCTGCTACCATGCCCAGCTAATTTTTGTATTTTTTGTACAAACAGGGTTTCACATGTTAGCCAGGATGGACTTAAACTCCTGACCTTGTGATCTGCCCACCTCGGCCTCCCAAAGTGCTAGGATTACAGGTGTGAGCCACTGAGCCCGGCTGAAATTATTTTTAAAAATAGGATTGTAGATGCTCCTAAAAATTGACCATATCTTGAAAGATAGAAAAGCTTTAGACAGATTAAAGAAGTCTAAATATGACATGACAACTAAATTCAATATGTGATCCTGGATTAGATATTGAACTGGAAAATAAACTTTTATAGTGAACATTTACTAGTTTTCCAAATAGAAAAAAACTAGTAAAATTTGAGTGTGGACTGTAGATTACATGATAACATTGTAGCAATGTCAAATTTCCTGATTTTTACATTTGTAGTGAGGTTATGTAAAATCTGTTTCTTCTGAGCCAGGTAAAGTGGCTCACGCCTGTAATTCCAGCACTTTGGGAGGCCGAGGCGGGCAGAGCAGCTGAGGTTGGGAGTTAAAGACTAGCCTGACCAACATGGAGAAACTCCATCTCTACCAAAAATACAAAAAATTAGCCAGGTGTGGTGGCGCACGCCTGTGATCCCAGCTACCAGGGAGGCTGAGGCAGGAGAATCTCTTGAACCCAGTAGGCGGAGGTTGTGGTGAGTGAGCCGAGATCATGCCATTGCACTCCAGCCTGGGCAACAAGAGCGAAACTCAACCTCAAAAAAAAAAAAAAAAAAAAAAAAAAAGTCTTCTTCTTAAGAGATAAACATTCTAAGGTCAGGTGCGGTGGTTCATGCCTGCAATCCCAGCATGTTGGGAGACCAAAGCGGGTGGATCGCCTGAGCCCAGGAGTTCGAAACTAGCTTGGACAACATAGTGAAACCCTATCTCTACAAAAAGTAGAAACAATTATCCGGGTGTGGTGGCATGCATCTGTAGTCCCAGCTACTTGGGAGGCTGAGGTGGGATCACTTGAGTTAGGAGGTCGAATCTGCCACTCCAGCATGGGCGACAGAGTGAGACCCTGTCTTAAAAAAAAAAAAAAGAAGGAATACACACTCAAGAAGTATTTGGCGGTAAATTGGCAAGATGTCTGCAACTTACTCTCAGATGGTTGAGGAAAAAAAATGTGTGTCCACAAACATACACATACAGAGGAACAGGCACAGATGTGGCAAACTGTTAAATGCAGAATGTGGGTGAAATACATTAGACGTTTTTCATAGTACTCTTACAACTTTTCTGTAAATTTTAAATGATTTCAAAAAAGTTTTGTTTTTAATTGTTTCTAGCTTCTTTGACAGACTTATTTCCCCCCTTCTTGTCTCTCAATCTGGGGTCCTTATTGGACAAGGGTTTACATAATTGGTATGGTACGGTGGCTCACGTCTGTAATTCCAGTACTTTGGGAGGCTGAGGCAGGTGGATCACTTGAGGTCAGGAGTTCAAAACCAGCCTGGGCAACATGGTGAAACCTCATCTCTACTAAACATACAAAAAATTAGCCAGCGTTGTGGCGGGCACCTGTAATCCCAGCTACTCAGGAGGCTGAGGCAGGAGAATCGCTTGAACCTGGGAGGCAGAGGTTGTAGTGAGCCGAGATCGTACCACTGTGCTCCAGCCTGGGCAATAGAGGAAGACTCCATCTCAAAAAAAACAAAACAAAACAAACCAAAAAACCAAAAAACAGACTTTACATAAACTTGAACTTTAGCAGTAAAATGACCTGTGGGAGATGGAAATTAGTATCACTTAAATGGGAATGAAGTGACTGGGACACCGACTCTTTAAGTAGTTTAAGAAGAAATGCTGCTGCTCCTTTTGGTGTAGTCTCTACCTGGTAAAGGACGGTGGTTTGAGGTCTGCCCCACCTCCCTGTCCCAGAGGGAAGGGGAAGCATTTTACTCACAGATATCTTGTCATTATTATTTAATCTTAGTTTGGTAATTTAATCTTAGTTTAGTAAGTAGTTAATCTTAGTTTGGTAAATAGTTAATCTTAGTTTGATAACTTAGAGGAAGAGGGGAATCACAAAAGGTAGCAAGAAGGACATGTACCCATGTTGTGTATCAATTCCAACATTCTTGAAAGGCCCGGCCATGCAAATGTGTGTGGAAACTCCAATATAGATGGATCTAACAAGCTACAGTGAAGCCATTTTCTTATTTAAACGCTCTGCATTGGACTGCTCTGTGGATAAATTTCTTTAATATCTGTAATAGTGCTAGTACAATACAGTAAAGCAGCCCAGTCCCCATATCCTTTGCTGTAATTCCAGCATTTACAGTAGACAACTAGAGATACTAATCCAGAGGTTTGGGTACAGATTTCACAATTACAAAGAGCTGGCATCAGCATTGTCTTCAAAGGACATTCACCAAAGGAGCAAAGCAAAGGCCGGGTATGTTGACAAAATGCTTTGTTTAACCAAAAATTGAATGGAAAACAGATTCCCTGACAAGCCATCAAATTCAGAGCCATGGAGAAACAAATTACAATGATAGCAACGTAACCGCCTCCGGTAGGTAACTAGCCAAAGTTGTACATAATTTACCATAGACAAAGCCTGGAAGACTTGGGGCACAGAAGGCCTAAGATCTCAAGTCAGGCCAGGCACCTCCCACCCACCCACCCACCAGGTCCCTGTAGTTTACAATTGGGTCTGTTCATTCTGAGGACCCCATTAAAGCTCCTATTCTACAGAAGTCTAGTTGTCCCTAGTAGGTTGGGGTATTTTTTGTCTATGTCAAGGGGCATAGGTAGTTTGCAAAACTGGCTGCTTTCCAAAGCCAAGAAGGAAGCATCAACCTCTCTCTCTCTCTCTCTCTTTTTTTTTTTTTTTTTTGAGGCAGGGTCTTGCTCTGTCACCCAGACTGGAGTGCAGTGGTATCATCATATGATCATAGTTCACTGCAACCTTTAACTCCTGGGCTCATGCAATCCTCCTGCTTCAACCTCTGCAGTAGCTGGGTCTACAGGTACATACCACCATTTCCTGCTAATGCCCAGCTATTTAATTTTTTTTTGTAGAGATGGGGTCTCACTATGTTGCCCAGGCTGGTCTTGAGCCCCTAGGCTCAAGCAATCCTCCTGCCTCGGCCTCCCAAAGTGCTGGGACTACAGGTGTGAGCCACCATACCCAGCAATAGGCTTCTTAATCAATTTCACAAAAGATGAACAAAAAAGGCCAAGTCCTAAGCAAGAGTGGAATGTGCAGAGTGCCCTCAGGGGCATCCTTTCCTGGTTTGTGTTCTTTTGTTTAAATTAACTTGTTTCACTCTCAACTGTGAATGGTGAATGCCCAATATGGGCTTAGAAGCCTATTTTCATAAAGGGATTTTCATCTTTGTCAGGAATCAAAGCCTTAAATGAAAAAACTCAACTATTTATTTGGAGCTGGTGGAGCAGGTTTGCTCATGAAGTCACACCCAGTTGGCATCACATAGGCCTGAAAGCCTCTGTGATGGATAACTGAGCCAATTACTATTCCCACCAAATTCTTGGCAAGTGTTAACCTGCCCTTTACAAAGGCTCAGCAGATATACGGCTTCCAAGATGTTTCATGTCAATGTCAAGTCCCTGTAGGGGAACCAGTCCTGTCCTGCCTGAGATTCTACTACCCTGAAGCCGCCTTGGGACATCCTATGAGAGGCTGATTATGCTCTTCAGTGGTAAGTTCTCCCATACTCAGGTACAGATCTAATTCCCTGGACAACTAAATCAGCTATTTTTCCATCCTCTTAGCAAATGAGACTGAAAAGGACCTGACCTACACTGAGATGCATGAAGTCTGGCAATCTTTAAATCCAGCTGCATATGTAACCAACAGGTTAAGTAATGTCTGACAGGAGTGCTTCGTCTTTAAAATCCTTGTTGTGTACCACACTACTGCTTCTTTGTGGACTTTTGTCCACAAAGGTCCTTTGATTCAGTTTGTTTATGTACACTTAGAGATTTCAATTAAATGTGGTTTTTAATAAACCTCATTCTCTAATGCATATTAACTTTTATTTTTATGGATTACTATGACCTACACTTTGTTTTTAAAAATGAAGCTTTCAGATTATTTTTATCTTCATTGCACCCTCAAGTGTGCTTTTCTGGCCTTCTCATTTTTGACTGAATTTGGAGAGAAATGAGTAAGTCATTTTTAGGCCCTGATTTGAAGGACCTATAAAAAAAGAAAGTCTTTCCACTCCCATCCCACCATGCAACCCTCTGCTTGGAGGCAGCACAGTGACCTGCTTGTGTATTGGTGTGAATTGGGGATCTGAGTAAGGGAAACTGGAGGCTGCAAGGGGGCTCTGGAAGAAGTTCAAAAGCAAATTTGTTTTCCACATTTTGCTCAGGTTTGTCCTGTGAAGAGATTAGAAAGCAAGATCTCTGAAAACAGTGCAAGAATCTTAACTCCATAGCCTGCAGAAAATCTTCAGCCAGTGAAGGGCTCTTACACAATTAGTCTTCCTAAGAACAGAGCATACATAAATAAGTGGGTTCAAATGGGCACAAAATAGAATGCACAATATTTGTTTAGATAAAAGAAAAAATTTCCACCAGCAAAAACTAAAATAACTGACTGTGGAGACTTGATCCATCTGTATTAGCAGAATGGAGGCCCCTTTAAAGCACTGGGTATGACCAGGTTTCAGTCCTGCCAGATCCTGAATTCTGAGAGAAAGGATGGTTCCCTGGAGACCACCGTGAGTTCAGTAAGTATGAGGAATTGACATTGGCTATGAAAGGGAAGAGCAAGACCTTCACTCAGATGTAGGGAGAGGAAAACAAACCACAGCGTAGACCACATAATAGCTGCATAATAGATAGTGATCAGTTTACAAAGATATTCTTAGAAGCCAGTTGAATATCAGTCTTGTTAACAAGTGACACTGATGTCCATTCTCCTGGTTCTTACTGGCACAAGACAGCTTCATAGACACATACATATTGCACAAAGTTCTATGATAGGTTTCCACAGGAAAAGGTTTCCACCTGGTTCCTGCTGTTCCCCACAGAAGGGACAAAAGTTCCCTGAGTCACTGTTCATTGTTACCAAGTGTGCTTTCCCCTGTGAAGGGCCATGAGCCTATCCCTTTACTTCATTGGCAAACTCCAGTGGCATCAGGTGGCCTTGGTCATAGGCAAGAGTCATTTAATATGACAGCAATTACTGAAGCTGTGATCCCTTCCTTTTAGCAACAGACCTTGAGCCTTTACTGAAATCCTGAAGGACTCAAAATGAGATGTCTTCTTTTTGAAAATATACAAACCAGAATCAGCTTGCTCATTCTCAGAGGATGTTGACTGTGGTCATTGTTCTTTTGAGATAAGTTGTTAACTTTTCAGGGTAGCTTGCTGTTCCCCTGCCAGTACAGCTTCTCTTCCACTTTTTTCTTTTTCCATTGGCAGAGAAGCAGCATCTTAAAGGTCTTCCTAAAGGTTCTGTTGCAGAGGGCATAGCAGATGGGGTTGACAGTGCTATTGACATAGCACAACCAGTAGCCCAAGTGCCACAGGGCAACTGGGACACATTTGTCACAGAAGGTAGAAACCAGGACCATGATGTTATAAGGGGTCCATGTGATGATGAAGGCCAGGAGAATGGCACTCAGTGTCTGGGCTGCTTTCCTCTCTTTGACTAGGACCATTCTCTTTCGTTTGGTCATTTGGTGGCTGAGATTGGGACTGAGGCCTTTCGTTGAAGGTTCTTTGGCCACTGGGAAGGAGCAGGGCATGATTTTCACTTTGTGACAGCCATTGTTGGTCTCCTGGGTCCCATCAGCTTTTACAACCAATTGGAACTTATAGGCCACACATTGCTGACTCTTGGGTCTATGAGCAGCTGCTGGAGACAGAAAGTAGTCTGGGGAGTCACAGTCATTTTTATCAGTTTGACCTTTCACAAAAGTTTCCTCAGCCTCTTCAGCACTGAATTCTTCCCCTGGGCTTTCCTTGCCCTGACTCTTGTAGACCACTTGGAGGACAGGGTCAGTGGCAGGCTTATCCTCATCCTCTGAGGAAGGATAGCTGCTACAGGTGGTGAGCTCCTCGGCTTTGGCCCAGTTGGTGCTTGGGCCAGTGGCTTGGGATGGCTTCCCAGTGATGGAGGTGCTCCTGTGGGAGGATGACCGGGAGGCCTGGTTCCTTTCCCTCTGGACCAGGGTGGGTCGAGGACAGCGAAAGCACGATCTGAACAAAGCCCTATGAGCTGGCTTTCTCTTCTCGGCTTTGGTCACAGAGACAGAACCCTGGAGGTCAGCCAGGTCCTTGGTTCGCTTTTCTGTTTCCCGGTAGATTCGGCAGTAGAGGATGGTCATGACAGAAACGGGGATGTAGAAGGCAGCAATGGCAGTGCCAAAAGTGATGGTGGGCTCAGAGAGAAACTGGATCTGGCACTCATCCGGTGGAACTGTCCGCTTCCCAACCAGGTACTGCCAGCAGAGGATTGCTGGGGCCCAGAGGATGAAGGAGATCAGCCAGGCCAAGCCAATCATGATGCCAGCCCTTTTTGGAGTACGCTTGGCCCGGTACGTCAAGGGTCTTGTGATGGAAAAGTAACGGTCAAAACTGATCACCAGAAGGTTCATGACAGAAGCATTGCTGGCCACGTAGTCCAGTGCAAGCCAAAGGTCACAAGCCAGACTCCCGAGAGCCCAGCGTCCCATGAGGATGTAGGTGGTGTAGAGGTTCATGGAGAAGATCCCAATGATGAGATCTGCACAGGCTAAGCTGAGCAGGTAATAGTTGTTCACTGTCTTGAGCTGGCTGTTGACTTTGAAGGAGATCATGACCAAGACATTGCCCACAATGGTGATCAGGCTTACCACAGCAGTCACAGCTGCAATGGTGATGACTTCCCACAACCTGTGGCGTTCCAAAGGCTGGTGGTTTACTGGGGTGCCATTGATGGTCGTTGCATTGCCGTAAGAGTCCCCTTCCATCCTGGTGAAAAAATTTTACATTAGAATTGTCTTTGGTTCTAGGCTGTTTTCTATTTCAGCTCTTCTTGGCCAGCATCTGGAAGAGAGGGAAATATATTAGCTCCACACACCAGTATGACTTTCTTGTCCATCCATTGTTTATAGTTTCTAACAGAATATTAAACGTGTCTGCACACATATGCAGAGCAAGATGCTGAAATCTCTAAAGTTTGATCATCTTTTTATAATGGCATCCTTTTGCTTTTTATAGTTACCAATGTCTTGAGTGCCCTTCTTATGCATGAGGATGCTGCCCTCTTGTGGCAATTTTTTAAAAGGCTGGGAAGAGGAGGGTGAAGGGAAAGGGGAAAAAAAATGGATAGTTGAGAAGCAGCAAATAGGGGAAAGCAAAGATGTTAAATCATCTTAGATTGTGATGACCGTACGGGTAGACCCTAGTTTTTAACATCCTGGTGATAAATACCTAAACTGTCATATAGTGGGGAAAAAGTGGTATCTATTCTATAGTCTCAGTCTTGATTATTAAATATTACTGAGGTGCTGTTGTGAGCCGAGACCATATTATACCTCCTCTTCCTGCCCTAATGCACAAAGTCCAAGTGCAAACAAACCTGGTTTTCATCTAGGGGGTTTTACATTTGCCCTGGTTGCTGAAGGTAAGGACCTTCTCTTTGTTCTTGGACTATTTGCAATATCATAGAATTGTTTTAGATTATCATTTTTTTCTGATTACAGACTAATATCTTCCTCATAAAAGTTCCAACAATGTCAGAATGTAAAACTTAGAAAGCAAAAGTCTCCTCTAATTCCATCTTGCAGAGGTAATCAATGCTAACAGTTTAGTGTATATTTTGGCATTTTCTCCTATGCATACACTAATAAATAAATGTTTAAATACAATTTACCCTATGCACATGCTAATACATATTTTAAATGGGTGCCTTTTACTATTTACAATTTGAATTTTGTTTTTTACTTAACAAATGAATCATCAGCCGGGTGCGGTGTCTCACGCCTGTAATGCCAGCACTTTGGGAGGCCGAGGCAGGCGGATCATGAGGTCAAGAGATCGAGACTATCCTGGCCAACATGGTGAAACTCCGTCTCTACTAAAAATACAAAAATTAGCTGGGCGTGGTGGCTTGCACCTGTAGTCCCAGCTACTTGGGAGGCTGAGGCAGGAGAATCGCTTGAACCTGGGAGGTGGAGGTTGCAGTGAGCCGAGATTGTGCCATTGCACTGCAGCCTGGTGCCAGGCAACAGAGTGAGACTCTGTCTTAAAAAACAACAACAAATGAATCATCACAGACAGCTTTTATATCAGTACATCTGGAGCTATCACTTTCATTGTAATGACTATACATTATTTCACTTAATAGATGTACTATAATTAACCCACTGTTAACAAATTTTAACTTTTAAAACTAAAAGGAGGCTGGGCGCAGTGGCTTACGCCTGTAATCCCAGCAATTTGGGAGGCCGAGGCAGGCGGATCATGTGGTCAAGAGATCGAGACCATTCTGGTCAACATGATGAAACCCCGTCTCTACTAAAAGTACAAAAATTAGCTGGGCAAGGTGATGTGCGCCTGTAATCCCAGCTACTTGGGAGAGTGAGGCTGGAGCATAGTCTGAACCCAGGAGGCAGAAGTTGCAGTGAGCTGAGATTGTATCACTGCACTCTAGCCTAAGTGAGAGAGCAAGAATCTGTCTCAAAACAAAACAAAACAAAACAAGACAAAAAAACAACCTAAAAGGAAATTTTCCTTTTGTAGATTAAAAAATCTATGTATATGATAAAGATTTCAGTGGGTACCAAAGGGTAAATGGTAGAAATTAAGTCTCCTTCCCACCCCTGACTGCCAAGCTTTCAAGACCCCCTTTTCAGAGGTTACCACTGCTACTGTTTGTTTTTCCTTCTAGAGATATATGTACATACAACATATATTTGATGATATATAACAAATACCACCTTGACATGATAATGGGCAGTAAAGGGAAGAAAATATTTTTGATGACCCTTAAAATACTCCATGTGGGCAATACCTGGTCTGACTATGGCCGGTCTTGACACTTTTTTCATAACAGTAACTGACATAAAGATGACAAATTTGTGAAGGGCTACAGTTTTCTTGGCTTTGCTTTATATTTTCAGCTTAATTTTGAGTGTTTTCATAACACTTCAAATTCAGTATGGAATTGAGTTGATGATATTGTCTTGTACGGGAAACCAGATTCTCCCATCTTCCCCATCTTGCATGCTTCTTCACTCCCAAATGCAGGCAGACATCTGAATACTCCTTTTTTTGGTCCCTCTCCATTCCTGTTGCTACCATTTGTTACCTTATACCTATAACTCCTCAGTGTTATCAACATTCTTGAACTTGTTGTAGCAAATTCTAAGGTTGCCAGGTCATTAGGTAGAGATTCCCCAGTATTTGAAAAGACCAAAGTTGCTCTACACTGGACAATTCTCTGGGCAAATGCCATCACAGATTGTCTTCCAATGGTGAGATCTAAGCCACACAGTGCAAAAAAAGGGCCTGCAGAAATTCCTTTCTTCTTTATTCCTTCTTTTCCTCCTTCCTCTCCTTTCCCCCACCCCTGAATTATTTGAATGTTTATTATGTGACAGACTCTAGTGCTGAGGATACCATGGGACAGGCCAATATCTCTGCTCTTAAGACGCTAGTTGAGAATGTAAATAAATAAGCAGATAGAAAGAGCAGGGGTGCAGCATGTCATAGGGGCACCATGAAGGACCTCCAACCTCATTGCGTGGACATGGGAAGCATTCTGAGGAAGAGATCTAAGAGTCGAGACTTGAAGAGTGAATCAGCCATTGCAAGGCAAAAGGTGGGTGGAGGCTGGGGGTGGTAGTGCCAGAATGTTTCAGACAGGGAAGGGAATAGCTTATTTGTAAGCTCAGAGGCAAAAGAGGATGAATGGAAAGAACGTAGCTGGAGCCAAAGAAACCTGAGAAGTGAAAGGTGAAACTGGAGAGGCTGGCTGGAGAAGGAGGGGCAGGAGAGGACCTGAGAGAAGTCAGCTTTCTGGGAGAGCTGTGTCAGCTATTTCCAGACTCCTCCTATGCTCTGAAGGTAGTCCCAGTATCCAGGTGTTAGGGAACATTAGTCTGAAGAGAAGGAGCGAAATGATCTGACCGCTTGCTGAATTTTTCTAATTAATTCTTCAAAATAGGAATGCGTGGTGTTTTGGAATGATTTAATTTTTTCACTTAATTTTATTAGGTCGTAAGCAATTTACAGAAGGTTCTGGAAATTTGGATGTGTACATATTCCTTTGAACACGTTTAACCTGGGTACTTCTTTTTCATCTGTTTCCTCATTTTAAAAAAGGAGGCCGGGTGTGGTGGCTCATGCCTATAATCCCAGCACTTTGGGAGGCCAAGGTGGATGGATCACCTGAGGTCAGGAGTTCAAGACCAGCCTGGCCAACATGGTAAAACCCCATCTCTACTGAAAAGGCAAAAATTAGCTGGGTAGGGTGGTGTGCACCTGTAAACCTAGTTACTTGGGAGTCTGAGGCATGAGTTGAGATCTCACCACTGCACTCCAGCCTGGGTGACAAAGCGAGACCCTGTCTCAAAAAACAAAACAAAACAAAAAAGGAAATTGGACTATGGGAACTAACATACCCACATTTCTATGACTATGCATGTTATATTGTGTCAAAAAAACAAAATTAAAACAAATGTAAGATCTCGGTTGGCTTTATTTGTGATTCTAGAACCAGGTAGTTCTTCATTCTGTGAAATAAATGTTCTGATGAGCTGAGCTGAAGAATTTGGCTTTACAGACAGAGAAGGCCTAAAGAAAGCAGAAGAAAAGAACAAGTAGTGTATTAGTTACTTCTAGACAGAACAACAGACAATAACTGGCTAGTTAATATTAGGTTACTTCAGGCTACGTGTGTGTGTGTGTGTGTGTGTGTGTTAGAATTAAAGCAGAGAGACTTCCTTATCAAGCTGATTGAAGATTTATAGTGGCCTATTTGGGAAACTGGCTCTCTTTCTCTCCTGATTTCTCAGGTCACATAACAGCTTGGTTTAGGTTTGGTAGCTTGGAACTTTAGCATGGGTGGCTCCATTTTAATTTTTATTCTGGTATGTTGGAGCCTAGTTCAAGAGCTTAGTCCAAAACAATGACCTATAATTTTTAAAAAATTAATAGTGTGATGGTTAATTGTATGTGTCCACTTGACTAGGCTATAGTACCAGTTGTTTTGTCCAATGCCAGTTTAGATATTGCTGTGAAGGTGTTTTCAGGTATGATTCATACTGAAATCAGTAGAATTTAAGTAAAGAAAATTACCTACCATAATGTGGGTAGACCTCACTCGATCATTTGAAGGCCTTAAGGGAAGAATGAGGTGCCAAATGAAAAGAGCAAGGAATTCTGTTACCAAATTGCCATAGAATTCAAGACAGCAACATCAATTCCTGCTGGATTTTCCAGCTTGCCTACAGATTTCAGACTTGCCAGTCCCTACAATCATGTGACCCAATCCCTTAAAATAAAAATAAATCTCTGTCTCTTTGATAAATTGAATAAGCTCTTTGCTAAAAGGGAAAAGAAAATAATTTACAGTGGTAATATCGCCTCACAATCATGTAACAATTTGGCGTTGGCCAGCCTCAGATTCAAAACCTAGTTCCATTATTTACTGTATGACATTAATTAATTAGAAACAATGTCTTGCTCTATCACCCACGCAGGAGGACAGTGTCACTATCATAGTTTACTGAAGCTGGAACCCCTGGCCTCAAGTAATCCTCCTGCCTCAACCTCCCAAGTAGCTGGGACTATGGGTATGGATCACTACATATAGCTCCAATTTACTGTATGACTTTGGGCACATTACTTAACCTGAGTCTCAGATTTTAAACTTTGAAGTGGGGATAAAAAGAGTCTTTACCTTGTAGGATTAAGTATTAAAGTATTTTAAGTATTAAAGTTTTTTCCCCAACTTTTTTCATAAGTTGAGGGATACATGTGCAGGAGGTGCAGGTTTGTTACACAGGTAAATGAGATAATCCATGTTGTATCTAGCCAGGGCCTGACACAGGGAAATGTTTACTACAAAGTAGCAATCCAGCAGCAAGAGCATCAAAATGACTCTTTCCCTGGTAGGAATGAGCCTGAGGCATGGCTATTAAGGGATAAGGCGAGATAATAAGACAATATTTTCAGGACCACAAACTAGCTCTTTTAGGTGATTCATGGTACTAATTTGGGATTGCAGTGGTGTGATCATAATTCACTGCAACCTCAAACTCTTGGGTTCAAGGGATCCTCCCACATTTTATTTATTTTTTTGAGATGGTGTTTTGCTCTGTTGCCCAGGCTGGAGTGCTCCTAGATTTGTTTTTTAAAGTGTTTTTCTTGTCTCTGTCTCCTTCAATTCAGCTCTGATCTTAGTTATTTCTTGCCATCTTCTAGCTTTGGAATGTGCTCTTGATTCTCTAGCTTTTTTTTTTTTTTTTTTTTTTTTTGTGGTTGTTGTTGTTATGATGTTAGGTTTTTAACTTGAGATCTTTCTAGCTTTTTGAGATAAGCATTTAGTGCTATAAATTTCCCTCTTAATACTGCTCTAGCCAAATCCCTGAGAATCTGGTATTTTGTCTTTGTTTCATTAGTTTCAAAGAACTTTTTGATTTCTGTCTTAATTTCATTATTTGCCCAAGAGTCATTCAGGAGTAGGCTGCTCAATTTCCATGTAGTTGTGTGGTTGTGAGTGAATTTCTCAATCTTGAGTTCTAATTTGATTGTATTGTGGTCTGAGAGACTGTTAAGATTTCAGTTCTTTTATATTTACTGAGGAGTGTTTTACTTCTGATTATGTAATCAATTTTAGAGTAAGTTCTGTGTGGTGATGAGAAGAATGCTTATTCTGTTGTTTGGGATGGAGAGTTCTGTAAATATCTATCAGGTCTGCTGGATTTAGCACTGAATTCAGGTCCTGAATATCTTTGTTAATTTTCTCTTTCAATACTCTTGTCAGTGGGGTGTTAAAGTCTCCCACTATTATTGTGTGGGAGTCTGAGTCTCTTTGTACACCTCTAAGAACTTGTTTTATGAATCTGGGTGCTCCTGTATTGGGTGCATATATATTTAGGATAGCTTTTTTTTTTGTTGAATTGAACCCTTTACCATTATGTAATACTCTTCTTTGTCTTTTTGATCTTTGTTGGTTTAAAATCTGTTTTGTCAAAAGCTAGGATTGCAACCCCTACTTCTTTCTGTTTTCCATTTGGGAAATTTTCCTCCAGCTTGACATTTTATGTCTTTTAATCGGGGCATTTAGCCTATTTACATTTAAGGTTAGTATGCTTATGTGTGACTTTGATCCTGTCATCATGATGCTTGCTAGTTATTTTGCAGACTTTTTATGTGGTTGCTTCATAATATCATTGGTCTGTGTACTTCAGTGTGTGTTTGTAGTGTCTGGTAACAGTTTTCCTTCACATATTTAGTGCTTAATATGAGAGCTATGTTGAAGAGGAGTGATGAGAGAGGGCATCCTTGTCTTGTGCTGGTTTTCATGGGGAATGCCTCCAGCTTTTGTCTATTTGGTATGATAGTGGCTGTTAAGTCTGTCACATGTGCCTTTTATTATTTTGAGGTATGTTTTTTTCAATACCTAGGTTATTCAGAGTTTTTAACATGAAGGGATGTTAAATTTTATCAAAAGCCTTTTCTGCATCTGTGGAAATAAATCACGTGATTTTTGTCTTCAGTTCTGTTTATGTGATGAAGTACATTTATTGATTTGCATATGATTAATCAACCTTGCATCCCAGGGATGAAGCCAACTTGATCATGGTGGATAAGTTTTTGATGTGCTGCTGGATTTCATTTGCCAGTATTTTATTGAGGATTTTTGCATCAATGTTCATCAAAGATGTTGGCCTGAAGTTTTCTTTTTTTGTTGTATCTCTGCCAGGCTTTGGTATCAGATGATGGTGGCGACATAGAAAGAGTCAGGGAGGAGTCCCTCCTTGTCAACTCTTTCAAATAGTTTCAGTAGGAGTGGTACCAGCTCTTCTTTGTACCTCTGGTAGAATTCTGCTGTAAATCTGTCTGGTCCTGGATTTTCTTTTTTTTCTTTTTTGATTGGTAGGCTGTTTATTATTGCCTCAATTTCAGAACTCATTATTGGTCTATTCAGGGATTCAGTTTCTTCTTGGTTCAGGCTTGGGAGGGTGTATGTGTTCCGGAATTTATTCATTTCTTCTAGATTTTTATAGTTTATTTGCATACAGCTGTTTATAGTATTCTCTGCTGAGACTACGCACAGCTCTGTGTGTTGCACCTAAGGCCCTGGTGGCACGGGCTCATAAGAGGGTCTCCTGTTTCATAGGCTGCAAAGATCTATGGTAGAAGTGTGGTTTCCCGGGTGGGGTTGCACAATCACTCACTGCTGCCATTGGCTCGAGGTGGGGGTTCCTTTAGCTCTGTGCCGCTCTCAGCTGGGCCGTCGCCCCACCCTGCTTTTCTTTGTTTACTGTGGGTCGTTTGCCTAATCAGTCGCAATGTGAGAACCTGGATATTTCAGTTGAATGTGCTGTATTTGCTCACACCTTTCATTCCTCTCCGTGAGTGCTGTGGACTGCAGCTGCTTCTAATTGGCTATCTTGGCCATATTTCACAATTCCACATTTCTGAAAAGCTCCTGAGTATTCTTGATGCCACTGATTCATGTACCATATTTTAAGTTGCAAGGTTGAGAATGATTTCCTAAGTTCCTAGAAAAGGGGAGTGATCGCTCACAAAGGGGCTGTTAAATTGGAATTTTCCAACTGCAATGTGCAGCAACATTTGAACCCCCCCCCTTCCGAAAATCATTTGAGTTAAAAAAAATTTCTCCTGTTTGAAATTAATACAACTAGCCTTTGGAGCTTTTCTGCCTTCTTTTTTTCCCATTTTTTTTCCTGCCTCACTTTCTGGGAGAATGACTTTTCCCGATTCCTAGGCTGCTCGACAGATCTTTTCACGAAGGGCTTTGGGACATAAGGTAGGTTCCATGGCTGATGGATTGATTTCTTTTTTTTAGATGATAGTTGAGTATGAAAACTGAGTTTCCAGCCTGAATATTTTCCACAATAAACTTCTTCAATCGCTGATTGTGTTTATGAAGGGGTAACTTATTTTTTAGGGAAGTTGCAGAAGCAAATGAAGTATAAGTGGTTATCTGGGAGTATGGATCCTTTTGAGCTCTTCTCTGATTACTAAAACTTTCTTTCCAAGTTCCCATTTTTCATCCCACCGTCTAATTATGTTTATTTTTAGGGTACCAGCACTAAGAGAGAGCAGTAATCATCCCAGGTTTATTTTCTACCACTACATAAGACAAAGACTCTCACAGAAATAAAATCCTCTGTGTTTCTAACCTTGGCCAATTATTTCTTGTGCTTTCCTGTCAATACATTACAAATGAAGCAAAGCAACATAAAAATCAAAGAAGGTAACCCTGTGTACCAAATGAATTCCTTTTCTTGTCAAGTGGCCTTGCTAACTTTTGATGCTTTTCCTAAGGTGAGCTTAGGCCTTGGTTTTCTGAAACACCTTTTTTTTTTCTGAAAAGCTTTATGCCTGAACCCGTCTTTGCTATTCTTGATTGTTTCTATAGCAACTACAATGGAAAACTTTAATGGCATCTACAATCTAATGATATTGGGACATCATGATAACCAGCTCATATTGTTCTATAGAATATTGATGAGTGTCTCTTCCCTCCTTCCTTTTCAAGGACAAATCAAGACAAAGTAGGCTTAAAGCACACGGGATACCACTGTGTTAGATATGAGGAAGGACTTCCAGTGAAGGAATGTGTGAATGAATAAGGGAGGTTCTGGACTTGCATTTTTGGTGAATATTTTAAAGTAAGCTACATCTAACTCCTTTTAATTGGTAGGATCAACATGCTGACTGAAGATAAGGTGCTGATTAACTTCTTAATATCTCTGAAACAATAATATCCAGAGCAAGATTTCAATGTGACATGTTCTTGAGAACATACTTGGTGTTGTTCACTGTTGTGCTAGCTGCTGTGGGACATATAAGAGAGGGATACATAGTCCTTGAACTGAAAGGGTTCAACTTTGTAGCTCTAAGGAAAAGAGAATGTAAGAATAAAGTTAAGCTTTTAGACCAAATTCAGGTGACAGAGAGGTCTGTTACTGAGGACATTACTGTATTGTTATAGGAAAGGAAAACAGGTGGAATTGCTTTTTTTTTTTTTTTTTTGAGACAGAGTTTCACTCTTGTTACCCAGGCTGGAGTGCAATGGAGCGATCTCGGCTCACTGCAACCTCCGCCTCCTGGGTTCAAGCAATTCTCCTCCCTCAGCCTCCTGAGTAGTTGGGATTACAGGCATGCGCCACCATGCCCAGCTAATTTTTTGCATTTTTAGTAGAGATGGGGTTTCACCATGTTGACCAGGATGGTCTCGATCTCTTGACCTTGTGATCCACCTGCCTCGGCCTCCCAAAGTGCTGGGATTACAGGCGTGAGCCACTGCGCCTGGCCCGGAATTGCTTTACATGAAGGCATAAACTGGACCCATTTAATGCATACAATGTCCACCTCTGCCACAGCTATGGGGTTGGCTAGGTGGTTCCCCTTCTGTTGGGAGCAGTACTGTCTTGTTATTCCAGAGTACTTGGAAAATATTACCATTTTCTATGTGTACCATGACATGAAAAAGTCTAGGAAGTATTGCCATAAACAAAGTTACGTGAGAATCTGGAGGTACAGAAGCCCTTGACTGTTGCCTAAGTCTTCCCCACAAACCTAGGCCAAGGATTATATTTATCTTTGAATTCCTAAGGGTAGTGTATTGTTCTGGAAGCAGCAATGTTTCAAGGAGGAAGGAATAATCAACTGTATCAAATGAGGCTGATAGATGAGGTAAGATTAGGTTGGAGACCTGACCATTGGATTTAGTTACATGGACATCACAGTAAAAGTTGGTAAGTTGTTTTGGTGACGTGGTGGGAACAAAGGCTTGAGGAGTGGATGAAATAGTGAATTGGAGACAGTGCTATAGATGACTCTTCTGAGGAACTTTGCTATAAAAGGAAGTAGAGAAATGAAGCAGAAAGTGGAACAGGGTATAGGGCCAAGTTTTTTTTTTTTTTTTTTTTTTTTTAATCTTTATTTTTGAGACAGAGTCTTGCTCTGTTGCCAGGCTGGAATGCAGGGGCATGACCTCGGCTCACTGCAATTAATGCCTCCTGTGTTCAAGTGATTCCCCTGCCTTAGCCTCCTGAGTAGCTGGGATTACAGGCATGCATCACCACGCCCGGCAAATTTTCTGTATTTTAATAGAGATGAGGTTTCACCATGTTGGCCAGTATGGTCTTGATCTACTGACTTCGTGATCTGCCCACCTTGGCCTCCCAAAGTGCTAGGATGATAGGTGTGAGCCACCACGCGCGGCCTTCATTTTTTTTAAAGGTGAAAATATAGCATGCTTGTATGCTAATGTGAATGATTCGTTAGAAGGTAAAAATGATGTTCTGGCGAGAGTGAGAACATCTGCTGCAGAGAAGTCCCCAAGTTGGTGAGCACAGATAAGATCTAGTGCAGTAATAGAGGCCTCATCTTGGACTGGGGCAGAGACCCCTCTCTACACTAACAGAAAGGAAGGCAGGGAACATAGGTACTTGTATCTACAGGTAGGCTGGGAGTTGTAGTAATAGCAGCACTGAAATTCTTTCCTGGTTGCTTCTATTTCTTCATGAAATAGAAAGGAAAGTCAGCAGCTCAGAGTGAGGGTGGAAAGAGAGAGAAGATACTGTCTTGTATTCTGTATTTTAGGAGTTTGCTCCTTTCATTTTTCAGGAGTTCTCTAATCATGACTCCAGCCCTTCAAGTCAAAGTACCCTTATGACCTGCTAAGCTCTTCACTTTCCGTTTTCTCCACCAGAGTACAGGCTGTGGATTCTGGCAAAGAATAGCTCATGCCACAGTCCTTACCCCTGTAGCTTGGGAGCACCCCTCAGTAGTAGTAGATAGAGCTGTTCAAAGCAACACAGTAAATAAAGACATCTTTCTGGCCTGTAGCAGTGTTATCTTGGAAGTTACTTGACATCTGTTTTTGATCCCTTTCTGTAAAATGTGGACAACACTAGCTTACCTCATAGGGCAGCTATTAGTCTCAAATGAAGTTACATGAGAAGTATGTAGAATAGTGTTTGGTGCATATAAGTGTTCTACAAGTGTTACTATTTTTAAGACTGTTTCTCTGGAGTTGACAATCCTTCAATAGTTCCCTCTGCCTGGAAGGCTCCCCTACTCCCATTTACCAACCAGGCAAATTCCTACTCAATCATTAGGCTTTAGTTCAGGGGTCTATTTCTCATGAAGCCTTAGGTAACCCATTTAAACATTATTAAACTTTTCTTCTTTGGGCCTTGACCTTGAATCTCTCACTGCATTCAGCAACACTGTACTGTAATCATCTGTTCACAGGACTAGATTATCTTCCTTGTGGGCAGTGAGCTACATGAGGGCAGGGGCAAGGTCTCGTTTTTTTTTTTTTTTTTTTTTTTTTTAAATTTCAGGACATAGCACTGTGCCTGATGCAGAGTAGACAACTAGAAGCAATGAAAAATATTAACTATGTATGGATATAGGAAAGAACCAGAAAGGACTGAGAGAAGAAAACACTTGTTCTGCTACACTGACATTTTCGCCCTTGCTTTCATTATTTTCATGTTGTTTCAGTACCAAGTTAAAAACTGCTCCCATCCATCTGTGTAACCAGCTGTTCCCCTCCCTTTTTTCTCCTTGGTCATAAGAAGGGACTGGAGTGAGACTGCCTTAGAATGTCAGTTCCACCACTACCGAGTTGTTCACTTTAGGCAAGTTTTTTTTGAACCTTTCTAAGGCTGTTACTTCACCTGCAGAATAAAGGTAACAGCAGTTCCTACCTCACAGAACTGTTACGAGAATGAAACACTCATATGCTCAATAAATGTGAGCTACAGTAGTAATTTCTATAGAAATTGTGAGGACCTTTAAGCCCCTTCTAGCCATCTCCCAGTTTGCACTGCTCTCTCCCACGTGCTGCAGTCTGCCTCTCACCGGACACACACTGTTTTTACATCCATCCTGAACTCTGACTTCGGTATAGTTTTAAAATGATACATATTCATTCCTGAAAATTAAAATGGAAGAAAAAAATTAACTCACTGGAAATCTCAGCACAGTTAACCACTAACATTTGAGTCTATTATTTGTTTAGACCTTTTCTTATGCGAACGCACACATTTAAACTTTTTTCCCCACAAAAGTCCGTATAATACAAATTTTAAGACCCGTCCTTGCACTTATCACGGTCCCTCCCTCTCCACCTATCTCTGATGCCTTGAGAACCCCTGCACCGCTGCTGACCCCCATCAATTCCAGCTCCCACCAGTCTGGCCTTCCCGCAGTCCCAGTTCCGGTCCCACCTGCGGGACCCGGGCCGCGCCGCCCTGCCCCTGCCCCGCCCCGCCCCGCCGCGCCGCGGCCGGCCTCCATCCCTGGCCCCGCACCCCGCGCCTCGCCGCCACCGGGCGCTGATCGCTCGCGGCTCCTCCGTGCGGCCCGCTTCCGGTAGGGCCGGGGAGTCTCCGCCGCAGCTCGGCTCCCGCGTGCTCAGCACTGCCAGTGGCGGTCAGATGCAGGCGGAGCTCGGAGCTCGGGGAGGCCGCGGGAGGCGGTCTGGCCGCGACCGGCCCGGCGGAGACCGCCACAGCGAGCGGCCAGGAGCCGCAGCGGCTGTAGCCAGAGGTGGCGGCGGCGGGGACGGAGGCGGCCGCCGGGGCCGTGGCCGCGGCTTCCGCGGTCCTCGCGGAGGCCGAGGAGGAAGAGGCGCCCCGCGAGGCGGCCGCCGGGAGCCCGGAGGCCGGGGTGCCGGGACCAGCGCGCCGGTAAGGGGTGACGGCTGGTGGGGCCGGACCGCGTGGAACTCGGGCAGATGGGGTAGGGACAGCTAGTCAAGAGCCGCCGGCGACCGTGCCAGGCGCGCGCCAGACTGGCGGCGGCCGCGGCGGCGCATGCGCGAAACGGGCAGAAGGTGGCGGGGGCGCGCCGGTTTCGTGCGCTTGGCGTCGCTCGCGGCCTCCGGTCCCTGCTGGCGCTAGACCGCGGAGGTCGGAGGGCTTTCCCGCCTGCCCCAGGATCGGGGTTAGGAACCCGGAGGCCAAGGCCTTGTGTTGAGGCTGCAAGCCTCGGCTGCCCTTGGGGCCGGCTGGAATGTCTGTATGATTAACCACTTTGGGACCGAGGGGCAGCCAGGGCGTGGTCTCCGTGCCGAGGCCTTGGCAGCCTTACCCTAGAGGACGCTCCTGTCACTGGAAGGGAAGGAAGTTTTTGGTCTTTTTTGTTTACTGCCTGTACAGTGCGTAGTACACAGTAGGCGCATAATGAAAACAGTTTGTTGAATGAAAGAACGACCCCCTGCGACTGGACTCTAGTATTTGACGGCGGGATCAGATGCATATTTCTTTGTAATACCGTAATTCTCTTCTATTACACCTATATGTGTAGCAATCAGGGACCACTGTCCTTCGTCGTTTTGAATTTTCAACTTATAAATGTTTGAGCAGTCAAATTCTGAGTTTTAATAGCAATATCATCAGTCGTATTGACACATTCATAGAAAGTTTTCAGAGATTGGAGCAGGGGATGATATATATGGGGGCAAATTCAATCATATCTCAGCTAAGGAAGCTGGAGGACTGCCTTTTTATGAGCTGTTCTGTTACCTTAACATCTATAGGACAAGACCATCTTTATATTCTGAATTCTTATGCACACAGATTAAAAAAATTCTTTTTTGAATGAGGCCGAATTTGCTATGACTGAAGTATTTACATCTTAAGGGCCTAGCAGATAAGATATCCCTAAAGAGAGTAATTGTATACAACAATACAAAGCGGGGAAAAATATTATAAAACTTTAAATGTAACAGACTTAAATCTTGTTCGGATTAAGGTAGGTAATAGGCAAAACTTGAATGAGATATAAAAACATTTTTGGGTCAGTTTACCTGGTGTTTGAGGAAGGTAATGACAAAAACTAAAGACCAACCTAGTGCGGACTATATATCACATTTTGTTCTATCTGTATTTTATATATATGTAATATGTACATAATGTAGAATTATGTAATAGTATATAATTATATATTAAATACAATGTATATATTATATATAATAATCTTTATTTTTATAGGTTAATTGACTTGCCTAACCTTTCACAGCTAGTAGCAGAGCTGGGATTTATAGCAAGCTGCCTTGAATCAACTGTATTTTATCTGTTACTTTTTCATGAAACAGTCACTTTGCTGAGAACAAAGTAGACAATCTTTGGCTGCAGAGATTGTGCTTTTTAAGAGTAATTGTAGTAGTAATGGTACCTTTGGTATTAACTTTGGCGTCTGGCACACAGGACTGTAAGTGTCTTTAAGTTGAATTGAGTGAGTGAAGGTGCTTCTGTTTTGTTAATCTCTGTTGAGTTAAATTGGGTGAAATGATGGTATATCATTAAGAGAAAGAACAACCTAAGACTTTAAAAAATTTAAGCTAGTATTGTAACACATTCTGTTAAAAGTTTAGGATTTTATCTTTTGTTTAGTTGGTCTTATCCCTTAATCATGATGTTTTCAGTCAAAGCTGGAGGAAGGGATGTTGGGTAGATTATTCCTTAATTTTGCTTTGGATTGGTGATCTCTAAGTTCCTTCCATTTCTCAGATTCTGAAGTACTGTTTGTATTTAGTCTTGCTAGGATACCATTTCTGGTACTTAATGACTACATGAGACAAGATTGACTTTCCTGAAGTTTTCTTGTTCTCATATCCCATGGTGCGTTTGTACCCCAAGGAGAGAGTAGTTGAAATGATCAAAAGAAAAAAAAAATCATAATAGACTTTCAGCCATGTAAGGACCAGTTGTCCACCTTCAGAAACCAATATTGTTTACACCTTTGCTTTCTATTTTGGACCACTGCATGTAAATGGAAAACAAAATCAAACTAACCAACTTCTAGATAGCTATATAATACTACAAGGTAACTTACTTGAGTATGAAGTTGAGTACACCACTTCTTAGTCTCTTGCTCTTTTATCATTCCTTCTGAAAATGGTCTGAGCTCTAAGCTTACTGATTACGGATATGCATAATTATCTTCACAGAATGCTCACTAGAAGCATTATTGTACTAGACATAATCGTTAACTTAAAAAGAAAAACAACTGGCTGGGTGTGGTAGCTCACACTTGTAATCCCAGCACTTTAGCGGGGCTGAGGCGGATGGATCACTTGAGTCCAGGAGTTCAAGACCAGATTGGGCAACATAATGAGACCCCCATCTCTATAAAAAAATACAAAAATTGCCAAGTGTGGTGGGGTGCATCTATAGTCCCTGCTACAAGGGAGGCTGAAGCAGGAGGATCGTTTGAACCTTGAGGCGGAGGCTGCAGTGAGCTGTGATTGTGCCACTGCACTCCAGGCTGGCTGATAGAGTGAGACTCTGTCTCAAATAACTAACTTACTAACTAAATAAATAAACAACCTCTCTACCCCACCCCTCTCCTCCAGCCCCCAATACTAGGATTCTTTAGTATTTATCTTGGTGATGAGCTGTTAGCAGAGAGGAAGACAAGGCCTGTTGGCAGTCATTGCAGTTTTTTTGTTTTTCCTTCCAGTGGTAATAACAGTAATTCACATTTGTTGAGCACTTAATATGAGATGATACAGCTGAGGCACCATTAAATAACTCAAAGTTAGGAGAGGTGAAATAACTTTTTAATATCACTCAACCAGAAAATTGCTGAGCCTGGATTCCACCCCAGCATTTTCACTCCAGAGCCTGTTCTTTTAACTGCTGCTCTAAAATGTCCCTGGAATGTCTTTGAGATTTGAAAAAGGGGTGTGTGGAGGACTGTTGAGTGCTTCTGTCACATGCTTGTTGTTGTTTTTTTTGTTTTGGTAACTGATGTTTTAGTATGGTTATAAGGTTTTAAGGTAGTATTGATACCATCTTCAGTTATTGTGAATATTAGCAGACCTTTGCTTTCTTGCTCCATGTTTATATTGCAGCTTTTCATATTCCTTTTAAAATAACTCGTATTCAATAAAAGATGAGACAGCTGTTTATAGCTATACTAAAAAGTAGAATCTGGAGACGATTTATTCTGATCAAACTTTTGCTTTGTAAATAAAGCCTGAGTAGTAATTAATACCAGATGCCTTTGACACTTTCATTTCACTTGGTAAAAGGAAAATATCTAATTTTCTGTTCAACTTTAGTGTGAACCTGAAGGGAAAAAGTGTCCTACTTTTTTCACCCACAGGCAGGTGTCTAAGGCATTTGCGCCTTCATTGTTGCTGAAAGGAGCCACCAGCAACATGTCAGCCAGCTAGAGACTGAGAGCCTGTAAAAGCTCAAACTGAAATGACAGCCTCTACACTATATTTTCCTTTTTTGCAGAAAGCTTGAAGCTTTCTGGAAAAAATTTGGTTAGAAACTGAAAGTGCTTAAGTGTCCCAACAGAAGATTGCCTCAAGATTATCTCTTGGTAATCTGTGAAATTGACCTCCTCTCCTGGTGCTGCAAACCATTGCTTACAACTGTGATTATTTTGGCATCCTTATCCTTATTAACATATTCTGTTTGTAAGTTGCTTTTCTCACTGACCATTATTTCACTTACATATTTTCAATATCAACAGAGACAACTGAACGTTTTTGCTTGTAAATTCTGCCTAAAAATTTTTGGGAAACCATGTACAATGTACTTTAAAGTTTATATCCAACACATTTTTATCAATGGATCAGAGAATTTCAAAATATAAAATTTCCAAACATATTGTATAGATTGACTTTTTAAATAAAACTGTCATGCAACTTTTATATATTGTTTCTTTTTCTTTTTTAAAGAAACTGGGTCTCACTTTGTTGCTCAGGCGAGAGTGCTTCCTTCAACTCCTGTACTCAAGGGATCCTCCCACCTCAGCCTCCTGAATAGGTGGGAGTACAGGCGTGAACCACCATGCCCAGCTAATATTTTTATATTTCGTAGAGATGGTCTCACCGTCTTGCTCAGGCTGGTCTCAAACTCCTGGGCTCAAGCAGTCCTCCCACCTCAGCTGCTCAAAGTGCTGGGATTACAGATGTGAGACACCACACTTAGCTATGGATGCATTTTAAATACTAGAGTGATTTGATGTTTGCCTTTATCCATTTAAAAAAATCACATTAATAAACTCTTTAGTGGTGTGAAGATTTCCATTGTTTTTTATTCTTTTTTACTTGTGTTTTAATTCCCATCTCCTACAGAAGTATTTTAAGAATCTGTCAAGTGATCACTGTATTAGGTTCTCCATCACTTTGGTTGAAAGCAAAGAATTGGAACTATCAGATTTGCAAAGGACATGTTACATGTTCTTTAGAGTTATACTTCCTCAACATCTATATTTAAAATTGTCCCATTGTTGGGACTTGGGGAATACAGCCAGACTGAGAAAGGCTGAGAAGGAGTTGTGCTGTCTTCAGGTGCCTTCTAAGGTAGACTGCTTTTGGGAAAGACTGTGGGTCTTGAATATCTGAAAGTTGATTCCCTGAAAAACATAACTGCTCTTACACTCCTTGGAAAAATTGAACCGCCAGGTATTTGAACATTCCATTTGGAGGACAGCTAAGATCATAGTGTCTTTGTTTCTTAGTGAGTTAGTTCATTGCATGAATTAATTCAGAGCTTTTTTGTTTTTTGGCTGTCCATCATTTGCAGAATATGGTTTCCAAGTTTGGTCATTCATTTTTTTTTCTTTTTTCTTTGGAGACAGAGTCTCGCTCTTTAGCCCAGGCTGGAATATGGTGGCGCGACCTTGGTTTACTGCAACCTCCGCCTCCTGGGTTCAAGTGATTTTCCTGTCTCAGCCTCCTGAGTAGCTGGGATTGCAGGCGCGTATCACCATGCCCAGCTAATTTTTGTATTTTTAGTAGTGACGGGGATTCACCATGTTGGTCAGGCTTGTTTTGAATACTGATCCACCCGCCTCGGCCTCCCAAAGTGCTGGGATTACAGGCAGGAGCCACCGCACCTGGCCTTTCTGAGCTACCTAAAATTTTGTTTAGTTACTATGAGAATGTATTAATTTCTTTCATGATTAAAGAAACAAGTTAAACAATAGATGAAATTAACTAAAACCAGCTACTTCTTCAGAATAGATCCTAAAAGAAATCCTCACAGTTAAATGATTATCTGAACATACCTGTGAAGGAGGCAGGTGGTGCTAAATGTAGTTTTGCAGTGAAGAAATAGCAATTGGGTAGATTTTGGCTTTTTTCAGCAGAGCCTAATAGTTGGTAGTGGGATTGGTAGTTGAACTTGAGGTTACTGATTTCTAGGAGGAGATTTAGTTTGTCATTATTGAATGATGAAAACAACTGATTGTACTTTTTTTCTCTGCGATAACTATTATTTACAGACTAATTTTCATGCTTTCCTATCAGGCATATATACCTTTCATTTCTATTAATAACATAGCAAAATGGTTAGGCTGTATTGAAAAGTAGTTCATCATTTAGATTTGTTGACTTAAGCTTTTCTGGTTTATTCAAAATATATCATTACCCTTTGAGATATTTAAAGGTGGAGTAATAAAATGTGGAGATGGGAATTTAGGGTTTCTACCAAATAACTTAGAAATTGAGGTCTCTGCCTGGGAGTCTAAAGTCCAGGGATGTGGCTTCACCACAGTGTGCTGCCAAAGCTGAAAAGCTATACTCCCATTTCTAAAATTATGGTTCTTTAATCCCCAGGGCTTCTAAGCTGCTGTGTGCTGTTAAAAAGACTCAGATCTTTTCTATCTTATATGCCTGCCTTCTCAATTTCTTCTTTTTCTTTCTAAATTTGGGACATCTTAATATTAATTCATTCTTATTCTCTCTTTTACTTATAAAACATTTTGATGTGAAAAGCCCTTAAGAGACCACTCAGTTTTAGAATGGCATCATTATAGTTTATAATCAGTGAAATAATTCTTTTGGTTTTTTTTTTTTTTGGATACAGGGTCTCATTCTGTCTCCCAGGCTAGAGTGAAGTGGCATGATCTTGGCTCACTGCAACCTCCACTTCCTGGGTTCAAGTGATTCTCCCGCCTCAGCGTCCCCAGTAGCTGGGATTACAGGCGCCCACCATAGTGCTCAGCTAAATATTTGTATTTTTAGTAGAGACATGGTATCACCATGTTGACCAGGCTGGTCTCGAACTCTTGACCTCCAGTGATCCACCCGCCTCGGCCTCCCAAAATACTGGGATTACAGGCGTGAGACACTGCGCCTGGCTGTAGTTTTTAAAATTTTATATTCAGATGTGCTCTGTAGGCTGGGCGCGGTGGCTCAAGCCTGTAATCCCAGCACTTTGGGAGGCCGAGGCGGGCGGATCATGAGGTCAAGAGATCGAGACCATCCTGGTCAACATGGTGAAACCCCGTCTCTACTAAAAATACAAAAAAATCAACTGGGTGTGGTGGTGCGTGCCTGTAATCCCAGCTACTCAGGAGGCTGAGGCAGGAGAATTGCCTGAACCCAGGACGCGGAGGTTGCGGTGAGCCGAGATCGCGCTATTGCACTCCAGCCTGGGTAACAAGAGCGAAACTCTGTCTCAAAAACAAACAAACAAACCAAAACAAAACAAACAAACAAACAAAAAACAGATGTGCTCTGTAAGTACATATACTTGATGGGCAGCTAGCTTAAAAGTGACTATGAGACCAGGTGCAGTGGCTCATGCCTGTAATCCCAGCACTTTGGGAGGCCAAGGTGGGCAGATCACTTGAGGTCAGGAGTGCAAGACCAGCCTGGCCAAAATGTTGAAACCCTGTCTCTTCTAAAAATACAAAAATTAGCTGGGCATGGTGGTACACACCTGTAGTCCCAGCTACTTGGGAGGCTGAGGCACATGAATTACTTGAACCTGGGAGGCAGAGGCTGTAGTGAGCTGAGTTGGTGCCACTGCACTCGAGCCTGGATGATGGAGTGAGACTCTGTCTCAAAAAAAAAAAAAAAAAAAAAGCGACTGTGAGATGGTGATGCTTCATTTCTCTTTATGAAAGTTCTGATTAGGCCAAGCATAGTGGCTCACGCCTGTAATCCCAGCACTTTGGGAGGCTGAGGCAGGCAGATCACAAGGTCTTAAGTTCAAGACCAGCCTGGCCAATATGGTGAAACCCCATCTCTACTAAAAATACAAAAATTAGCTGGGTGTGGTGGCGTGTGCCTCTTGTCCTAGCTACTTAGGAGGCTGAGGGAGAATAATTGCTTGAACCCTAGGAGTTGGAGGTTGCAGTGATCCGAGATCGTGCCACTGCAGTCCCTCGTGGGCAACAGATCAAGACTCTGCCTCAAAAAAAAAAAAAAAGTTCCTGATTAAAGGATTTTTTATTTTATTACTTTTTAAAGAAGTGAATACTGGAGTTGAAAGCACATGTATAGGTGCTGTTGGGCGTAACCAAATAAAGGACAGTTGATTCATCTGTCAAATGAAGGTTGAGCTAGGTATATTAACTTCACAGCCCTTTTCCAGTTACAAAACGACAATGAAAAGAAAATTCCAGGCCAGTCCCGGATATCAGCTGCTGCATAGAACGTGTTTGCTTGCAGCTGAAATGAAACCAGTACCAAAGCACAATTTTAGCACTGAACAGTAGGTGGGGTGAGCAGCCCAACATGTTTCCAAATACGAGTACCATTCATATCATTCTTCAGCCACTGAACAACCATGGAATGCTTGCAAAGCTCACTCAGTATGTTTAAACCTTAGCCAAGTAGATTCAAACAACAACAGCAACAAAGTCTTGATAGTGATTATAATACTTGATTACTCAGTTTGACTGCTTCCAGAATTGTTAGTGTTGTTTCAAACCAGACTGGAAAAGTTTGAGAAATGATATTCATTTCTCATTCTCTTTTCTGTTTTTCCACCTCATGTTTTATTAGATTATCAAGTACATTCTTATTTGTAGAGAAAAAAAGACTGGAAATCAGAGAAAAAAGTTACAGAGGAAAATCTTTTGATGATGGACTTTTTTTTTTTTTTTGAGACAAAGTCTCACTCTGTCACCAGGCTGGAGTGCAGTGGCATGAAATCGGCTCACTGCAACCCCTGACTCCCTGGTTCAAGCGATTCTCTTGTCTCAGCTTCCCGAGTAGCTGGGAATCCAGGCAGGTGCTCCCATGCCCAACTATTTTTTTTTTTTTTTTTGTATTTTTGGTAGAGACAGGGTTTCACCATGTTGGCCAGGTTTGTCTCAAACTCCTGAGCTCAGGTGATCTGCCCACCTTGGCCTCCCAAAGTGCTGTGATTATAGGCATGAGCCACTGCTCCTGGCCAATGATGGACTTTTAAATCTTTTGGATATATGAGGCATTGTCTCTGATTGATCACCAACATATATGTCATGGCCAAGGATAATTAGCAAATGTGTAAGCTTAATGTGATGTTTACTGTTTTGTCTTTTACATAGGTATTTCTAGATGAAAATGTTTACTGAAACTGGTAGTGTAAATAATTGCAATCTGGCATGTATTATCATATTTGTAAAATTTCAATATAATTTCATTTATTACTGAGCATTAATGGCTTAGAGTCAAAGTAGAGCTTATGTCTACAGAATAAATTTTATGTAACAAATAGCAAACTTTGGGAGTTGTTCTTTTCTTTTGAGTTACTAATCTTTTCTGACATATTTAGTTTCATCGAGTCTACTTCTTAATTTTCTGTGTTGTAGAAACAGAGTTTACATTTGCAGTTTACATATATATTGACTTTTTTGTTGCCACAGCCACCTGTACCTTCCACTTTCCAAGCTCCCATATCTTTAAATCTGTATTATTTTAAAAGAACAGATTAAAGTGATACCTTTCTTTTTCAGTGCAGGAGGTGACTATATATGCCATATAAACATGTGTAATTGGCCCATGTCTCTCTCTAATCTCTCTTTACATATTAATATATAAAAATCTCTATATATTAATACATATAAAATTATATGTTATGCCATTTGGAAGCTGTTTACAATCTGAGTTTTTAAAAAATTTATAGTAATTTGTGGTTTTAATTTGATAGTTTTCCTTAATGAATATTCTATGGGCAAAGTACTTTGCCTTTTTTTTTTTTTTTTTTTTTTTTTTTTTGAGACAGGGTCTCATTCTGTTGCCCAGGCTGGAGGGCAGTGGTGCCAGCTCAGCTCACTGCAACCTCTGCCTCTGGAGGTTCAAGCGATTCTTGTACCTCAGCCACCTGTGTAGCTGGGATTACAGGCACATGGCACCATGCCTGGCTAATTTTTGTTTTTTTTGTAGAAAGGAGGTTTTGCCATGTTGCCCAGTTTGGTCTCAAACTCCTGAGCTCAAGCGATCTGCCTGCTTCAGCCTCCTGAGTAGCTGTAACCACAGGTGTGTGCTACCATGCCCTGATAACTTTTTGATTTTTTTTTTTTTTTTTTTTTGTAGAGACAAAGTCTCCCTTTGTTGCCAGGTTGGTCTCAGACTCCTGGGCCCAAGCCATCCTCCTGCTTCAGCCTACCCAAGTGTTGGGATTGCAGGTGTGAACCACTGTGCCTGGTCCCTTGTTAGTTTTCTGACACAAATAATGAATATTGTTGACTCTCTAACCACGAGAAAATAGGTTTTTGGGTTTTTTTCTTAAAGTGGTTAATGTGAAGATTTCAAATGAACTTTGCGGCTAAGATCACCTGACCATCACTGGAATTAGCCTGCTCTCTGCTGTAGTTTACTTCTATCATAAGTCTTTTAGTTCCTGATTTTTTGATCCTCTTGTTTGTTGCTTGCTTCACACTTATGGATAACTTTCTTCCTTTCCTTTAACTTGCATGTGGTAAAAATGTCTCTTGGATGTTGGGGTAAAAGGGCTTTCCTACTAAAAGCAGGAGGGTTCTATAAGCAGTATATTAGGCTTTATTGCTGCTGCGACAAATTACCACAAATTTAGTGGCTTAAAACATACAAGTTTATTACAGTTCTGGAGTTTAGGGGTCCAACACAGGTCTCACAGGTAAAATCAAGGTGTCTGCAGGACTGAGTTCCTTCCTCGAGGACCCTGGGAACATCTTCTTCCTGCTTCCTTTTAAGCTTCTAGATCAGGCGTCCCCAAACTTTTTACACAGGGGGCCAGTTCACTGTCCCTCAGACCGTTGGAGGGCTGCCACATACTGTGCTCCTCTCACTGACCACCAATGAAAGAGGTGACCCTTCCTGAAGTGCGGCCGGGGGCCGGATAGATGGCCTCAGGGGGCTGCATTCAGCCTGCGGGCCGGGCCATAGTTTGGGGACGCCTGTTCTAGAGGCTGCCTAATTCCCTGGCTCTTGGCCCCTTCCTCTGCCTTCAAAGCCAGAAACATAGCATGCCTTGGACCATACTTCTTTGATCATATCTCTTTCCCTCTCTCTCCTCTTTTGCCTCCCTCTTTCGCTTTTAAGGACTCTCGTGATTACCTGGGCCCACCTGGCATATTCTCCTTATTCTAATGTCAGCTACTTAGCAACCTTGATTCCTAGTCGCAATTTTTAATTCCCATTTGCTATGTAATCTCACATCTTCAGATTCAGGGGATAAGGCATGGACATCTTTGGGGGACCATTATTCTGCTGATCACAGAAGTCGGTATCTTCAATAAAGCATTAAAAAAAAGCGTAAGAGAACTTTGGTTTGAAAATTTTTGGAGTTCTTGTCTTTTAGCCTGTGTCTTTCTGGAGGAGTCATGCCCTGTGAGTGTTTCTCAACCTCTTAAACCCATGTCTTCTTTTGAAAAACATAAAAATTGCATTCTCTGGTCAATAATAAACATATTCATTTCCCTCCCTAAAATATTCATATAAACAGCCCCCCAACCCTCAGCCCAAGTGTCTGAGCTAAGGAAGGTTTATCACACCTGTACTTAGCCTACAAGTGAGCCATCATTTTTGACTTATGGATTATTTTAAGCTCTGGGATATAGTGTTCACACTTTATTCAGACTTAAAATCTGTGTAATATTTGCTTTATTTTTTATCACCAAACCCACTTCCCCGATAACAGTGATTATCTATATTGTTATCGTGAACTTATTTAAAGAAGAAACACATATTTTCTGGATGTGTCCCTATACTTAAGAGATAGGTAGCGTGCAGCTGGTGCTGGTTCAGGAAAAGTAGAAGGCCTAGCATCTCAACTGTGTAGTTGACTACATGTTAATTTTTGTCTCGTTGTTGTAACAGCTGAAACAACTCATTCATAGCAATAGGATAAGATGATTGATTTTATAAGGTCTGTGGTTTCAGAGCATGTATCCTGCAGGGCGCACACACTTTCTCTCCATATATATAAAATATATATTTAATAAGCTTTACAGACTTTTATGATCTTTCTTCAATTTACAGAAAGATTGAGAGACTAGGCTAGAGAGCATACTCAGAGTTTATACTCTGTACCCAGTTTCCCATATTATTAGCATCTCACGTTAGTATATCACATTTGTTACAATTAATGAACCAATATCCATATACAATTATTAAATAAAGTCCATACTTTATTCAGGTTTCCTTAGACTTTACCTAATGTTCATCCTTTCTTTCTTCAAGGATCAAAGTATACTACATTTAGTTGTCAAGTCTCCTTGGGCTCCTCTCTCAGTCTTTCCTTGTTTTTGGTGACCTTGATGCTTTGAGGTATACTGGTCAGGTATATTGTAGGATGCCCCTCTGTCTACACACTGTAACGTGATTTCTTGCTGTTGATGTAAACCTTGATCACCTGAATAAAGTAGTTATTTGTCAGGTTTCTCCACTGTCAAGTTACTCATTGCCTGCAGCCTGCCCCCCTTTCTATGTGGCATCCTTTGGAAGGAAGTCACAGTGCAGCACCTTCCTTGACAGTGTAGTGTCTATATACATTATTTGGAATTACATATGGGAGATTTGTCTACTTCATTTATTTATTTACTTGATCATTTTTGCTAGTGCTGACTCATGGATGTTTATTTCATACTGTGTGCTACAACCCAATGCTAATTTTTGTTATTGTTGGTCCAGTTATTCCAGCTTTGGCCACTGGGAGCTCCTTCAGTTTGCTCCTGCGCACACTTCATCAAAGGGGGAGAGAGAGAGTGTGTGTGTGTTTGTGTGTGTGTGTATTTGGAGAGGTATGGGGAGATAAATAAAAATAAGATTAGCTGGGCATGGTGGTGCATGCCTGTAATCCCAGCTACTTGGGAGGCTGAGGCAGAAGGATTGCTTGAGTCCAGGAGTGTGAGGCTACAGTGAGAGATGACTGTGCCACTATACTCCAGTCTGGGTGGCAGAGCAAGATCCTGTCTCTAAAAGAAGTAAATGCATGCATAAATTTGTGATTTCACTTTGTATTCATTTCTCTTTGATCTGTTAGAACTGAGGATGAAGTAGATTTCAACATTAGGCTTTGCTCTGCATTTGAAAGTCATTTTTTTTTTGGTTGAGATCGAGAGTAAGGAAGATGGTCAGGTTAAACCTTGCATGTTTTGTGTCTCTGTAGATCTGCCTTCCCAACACATTTAGAATAAAATCCAAATTCCTTACTAGGCCATATAAGGCCCTTCATTATCTGACTCCTGCTTGTTTCTTAGACCTCATTACCTCTTGCTTTCCCCTGCTTCATCCAGTGTATCCATAATACCAACTTTGTTTCTGATCCTCGAGTGTGGCGGGATTGTTCTCTCCTGAGGGTCTGAGCACTTGCAGAAATGTTCTGCTTTTCTACCCCTAGATCTCGGCATGACTTGTTCCCTTATTCCTTCTAGTTCTCTGCTTAAATATTAGTCGGCAAAGATTTCTCTTCTTTTCTTGTCTCTCTTTTTTTTTTTTGGGGGGGGGGTCTCATTCTGTCACCTAGCCTGGAGTGATCTCGGTTCACTGTAACCTCTGCCTCCCAGGCTGAAGCGATCCTCCCACCTCAGCCTCCTGAGTAGCTGGGACCACAGGTGCACACCATCACTCCTGGCTAATTTTTTTGTGTTTCTGTAGAGATGGGGTTTGTTCCAGGCTTGCACTCCTGAGCTCAGGAGATCCGCCTGCCTCGGCCTCCCAAATACTGGGATTACAGGTGTAAGCTATCATGGCCGGCCTGCAGAGGTTTCTTCACATAGGTTGCCTCCATCACTCTTCATCTCATACCTACTTTGACACCATTTCTCACTACTTCAGAGTTATTGTGTCTTATGTATTTATACTAGCATTATAAAGTATTCATTTTGTTGTTCGACTCCTCCGGTGGAATGCCAGCTTCGTGGGTGCATGGAATTGGTCTTGTTCACTGCTACGTTCTATGCACATTGACTAGTTCCTGGCATAGTATCAGCTCTCAGTAGGTATTTGTTATATAATTGAATCACGGATTTTGTGTTTAAGCAAGGGATTACTTCCAATATTCTGGAAACATTCACATTTATTTTCTGGTAACAGGTTTGATGCTTTTCCTGTTACAGTTAAAACCAGTGAAGGGAGAAGGGGTTTAGTTTACATCTGAAATCAAATCCCCTCTCTGGGCTCCTCTCTGGATAGATTCCTCTATTCTGCCATCAATAAAAAGAGCCAGAATGAGCTTAAATTTCCCTGGCCAAAAAAGTGGCATCGTCAGAATTTCTAATACAAGTTTTCTTTCTTTGATGCCCTTCACAGCCTGAAGGTGTGTAGATTAGGTGTTTTTAGACCCTAGCAGCACGCGGTAAGCAGCTGTTTACACTTAATATTTAATTGCCCACCTGGCCTTTGAAGCCTGGTGTGATTGAAAGGATGACGGAGGCTTACGGAGTAGGGGCAAGAATAGGACAGTGCTCTGGAGGTCAGGAAATTTTTGTTTTCTTCTGTCTTTTGTTAGTGCGTAAAATAAATGGTGACACCTAAGAGAAGGTTAAAATATTGTGGACCAAATACCAGGTTTTAGAAGAATAAATGACCAGGCTTTCTCTACCCTGACAACATCATCAAGAGGAAGGTGAGAGGTAGGCTGGGCCTGAGCGCCAGTGTGTATCGGCTGTCATTATGTGACGTGGTCAAGAGAGAGGCTGCCACAGCTATTACTAACATTACTAGAGACGACTCGGTCAAGATGAGGTTAGTCCGCTCCAGCCTATTTCTCTTGCTGATGGCAGCTAAACTCAGTAGGCAGATAACCTGAGGACTCAGAAAAGTAAAGCAAAGCTAGCAGATTGTGAAGTGAAAGCCTGGAGAAGCAACCTGTGTAGGGGATGAGTCAGGTGAGTTTCTCATTGTTCTGTTCTTTTTTTTGTTTTAAGATGGCGTCTCCCTCTGTTGCCCAAGCTGGAGTGCAGTGGTGCAATCTCGGCTCACTGCAACCACTGCCTCCTGAGTTCAAGCAATTCTCCTGCCTCAGCCTCCCATGTAGTTGGGATTACAGGTGTGTGCCACCACGCCTATCGTATTTTCAGTTGTGACGGGGTTTCACCATATTAGCCAGGGTGGTCTTGATATCTTGACCTCATGATCTGCCCGCCTTGGGCTCCCAACCCAAAGTGCTGGGATTATAGGCGTGAGCCACTGCACCAGGTGCTCATTGTTCTTTTCTATCTGGCTTTGAGCCAAAGGCAAGCTTTCAGCAGAGCTGCAGTGGTGGTACAGAGGTAGCGAAAATCCAAGAGAAATCCCATCCTGCTGGCCAGAAGGTCAGGAAAATGTCAGCTGGAAGGAGGTGGGGAGGAATGCCTTCCTTTTTTAATCATGGTGGGCAGACTCCTCGGAGTCTTTACATTTCTGTGAAGCAGAGAAATAATCTCATACTTATGCAAAAGGTGTTAGTATTGCTAAGTCCAAGGGAATTTTACCAGCATGCAGGTGTTCAGGCTTGCAAGTCCTGTGTTCCTGCCTCAAAGCTTGTGTGCCCTTCCTGCTGCATAATCCTGATCGTGGGATTTGCATTTTGTTTTGATGGATGGGGAGCTTTGAGAAAATCCACCTTTCTCTAATACAAGGTAAAAGCTTTCTCCCTTCTGTAGGCGTCTTTGCTGCCCTTTCTTTTAATTAAATATATTTTCCTCTTTAATGTTGGGAGAGCTTCCTAAAGGTCACACTTGAAAAGAGCTGCAGAAGGGAGATGCAGATTATCGTAGTATTCTGTCCTGTCATGGGGGAAATTGTCTTGTGAATCGTCTGCCTCTGAAAAATGTGTTTCCTTATTTCTCTATTCTAGTTAAAATTGTTGGGATTGGAAGGAAGGAATTTTTGCTAACATATAGCCACGATGCCGTTCATTTAATGGCTGAGGAGCAAGAGAAAGCAGTTCAGCTAGAAAAGAAGGGGATGCCAGCCACACACCTTTCAAGTGTCATGCATTGTGTGGCAGGAGTAGGTTTCCAGTACAATGCATGCACTTGTCTTTATTGTAAACAGTGCTGTCTTACTCCATCTCCAAACTATTTGCATTTGAAATCTCTAAGTACAAATTTTGCAGTAGTTGTCATTTGCTTTCTATGGACTTTAAGAATGCTGCTTTTTATGGACATTGAGTTCTGTGAGTGCTCACTTCTTTTCCATGTTAATGTTGTCACGTGGTAGTGCTTTTATTTTTGTTTTTACTTTTGAAATGGAGTCTTGCTCGGTCCACCCAGACTGGAGTGCAGTGGCACGAGCTCAGTGCAACTTCCACCTCCTGGGTTCAGGTGATTCTTCTGCCTCAGCCTTCCTAGTAGCTGGGATTACAAGCACCTGCCGCCCTGCCCAGCTGATTTTTGTATTTTTAGTAGAGACAGGTTTTCACTATGTTGGCTAGGCTGGTCTCCAACTCTTGACCTCAAGTGATCTGCCCACCTCGGACTCCCAATGTGCTGGGATCACAGGTGTGAGCCACCTCACACGGCCGCGTGTAAGTGCTCTTTTAAAGAGATAGAAAATACTTTTTAGCCGAGTGTGGTGATATGAACCTACAGTGCCAGCTACTTGGGAGGCTAAGGCAGGGCAAAAGAGCAAGACTCCATCTCCAAAAAAAGGAAAAGAAAAAGATGTAATTTTTTTAAATAGGAAATTTCAGCCAGGTCACAAATGAGAAAAGATAAGTATTTTATAGAGTCTTCATCAGGGAAGAACTGAAAAGGAGAATAAATTCAAAAGAGGAGCTTCAAACGCTGGAAAGCTAGAGAAGCATACTTGAAATCATTTCCTGCCAGGTGACATAGATGTGCAGAAAAAGACTTTTCATATGATTGGCCCAGTGACTCATTCCTCACCATTTGGTCAGTGTGTGCATATAGATTGTCTCCACATAAGGTAGGTGCTTAGAAGGAAGAGAATTTTGGTAGGTCCATTTGTTTTTGTTTGTTTTTTTGAAATGGAATCTTGTTCTGTAGCCTGGGCTGGAATGCAGTGGTGTAATCTCAGCTCGCTGCAACCTCCGCCTCCTGGGTTCAAGCGATTCTCCTGCCTCAGCCTCCCGAGTAGCTGGGACTACAGGCACATGCCACTATGCCTGGCTAATTTTTGTTGTTATTTTTAGTAGAGATGGGGTTTTACCATGTTGGCCAGGATGGTCTTGATCTCCTGACCTTGTGATTCTGCCCTCCTCGGCCTCCCAAAGTGCTGGGTTAACAGGTATGAGCCACCATGCCCGGCCCCATTTGTTTTTTAATACAAAATGGCAAATGAAACAGCTTTTACTGATTAGGGCTGGAGTTTGGCTCTTTTCCAAAAAGATAAGTAAAAGGTTATGTGGAAATTATATCTTGTGTCTTATGAAATTTGGCCTAATTTGTTAAACTTACAGCTTTTCATGACAAGAAGAGTAAGGTTGTGATTCAATCAAGGGGACTGATGTGATCTGCTTTTATGGGATATGAGTTTTTATGAAGGTACGCACAGCTTTATGAAGTTACAGCTGTTCATCTGTACACTTAGAGCAGGTAGTAATGCAAGTGCAGTGAGAATTGAAATCCGCTTCTGAGTTGTGAGGTGGTGTGAGAAGAGGGGATGTTCTCAGATGACGGCATTAACCCTTAACAAGGATGGGGGAGGAAGGTTTAGATCACATGTGTTTTACATAGGTTGCTTTTTTCACATTTGGCCAGTTTGTCACTAGCTGAAATCTGTTTTAGTTTGTTGGAGGTATTTTCAACATTTTTGGAAATGGTCCTCAACTTCTTTTGTGAATTGTATGTCAATTGTGTGTTGATGGTGTATATCTTTCTCCCCAATCTCTGGTGGTGGTGATTGCTTTTAACTCTGAGTCACTTCTTATTATAAAGCTGTTTTCCTGTGCTGTGAACCTTGCTGTTTTCAATGATTCTTATGAATAACTTACAGTGAGTAAGTTTTTGGGTCAGATTTGTTTGTGTAGTTGGTAAGCTTTCAGAGTGGACACTTGAACTGTTTCAACTACATCTCATTTGTATACATGTAACTAATTATGTGTAAGTAAGGTCCTGTCCTCTAGGGCTTGGTTGAAATTAATTAAGGTAATTGAATGAAAATGAGTTTTGAAGAGATTCAAGATGGTGTCATTGTAGAGAAGGGTAGTTTCACACATCAGAAAATTCTTCCATCATTAGTCCCTGGCTTCTTACATCTCTTCTGCCAGTTAAACATTGTCATTTTTCTCATTGGTTATTATGAGTTTTGAATAGAACCTTCACAAGGCTTTATAAACCAAGACATTTTAAATGGAGAGTGATTTTATTTTAATAAATCTTGTTTAGTTATGAGACATTCTATTAGCAAAAGCACTGGATTACATTTTAGTAGATTGCGATTTGCCTCTGCTGTTAAGACCTTGGGCAAGTCCTACTCTGAACTTTATCTCACCCCTAAGGCCTAGGGGCTTAAACCAGATAATCTACATGCGTTAAGAGAAATAGTATTATTTCATCCAAATTTCTGATTTGTGTCCTTGGATTTATATTGTGGAGCAAACTTGTAAAAGCATCAGCAAGAAAGTTCTATTCTAAAAGCAGAAAAGAACACTATCTTTTTAAAACCTCTCTTTTGAGGCATGGAAAAGGCATTTAAAAAATCAACTCTTGGCTGGGCACGGTGGCTCAGGTCTGTAATCCCAGCACTTTGGGAGGCTGAGGCAGGTGGATCCCAAGGTCAGGAGATGGAGGGTGAAATTTCGTCTCTACTAAAATACAGAAAACTAGCCAGGCATGGTGACACATGCCTATAGACCAAGCTACTTGGGAGGCTGAGGCGGGGGAATCGCTTGAACCAGGGAGGTGGAGGTTTCAGTGAGCCGAGATTGTGTCACTGCACTCCAGCCTGGTGATGGAGCGAGACTCCGTCTCATAAAAACAAAAAAACTCTTTTGAACCTGTTGTATGCATTAAAGTGTAATTGCATACAAAATAACTGCTTAAGATTTTGCAATTTTATTTTTGTAAGTTTTGCTACAATAAATAGTCATATATTGCTTAATGGGGATATATTCTGAGAAACATGTCGTTAGGTGATTTGTCATTGTGCAATACCATAGAGTGTACTTACATAAACCTAGATGGTATAGCCTGCTATATACACTCAGGCTGTGTAGTGTAACCTGTTGCTCCTAGGGTACAAACCTCTACAGCATGTTACTGTACTGGATACTGTAGACAGTTGTAACACAATGGTATTTATGTGTCTAAACCTAGAAAACGTACAGGAAAATTACTGTGTATAAAAATGGTACACCTGTGTAGAGGACTTTCCATTAATGGAGCTTGCAAGACTGAAGGTTGCTCTGAGTGAGTCAGCGAATAAGTGGTGAGCGATGTGAAGGCCTAGGACATTACTGAACACTACCGTAGACTTTATAAACACTGTATTCTTAGGCTACACTAATAAAATTTTTTTTCAGTAATAAGCCCTAGTTTGCTGTAATTTTCTTATAAAATTTTTACACTTTTAATTATTTTTACCTTTTTGACTTGTAAAAACACTTGGCTTAAAACAGAAACACATTGTACAGCTGTACAAAAATAGTCTCTTTATATCTTTATTCTATAAGCTATTATTCTACCTTTTTTTTTTTTTTTTTCTTTTTTTTTTTGAGACTGAGTCTCACTCTGTCACCCTGGCTAGAGTGCAGTGGTGCAATCTCAGCTCACTGCAATCTCCCCCTCTCAGGTTCAGGTGATTCCCCTGCCTCAGCCTCCTGTGTAGCTGAGACTACAGCTATGTACCACCACGCCCGGCTAATTTTTTGTATTTAGTAGAGATGGGGTTTCACCATGTTGGCCAGGATGGTCTTGATCTCCTGACCTCGTGATCTACCTGCCTTGGCCTCCAAAAGTGCTGGGATTACGGGTGTGAGCCACTGTGCCTGGCCTATTTTTCTACTTTTAAAAGTTTTTTTCTTCAATACTAACACACACAGGGCTACACAGGGTTGGGATCATCAATATCACTGTCTTCCACCTCTGCATCTTGTACCATTGGAAGGTCTGTAGGGGCAGTAACATACATGGAGCTGTCATTTCCTAGGGTAACAATGCCTTCTTCTGGAATACCTCCAGAAGGACCTGCTTGAGGCTTACAGTTAGCTTTTTATAAAGTAAGTAGAATGACTATACTCAAAATAATGGTAAAAAGTATAGTATAGTAGATACATAAGTAACATAATCATTTATTATTATCAAATAAGTACTGTACATGGTTGTGCTAGACTTCTGTATGACTAGTAATGTTGTAGGTATGTTTATACCAATGTCACCACAAGCATATGAATAATGCCTTGTACTATGATATTATTTTCAGTCCCATTATAACCTTATGGGACCACTGTTGTATATGCAGTCCATCGTTGATTAAAATGGTATGTGGTGCATTACTTAGTTGCTGGATAATGGAGTTTTTAATCATTTTAGAGCCCTAAGCTTACTGGCCAGGCACAGGCACAGTGGCTCACACCTATAATCCCAGCACTTTGGGAGGAGGAGGTGAGCAAATCACTTGAGGTCAGGAGTTTGAGACCAGCCTGGCCAATATGGTGAAACCCTGTCTCTAGTAAAAATACAAAAATTAGCTGGGTATGGTGACGTGCACCTGTAGTCTCAGCTACTCGAGAGGCTGGCAGGAGAATTGCTTGAACTGGGAGATGGAGGTTGTGATAAGCTGATTGTACCACTGCTCTCCAACTTGGATGACAGACTGGGACCCTGTCTCAAAAAAACAAAACAAAGCAAAACAAAAAAAACCTTACTGAAATCACTTATCTTGGTTAATTGGCATCTTACGAGAATGGATAACTCTGTGGTCATAGGGACATTACATGAAAAATCTTAAGTGGTTGCTGTCTTCTCATCAGCTATTTTGAAATGTCATTCTTTGGAGAATCTGTTTAACTTGATTGGAACAGGGATGAGATCTCCATGCTGTTTAAAGTGGTGTGGTGGTTGCTTTGCTTTTTTTTGTTTTGTAGGAGAGCTCAGTTCTAGACTTTTGGATGAATTATTAATTGGTAAACATAGTGGGTAGATTTGAAATGGGCGGATGGGTTCATTGTAGATGAGAAGTTTTGGCAAATGACATCTCTTTTTTTCCTTGAGACAGGGTCTCATTCTGTTGTCCAGGAATGCTCATTACAATCACAGCTTATTACAGTCTCAACCTCCCTGGGCTGAAGTGATCCTCCCACCTCAGCCTCCTGAGTAGCTGGGACTACAGGGACGTGCTACCACGCCTGGCTGATTTTTGGTACTCTTTTGTAGAGATGGGGTTTTGCCATGTTGCCCAGGCTGATCTTGAATTCCTGGGCTCTAGTAATCTACCCACATTGGCCTCCCAAAGTGCTGCAATTACAGGTGTGTGTCGCCATGCCTGGTTGACAAATAGATATTTTGGTGAACCTGAGTTATTTAGAGGTAATGGTCTAGAACTCTGAATGTGAAGAAGAAACAAGCTTTTCATCTTTGACAAAACAGTTACGCTGGTTTAAAATGGAACCACTCACCAGAGAAGGGAATTCTCTGGTATTTAATTTGTTTTTGATTACATATTCAGTACATACTCCATAGCGCATAAGCAGGCAGAGACACTTGGGTTTAGTTAGTGTAGAAAAGTTTGTTTACTGGATCAAAACTCCTGTTGGCACTATATTTCAAAGATTCAGGTGACATTTTGTAGCCCAGGAGATAAATATTGCTGAGATACTTTTGACTGAAGTGTGGTATGAAGGGAAAGGGGGAAATTTGTAAGAGCAAAGAGTCATGTGGCCACCATGCAGAGAATCAAGTACCAGGAAGTAGGTTACTGACCTGTTGAGATGGAGAGGTCAGGACCCATGCGAGCCCACCTCAGTGTCTATTAGTATTGTATTATAAGTTTACTACATGGTAAGTCTGTTGTTTTGTCTTCGTTCTAATGCAGAACCTAGGAAAGATAATTGCTTTCCAGTTTTATGTCCACATAATGGTTACTGTTCAGATCTGAGGGTGTATTATTTGAAGAAAAGTTAGAGTGCATCTAAGGAGCCAGGAATGTACTGTCTACAATTCTTGATTCTGCTAATGAATGGTCATTACTCTGATGTATCTCATTTATCTCTGAAATACAATAACACCTATGAGAAAGATATAAGGACTTGGATAAGGAAAGGGATGGAGTGAAGATCCCTGTGGGATGTGTCACTGAATATTAGCTTTGTGGGTTGGTTTACCTTTTTCTCTTTTCTCAGAGTCTCTCTACCCACTTTTTAATCTTCGCGTATTGCTGTTTCTGAGCAAGATTGAGAGTTGACAACTGTTATTTTTATTTTTAGCCCCTAAAGACCAAGGGTGAAATTTTTAGTTAGGTAGTTTAACAGTGAGATTGTATTATAATAAAACATTTTTGGATATTTTGTGTAATTTTTTTGTTTTTATTTATTTTTTTGAGTTGGAGTCTCGCTCTTTCACCCCAGCTGGAGTGCAGTGGTGTGATCTTGGCTCATTGTAACCTCTGCCTCCCAGGTTCAGGTAATTCTTCTGCCTCAGCCTCCCCGGGGGTGGGGGGGCAGAGGGAGGGAGGTATAGGCATGCACTACCACACCCAGCTAATTTTTATATTTTTAGTAGAGTTTTTTTGCGTTGTATTTTTGGATTTTGTATTTTTAATTGGCCAGGATGGTCTCGATATCCACCCACCTCAGCCTTTCAAAGTGCTGGGCGTGAGCCACTGCGCCCAGCTGATAGTGCTTTTTCTGTGCTTCCATAACATCTTGTAAATGTTTTATAGTAGTTGATATCACAATATATATGTTTACCTCTCTGAGATTCCCACAATGCTGTGAGTTCTTGAGGCTAGGGCCGTTGGCTTATTGGTGTTTGTATTCCCAATGCCTGATCCAGTGCTGGGACTCAGTAGCTACTCAGGAAGCACTGTTAAATGAATATCGGCAAGTTAAGGGTGCAAGGAGCAAAAGTAGCTCTCTGTGGACATATTGCAGGACAGACAAATGTAAAAATAAATGCCACTTAGAGTTGTCGTTAAATAAGGAAGTTTGTCCTGGGAAGGAACTATCAAGGTAACTGTTTTTATTTTAAAAAAATGTTGGCCAGGTGCAGTGGCTCACACCTGTAGTCCCAGCACTTTGGAAGGCTGAGGCAGGTGGATCGCTTGAGGTCAGGAGTTTGAGACCAGCCTGGCCAACGTGGCAAAATCCCACCTCTACCAAAAATACAAATATTAGCCGGGTATGGTGGTATATACCTGTAATCCCTGCTACTCAGGAGGCTGAGACATGATAATTGCTTGAACCCTGGAGGTGGAGGTTGCAGTGAGCCGAGATCCTGCCATTGCACTCCAGCCTGGGTGACAGAGCAAGACTCTGCCTCAAAAAAAAAAAAAAAAAAAAAAAAAAAAGTGTTAGGAGGAGACACAGGTCAAGTCCTTAGTATGCTGCATTCGTTTTGATTATAACCATTAAAAAAGGTGGTGAGAAATTTAGGAAATTTAAAGCAGACCACGATAATGAGTAAGAAATTAGAAATTTGTGCTGATAAAGGAAGAAATAATGGTTAACTTGGGTGAAGAGTAAACATAATCTGTGATTTCTGCCTGTTCTTACTTGAGGGCAGAGGTTTGACCTATCTAGGTTCCTTCTAGTTCAGTAATGCTTTACTTGTTAATAAAGTTTGCTTCCTCTAGCGACTTGAGGGTTTGGGAAGTATCTTAAAGTTGGCCAGAAGACAGCTATTTAACAGTTCTGTGGAAAGTGGAATGTGTTGGAATTAAAACCTGGTAACTAAGGAAGCCAGACTTGTGCTGGTAGGTAAGAGAGTTGAAAATGTAATGAGACATAGCCGAAAGAAAATCTGGCCATTTGCAGCACTAAGCATATGTGGTGAAATCCCAGCAAAAAATGGAACAGAGAGGCAGATGTGCCTGAAGCATCCCTTTCCCCCTTCAGAAAAACAGTAAATAATCAGTGGCAATGGTTAAGGTGAATATATTTTACACACTAAGTTCACCCAGAAGTGCTCAAGGTGTTTTATAAAAAGAGTTGATATTTTTGTAGATATATGACCTTTAATCAAATGATTTAACACAGGAAATTTTTTGCTTACAGGCCTTCTAGTTAGGTCACTAGTTATTGTGTGTGTGTGTGGATTAAATAGATTGGCAAATCAAAACACCGTCTTTTCCCTTAGATCATAACCACACCCAAGAAGCAAATTGTCTTTATGTAGGACCATTTAGTGCCTTCTTTACTAGAAAAGTTGTTGATGGTAATCTAGCTCATAGACTTTACCTGGGAGTTGGGACTTGCAAAATGGCTTAATTTGGTAGTTTTTAGACCTTTTTGAAAAGCTTAAAAAGTCCCAGATTCTTAAAAGAAACTTTTTTTTTTTTTCTTTTTGAGATGGAGTTTCACTCTGGTTGTCCAGGCTGGAGTGCAATGGCGTGATCTTGGCTCACCGCAACCCCTGTCTACCGGGTTTAAGCGATTCTTCTGCCTCAGCCTTCTGAGTAGCTGCGATTACAGGCATGTGCCATCATGTCTGGCTAATTTCATATTTTTAGTAGAGACGGGTTTCTCTATGTTGGCCAGGCTGGTCTTGAACTCAGCCTCAGGTGATCCGCCCGCCTCAGCCTCCAACAGTACTGGGATTACAGGCATGAGCCACTGCACCCTGCCTACGAAGCTCAATTTTTAAAGCAGATAAAATGAAACTGCTTCATTTTCATAAAGACTCCCTAAAATGACTTCCACAAAGGGTAGTTTAAAATCACCAATTAGTCCAATAAAAGTTACTCTAGTCTAATTTCCCAAATTATTCTTAAGTCATTGAAGCATAGAGCTCTCAAGGTCTTGATTTCAAGAAATCTCATAGCCTGTCCCTGGTGTGGGCTGCCTGCAGATACTAATTACCTTTCTGTGCTTCCCAGTTTTAGCCAACTTTCAAACAAAATGACAGACGTGAGAAAGATACAAGGACTTGGGGAAAGAGAGAGATGGAATGAGAGGCCTGTGAGACGAGTCATTGAATAGCTGCACTGAGGGTTGTGTTCCCATTTTCTTGGTGTGGGATGCCTCTCCTCCTCTTTGCTTTGCTTTTTCCATATACCAACCACAAGGAAGGACAGCTGTATATACTTCTCTTGCTAGAGAACAGTTGAATTTGACTATCATGTGGAACATTTTATTCCCATTCTTAATGGCCACAGTAATTAATATTATGTACATTGTGCTGGGATCAAGAGATAATTCACATATTTGCCATATACTGCATTTGCTAATTCTTTCAAATATGATCATATATATTTTATGTAATAATACACAATGTATATTTTAATAAACAAAGACAAATGGAAACACCTTTTTAAATATTGTCCATATCCTTTTCCATTAAATTTGAAATTTCATTTTTAAATATTGAAAACTGTCACTGAATTCATTATGGTTTATGAATTTTTCTTTTGTTAAAAAGATAATTTTTTTTTTTTTTTTTTTTTTTTTTTGAGATGGAGTTTCACTCTTGTTACCCAGACTGGAGTGCAATGGCGCGATCTCTGCTCACCGCAACTTCCGCCTCCTGGGTTCAGGCAATTCTCCTGCCTCAGCCTCCTGAGTAGCTGGGATTACAGGCATGCACCACCATGCCCAGCTAATTTTTTGTATTTTTAAGTAGAGACGGGGTTTCACCATGTTGACCAGGATGGTCTCGATCTCTTGACCTCATGATCCACCCGCCTCGGCCTCCCAAAGTGCTGGTATTACAGGCTTGAGCCACCAAGCTCGGCCAGATAATGTTTTTTAATAGTGAAAAAAAAAGCATTGTATATTGTTGCTTATGGTCCAAATGATTATGTAAGACAAAAATGACCTTAATAGGTTTACAAATATAAAAGTTGGCAAACTATTAATCAGTGACATATTTTAAATCTCAATAACATTAAACATTTTGAAATGGGCTGAATTAATATTTTTCAGTTATATACCTTGGAAAATTTTAATTGAGCATATTTGACATTAATCACTGTGATTAGTGTTTGGTGACTTTTTGCTGGAGGATTTCCGTAAATCTGTTCTTTCTCATTTCTTTCTATTCTGCTTACTCCCTTCTATGATTATAATTTACGTTTTGCGAGGAACATAGGAGGCAGATGAAACGTGTGAATGTTTTTGAACTAGGTTCCAAACAGAAAGCCTTTTTTATACCCCTTTTGTTCCAGAAGAAAGTAGACGCAGGCACCTGCAAGAACTAGGTGCTTAAACATAAAAGGCCTTAAAGAGGATCTTTTGTCTGGTTATTATATGTTATTAGTATTAATAACTTCCCAAATTTTTCTGGCTTATCTGAAGGCTCTTGGTGATAATCTTTAAATATTCTCTTGGCAACCTCTTTTATTGATGTAATTATTTATTTTCCGAAAGAAAATATAGGAGGATATTTAATGAATAGGGTACCCAAATATACTGTTCATAGGTGGACCAGTAAATTAAGCAGATTATAAATTAGTGTAAATTATTGGCTACATTATTTATTGTAAGTTAAATAGGACGGCAGCTTCAGTAAGCAAATCTTTTTGTTGGTTCTGTGGAGCATATAGTTCCTTTTGTGTAGTTGGTCTAATCCATTATTAAAGGTAGGGTCTTGAAGTTTCTAACTATTATTGCTAACCTTTCTATTCTCCCTTCAATTCTGTCAGCTTTTGCTTCATACGTTATGGAGATTTGTTCTTAGGAACATATGTTTATAGGTTCATAATTGTTATCTCTCTTGTTTTCTTTTAAAAGACAAAGTCTCGCTCTATTGCCCAGGCTGGAGTACAGTGTGTGATCATAGCTCCCTGTAACTTCAAACTCTTGGGCTCAAGTGATCCTCCTGAGCAGCTAGACTAGAGATTCATGCCACCATGCCCAGCTAATTTTTTTTTTCTTTTGTAGTGATGGGGTCTCCCTATGTTGCCCAGGCTGATCTCAAACTCCTGGCCTCAAGCAATCCTCCCTACCTCAGCCTGCACTGTGGTGCCCAGCTCAGTTGTTACTATCTTTTTGATTGACCTTTCTATTATTATATAACAGCCTTCTTGGTCTTTATAACAATTTTTGTTTTAAAGTCTGTTTTGTTTATTATTTTTTTTAAGGCGGAGTCTTGCTCTGTCACCCAGGCTGGAGTGCAGTGGCATGATCTCTGCTCACTGCAACCTCTGCCTCCCAGGATCAAGCAATTCTCCCGCCTCAGCCTCCTGAGTAGCTGAAAGTACAGGTGTGTGCCACCATGCCTGGCTAATTTTGGTATTTTTAGTAGAGATGGGGTTTCACCATGTTGGCAAGGATGGTCTCGATCTCTTGACCTAGCGATCCGCCTGCCTCGGCGTCCCAAAGTGCTGAGATTACAGGCTTGAGCCACTGCACCTGACTTATTTTTAGGAGACAAGGTCTTAATCTGTCCCCCAGGCTTCAGTGCAGTGGTGCAATCATACCGCAGACTCAAATCCCGGGTCAGGTGATCATCTCACCGCAGCCTCCTGAGTAGGTGGGACAACAGATGTACACCACCATGCCTGGCTAATTTTTATCTTTTCATGGAGATAGGGTCTTGCTATATTGCCTAGGCTGGTCTTGAACTCCTGGCCTCAAGCAGTCCTTTTGCCTTGGCTTCCCAAAGTGCTGGGATTACAGAAGTGAGCCATGGTGCCAGGCTCATTATTGTTGCCTTTTTTTTTTCCTCTGATAGGTGATTTTTGTCTTCCAAAAATTTTGATATTTTTAAATTCTAATTCCCATTACCTGTGAGTGTCATCTTATTTGGAAATAGGTTCTTTGCAGATGTAATCAAGATAAAATAAGGCCTTACTGGATGAAGGTAGGCCTTAATCCAGTATAACTCAAGTCCTTATAAGAATGGAGAAGATACGAGCTGGGCGCGGTGGCTCAAGCCTGTAATCCCAGCACTTTGGGAGGCTGAGGCGGGCGGATCACGAGGTCAAGAGATCGAGACCATCCTGGTCAACATGGTGAAACCCCGTCTCTACTAAAAATAAAAAAATTAGCTGGGCATGGTGGCACGTGCCTGTAATCCCAGCTACTCAGGAGGCTGAGGCAGGAGAATTGCCTGAATCCAGGAGGCGGAGGTTGCGGTGAGCCGAGATCGCGCCATTGCACTCCAGCCTGGGTAACAAGAGTGAAACTCCGTCTCAAAAAAAAAAAAAAAAAAAAAAAAGAATGGAGAAGATACACACCCATAGAGGAGAAAATGCCGTATGAAGAAGGCAACGGAAGGAATGCAGAGGATTGCCAGCAACTGCCGAAAGCTTCTCCAAAAGATTCTCCCTCAGATCCTCCAGAAAGAGCCACCCTACCAATACCCAGATTTCAGACTTCTAGCCTCCAGAACTGTGAGAGAAAAAAGTTTCTGTGGTTTTAAGCCATCTAATTTGTGATACTTTGTTACGGCAGGTGTAGGAAAGTAATATAGATGTTGGTGCCAGGAAATGGGGTGCTGCTCTAACATACCTAAAAGTGTGGAAGTGGCTTTGGAAATGTGTGGTGAGTAGAGGCTGGAAGAATTTTAAGGTGCGTGATAGAAGCAGCCTGGGTTGTCTCGAAGATACCACTGGTAGAAATCCGAACATTAAAGGCCACTCGGGGTAGGTCTCAGATGGAAATGAGGAACGTGTTACTGGACACTAGAGGAGAAGCAAGCCTTGTTTGAAAGTGGCAGAGAATTTGGCTGAATTTTGTTCTACTGTACAGTGCTAATATGTATGTGTAAGAGACCGTTGGCTCTTCTGTTTGGAGAATGACATAGAGTTAGGTCAATTATTAGTAGGAAGTTGGTTATCTAGTCTTTGTCTTTCTCTACTTTTGCTGTTTTCCTTTCTTGAATATCTAATGATTTTAATGCTAATATTTGAGGCGAGTTAGGAAAAAGACAAATATTCTATACTCTGTTAGTTATGCAGGTTATTAGTTTGGTAAGGAAGAAAATTTAATTGTTGCCTATAATGACACTTTTAAGATCTCTGTGGCTTTAATGAGTTTGAATCTCATTTACCTAGTTAGTTCAAGGTAGGCTATAGTTCCTTATGGTGATACAGGGCTTTCTTCCGTAGAGATTTTCAGTATCCTTTTATTACCTGGAACATGGGTAAAAACATGATACGTGTTTTAGTGTTGAGAAGAAAACTGATAGTTGAACAGTCTCACAAATTGTTCACATATGTCCATGAATGGGCAGAATTGCTAGGTTCCAAATTTTTTGTCCTAGGCTTCCTTCCTGGAGAGTGTGAGATGATTGTCAACCTTGAGTAGAAATCCATGCAATAATTTTTTTCATTTTCATTCTGCAGAGTACGTAAAGTCAAAATGACCTTTGCCTATTGGAAAAACTGCAAAACATTAAGCTACTCTTTCTAGTTGGGAATCTCAATTTGTTGTAAATGGATTTTTGTGTGTGTGTCATTGGACATGATAATAGCTCAGCAGTAGTTTGATTATGTAATAGGTCTTCAGCTTATTGATCTGGCTGGATTCCTGTTAAATCTCTGAACAATGTAACCAGTGACCAATGTCCAGGTATAAAATATTACAGTGAATATCACCAGACTAATTTTGTAATGATATTAATAAGAGAATGATGTCTTTATCTTTAGTTTTCACCTTGTTTTCTGACCATTATTTTATTTGGTCTGTCCTTTTTCTCTATATTGAGGCTTTGCATATTTTTATTTTGTCTCAGATCTTTGCACAATGAACCTATAAAATTATCTAGGAGGTTTTTTTTTTTTTTTTTTGAGATGGAGTTTCGCTCTTGTTACCCGGGCTGGAGTGCAATGGCGCGTTCTCGGCTCACTGCAACCTCCGCCTCCCAGGTTCAGGCAATTCTCCTGCCTCAGCCTCCCGAGTAGCTGGGATTACAGGCACGTGCCACCATCCCCAGCTACTTTTTTGTATTTTTAGTAGAGACGGGGTCTCACCATGTTGACCAGGATGGTCTCGATCTCTTAACCTCGTGATCCACCCGCCTCAGCCTCCCAAAGTGCTGGGATTACAGGCTTGAGCCACCGAACCCGGCCTATCTAGGAGTTTTTAAGATGCATCTTTCTCTCGGTTAGATCAAATGTCTTCTAAACTTAAAAAAAGAATTATGGAGCCGGGCGCGGTGGCTCAAGCCTGTAATCTCAGCACTTTGGGAGGCTGAGGCGGGTGGATCACGAGGTCGAGAGATTGAGACCATCCTGGTCAACATGGTGAAACCCCGTCTCTACTAAAGATACAAAAAATTAGCTGGGCATGGTGGCACGTGCCTGTAATCCCAGCTACTCAGGAGGCTGAGGCAGGAGAATTGCCTGAACCCAGGAGGCGGAGGTTGCGGTGAGCCGAGATCGCGCCATTGCACTCCAGCCTGGGTAACAAGAGCGAAACTCCGTCTCAAAAAAAAAAAAAAAAAAAAAAAAAATTATGATTACTTCTTACCACTCTCTTGTGAATGGAGGCTAATGACAGCTCTGTTTGTCTCTGCATTTGGGTAGGGGTAATGAGATCCTTGTTCAGCTGTTGTTGTAATTTGGGGATGAGTGAGTCATTCATATGCACAAGGCTCAGCCTATTAGAAACCCTTGGCAGGACCATTAATTCCTTCTAAACCTCCCACTTTGCTCGTCAGTGCTTGTTTCACTGCATTAATAGTTCCTCAGGTGTTTCATATCGTAAACTTCTTTCAGATCAATGTAATTATTTTGCCCAGGTTCACATTTTTGCCATGTGTTAAAGCTATGTTCAGAGGTTTTATACTAACTGGCGAAGCCTCTCTGAACTTTATTCACCCAGTGGGCCAACAAAATAATACTGGATTTTCCCAGACAAAACCCTGCTGTTGTTTTCAGCTCTAGTTCTATCCCACAAATTCTCATCAGTTACAGGCTATTTTCTTTAAAACGTTCCTGATGGTTTTTATTTACATAGCAGATCTCATTCTGTTACATATGTTTAATCTACTGGAATCTTTTGGTTCTGAGAAACTTGCAGAACTGCTCCAGTTTTCAGGCAGTCTTTGCAGTCCCTAGAACATAACGTAGACTGCCATTTTTTTTTGTTTTGGCAAGGAGGCTTATGATGATACCTGAGTGCCAAAAGTGATCTTGAAAGGCTGTTTAGTCTGTTATTTTTTGAAAGTGTATGAAAATTGATTCAGGTGAGGGTTATTGACTAGTGTTAAATTTGTTAAGTGAACAGTTGGGGAACTGTGGACCAAACAACACAGTGGACCAAATAACACTACACAAACGATTTCCTAGATGAAACAGGGAAGACATATCTGTATGTACACTGGGTGAGTGGATCAGACTTCATTGTCCGGACCCGGTGGCCCGTCTTAGTATTATAGCACTTATGTTTGTTCAGTCATCTGATTTGATGTAAGGTAAGGTTCAAAGCACCATGTGTGATGTATTTTATCCAAAAATATTTAGCTTGACTCCATTGAGCACTGACATTTTTTAGATTAGTTTATAGATAATATTGGAGATAAAAATCTATACATAATACCATGAGGAAGCAGCCAGACCTGGCCTGGCCTTGTCAATAAGTCAGTGCCATAAAAATAGGGACTGTGCTAGATTCAAAGAGACTTACGGAATAAACAATTAGATACAATGCCTGGTCCTGAATTGGATACTGTCTTGGAAAAACCATCTGTATAGGAAATTTTTTGGGTTAGGGAAAATGGAGAGATGAAGTATATTTTTTAAACATCTGGTGACCAAAAAGAAGTATATGTAAATATATACATAGAAAAAGATCTGAAAGTATGTGTACTCAGGGCTTAGTGGTACTCTGTGGGTGAGGGAATTTGGGGTTTTTATTTATTTTAGTTTTGCTTGTTTTTAAATTTTCTTCAATGCACATGTCCTGTTTCTTTGTTAATAAAAGCTTGTTATTTTTTTTTTAAGTCCACACTAACCTATCCTATACAGATCAGTTATTTTAATACATTTCACTAGTTTTTTTCTTGATAAGGATTTTGTAATGTTTGGGACACATGTTTGAACCATGTCTTTAGATTCTGTGTGCATCTCTCTCTGCTTTAAAAATTTAATATTCTTTTGTGAAAAATTTAAATACATGCAAAGGAGATAGAATAATAATATAATGGTTTTCCATGTACCCATCATCCAGCTTCAGTAGTTATCAATTATGTCTAGTCTATTTCATGTCTGTCCACCATTCCTCTCCATCCACTATTTTGGAGCACATCTCACATGTCCTATCTTTTCATCCATAGAGAGTTTATCATTTATATCTAAAAGTTAACACTAAAAAAATTTTACAATACCAGTATCATAACAAACAGTAAATTCGTGGTATTTCCTTAATAAAATCGAATATCCAATCATTATTTCCTTTTCCCAGTTGTCTCATGGTCATTATTTTCTCTAGATGATTCAAATTGGTACAAGAAAGCTTTTTTGGTTTACAGGTTTCTCCATCCTCTCCCACCATTTTTTTTCTTGCACTTCATTTATTGAAGAAACTGGGCTCCTTATCTTCTAGAATTTTTCACATTGTGCATCTTTCTGCATGCTGTCTTAACCTTTCAGTGCCCAAGACTGCAAACTGTTCTCTAGACTGCATCTGAGCAGGGTTGCTATTTAAAGCTTACAGAAATCTATACAACATAGTCAGTTGTAATACCGGGAACTTTTTTATACCCGAGCATTTTCTTTTCTATTGAATTAAGGTTTTGTGCCAGCTTTTTTTTCTAGGAGTATTGTGTATGTGTGTGTGTCCACATGTCTACAACTAGTTGCTCACACAGATGCTACTTGAAAAATCACACATGCAAGTTGTAGAAATTTGAGCCTGGAGAGTGTTAAGAGGGCACCTGAGAGGGCACTCACAGAAAGCTATCAAGGGCAGATGAAGTGGCCTTGACTTTGTCAGCAATTTGTCTCCTCTCAATATTTAAAAATCAATTCGTGTCAATATATCACCTCAGAACATTCATGAATCACCTGTCTGGATGGTTTTGTTCATAACATGTATTTCTTCCAAACTCAAGTTGTGAATAAGAAGTACTAAAACAAATTTGGACTTGGAATGGTTTTCATTATTGTGGAGAATGGAACCATATGTGTAAATGTAGTACCACATAACTTCGTGCTCCGTTTCACAAGCCATTGTCCCTCACTGTGTGTAATGATACTTTCCTAGGAATGTGTGTCTAAGTTAAATAGTTTTAAATGATGTCATACTTTAATTCCTCTAAAAAAATTAAAAAATAAAGCTTACAAACATAGTTACTAGTCAGTTACTAATATCTGGAATGTGTTTGTAAAATCCATCAATTGAAAGGAAGAGTTGATTTCCATCCTGAAGTCCTTTGAGTTTAATCAAGCTTACAGCCTTGATTATTACAACTGGGTGAAACTGCTATTGAAATAAGATACTTAGGGGTAGATTTTAGAGATGAGTTCCACAGATGTTTAGGTAGCTGCTTGCCAGATTTTCTTTTCAATGATTACTGAAAAGTTTACTCTGAAAGAACACTCTCGTATAGTGTGATTCTCTTAAAATAATATTTAATATCGTCAGACAGCTTTGTCTATAAGTTGCTTTTTATTGCTGTACCTATGTACTACTTTGTTTTACTGGGAAGCCTCCTAAGGTCAGGATTTCCACTGCCTACTTACTGATTTGTCTCTAATGATTGCAGGTTGAAGATGACAGCGATGCAGAGACCCATGGGGAAGAGAATGATGAACAGGGAAATTATTCTAAAAGAAAGATTGTCTCTAACTGGGATCGATATCAAGATATTGAAAAAGAGGTCAATAATGAAAGTGGAGAGTCACAGAGGGGAACAGATTTCAGTGTCCTCCTTAGCTCTGCAGGTATGAATTCCAGTTGCATGCATACCGCTTGGTGCTGTAAAAGTTGCACGGACTTTTTATTTGTATTTTTAAATTCCACTGCTATACCTAGCAATTTATCCTTTGTTCTTCGGATTTTAAATTCAAGTGAAGGACAGTGTTTCTAATGGCTTGTAAGGGGAAAAAAAATGATGTTTCTTTAAGTGGAAGTAAGGGTTTCCATGTACTGATGTAGAATGACTAAAGTCTTTGCGATAGATAAAAGGCTTTCTATAAGTGGAAAAAGCTGAGCCATGCCGCTGTAAATTTGATAGTCTGAGAAACGTAAATGTTTTCTTTGATATTAGAGGAAACATTACTTAGATTTATAGGAAGCATTATAAAGTTTCTAGAATATTTGTTCTCTTTTTTCTTCCTTAAGTAGCCAGGCATATGCATAGTAGTGGATATGCACATATTGGAGCCATATGCACTTGAACACCAAAAATTCTTTTTGCTTTCGCTTTTGAATAGTCTTCTCTGTCAATACAGTGAAAAACCCAGTCTTTCCATGGTCAGCTGTAATCTAAGATTGATTGCACCTTGAGTGATGCGATGCTGAAGAGCAGTAACAGGGAATAATGGAGAAGTACTGGGTGTATAGATGGATGCAGGGTCCCTACTGGGGTGTGGGTAAGAATTTAAAGAAAAAGTGGAAGATAGATTGGTGATTTCCAGGGGTTGGAGATGGGAGAGTGGGAGGTGGATGTGGTTATAAAGGGGCAGCATGACAGATCCCTGGGATGCTGATACCGTTTAGTATCTTGACTGTTGTGGCAGATACACAAAACTTCACAGGTGATAAAATTATATAGAACTTAATATAGAACACGTGCACAAATGAGTATGAATACATCTGAATAAGACTGGCAGATTGTATCAGTTTCCGTGTCACCCTCCTCGTTGTGATACTATATTATGGTTTTGCAAAATGTTATTAAGAGTAGCCGGGCAATGTGTACAAAGAGATTGCTCTGTATTATTTCTTTACAACTGTGTGTGAATCTGCAACCACCTCAATAAATAATTATTGCCAGGTTAAAAACATGTAAAGGAAGCAGATGTGAGAAGCAAAGAAGTAAAACAAAAATAATACTTTGGGACTGGAACTGTCTCATCCTCGTGACTTTGATGTTGCTGTCTAGTTCTTCCCTTCTTTATCTGCCTGTATTTTTGAATGCCTGCACCAGCCTAAGAACAATGAAGTGATGCATCCTCTTTTAACTTAATAGAATATGCTTTTCTGAGCAGGAAAGAGGTAGAGAGATCATAAAATTGTGAGTCAGAAGCACGAGATTCAGTTTCGTGTCATTACCATAGGTGATTCAAATAGCATAATGTCTTTGGGCTTGTGGATGGCTCTCAACTCAATGACTGTTCAAGGACTGGTAACACTAAATAATTTTTCCAGTCAAATGAGTGCTTCCCTCTTGGTACCTATATTTTGGCTAGTTATGGGTTTATAAGCGCTTTGCTTCAAGATGAGAGAAGAGGAATGAAGGTAAAATATGGGCTGGTTAGTTTTAATTCTTATCAGTTGTTCTGCCAAAAGATCTAGGGGGACAAAATTGAAGTAGTTCCAATGAAATTAACTGGTGGACTAAAGTAAATTTAATTCAATCAATTATTTATTCAGTTACCAGTATCTGCCCAAAAGGGATACTTTATAAATGTTGGAAGACAGTTAAAAATTCTAGTCTAACTTACCAGGCCTGTCCTCTGGATTATGATTTTGGTTATTTAACATTTTATTTATAATTGAAAACCTGGCATGGTTTGGGTCTCTCATGTATTTTTCTTGTAGTCTGTCTTTGCTTGCTGGTTTCTTCTGAAGAGGCTTGTTTACCTGTGATTGGCTTTTTTTGGTGATTGCAACTGTCCTGTCTTTTGATAGGTACTTAAATTTCTTTCCCACTCCGTTGCTAATTTATCAGTTTCTTCTCAATATAAGCCTGAGAAGAGCTGCCATGTTTCGTCATGCTTAGCGCCATAGTGCTATATTGGTTTACTTTCGAGAGGTAAACTTCATTCTCTGAAAATAAAAATTCTAGAGTACGTAGTGTTCTCTAGGTAAGCTGTCCATACTCCTTGGAAGGATTCTGCTTCCCAGTATACTATCCTTGTTTGTATAAATAAACAACTGAGGAAAAAATTGCTGATTCCTTAGTCTTGCAATCATAAACATTTCTAGATATTGCCAAATTGCTTTCCACAGTAAAGATGAGCTAGAGTTCCTAGTGTTTGGCATCTCTGCCAATTCATAGTACTGTTGGACTTTTTTTTTTTTTTTTTTTTGAGACGGAGTTTCGCTCTTGTTACCCAGGCTGGAGTGCAATGGCACGATCTCTGCTCACCGCAACCTCTGCCTCCTGGGCTCAGGCAATTCCCCTGCCTCAGCCTCCTGAGTAGCTGGGATTACAGGCACGTGCCACCATGCCCAGCTAATTTTTTGTATTTTTAGTAGAGACGGGGTTTCACCATGTTGACCAGGATGGTCTCGATCTCTTGACCTCGTGATCCACCCGCCTCGGCCTCCCAAAGTGCTGGGATTACAGGCTTGAGCCACCGCGCCCGGCCCTGTTGGACTTTTAAATTGTGACCAGTTGATTGAATCATGTCTAGTATAGTTAATTCAACAGATATTTAAGTGCCCTCTGTTCCAGGTATTGGCTTAGAGGCTGGGCATAGAGCGGTGAATAGAACAGATATAAACACCTGCCTCGCAGAGTTGAATTTCTAAAGGGTAGAGACAAACAACAGTACACAAAATGTTAAATGCCATACTTGCTTAGGATAGAAAGGGAGGGCTGTTATCATTTTAGAAGTAGCCAGGGGTCTTACTGAGAAGATAACTTTTGACCAAAGATCTGAAGAGGGTGAAGGAGCAAGTGAGGATGTCTGGGAAAAGTATCCCAGGCAAAGGGAATAGCAAGCTCAAAGGCTGTGAGACAGGAGGATAGGAAATCACAAAGAAGGCCAGTGTGCAGAAGCAAAGTAGGCAATGAATTGGGAAAGGCAGCCAGATCGCCTAGTATTGTAGACCGTGGTAAAGATGTTTGCTTTTACTGAGTGAGATGAAAAAACCAGTGGAGGGCTTTGAAGAGAAGAAGTGATACAGCTAACTCCTGTGTTAACAGGATCACTGTGCTGTGTTGGAAGGAACTGATGACTGGCAAAAGGGGAGCAGGTAGACTAGTTAGGAAGCCACTAGTACTACTAACAGCAGGTAGACTAGTTAGGAAGCCACTAGTAATAATCCAGGCAAGCAGTGGTGATAGGTTCGGGGTCCAGAGGAGAGCTGTGGAGGTGATGAAAAGTGGCTGGGCTCTAGATCTATGTAGAGGGAAGAGCAGAGAGCACTTGAAAATGTTGGGTATGAGATAAAAAGGATGACACTAAGTTTTTGGTCTGAACAGTGAGAAGAAGGGAGTTGCCATTAACTGAGGTGTATAAGTTATAGGTGTTAGTGTTGCACGTGTTAAAATTGAGATGTCACTTAGATACCTGTTGCCATCAGAATTCCTTAAGAAATGGCTGGCACCCTCCATATAACTGGACATTTTGACAAAGGAACCATTTACAAAGGTATGTGTGTAGTATAGTGAAAGCATTGATGTAGTGCTGTGTCGGGAGGGTGAGTAGCAGCATGTATGTTACTAGTTACTGGAAATTTGAAGAGGGTCATAGAGAGTTTGCCTTGGGAGAATGAATCACCTTCATTGAGGGCACTCAGCCAGTGAAGATGATCTTAAACTTAGAGAGTCAGAGGAATACACATTCTCTTCCTGTCTCTGCCAGGGCTTCCATAAGCCTAACCTGCTGGAAGCCAGAAGACAAAGGAAGTTGTAGTCCATACTGGTCAAGCTTCTAGGGCAGAACTGGATGGAGAAGGGTGGAGGATAAGTCTGCATTGGCACATGGAAGAGACCCAGCACAACATCTAAGACGAGACATGGAGCAGGCTGCCTGATAGAGGAATGTAGGGTTCAGAATCCAGGCATGGGCTGGTGATAGTACATTTGGGTGATGCCAGCCTTTAGATGATATTTAAAGTCATAAGAATGTATGAGATGACCAGGGGAGTTATTACCTAGAGAAGGGCTGACTTCTGGGCACCACACTGTCTAGAGCAGGCGTCCCCAAACTTTTTACACAGGGGGCCAGTTCACTGTCCCTCAGACCATTGGAGAGCTGCCACATACCGTGCTCCTTTCACTGACCACCAATGAAAGAGGTGCCCCTTCCTGAAGTGTGGCGGGGGGCCGGATAAATGGCCTCAGGGGGCCGCATGCGGCCCGCGTGCTGTAGTTTGGGGACGCCTGGTCTAGAGTTTAGGGGAAAGAGAAGAAACCAGCAAAGGAGACTGAGCATGAGTGGTAGAAGGAATAACCAGAAGAGTGTAGTGTCTTTAAGTGTTTTGAGACAGAAGGAGAAATGTGTATAAATGCAGTTGATGACAATGAAGAATTGACTTTAATTTAGCAAGAGGAAGGTTATTGGTGGTCTTCACAGGTGCAGTTTGTTGGAGTGGTGGGCTAAATTTTTTCTTGAATTTAAAAAGCATGTGGGAGGAGACCTTTGAGACAGCAGACATACATGACTTAATTTTAAGGAGTTTTGTTATAAAGGAAAGGAGAATAATGGGCTGGTGGAAGAAGTGGGTCAAGACTTTTTGATTTTTTTCTTTTTTTTTTTTGGCATTTCTTTTATAGAGACAGGGTCTTGTTATGTTTCCCAGGCTGGTCTCAAATTCCTGGGCTCAAGCAATCCTCCTGTCTTGGCCTCCCAAAGACCTGGGATTACAGATGTGAGCCACTGTGGTTGGCCAGTCAAGACATTTTTTAAAGATGGGAGAAATAACTACATGTTTACTTTTTTTTTTTTTTTTTTTTGAGACCGAGTTTCGCTCTTGTTACCCAGGCTGGAGTGCAATGGCGCAATCTCGGCTCACCGCAACCTCCGCCTCCTGGGTTCAGGCAATTTTCCTGCCTCCGCCTCCTGAGTAGCTGGGATTACAGGCACGCACCACCATGCCCAGCTAATATTTTTTTTTTATTTTTAGTAGAGACGGGGTTTCACCAAGTTGACCAGGATGGTCTCGATCTGTTGACCTTGTGATCCGCCCGCCTCGGCCTCCCAAAATGCTGAGATTACAGGCTTGAGCCACCGTGCCCGGCCTCATGTTTACTTCTTGATAGATCCAGAAAACAGGGCAAAATTAATGTGGGGAAAAGTGAGAATTCCTTTATATTCTTTAGTAGATATGAGCTTGATAGGATCTGTTGTGCAGGTGGAGAAATTGCTCATTGCTGGGGCTTGGGCAGTTTTCCAACTGTAATTGGAGGAAAAGTAGAATATATGGGCATAGATATGGGTAGATGGGTAGATGTCATGGGGGCTTGAGGAAGCATTCTTCTAAGAAAACCAAGGATAAGTGTTGCGGAGGAGGTATTGGAAGTAGAAGGAAAGAGTGGAAGGAGACATAGTTGTCGAGGAAGTGGGAAAGTAGTTTCCTATTTTCTAAATAGGAAAATACGGTATAGATGTTGGGCCACAATAGGGGTATTCATAAATTTAAGGTGAGAACAGATGTACTTTTTCCTGACTCATATTCTGCTGCATGGGTGCAGGCCCAGAAAGATGGAAGGGTAGGACTTAATTATGATTGTAGTTTAATAGAGCAAATGCAATGAAATGAGAGAGGGAAAGGATATGATTAGAATGATTGACATAAATTTAAATGGGATAAGGAGATAAGTGAAGGTATGAGAGAAGATGGGGGCAGTAAAAAGATCGTGGGATCACAGGATGACAGATTCTTCTGGGCAGATGGATTATTGACCTTCTTGAGAAGGTGTGAGTTGGAGAGGTGGGAAGGAGGTGGCTGCAGATTAGAAGGTTTGACGTTGAGATTTGGTGGGGCAGGGGGTTGCAGATGACAGTAATGATATAGTCTTGTATAAAAGCATGGGCATGCCTGCTCTGAGATGATGTGGAGACCTCATCATTGGAGGTTTTTAGTTTACCTTTCTTTAGTTATTACTGTGGTTGAACATCTTTGTATTAGCGGTGTTTGCTTTCTTGGTGAACTGCTTGCTCACATTCTTTAACCATTTGGCATTTTGTTTCTTATTGATTTGTGGATTAAAAAAATATAGTCTTTATACTTATCTTTGGATATTTGTGTTTGCAGATATCTCTTGATATGAGATTCACTTGTATAGTGGTGTCTTTCAGTGCGTTGTTTTAAATTTCAGTTGAATTTATCAATTGTCTATCTTACTGTTTATGCTGTTTTATGCCTTGAGAACTCCATCTTTCCCCCAGGGTTAAAGATGTTCTCCTATATTTTCTTCTAAAAGTTCTAATTTTGCTTATTTTCCCAAAGAGTATTGCATTTTATTGTTTGCTACATGGCTTTTGCAACCATTTTCGATTGGTGGAGTGAGACGGACGGCATGATTACCTTGTACTTCCATCTCCTAAACAGTATATATCCTTTCGGTTTTCATTTTCTATTTTTCTTTATGAGTATATAATTTCTCGATTATGTACCAAAGTAGTGAAATTAGGAGCAATTTATCAACCTTCCAACAGTTGATTTTTAATATTGAACATTTAAATTTGTCCTGTGATGTGACAGTTTTCTTTTGACAATGTGGTTTAGTGTAAGGGGCACAGGCCACCAAGTCAAATAAACGTTGACTTGACTCTACTTCTACCATGACTCTCTTTTTGGGCACTACTGTTTCTCCATGTAGGAAGAGCGAGAATAGAAGTAACAGTGCTTGATGTGATGATGCCAGCATCTTATCTCAGAGTTACACTGACTTTAGTTCTGCTTCATGTGTGAACATGGTGCCTAGTTTTAGTATTTAATTTTTTTGCTAATAGAACCTTACTTGTCTCTATTCAGTAAAGTCATAGTCTAATATTTTCCCTCAAATGTTAAATACATAAATAGCAATGGTTGCAACATTATTTATATTTTTCTGAGAAATTAAAAGTTCTTCCGTATAATATCATTGACTGTTGAGACGTTTATTGAATGCTAGTGTTTTTCTGAGTCTCTAAACATTAAAAAGTCAGTGGTCTTAGGTTAAGAAATAAAAGTAAGCTTTTTTCCCCCTTTCCCTTACTTGTAGTTGTTTCCATCTATAACTGTTCATCTGTTTTTCTCTTCTATCTCAGTGTTTGCCATGTGCCCTGAAGGATGGCCATTGCCATCATGGTGAGATATATCCAGATTTGGTATCTTACAGAAAGGCTCTATGCTTTGGACTGTTCCTTTGTTGTTGTTGTTGTTGTTGTATTCATCTTTTTAAAAAAAAATAATTGCAACTTTTATTCTGAATCGAGGAGGGACATGTCAGGTTTGTTACCTGGGTATATTGCATGATGCTGATGCAGAGGTTTGGGTTATAATGGATCCTGTCACCCAGGTACTGAGCATAACACTTAATAGTTTTTCACCCTTTGCCCACTTGCTCTTCCCTCTCTGGTAACTATTTAGTGTTTACTATTGCCATCTTTATGTTCGTAGTACCCCATGTTTAGCTCCCTCTTATGAGTGAGAACGTGCAGTCTTTGGTTTTCTGTTCCTGTATTAGTTTGCTTAATATAATGGCCTCCAGCTACATCCATGTTGCTGCAAAGGACATGATTTCATTCTTTTTTATGGCCACATAGTATTGTAAGATGTGTATGTACCACATTTTCTGTATGTGGTCCACCATTGATGGCACCTAGGTTGATTCCGTGTCTTTGCCATTACGAAAAGTGCTGGCGATGAACATACAACTGCATATGTCTTTTTGGTAGAAAGATTTCGTTTCTTTTGGATATATACCCAGTAATGGGATTGCTAGGTTAAATGGTAGTTCTAGGTTCTTTGAGAAATCTCCAAACAGCTTTCTGCAGTGGCTGAACTAATTTCTACTCCCGCCAACAGTGTGTAAGCATTCCCTTTGCTCCACAGCCTCATCAGCATCCATTTTTGTTTGTTTTTTTGTTTATTTGTTTTTGACATTTTAATAATAGTCATTCTGAGTGGTGTGACATGATATCTCATTGTGGTTTTGATTTGCATTTCTCTGATTAGTGATATTGGGCATTTTTTTCATCTGTTAGTTGGCAACTTGTGTGTCACCTTTTGAAGTGTTTCTTCATGTCTTTTGCCCATTTTAAAATGTTTTTTTACTTGTTTAGTTAAGTTTCTTAAAGATTATTAGAACTTTGGGAGATACGTAGTTTGCAAATATTTTCTCTCATTCTACAGGTTGTCGGTTTACACTGTTGATAGTGTTTTTTTGCTGAGCAGAAACTCTTTCATTTAATTAGGTCCTACTTGTTAATTTTTGGTTTTGTTGCAATGCTTTTGAGGACTTAAGTACTGTTCTTTATACAGTTTTCCCTTGGTATTCAAGAGAGATGGTTTCAGGACCCCTGTGGATACCAAAATCTAGGAATGCTCAAGCCTCCGATATAAAATGGCACAGTATTTGCATATAACCTATGAAAAGAGTATAGATATCTTATATACTTTCAATCAGCTTTAAATCACTTATAGTATCTAATACAATGTAGGTGCTATGTCTAGTTATCCTGTATTATTTTTTATTTGTATTTTTCTTGTTGTATTGTTTATTTTAAAAAATTTTCTTCATTTATTTTTAGAGAGACAGGGTCTTTCTCTGTTGCCCACACTGGAGTACAGTGGCATGATCATAGCTCACTGTAGCCTCAATCTTCTGGGCTCAAGCAATCCTCCTGCCCCAGCACCCTGAGTAGCTGGGACTATAATGGGACTGGCTGATTGCTTCATTTTTTTGGTAGAGACAGGATCTTGCTATGTTGCCTAGGTTGATCTTGAACTCCTGGCCTCAAGTGATCCTCCCTCTTTGACCTTCTAAAGTGCTGAGGTTACAGGTGTGAGCCACTGTGCCTGACCAGTATTGTTTTTATTTTTTAAAAATATTTTTGATCTGTGGTTGGTTAAATACAATATGGAGGATTTAATATGGACGGTTGCCTGTATGTTATATTTTCTTCCCAAATTAGCTGGACCTCTGGTCCAATTCTCAAATGCTATTTTGAAATAGACCTTTTTCTAAGAGTATACCTAGCTTAACGTATTCTCTAAGTAGATTTCTGTTGTAACAGTGAATTTTTGAAGACTGGTAATTAAAAATTGAATTTCTATTTATACACAGTGTATGTATGCTGATATTCACTTTGAAAGATAGTTTGCCATTTTCCAACACAATTGAAGATCTAGCACTTTCACCCTTAAAGGATACTCTAGAGAGGAGGTCCCCAACCTTTTTGGCACCAGGAACTGGTTTTGTGGAAGACAGTTTTTCCACAGACTGGGGTGGGGATGATGGTTTCAGGATGATTCAAGCACATCGCATTTATTGTGTACTTTATTTCTGTTATTATTTTATCATGATAAAAATAGTGAAATAATTTACAGCTCACCATAATGTAGAATCAGTGGGAGTCCTAAGCTTGTTTTCTTGCAACTGGACAGTCTCAACTGGCAGTGATGGCAGACAGTGACAAATCATCAGGCATTAGATTCTCCTAAGGAGCACGCAGCCTGGATCCCTCGCATGTGCGGTTCACCGTAGGGTTTGGCACCTATGAGAATCTAATGCTGCTGCTAATCTGACAGGAGGTGGAGCTCAGGCGGTAATACAAGCAGTGGGGAGTGGCTGTAAACAGAGAAGAATCTTTGTTCACTTGCCTCCTGCTGTGCAGCCCGGTTCCCAACAGGTCACAGATTGATACTGGTCCATGGTCTGGGGGGTGGGGACCCCTGCTCTAGAGAAACTCTAGCATGTGTGTGCACACATGTTCACAGCTGTGTGTTCAGAAGGGCCCCAGATGGAAGCAACACAAATATTCATTAATAGTGGAATGAATGCTTAAATAAATGGATGAATCTTTTCGAGATAGCATGAAGTAAAAGAAACATGCCCACAGAATTTTTTAGTATGAATCTATATAAAGTTTAAACACAGGAAAAAAACTGTTACTTAGGGATGCATATGTAAATGTTAAAATGATAATCAAGGAAATGATTATTCCAGATATCAGGATTGTGGTCATCTCTAGTGGGGGAGATGAGGTGTAATGATTGAGGAGGGCCAGATAGCTGGTGTGGTGTTGGCAGTATTCTATTTCCTGACCCAGACGACGGTTATTTATATTGGTTTAATAATTATTCTTGAAGTTCATATGTATTGTCAATTTTTTTTTTTTTTTTTTTTTTTTGAGATGGAGTTTCGCTCTTGTTACCCAGGCTGGAGTGCAATGGCGCGATCTCAGCTCACTGCAACCTCTGCCTCCTGGGTTCAGGCAATTGGCCTGCCTCAGCCTCCCGAGTAGCTGGGATTACAGGCACGTCCCACCACGCCCAGCTAATTTTTTGTATTTTTAGTAGAGATGGGGTTTCACCGTGTTGACCAGGATGGTCTCGATCTCTTGACCTCGTGATCCACCCGCCTCAGCCTCCCAAAGTGCTGGGATTACAAGCGTGAGCCTCCGCGCCCGGCCCTGTATTGTCAATTTTTAAAAATTTACAGATTTTTTTATAAAGTGAATACAAATCTTTAAAAGTAGATTTCTAATGGGAAATTTTCTGTTACCCCCATAGAGGTGGGAACCATTTTTAGAAAGGCAGCTCTTTCCAGCCTGCTTCCTTTGTGCTGCCCAGGCACTGCCTGCTTTGTTTCTGGCCATGGACAGTGACACCCTCATTTGTATTGGTGGTGGGTATGGGAAGGGGGATGATTGTTCACAGTCATACTTTTTTTTCTAGAACCATGAGTCTTTAGGTGTCTTTGTAGGATTCTTTCTGTAAGACTCTGAAAGAGCTAACCATGCCTTTGGCTTTTCTTTTTGAATAGTATTCTTGCAGTTCTAAGTTACGTTTCAAGAGCTTTGAAAATGACACCCAACTCTTACTTTCAAACATAAAAAGTAAGATCTATAAGAAATTTCTTCTGCCCTTCACTTTTTTCCCCCCAAAAATCGATCATTGGATTCATGCCGTATGCATTGTCTGTTCCTTTCAAGACGGCACAGATAGCCAGAGTTAGAAAAATGTTTACAGTATGAGCAGAACACACTGGATCAATATTGAAGATAAACATGGGGAAAATATTATGTGCAAGTCCATAAATACCATTTTTAGAGGTACAAATAAAAACGAAATAACTAGACTGCAGTTTGGTCAATATAGTTGTTGTCTGTGCATATTTTCACTTAAAGCTATTACATATTTTGCTCAGTGTAATTTTATGAAAAGCTATATTGGGTGGGAAATTTTAATTGTAACGATATTTGAATTTCTCTCCTCCTCTGTATCCTTGTTCCAACTATTAGAGTGAAGGGAAAAGAAAGGATATTTCTCTAGCAGCCTATTTTTTTAAACTAAACCTTGAAACTTTTATTTCCACGAGGCAACAGGACAGTTTTATTCGCCCTCATTGATGCAGTTTATTTTTTCCCTCTTTGTGTATGGAATATAGTTTGTACTAATGCGGTCTCATATTACAAAGGCAATATAGTAGAAGATGGTTCTTCCTTTGATATTTAAAACATCTGAAATAACACAAACAGAACTATACATTAAAAAAAAATTTTGTGGCTGAGCTTGGTGGCTCACACCTGTAATCCCAGCACTTTGGGAGGCCGAGGTGGGCAGAACACCTGAGGCTGGGAGTTCGAGACCAGCCTGACCAACATGGAGAAACCCCATCTCTACTAAAAATACAAAGTTAGCTGGGCATGGTGCTGCATGCCTGTAACCCCAACTGCTCAGGAGGCTGAGGCAGGAGAATCGCTTGAACCTGGGAGACAGAGGGTGCAGTGAGGGGAGATTGCGTCATTGCACTCAAGCCTGGACAACAAGAGTGAAACTCTAAGAAAAAACAATTTTTTTTTTTTCATTTGTTCTGGCTGACAGGGCTAAAAAAATTTTCAGTTAGGTAACAAAAAAGAAAAAGGGCAACTCCAATTACAAAAAAACCTTTCCTTTCCTTATAGCTGAATATTGAAGTCGGCCTAACTTGATTTTCTTTTTAAAAACCTTCAGAAGTTAAGAACAGAATTTGTTTGCTCAACTGCTAGTCTCCAGAGCCTTTTTACATTTTCTATTGTTTTGAGGCTCTTTTTTTTCACTGGTCCAGCTGCGTCATTTTCATCATCCTGAACTTTCATTTTCCTGCCCTGAAGTTGTACTTTTCCTTTAGCAGATCCAGCCTAGGCAGCTTTATTTCCCTTTTCTTTTCCTTTAAATCTATGACCTTTTGATTCTCGTTTGTTTAGGGAATCTTGGTGATTTTGCAGGAGTTTTTTTTCAGTGTTTCTTTTTCTGCCTTTCTATCTAGTACTTTCCACAACTCTTCCTTGTTTCTTAGTCGTAGGTTACAATTACTGGCTGCTTCTGCTTTATTTAGTGTTTTTTAGCTTTTTTCTTAAATAGAATTATTTCCTCTTTTGCTCCACTGATAAAGTCTATCCATTTTATTTCCTCCATGATTTGAGAAAAGGTTATGCGGATGCTTTCTACAGGTCACATCATCTACGTCACCCCAAAATTTCAGCAAACATCCAATCTAGACATTTCAACATCCTCAGCACTTCTGTTTTTTTTTTTTTTTTTTTTTTTAAGTTTATTTTTGTGGTTACATAGTAGGTATATATATTTACTGGGTACCTGAGATATTCTGGTACAGGTATGTAATGCATAGTAATCACATCATGGAAAATTGGGTGTCCATCCTCTCAAGCATTTATTCTTTGCAGCACTTCCATTTTTCTTCTTGCTCTTGCTCAGCTCTGAATTTAGTTCATACTTTGTTTTGCTTGCCTTCTTTATTCTCTTTATGCACTGTAATCCTCCTTGAAAAGTATTAGAAGGTCTGTGTTTTTATACCTGGATTCAGAGCTGGGGTCGCTATAAACTTTTTATTGGATTTAATACTGTCAAACACTGCAAATGTTGATTGCTTAAATGCTTTGTGTAATGTTTTTCTGATTTGAATATTTAGTGCTTGACCTTTATCTTCTAATCTTTAGAAGATTAGGCATAAAAGAATTATGTTACCAAGGGTTGCATCCATTAGGAAGCCTTTCATATGAATGGATCTGGTTTTACATCATGTTTTTCAACTCGCCCGTTGCCAGAGGGACATTTTGTACAGTCAGAGGGAGGTTTGGAAATCTGCTGATTTTAGTTTTATCTGTATTTTCATTAGTTCTCCCTTTGGTTTGTTCAGTGCTTCTATTTATTAAAATCTGTTAGGTAATTTAACCTGTTGGATTTTGTTATTTCCAGAGGTATCCAGCTTTCATCCAATTTAGTCTGTTCCTTTTCAAAATTTGTCTCATGGCAAATTAAAGTCATCAAAATAATACTTGATTTGATGGTGGTAGGTTTCAGTCCCCAGAGCGGACGTTGTTTTCACTATCACCATTTTTGGCTGCTGTGGTTATCTTTCTGGTCCGAAGCTCCCAGAGCTGAGCCATAGGATCACTAGCACTGACTCCAGTCTCAAGTTCACATTAAGGACTGAATGTTTATTTTTATTACTAGATAATATAAACTAGTTGTACTGGACATAGCTTAATGAGAGAACATGAGTGAATCTTTTTTGAGTTTAATTTGTATTTCAGGTACTCGTCTGGTTATCAGATGACTTGTATTCCAGTTATTCTTCAGTTAGGTAACTGGCTGCGTCATCAAATCATCTGTGTACTACATTCTTTTCTTTCTTTTTTGAGACAGGATCTCACTCTGTTGCCCACGTTGGAGGGCAGTGGTGTGATCTTGGCTCACTGAAACATTGGCCCCCTGGGTTCAAACAGTTCCCCTCCCTCAGCCTCCTGAGTAGCTGGGACTCAGGCATGCACCACAACGCCCAGCTAATTTTTATATTTTTAGTAGAGATGAGGTTTCACCATGTTGGCCAGGCATGTTTCAACTCCTGACCTCAAAAGATCTTCCTGCTTCGACCTCCCAAAACACTGGAATTAGAAGTGAGCCACTGCGCCTGGCCTCTTCTGAGTTCTACATTCTAATAGCATCTGGTGTATCCCTCTCAATTGGTATTGTCTCTTCTTTGTATGATTATCTTGTAGAATCATACTCCTCTTTTAAAAAAATTAAGATTATTTTAGGTGAAATTTGGGAAGGAGAGCAAATAAATGCTCCTGATCAATGTCCTATTTAATTAGAACTTCATATATTCTCTTTTCTTGCTCTAGAAAGATAATAAAAGGATATTTTCCCTTAAAATCAGTGTAGAACCTCTTCTAAAATAAAACACATGAAACATGAATTCAGAGACTATGAAAAGGGACGGTTGTAGCGTTAGTTCTGTGGTAGGAAAGGCATCTTTTCAGTAGTGTACCTGAAGTGTAGTATACATGTTTAGGTAGTAGAATGGAAAGAACACTTGGTGGGTATCAGGGGATCTTAGTTTTGGTTTTGGTTGTCTTGAAACCCTTTTTTTTTTTAAACTTAAACTGTTAGAAATAATACCTGCCTTGCTTTAATCTAGGGGTGGTTGTGAAGATCATGCAGAATTATTTTAAAATTCTAAAGCTCTGTACAAAAGCTAAGAATTATTTTTTGGGCAAAGAAAAGCAAACTGTTGGATTAGAATATACTGTGGGTCATATTTGAAATTAGGTCATTAATATGGGGCTGTCAATAAAATAACCGAACATGGTACTAACATATATATGTAATTAGAAAAATAAGAGCAAAGACCATTAACTCACTGTCCCTTTTATTTAGCTTCTGTGTGTGTGTGTGTGTGTGTGTGTGTGTGTGTGTATGTGTGATTTGTTGAACTATTTTAACTTCTGCAGCTATAGAGGTGATACAGAGAACTTGAAGGATGATTAAAAATAAGAGAAACAGGATCTATAATGAAAGGTTTAGGATGCTAAGCAACAGAAGTCTGAGAATGGTTTAATACTTTGTGTTTTCCAAGCTGTAAAGACAAAGGAAAAAGAATCACCCGTGCTTAAACTAAAATGCAGGGGATTTAGATTAGCCATTTGTGCTATGAATGTTAACTGGGCATCCAAGGGAGAGTTGGGAAATCATCTTCACTGAAAATCTTTCAAAATGGATTTGGTTTATTTAATGGAAATGGTTTCAACAATGTCCTTCTTGCTGCGTGGGATAGAGCAAGGTTATTTATTAAGGAGTTTTTTCAACCCTGTAAGTTCTGTTCTCTTGGCTTTTAATTTTGAGACAGTTTTATAGTGTTTTACCTTTGTGTTAAGTGAGCACACCCAGTGTTCTCAGAAGGGTTAGGCTTAATAAATAGGCAAGGTGTGTGTGTGTAAATGAGCCCTGTGGCTGCTAGTGACCCTGCAAAAAAGCAGGTGATGTTAAGCTAACAAGCCGATGGTGGTCATCAGTGCTGTCATTTCCTGAAACCTACCAGGTGCAAGCTCTGTGTGAGATGTGTTACATGGGCGCTTCTCTATTTCATTAAATCCTAACTTTAACCTAATAGGGTAAACTTCATGATATCTCTTCTGTACTTGTTGAAACTAAGCCTTAGAAATAAAGTTCCATCAATTTGTACAAAATTCACCTATCTCTTAGGTAGCAGAATCAGGATTCAAACTTAAGTATGCCTGGCTTCAAAGTTGGTATTTTTTGTACTTGATACTATTTATTAAAATCGATGTATATTGTTGGTTATCTGAAAGTAAAAAAAAAAAATTACGTATATATCACTGTCTAAGATACAGTTTTTGTTTCTGCAAAAAAAGAAGCTGTGTTGCTTACATTTGGTCTGCAGCTTCAGAGAGCGTTTGTGGTTGGTTAGGAAGCTGCCTTTAAGTTGGAGGCAGACACCTGGACAGAAGCCCCAAGGCTTGGGAGCTGCAGCCGGGCCTCAGGGCACTGCACTGCCAGGCTCCCAGTTGTGTTGGAGGGTGAGTCTTTTGACCTATGGAGGTTGGTCAGGCGGTTTTCCTTCTTGATGCATTTCACCTCCTTGTGTAGAAAGTCACAGAGAATGCGGGTCCGTGTGGCCATAGCCCAGTGCCTGCAGATCCAGCAGGACCTGGTTAGGGTTTTCCCTGGGGCCAGAACAGTTTTCTAGGCACCCAGGGTGTGACCCCACTCATCTTGGGGCGGCTGCTCCGTGCAGCGCTGATTTTGAATCTTCTAGGCATGCTTGGCACGCTTATTCGCCAACTTGTGGCAGAAGTGGTTCATGCCTTCTGGGGCCACACTGTTGCATTTCAAACAAAAGCCCAGAGAGAGAAAGAGGTAAGTAGAGGAGGCCCACAGATACAGGAGGACCAAGCAGCTGGCAGTAGCCTTGATCTCAGTAGAATAACTCTGGTAGAGTTGGGAGCTCATGGTTGGTTGGAGACAAGGAGTTAACTACAAAAACCATTGTTAGCTGGTCTCAGAAGGAAATGGGCAAGGAGATGGTCCCCGAGGCTGCAGCTGGAGAGGTGAGTTGGAGGGTGGAGTAGGGAAAGACCCCGAGTCTGTGGGTTTATTCCATCCTAACACCGTGGAGGCAAGAGACTGCCTACTGGCTGTCCATTGCTTTTCTCTTTTCATTTCCTTGCCTTTCCCTTTCCCTTCCGCTTTTGTTAAATAAAAGCAAGCCAGCCTAATAAACTAATTAGATCTGAGTTAATCAAATGAAAAAAGCTTAAAATGTACCTTTTCCAACTGAAAGGTGATATATGCAGAAGAACAAAGCACATATAGAATACTGCATGATATATTCCTAGCACTGTCGTATCTGAAGTAGGATGGAAAGAATATCCTCAGGTGATTTGTTGTGAGAATACTACATTGGTCTCAGAATTTTCAGTGACCTAAAAATGGAATTAATGCTAATGAAATAGGAATATATACTGTTTAATTTAGTGGCATTCAGTGGGGAGGATATCAACATAGTGCTCTTAATAATCTGTGGTGAGAATTCCTCAGAGAACAGTAGATCTATATTTTATCTGTTTACTTAGAACTTGAAAAGAACCTGATATAGAGCATTATGGTCATGATCTATTATATCTTGTGTATTGCACATGAAGGGAAATACTGTTTTTAATAATGGTACTACTGGTTTTTTAAAATCAGGAAGTTTTAGAAACTTTCTTTACTTCTTTCTAGGTAAGTAGATAATTAACGTGGTTTTGTATCTAAAATTCTGTATAGAGTCTTCTGCCTTGTGTTTATAAAGACTTTATAAAAATTGACAGTGAAATGTGGGGTTTTAATGAATAACCCTCAGAAACAAAACTCCACCTACAAGAATCTGAAATGTGTTACGCCTTCATGAATTTCTACCTCCGTGGGGGAATGCACTGAGTCGGATCTGTTAGAGAGAGAGATCAGGCACCTGGGCTTTCTGGCATTCTGCTGTTGAGAGAATCATGAACCTCTCAGTATTAGAGAAGAATCCTTAGAATTCTTTCACTGAACATTTCTTGAACTTCTATTATTGAACATTTCCTAGAAATTAAGAGAATGAAGCTTAAAAAGATTGACTGTGTACATGGCCACAGAATTGGGAGCAGTAGTCTTTTGCTTCAAACTCAAGATTTCTAGCTCATAGATACTTATTAACCAAACAGTAAGGAATCACATGTATCATATACGATGCCAAGTGCTGAGGGTACAGAAATGCCTACAGCACACTGCCGGCCTTTCAGAATATTACTGGGAGAGCTTCACTGCAGTGGCCCAGAGTGCTTCTGGTGGGTGGGTCCAGATTGCAAGGCTCTGACTGTTCTTTGTTGTAGCAAGCAACCCTGAGGGATGAGGTAATACCTCCCTCAGGGTTGCTTATACTTAAGGAACTTACTCACTGACTGAAAAGAACAGTCAGCTCAGTGTTCCTTCCCTGTAACAAAGTCCACACACAGCATGTACAGGACTCTTCAAATTACCACTCTGAGACTGAGGGCATGAGGAACCAACAAAAATTAACATGAAGTTTGCCTGCTGCTTTTGCCGGAGACACCTTTGTCTCTGGCCCAGGTGTCTCATGTCTTCTGCTAGCAACCATGAAACAGTAACAGGCTAACCTATTAGCTTACAGATAACGTGGAATTGCAGACCCTACATGGTTATTGGCAAATAACACTTGTGAGGTGATACAGATATGAGGAAACCAACAAATACAGTTCAATGTGGCAGGTACAGAGTGCTGTGAGATAACCTGGGGAAAGCACCCAGTTCAGTTGGTCAAGGTCAGGGGGCTTTTCTGATTCCACTGCTCTTGAAGTGAAAATACTGGTTGGTTCATCTATTGAGGGTAGATCTTTTCATTCTTAGTGTATGACACAGTACATGGCACATGGTTCGTGATGACCAAGATTGCTGAGTGAGTGAATGAACTGTCATTTGTAGTTACTGGGCGTGATTTTCTGCACTAAAGGTCCATATATTTGCTAGGAAAGTTTGTCTCATTTTTAAAGACTGGAGTCTTGGGACGATGTTCTTCAATGAAAAGCAACTCATGTAGAAACCTGCCATGAATCTATTCTAACAGGTGAGGAAAGTGGTTGAGTTTGCAGAAAATTTTGTATGTAGATTAATGTAATACTAAATGATATTAAGATCCAATTACTTATTTTGTAAACTTTGCATTTTCTAATACTTTTTAGATTTTTCAGAAGAGTTAAAAAAATAATGCAGTTTTCATGTACCTTCTACTCAGCTTCCCTTAATATTTTATATAACCATAGTACCTTTATCAAAACTAAGAAATTAATATTGGTATTAATTTATTTGCATTTCTCCACGTTTTTCCACTGATGGCCTTTTTCTCTTCTAAGTGAGGATACCACATTGCATTTATTCTTTGTATTTCCTTAGTCTCCTCTAATTTTTGACGGTTTCTCAGTCTTTTCTGAACTTGACACTTTTGAAGAGTAGACCATATTGTGGAATGTCCCTTAATTTGGGTTTTTCTGATTTTTTTTTTTTTTTTTCATGATGAGGCTGAGATTATGGATTCTGGGAGAGAATACCCTAAGATGATGTACCTTTCTTGTTGGATTATGTTAGTGGACACAAAATCTACAGGACTTACTGCTGATGATGTTAACTTCAATCACTTAGTTACCTCTCAGTTGCCACTTAGAAACCTCTGTTAGGTTTCTCCCTGTAAACTTCCTGTATTTCCCTTTTTTGTTGTTGTTCACTAGCAGCAAGTCACTAAGTCCCATTCACACTCAAGAGGATGGGAGTAAGCTTCATCCATGGAGGAGGAATTTCTGGGTATGTGTTAAAAACAATGACAGTAAATATTTTGAGGCTATGCAAAGATAATGTTTTTCCTTAAAGGTTCAGGGGAACTAGTTCTCTCTGAGTGAAGCCAAGAATTGCTTTGGACGAGAGGTCAATTTATAATGACTAAATAATCGACCTTTTTGTTTATGCTTTACTGCAGAGCTGTCTGTATTATAAATGGTGCTATTCTTGTGTCATTGGTCGTTCTGTCAATTTCTTTGAAGAGCGGAGGCATTTATATTAACTGAATGGGGTTAATCAGGGTACATTTGTAAAATATGGTAAAATATCAATAATTGATTGTAATTTCTTCTTCATTAATCAGTTACAAAATGCTTAATTTATTTTTTGGCATTTGTTGGTTGCCAAGTAAGAAGCGCCCCCCCACCCCCGCCCCACCCAACACACACACTATGGACATTTATGTATATGGTCAGCTATATCCCAAGTGATTTCTATAGCATGCCTAAAATCCATTGCTCAGAAAAACCTGCCCTGACTTTGTGCTTCTTGTGCCAGAGACAGTCAATGTCCATGTAGTTAAGAGGTGCAATCTTTCAAAAATTACCCCAGTAGGAGTTGATGAATAGGAAGTAGTCCTGTCCCAGTGATCCAATAGTCATCCCAGGACATGCTAACCGTTGTCTCATCTCCCTCAGAAATTGGGATAATTCTAAGGTAGCCTTTACTGCTTTAGGGGTATTGCCCAGATGGGCTGGTCCAGAGACATAATGGGGTCAATGTGTTTTTAGATTCATAAGAGGACAACATCATGGTATTTGGATGTACAATATGACAACATTCCTGACTGCTGCTCTTGGAAATGTCATAACCTAAACAAATTATTGTTTCTATTACTAAATTTAAAAATTTTGAGTCATAAGTGGTAGTATTCAGTATAGTGCTAGATATGGGTAAACATATGTAGAATTTTAAAAATATTTGTAAAATCTTAACAAAAAAGATCAAGATTTGGCCATGGTGGGTTAATAGCAGTCAATCAAATTGAATTTGATCATTGGGACTGAGATTTGGCCTCAATCATATGTGACTGCTTTGCTCCAAAAAATATCTTAGTAATAGTGTCAGAAATACTTCCATTTTTTTATCCTTTTAAAATTTTTATTTTTGGCAGAGCATAACATTTTCTAATTCTTGGGATCATTAGTAGGGTTTGGGTTGGGATGAGAGAGGGTGTGATCTTACAGGAATTTGAAATTGAGAAGGCAACACTGCTGAAAAATGTATTAGGGCCAACCTCTGAATTAGGTTGAGCTAATTTGTGGGGGGCAGAGGGCAGAAGAGATGTAAGTGTTAACAAATGTGTTAAAACAACTCCTATTTAAGGCTGGGTGTGGTGGCTCACACCTATAATCCCAGAACTTTGGGAGGCCAAGGTAAGTGGATCACCTGAAGTCAGGAGTTCAAGACCAGCCTGGCCAACATGGTGAAACCCCATCTCTACTTTAAAAAAAAAAAATTAGCAGGGCATGGTGTCATGTACCTGTAGTCTCAGCTACTGGGGAGGCTGAGGCAGAAGGATTGCTTGAACCTGGGAGGTGGAGGTTGCAGTGAGCCGAGATCGTGCCACTGTACTACAGCCTGGCTGACAGAGAGAGACATCGTCTCAAAAACAAACAAACAAAATTGTTATTTATAGTGTACCTGGCTAGATATTTGGCATTTTGTGTACATTTTATTTAAATTCAAAATAGCCCTTCAGTGTTAATATTAGATGATTTTATAGATGAGACCAATTAAGCTCAAGGAAGTTAGGTCACTTAAAATCACTTAATTAGTATGTGATTGAACTGCAGTGTAAATTCCTTTCAATCTGATTCCAAAGCCCATGGCTTTTCTTTATACCACACTCTCACCTTCTGTGCTATGCATACAGTTGGCTGTGCAGCATTAGGCCCTTTTGGTAACTGTATACAAAACGAGCCATTTTATTGTTTGGGAATACTTGTGTTTTCTCCCCTTTGCCCCATTTTTAGTATCTGTTAAAAGAAAAAAGCTTTTGGCTACTTAAAACTTGGTTATGTTGTTTAGTTTGGTGCCTTTTGATATGGTCATGACAATGGTAGTGATACTCTTATACTTGCTACTTGTTTTATTTAAACTGAAAAATCTGGAAAAAATACTTTAATACACAGGAGTGCAAACATGGAAATGAGTTTTTGTTGACTGCTAATAATTAACTCAGGCAAAAAGATAATTATGTGTTGTAAGCTGTGCATGCTGAAAGTGAAATGAAATTCATCTGCTTCATATTTTTTTAGGAAAATTGATAGGGCATCACTGTTAATATTTTTCACATTACCTTTTGGATTTCTTAATTCAGGTATTCTCTCCACAATTTTGTGAGAAAATTAAGATAAATTGCTGCCAAAAATTGGAGAAGTTTTGGAACCAAGTTGTTATTGTATATTCATGTAAAAACTCAGTGTGACCTCAGTAGGCCACAGCCTTTTTTTTTCAATTTGATGATCTCTATTTTAAAGTGAGAAAGCATTTACTTGCAAAGTGTTTCTGCATCCTATCTTAATCTTTTTTTGAGTTCTGATTGGAGGCTCTAGGAATATGATTTTTGGGGTAGGCTACATTTAGCTATATTTTTTCCATTATATTTTGAAGTCAGAGTGGTATTGCAAGTTAGCAATTTTCATGCTCTTGATGATAATGTTTCGCGTATGGTATACATGAGATTTGGGAACTGGTTAAGGTCCTTGCCTATACTCTACTTGGGGCAAAAAGTAATTTGGGCTTCTCTTTGTATAGATAATGATAAATGGGCCAAGTTGTGGGGCAGGTTTATCTTTACTCTGCCTCTCTTTTTTTCTTCTCTTATTTTTTGGAGACGGAGTCTTGCTCTGTTGCCAGGCTAGAGTGCAGTGGCACGATCTCGGCTCACTGCAACCTCCGCCTCATAGGTTGAAGTGATTCTCCTGCCTCAGCCTCCCAAGTAGCTGGGACTACGGGCGTGCACCACCATGCCCAGCTAATTTTTATATTTTTAGTAGACATGGGGTTTCACCATGTTGGCCAGGATGGTCTTGAACTCTTGACCTCGTGATCTGCCTGCCTCAGCCTCCCAAAGTGCTGGGATTACAGGCGTGAGCCACTGCACCCTGCCTAGATCTTGCATCTCTTTTGTAGAAAAGAGAAGCAGTCTTTCCTATGTGGGTGCCCTATTACCTATTGTAATTCAAGGCTTTAATACTCATTTATGCCTTATCTGCTCTCCCAGGATATCCATACATGCATATTTAATATTTGTAGTTTGTGCTCATGTCATATATGGCCATCAGCCCACAACTAGAAAAATCAGAGGAAGTGTTGCCTGAGAGGCAGTGCATTTGGAGTGTTCATGTGTGGGACAATACTAGAACCACATTGTGGAAGTAACGCAACAGGTAAAGTGGAATCATTTTAGAGCAGGCTGTCACGCTGAGGTCTTGTCAAATGAAGACATTACCAGCGCAGTGATTCTTGACTGCTGCCAACAAAAAGATGTTATTAAATCTAGTCTGTGTGGGAGTGTGCACGTCTGTCAGCTATACAGTATATTTCCGAAATAAGAACTTGCTGCTCCTGACATACTTACATACTTTAAACTAACGTATCTTCAGTTCTACATGTTTGGTTTCCTTGTACCTCATTTCTTCTGTGCCTAGTTGCTCTGAGCCATACCAGTTTACTATGATACCATGTTAAACAATATCATGGATTCAGCCAGGATGTCTGAAATCTTCTCCCTTGTTATCCTCATTCTTTTTTTTTTCCCCTTTAAAATCAGAGTGAAAAAGTGAGCTGATTATTTTTTAAAACCCAGAAAATAGAGATTTAACAAATTCATAACTAGAACAAGTTAATGTTCACCTAAATGGTTTCCTCTACTACCAATCTTGAATCTCTTGGATTGCTTATGTTATTCTAATTAACCAGCAGTTGATATAAGAAAAATATGTAGGCACATGTACACTGCATTTTTCTTCACCACTGGAGCTCCTTGGTGTTTCTCTACATGTATCCTTTAAGAGTCCTGAGGATGCCAAACCAAATTCTTAGTTGAGTAAAATTGGTATGTTGTGAACCAGTGGTGTCTTTTTCCTCACTCTTCAGGAACTTAGAATGTTCATTCTGGAAACAGTATTATATAACATTTGGTCCAAAGCTTTCTTTTTTTTTTTTTTTTTTTTTTTTTTGAGACGGAGTTTCGCTCTTGTTACCCAGGCTGGAGTGCAATGGCACGATCTCGGCTCACCGCAACCTCTGCCTCCTGGGTTCAGGCAATTCTCCTGCCTCAGCCTCCTGAGTAGCTGGGATTACAGGCACGCACCACCATGCCCAGCTAATTTTTTGTATTTTTAGTAGAGACGGGGTTTCACCATGTTGACCAGGTTGGTCTCGATCTCTCGACCTCGTGATCCACCTGCCTCGGGTGCTGGGATTACAGGCTTGAGCCACCGCGCCCGGCCAAGCTTTCATTTTTTAAATGAGGAAACCGAGGCTCATATAGGTTGAGGTTTAACTTAAGACCATGTAGGTAGGTATTTGTTGGAGGTGAATTGCTCAGATAAGAGTGTTTTCTGTAGGTTCATAAACAGTGCAGTTTTATTTGTTTGTTTTTGAGACAGGGTCTTGCTTTGTTGTCCAGGCTGGAGTGCAGCCTTGACCTCCTGGGCTCACGTGAGTCTTCCACCTCAGCCTCCTCAGTAGCTGGGACTATAGGCACACCCTAGCATGCCCGGCTAATTTTTTTTTTTTTTTTTTTTTTTTTTTTAGAGAGAGATGGGATTTTGCCATATTTCCCAGACCTTCCTAAACAGGATGAAAAAGAAACCTGGAATATTATATGAGCCAGTAGTTCCCATTTGTTGTCTGTCAAACTCTTGGGCTCGAGCAATCCTCCCACCTTGGCCTCCCAAAGTACTGGGATTGTAGACATGGACCACCGCACCCAGCCAGCAGTGCAATCATTAAATAATAGCCTAGATACCCATTTAAATTCTGATTTTTATTTTGAAGAGGGGTTTAAGAGTTGACTCCTCTGTGGTTGTGTCCTTTGAGGTAAGCTGTAATCAAATTGGTATGCAGCGAGGAAGTAGAGGGTTCTTTATTAAAATAGACTTAAAATTTGAAACATTCTCAAGTATGTAGACCTTCCTAAACAGGATGAAAAAGAAACCTGGAATATTATATGAGCCAGTAGGTCCCAGTTATTATCTGTTTTTGTCTGTCTTGTTCTGCTACCCCTCCTCCTTACTCTTGCCTTCATTTTTCCTGTGTTTGTTTTTGTAGACTTGGGACTTCAGGGTGAAAATGAACATTACTCTCTGGTTTCTTCTATGTTTGTGATTCATTATATATCCTTCTGATACTTCTTGGGTGTAGGAACCGGGGGAAAGGGAAGAAGTAAGGCCGAATTCTATTTTTCTCAAACTCTTGGGGACAAATTTGTACACTTTTAATTTTTGTTTGTTTCTTTCTTTTTTTTGAGATGGAATCTTGCTCTGTCACCCAAGCTGGCATGCAGTGGCATGATCTCAGCTAACTGCATCCTCTGCCTCCTGGGTTCAAGCCATTCTCCTGCCTCAGCCTCCCAAGTAGCTGGGATTACAGGCATGCACCACCATGCCCTGCTAATTTTTGCATTTTTAGTAGAGACGGGGTTTCACCATGTTGACCAGGATGGTCTCGATCTCTTGACCTCGTGATCCACCAACCTCGGCCTCCCAAAGTGCTGGGATTATAGGCATGAGCCACCGCGCCCAGACTGTACACTCTAATTTTCATTTGGTGTTTTTATTTCCAATTAATTAAGTGTACTTCCAGCTCTTTTTTTGTCTAACTCAAGAGACTTCCTGTGTCTACAGTGGGTTTGCCATAGTCTAGTACCACACATGTTCAGAGGGTGCTCAGGAAATATTACTAATACATTCAGTGTCACTTTGTTCAGAACGGCCGGTCTGCATTGGTTCTGTCTGGAGAGAAATTGCCTCTTTTTTCATGTACTTGGATCGCTAAGGTTTTCTGGTTGGATTTCTATGTTTTAAAAATAGTTTTAAATAGACATAGTGACTTTTGAAATGGCCCGCCCTCCCTCCCTTCCTTTCTTCCTTTTCTTCTTCTTCTTTTTTTTTGGCAGGGCCCACCCAGGCTGGAGTACAGTGGCGTGATCAGAGCTCACCGGAGCCTTGACCTCCTGGGCTCAAGTGATCCTCCTGCCTTAGCCTCCCAAAGTGTTAGAATTACTGGTATGAGCTACCATACCTGGCCTGAAATAGTCCTTTTTAATTCAAACTTGGCTGTTTTACCAGCGAGGACTTATTGCTCGGAGACCGTTTTATTGGAAACTTAGAGTGTAATAGAGAATCTTTGATTCTTCACTTGTAGAAATAGTTAAAAAATTTCAAGGTTGAAGATTTCATGGACATAGACATAGGGCTGTAACGAAAAGGAAAATATGTATGTACTATCCTTTCTTCCCAAGTGTCCTGGGAGGAGAGCAAGCATAAGAATGGTGCTCAGTGAGGCCACGAGGCTGGGATACAACAGCCTGAATCAAAGCATGCTGTCATAGCCTCCTAACAAAAGAGAGTGTCAAGGTATGAAGCTAGAATTTCTTGTAATATGCAATATTTTATGTACTTGTAAATAAAGGTAAGGGAGTACAGGAGATGATAGGAGGATTTGTTTGAATCTGTCTCTTCTGCTTTGTTGAAGTGCTAATCAGATTATCTTTTTATCCTACCAATATATGAGAAACAGTGTCTCTGAGTGAGAGTATTGGAGCTTGTTCCTAATTGTTATCCTGAAGGCAAGCTTCCCTGCCTCACGTAAAAACTCCAGCTTTTTGTATTCCTTTAAATGTGGTTATTCTGGTTTTTGTTTCTTTTGTTGCTTAAAAAGGTAATGTGAATTTTCTGATTGTTAGTCAGGAGACAGAGAGCCTTTCAACCTTTCTATCTCCTTGGTACCAATTAAGCCAAAAATTCTTTTTTTCTGTACAAGATAATAAATAACCTTGCCATAACTAGTTCATGCCATTGTGACCATGAGTTTAGTTATCTCTTTTCTGTATAAAGAATCACCTCTGGGAATTGGTTTCCTTCCCAAGGGACCCTGTAATTTTGATTATTTTACCTCCTTCTGGGATGTCACTATACCACAGGAGGCTGGCTGACTTGGGTAGGAAGAGAAGGCTTAGGAAAATAAAGTAGTCTCTGTTTCTATACCTAGAATGTTTGTTTCAGAAGTTCAGCTGGGCATTGGAGCCAGGAAAGGTATAATAAATAGATGTAAAAAAATTTTTTGTTTCTGTCTTGCTATTTACATTTATTTAAAATATTTTTAATGGAAATGTACAATTATGCCTATATAATTAATTGCCCATATAAATCATGTCCTATTCCTGATACTTAAAAAGCCTTAATAATGATGTATAAATTTTAACCAGTTCCTAAAACACTTACAGAATAAAGGTGTGTTCTTCCGAGATCCATTTATGGAGAGGCCATAAAAAATCTGATGCAAGAGTGGCAGAAATTTATATTTGTTGAAGCTGCATAATAAGTACGTGGGTATTGGTTGTTGGTTTAAAATAACTCATACTTAAAAATGAATCTCAAGAATGTATTTGAAAATATTTTAAAGTATTTTAGAGAAAAAAGCAACATTGCTCGTTTAGGAGATTGGCTTCAAAGTAGGAATCATTTGAGATTTTGGATTAATAGTTATGCTATTAATTTTCTTAGTGAATAGGACAGTGCTGGCGATGATCACTGAATGCAAATGAATAAATAGTAATATAAATAGTATGACAATAATTGCAATGTGGCTTTTGTAGATGGAAGATCATATTTCCCTCTTTTTAAAGTTAATTTTATCCAATATATCCAGCTAGTTATAATAATTAGTTATAAATGGAGGCTCAAGCTTAAATACTTGCACCCCATCTCACTCACAAAGGCAAGTAAATTGCACAGTTCACAAACCTGGAAACAACTCAAGACATTGCCAGTGTTTGGCAGAATATTATAGAGGGGACCTGGTATTTCTAACTAATTCTGTTGTTTTCTCACACTAAATTCTGAGTTCTGTTATGACAAATTCTCACTTTTTGTTTCTATGTCTTCTTGATTGCAAATGATAATTTTCTGAGGTTTTGTTAATTTTAGTTTCTACTCCAACCCAAATTATAGATGTTTAGTCCCTTTTAAAATCAACTTATAATTTATTTGAATCCTAGGTCTTGGTTGCTTGATCAGTGTTTAGGCAACAGAATAATTGAGTAGCATTCTGCATGGCTAAGCAGCAGTGTTTTGCAACCTGTGCCCTCTTGGTCTAGAAAATACTACTGCTTGACATATACCAGGAATTTTAGGTTAGAGTGTTTGACAGTGTACAGAATAAAAAGCATGCAGTAAAATGGAGAATACCTTTGTGAATCCTCTAGATGGCAGAACAATTGCAACAAATATATCTTAGAAGGTATCCAAGAAATGTGTGGAGAAGAGATGGGGTGAGAAGGGGGCCTGTGGGCTCTAAGCTTTCCGTCTCAACCCAACTAGGGCAAATCTGCTCTTACATGTTTTATATGTCACTTTATCTAAGATCTTGTTTGAAAGAAGGTAACATGGCTAAAAACCTGATAGGATGACAAAGCTCAGAATCTTTTTTTTCTCTCCTTTGGGACGGAGTTTCACTCTCTTTTTCCAGGCTGGACTGCAATGATGCAATCTTGGCTCACTGCAACCTCTGCCTCCCAGGTTCAAGCGATTCTCCTGCCTTGACCTCCCGAGTAGCTGGGATTACAGGTGCACACCACCACGCCTGGCTAACTTTTCTATTTTTAGTAGAAACGGGGTTTCACGATGTTGACCAGCCTGGTCTCGAACTCCTGACCTCAGGTGATCCACCCTTCTTGACCTCTCAAAGTTCTGGGATTATAGCCGTGAGCCATCATGCCTGGCCCAAAGCTCAAAATCTTAACTTGTGCACACCAACATCAAATCAGGGATTTCTGTGAGGACGTATGCATGCATTATTCATGTACCCTGAGCATCTTTAGATGACAGCTGCCCTCACCCCAACACACACGTTGATGAATTCTAGAGTGATGCTGGCTTTACCTCAACACTCTACTGTTTTAATTTCTATCATAGAGGTTGAGGCACAGCATAGCCTTTTAGTCTTTGTCCCTGCTTTTAAAGAAATCACCGTTGTTGGCATATTGTGTGGTTGGCATAAGGAGAAGAGATGACTTGGGAGATGTAACATAGGTAACTTGCAAAGATTCATTCCTCACAGAGAGTGAAAGGGGGGCGGCAGGGAAAACATTCAGTAGAATAATTTTAAGATTTTAAGTGTGTCACTTTTTCCACTCATCTTTGAGTAGAAAGATGATTGCAGTATCTCTTGAATTTCATTTGCAAAATACTCAAATTCTCCTGAAGTCACTTTTTAATAATAAGACCAATTTAGATCCTTTTAGATTATTGATGAAATTCTAGGTCACAGTGTAGTAGAGCAAATGTGATTTCCATATTTCAAATACAGCAAAAGCATAAGGGATAAATTTGCTATCCTGTATTTGCATACCTAATAACATCATATAATATCCCTAACAGATAGTATCTCCTTATAGCTATTATTTCAGTGTAAATTACTTTAAAAGGGTCCTTCATTAGACTTTTCTGAGTTACCTGCTTGCCCATTATCAGTGAAATGTAGTTGAGGTATATTTTAGGATCACTAGTCTTCTGCCTGTTTGAGATTGTACCTGAGAATGTATTAAGATACATGTTCACATTCATTTAACACATCTATTGATTAACTAGTGCTGAACTTACCTTGGGAATAGATGAACAAATTAGGTGTGGTCTTTATTCTTAAGGCCCTCAACCATGAAAAATGCAATTTCATATGTGAGACAACTATATTAAATAGATTTTCTTATTTTTTTTTTTTTTCCTTGAGACGGAGTTTTCGCTCTCGTTACCCGGGCTGGAGTGCAATGGCGCGATCTCGGCTCACCGCAACCTCTGCCTCCTGGGCTCAGGCAATTCTCCTGCCTCAGCCTCCTAAGTAGTTGGGATTACAGGCACGCACCACCACGCCCAGCTAGTTTTTTGTATTTTTAGTAGAGACGGGGTTTCACCATGTTGACCAGGATGGTCTCGATCTCTCGACCTCGTGATCCACCCGCCTCGGCCTCCCAAAGTGCTGGGATTACAGGCTGAGCCACCGCGCCCGGCCTTATTTTTTTTTTTTTAACTTTTTTTATAGAGGTGGAGTCTTGCTGTGTTGCCTAGGTGGGTCTCAAACTCCTGGCCTCAAGCAATCCTCCTGCTTTGGCCTCCCAAAGCACTGGGATTACAGGTATGAGTCGCTATGCTTGGCCATAAATAGGTTTTCAGTGCAATCTAACAAGGTGTTATAAAAGAAGTATCCTCAAAGTGTTGTGGAAGTTCCTAGGCATGAAAAGCTCTTCTGTTGGTGTTACCACAAGTTACGCACAAGACACTGCATGTAGGGGGCTGTGTCCTTGCAACACATGAAGGGAAGGTATACAATTGATGAAATATTAAGTGTTGTACCATGTTCTATACTGAGCCTGATAGATGTACACCGACAGCTTTCTAGGTAACTGTACCAAAAAATTCTGTAAATAGCTAAGGATTTTTAGTTGATGCCTGAACTGGAAATCATCTCTAGCTTTTCTTAAAGAACACATTATTGAGTGCTACACTTCTATAGTGATAATCAGGAAATAAGAAGGCCCACATAGTCTGAAGATGACAACAACAGTGTGACATCAAACAATATGTCTATAAAAGGAATGTTTTCTGATTGGTCCATATTCTTGAGTTATTTCTTTTTTTTTTTTTTGAGACGGAGTTTCGCTCTTGTTACCCAGGCTGGAGTGCAATGGCATGATCTCGGCTCACCGCAACCTCTGCCTCCTGGGTTCAGGCAATTCTCCTGCCTCAGCCTCCTGAGTAGCTGGGATTACAGGCACATGCCACCACGCCCAGCTAATTTTTTTGTATTTTTAGTAGAAACGGGGTTTCACCATGTTGACTAGGATGGTCTCGATCTCTTGACCTCGTGGTCCACCCGCCTCGGCCTCCCAAAGTGCTGGGATTACAGGCTTGAGCCACCGTGCCCGGCCGAGTTATTTCACTAATAATTTCAACATGAAAAATGGAGAATGTCAGCATCTTTAAACAACTGTTGAATAATCCAGTGGCTGTAATGAACCAATTCATAAGAATTCTCTTCACGCTCCTGGATCAAGCAATCTGCAATCTGTGTAACTATAGATGTTGAGACTTCAGCTCGACCTGTAATTATGCGTGGAGTTGTTACTGTGTTTTTTACATATCATCTTTGTATTGGCTCTGAGTCTAGGAGGGTCAGTCACAAATGACTGATACTTTGAATCAGGGTATTGCCACTAATCAAAGGACAGACTGCACATGTGTTCAGTGTGGAAGGATTCGTTGGTCTGCTTTGTCCTTTGGCTACAGTTGCAAGTAAAGATTACAAAAAGAGGCTTTATATGCCTATGTGTTTGTAAGAGGAGCTCGCATTTTAGTTTCCTTTATTGAACTCCTGATTTATTTTTACTTATTTTTTACAAATATTTGTTGAAGACTTTGACAAAACACAGTAGTTTTTTTTTCTCAACAAATTCATGGTTTCTTAGAAAGGTGTTAACCAGCCCCTTCCCTGCCCTTATACTAGTCCATGTGTCAGGTACTAATTAATCTATGTCATGGGATCACTTTATAAGCTATATTTAGGGATCTCTTTCTCATTCAGAGACCATCTTTCCCATTTTGGGTGTTTTGGTAATTTTTAATTTTCCGAGTAGCATCAGTATTTCTGTTTGAACTAAGGTGAGATTCTGCATTTTTTCCTCAGTTCTCTAGGGGCCTCTTTCGTGACTGTCTGCTTGCTGATTGGTGTTTTCCTTACTCCCATTTTATCTTGGTCTGTGAATTTAACCAACATGATGTTTACTCCCACTTCCAAATTATTAATGAAGACAACTATGAGATGGTACTTTTATCTTCAATGGTTGATGCTGAAAAAGTGACAAATGCAATAAAAGCATCTTTCTCTAATTCAGTTCCTGTCATGAATCTCTTTAGTGTCTTGTTCATATGACTTGAAATAATAGTGCTCACATCTCTCTTTCAGCTAGTTCACACTGAAAGGATATAATCATCTGTTTGATATCAGAGCCACTTTCCCAGTCACAGATTGTGATGTCACAAACCAAAGATTGTTCCCTCTCAGCAGGAAGAAGCTGGAGAGGAGATGCATCTTCAGGGTGAACTACATCCTTGTTCAAATTTGGTCACTTCATAAAGAAGATTAACCATAATAAGGAACAAATATATTGGCTAGTTAAAATGCCCGGTTGAATTAAGCTTGCAACACTGTGCCATTATAATGGAATGAAAAAAATTCCTTATGAAAACTTAAAGTTATAATAATATAGATATAAGTAAATACAAATTTAATGCATTTAAAAATATTATGTAATATCAGTCCCATTAAATTAAATGCTAACACACAAAAATGGATTTTAGTTATGTTTCTAATTTTATGGACAAAATTGTATATTTTGTATATAAAATTGGTATTTCAGACAAAAATTACTTTTAAGATTGTTATGTCAACAGACACAAAATGGATGTGTTCATTTTGTCCTGTATGCCTATTTTTATTTTATCATGGTTTAAATAAAAAGCTTACAGCTTTTGAATAATTTACAATGACCAGAATTTAAGGATATAGTAATAGGTATCATTATAAGAATATGGCAGCCAAAATATTTGCTCCATTTCTATGAAAGAAACCAATAATACACAATCGCATTGCTTTTACCATACAATACTTTTATATAATATGTGTGAAAGAAATACATTCTAAATTGCAGAAACAAATAGTCATTGACTACATTCCAGGACTCTTCAAAATCTCTTTGTTAAATCTATCAATACTAGAGAAAAATTCCTATAAATAAACCAAATCCTCAGGTACTAGCATAAAATGTCTTATCCATTTGTACCCATGAGATGTAAAGTTGAAGCAGTTATCAATTTTTTTTTTCACTCTGTGTGAAGAAAATATCGATTACTCCAAATTGCTGTAGGGTATTTTTTTGAAAGCTGTCATTGAAACTTCAATAATCACGTTTCTTAAATGGGTTATTATAGAGCAGAGAGAGCCTTGACTTGGATAGGAAAGTGAAAATTCACTGGGATTGATGCTGACAAGGACCAGACTGGGGAGGAGTGAGGTAGTATTCATTTGCCCATCCATTGTCATTGGAAGGTGAGTTATAGAAAGAAAGCCCCAGATTAGTGGGATGTGAGTCTCTGTTTACATTACAATGAGTAAATAAAATCCAGAACACTTAAGGAATATTGTTATTTCCCCCTTTAATTCTGTTTATTGGAAGCAAATTGTTTGAGCATAATATAAATTTCATACTTGTGTCCAAGTTAATTAAAAATCTTTAATTACAATTTAAAATATTGATTGGTATTCTTCATTTAAAATATCTACATATTTTTGAATCATGACTATTTACAAACTGTAATATAATAAGGAGGAAACAGATGAAAGAACCCTTAAGGGTTCAGCTATTTCTTAGTGTAGGTAAACAACAGCAACTTAACTTTTAGTTATGTCTGGTGTACATTTGAAGTATTTTGAGATTTTTAAATAAACACTTTTTTCTCTGAAACAAATTGGCATATTAGATAATCACCACTTGTATTAAATTTCTGTTTTCCTTTGTTACTTGAAAATGACAGGTAAGTTTCTGTAATGACTTCAGATGCAAAAGACTTATGATATTTAAGGTTATTTATAGACTGTCTTGGAAAGTGTGAAGGGATCATATAATTTACTCCCTTAACTAAAATTTGGTGAAAGAATTCAGTGAAATGGAAGACAGTTTCAAATTGGACTACTTTTAGATAAGTATTGAATACTTACTTCTGATAACTTTATGTGTATTATCACAAGATCTCCATAGTTAGGTGTGATTTACTCTTGTTTCCCTGTCTCCTCCCTTCTAAGATAATAGAAATAGGATTATTTGTATGGCTTCTTTATGTTAAGGTGCTTTGGACCTCACTTTTCCAAAGAAACTTATATGAAAACCAATGTCATTGGGATTTCTGCTAAAAAAAAAAAATCTATGTAGGAAATTAAAATATCAGATGAAGAAGATCAGATGATTCCTTTCTGTTGTTTTTACGTAAGATTGTCTCTCTAGAAGTCTTATTATGCAGTGATTTCTAGGGAATTTCTAAAAGGCACTGTATCTTTTAAAATTCTTTGATGGCTTCACTAGTGCTTTGCATGTTATAGTTTTGACCATTGACCCGAGTCAAAGCTTTGAGGTTTTAAGGTACCAGACATCTTTTATCCTTTCGTCCTCTTGTTAAATCAGAAAAATGTCTACATTTAGTCTGTTATAAAATTGCCTGGTATCTTCAGGATAAATTAGCCTCATCCTTACAAGAGTGTTATATACCTTAATTTAGTAGAGATTATTTTTCTTTAGTATGAATGAAATGACATCACAGCTTTTTTTCCTGCTAACAATAGAAATCAGTCATTGAGCTTTTGTTCCTTTGTATGAAGAGAAATATTTAAATTACTTATTAATTTTTCCTTCTCTCATCAAGTACTCTAGGAAGCAAAGTTTATTTGAATATTGTTGGTAAACAATGTCTGTGAATGGCCCTCATGCACCATTCAGAACTCTCTTCATGCATTTTTTTCAAGCTATTAAATAAAACAAAATTGGGATGAAAAATAAAGACAAAGATGAGACAAATTCAATGAAAAATGAATGGGAGTTTTAGATGCTTTATTATCTATGAGTGACTTGTTTATGCACCATAAGTAAAAACAAGTATTTACCTCAGCTTAAATCTGCAAAAGCTTAAGGAAACGGTTGCATGAAATTCAAATCCACTAGTTCATTCACAGCACGAGCAGATTTAATTCCGGTAGACAAGATAAAAATTAAGGTTATAAAATTAAATCTTACCTGGCAGTGGTTTGTTTGAAGCTCAGTAATTTGAACTCTGGCTGGAAATAGTAAGCTTCGAGACCTGAAATTAATTCTCTATTTTCCTTTCATGTTTTCTTTTGCCAGTGTTTTATTTCTTGCAGTGTCTTTATATCTGTATTCCTGATAATCCTGTAGCATTTGTTAGGATAGTATGCGGTATGTGAAGAGTCTATTTGGATAGGATTATAGAAGCAGAAGGGTGAGTTTTGCCTTATCTGATAACAGCAGTTGATCTGACCACAGACAATTTGAGTGTTCAGAACTTATTAAAGATTCATTGAATGCTTCAGCAATGAGAAAACCTGGTATTCCTATGTACATTTTACCTCTGGAAAACTTCTGCTTGTTCGTATTTCAGAATTACACGCACTTCCAAATCAAGCTGTTTTAAAACACATTATCTGGACTAGAAGCGTGGATGTTCTTGTACTCTCTTGCTTTCCTTTCTGCTTACCAACTTTTCAGTCCATTAGCTTCCTTTCTGTCGAGGATGAAGGCATTTCTTCTGTCCTCCTTGTGCTTTTGTGACCCATGCTTCTGGTGCACTGTTTTTTGAATAGTGCGGTAAAAATCCAAAAGGTGGTATGGCTTTATCATATCTCTGTCCGGTGAACGTACTTGGCGTGAATGAAGAGCTGACAGGAGCTATTCAAACCAGACAGCAAACTGATGGGATGACGCTTCCATACATAAAAAACCCATTAATTGCTTCCCCTGATGGACAGCAGTATATCCTGAAACGAAGAAAGAAAGGAGCAGATGATGATACTCGTTTTGATAGGTGTTCTCTGTTTGAGCAGCTTGTCATTGAGAAGCGAATGCAGGAAAAGCTGCAGCTTCAGAGTGTGATCAGGTAGAATGGGCAAGAGTTATTTGACAGACAGTTAAGTGACGTATTTTGGGAGGAAAAAGAAGGCTTAGCACGAAGGTAGCTGGAAATAAGGTTCCAAAATGCTTTTGAAAATGTTCATTTTTCCCTCTTAGTCTTTTTGGCTAGAAGCTTTTTTTTTTTTTTTTTTTTTTTTAAAGCTTTGCTAGGCATTATTCACAGACATGTTGCTGAGTTGTTTTCTCATCATATGGTTTTCCCTAAAGAAGGAAGATAGAAAGACTATACTGTGAGTTTTAAACATTTGTAGCAGAGAAAAGACTGCTTTTTTTTTCTTTTTTGCTAAATGCACGCCTGTTTTTATATATCTTTTGGGCATATGCATTTTGTTGCTTTGGAATAAAGCATTGTAAGTCCTCATTTGATACAGCCTTTTAATAGGGTCTTCATTAAAGCTTTTTCTTAAATTAGATGAAATCCAGATTCGCTGTATAAAAGAATAGATTTTAAAATGTCAGTTTCTTAATTTTTGCACTTGAGTTTTAAATTTAAAATTCAAATTTTAAATATTGTACTTCAATTTAAAATTTAAATTTTAAATATAAACGTTTTTTCCTTGCCTGCCAGAGTTCTTTATGAGTGTATCTAGACAATATAATGTTTTTAAATATTTAAAAAATTATTATAAAACATTTCAAACTTGCACAAAACTCTGAAAAATAATACACGAACCTCCAGAAACCCATTACTCAGATTCAATAATTGTCAAATTGTCAATTATTTGAATTGTCAGATTCAATTCTTGTCTAAAATATTTTAAAGCAAATCTCATTTCACCTATTCGTACTTTGATATATATATTTTTAAATTATGAACAGTTTTCACATGACCCTGTACCATTATCACACCTAATACATAAACTGTAATTCCTTGGAGTCATACAATATCCAGTTCATTTCAAATTCCTTGTGTCTCAGAAACTGCTGTTATGCAGGTTTTTTTCTGAGAGAATCTAGACAAAGTAAACACTTCAATTGTTAGCCAATAGAATTTTAAACACTGAGATGACTTAGATGAGAAAAACAAATTTTAGTTTTATAGTAGTCTTTGACACACATTTGTAACAGGAATATTTATGCAAGAAAACATATTTCTAGAATATTTTTCTTGAACATTTCCCACTTAACATTGCATGATAATGAAAAGGATTGTAATTTTATATGGTAATGATTAGTGATTATATACTGGTCACTTCCATAATAAACACTCCAAGTTTTGAGCCTCCGATTATTAAGCCATTTTCATGCTTGAATGTGACTTAGAGTTTGGTGGAGATCTAAAATGAGAGAAGTAAAAATGTATCAAATGGGGTCATTGTGTTTATAAGCATTGATGACTATAATATTACATACTTTTTTTCGTTAATGTCAAGGTTTTTCCCCCAATGAATTTAAATTTTTCTATGAAGGTTGAATTCCTAGCTCCTTTCTGATAAAGCATAACATTTGGCTGTTCACTTAACTTTTTCAAAAATATAATAGCATGAGTTCCTGAAAATAACTTCTGCGCCACACCCTCACCTGTTGAAATTCATTCTCATTCCGTTTCTCTCTTCTTACTCTTATCTCATCTTTCAAATTGGCTAGATGAATGAGAATGGGGGTGGTGAATATGGGAAGCCATTAAGGGGGTATAGATGGAAATTATAATTTTGTTTCCATCTAGGCTCAAAGCCACTGCTGAGGACCACACTCCCATTTTTTATGGAGAACAATAGAATATTCCTCTCCCAAGGTGCTCACTCTTGAGAATCTCTTGTCATATGTCGTGTTATGGCATGAACTCTTGGGAACTTTATGTTATACCCTATGTTCTCAAATTATACCTCGTCCCTTAAATCTTGCTGAGGACTATATGTGCCAATCACTTTTTTGAAAGCTTAGTGAATAGTTACTGATGATCATCATTTACATATAGATAAGTTGAATAGGAAAACATGAGTAAAAATGCTTCTGTTCTCTTTCCAAGTTGTTTCTGAAATTTTTCTCGGTCATTTGTAATGCAATGTCAACATCAGGAGAACGCTTTGCAAATATGCAGATTCTGTTGGAGAACTTCGTGTGGTGGGTGAAAAAGTGGTTATAGAGGGAACTGGAATAATAGATTACGAGTCTATTTTGGGTGCAAGTATTTCAGATCATTATCTGTCAGTACATTAGCTATAAACTGAATTAATAGAAAACCATTGACTCAAGTACTGACCTGTGGAGTTCCCAATAAAAAATAGTTATATTTCAGCCACTGTGGAAAGTAATTTTCTGCCAGACTTTGCTCTTGGTATTCCTGATGTTGTTCTTTTTTTAAATAAAAAGCTGTACTTATTTTCTACTTTCTATAGGATGAACTTTCTGCTTTGAAGCAAGGAGTTGTCTACATGAGTTGTATTGTTCAGAGATCTAATGGGTTGAGTAGCTAGTTGGGTAGATGACTTGTTTTTTCACCGAAAATTTGAGGAGAAGGAGAAAAGTCTTAGGGATATGGACTTTTATGTTTTCTTTGATACGTATAATAAAGCACATTTTTCTTCTCTTCAGATATCTCAGCTCTCCCTCTTTGCAACTCCAGGTATTCTCATATTTAATCTAAACTCTCCTATTGTGACTGTAAAGTTGACCAAACAGCTTCAGAAACATCATAGACTTTCAAATAACTTTATAAGAGAAATGATTTTTTTCTTTTACAAGGTCCTTTTTTGCTAGAACATTTTGGTCCATACCTGGAGTTATGTTCATAGCTGTTTACAAAACTGTAAATAGTTTTATAAAGAAAAAAGTCTCTCCTTTATGCCCTCCACTTCTTAGATGAGTAGGATTTATAGTTAATGATTTTTCCTGTGGCAACTACTTATTTTTAGGGCATTTCAAATATTTATAATCTCAATTGAGTGTGATTATTTTTCAGTTAATAAACGAAGAGAAAAAGTTGCATTTTAAGAGAGTATTGTGGACTCATGGAAGCTGTTTCTAAAATAAATATGCTTTTAAATTCTTTTTGAAGAAATCAAATCTTCGTTGACTTATGTGAGTCATACTAGGTCATTTTTAGCACATTAATTGTAATAAACACTTGTTGACTCCTTACTGTGCTCGGTTCTTTGGATTCATCTTCTAGAAGGGAGGAAACTGAAATACATAAAGGTTAAGTAACTTGCTCACGTTTATCCCGTTAGTAAGATGTTGAACTGTGGTATGAATCCAGGCAAGGTGATTTCAGAGTCCAGGAAGATGAGACTGCCTACTGAGAATGATGCTCATTTCACTTAAGTGTGAGACTCCCAGTATAATGTGGGAAGAGTGGTGTCTCTCCAGCATAAGTAACATTCTACAAAAGTGAGATCTGCAGTTTCTCTGAGGGTTGACTGTCTTTAATGTATACAGAATGTTTTCTTCCTGTTTTCTATGCCTCAAATTTATAAAGGGGTGATTTTTTTTCTTCCTGAATTGTATTATGACCTCTCAAATAACAATGTGCTTTAAAATACTAATCATTTGTTTAATTAAATTTAAAAAAAAACTAAGTAGTGGTATGAGAGGGTATGAACTAGATTTGTTGTAATTGGCAATACAGGTGATTATTAGGAAACCATTGCTGTCTTCATATGTATCACATTCAGGTAAAATTATAGCCTTTTTTTTTTCTTTTGGCGTCAGTTTGTTGGGAAGTTTGTTTGTTGCATTTTTATCTTACAATTTAGATACTTTGAAAAAGGCTTTCATTTTTAAACTTCTCTAGTTTATTCCTCTACCGTAGCACCCACTTGTTTCACTCATCTCAAGCCTTAACCTGTGTCCTGATATTTGGCTCTTTGCTAATCTGTCATCCTTAAGAATTTGACCTTATGTGAACTGCAGACAACCACTAGAGGTCTCCAGACCACACTTTAGAAAGCTCTGATTTTTACAAGCCTACCCTATTAAGTGGAACAGCTATGGTCCAGGGGAGATTAGGTACTACTATTCCTCAAGTATTCATGAAATGATTCTTATATTCCAGGTTCTAGAAATACGCTATGTCCTGGGGGTAGATTTTTTTTTTTTTAAAGTAAGGTCTTAGACCCTAAGGACCCCGTAGGCTAGTGGAGACGCTAACATTTGATCATAAGGTCACATCACATCCTTTTAGATCCTGGTTACTGGAGTCCTTTAGATTTCTAAGTTTTTGAATGCCCTACTAATACTTTCTGTAGCTTCCCTGTAGTGAGATCATTCCTGCTTTCTTGATGAGCGCTGATACTGCATCTTCATCAGTCTGGCAGGGAGCCATTCTCTGGGGGCAAGTAAGATTATTTGGATGGGCCCCGGAGTTTTTTGTGTGTGCGTTTTCATTTTTCTTTTTTTTAAATTTAAGACAGAGTCTTGCTTTGTCACCCAGGTTGGAATGCAGTGGTGTGCTCTTGGCTCACTACAACCTCCGCCTCCTGATTCTCCTCCCTCAGCCTCCTGAGTAGCTGGGATTATAGGTACCTGCCACCACACCTGGCTAATTTGTGTACTTTTAGTAGAGACATGGTTTCACCATGTTGGCCAGGTTGGTCTCAAACTCCTGACCTCAAGCCATCTGCCTGCCTTGGCCTCCCAGAGTGCTGAGATTACAGGCGTGAGCCACTGTGCCAGGCTGGGCTCTGTTTTTTGTTTTTTGTTTTTTTTTAATTTTCTGATACCCTTCTTAGCAGCTCTAGGCATCTGATCTTTAGCAAAGCACCTCACACAAAAGCCAGCCACTGCCTGTCTCAGTGAACAAGACAGATCCCACTGAGATTTTAGACCTCCATTTCCATTTTGTTTTATACCTGATAAATTTTAAAGAAATGATCAGCTTTCCGCTTGCATCTCTTGTCTGTTAGGGGTGTTTAAATAGACAGGTATCTCATTGTAACAGTCTTAGAGACATATTCTGAGTAATCCACACAAAGCACCTAGCACAATGCCTGGTACAGACAGGGTAGGTGTTCTGTAGATGTCAACAGTTGTCATTATTATTATGGAATTAATTTAATTTTACTGCTGGAGGGGTCTGTAGAGATAATTTAGTCCTGCCACCCATTTTACACAAATTTTAGTGCTCTTTTCTTTCTCATACAGACATCTAACTGGAGTTGTTCTCATCAGTGTTATCCCATGTTAGGAAGGCCACAATTTTGATTTAGTCATTACCACTTAATGATTATACTTCTGTATGAGAATTTTTATGTGGATAAGTGTTTTGAACTAAATGGCAATTGTCAGTTTTATAAGCATTTCAGGGCTGGACATGGTGGCTCACTCCTGTAATCCTAGTACTTTGAGAGGCTGAGGCAGGCGGATCACAAGGTCAAGAGATCGAGACCATCCTGGCCAACATGGTGAAATCCCATCTCTACTACAAATGCGAAATATTTTACAAAAATACAAAATGTTTGTATTTATAAAAATACAAAAATTGCACCACTGCACTCCAGCCTGGGCAATAGAGCAAGGCTCTGTCTCAAAAAAAAAAAAAAAAAAAAAAAAAAAATTCAGGATGACACTAGGAAAGCAATAAGCAAACATTTTTCAACATCCACAGTGATGCTGTAGAAAGCCTGGGAGCTTGTTAGCCTCTTCTCTGTAACACATGTTCCGGAGGAAGTTCTGACAGCTGTGGATTAGTGACTTTCTGGATGGTGGACCTGTTTTTAAAAGTATAGAATTCCTGAAGGCACATGGAAGTCAAGTAAATTAGCACAAGATATAGAGAGCTGACGAGTGACAGAACCAGGATCCAAACTAAGCATTCTGTGCTCTTAACCCCTGTGCCATGTTTTTGAAAGGATGCTAACTAGCATTATTTATATTTGTGAACAAGTACAAATAATCTAAGCAGACCCCAGTAGGTGCTCAGGTAAATACATCCAGTAGAATACTGTACTCACATTTAAAAAACAGTGGAAATCTTGAATGCTTAGTGAGTAATTACTGAAGAAAAGGTAGCTTGGTTTCAGAAATATATGGGTAAATAGAAATAAGTGGGTTATACTTTAGATTCAAAAAAGATTTGGACAAAGTTAGTAGTACCTTAAAGCCTGTTTTAAAAACCTTAATAAAGAGCTAAGATATGTAACTAGCCTTGGGGACCTTTAAGTGAATAGCCATTTGTCTGAGCCAGAAGACAATTACAGGACTTAACCGTTAGTTCTTGGAATGCAAGAATTTTGGGGATCCTCTAAGAGTTGTGGTAATTCTCATTTAACAGTTTTATAAATACCCTGAAAGATAATAGTAAGAGAAAAAACCCCAAGATTTTTAATACATAAAGCCATTAGGGATAATTTCTTGGGTAGATCTTTGAGTAAGAAATGGTAGATGTGTCAGTTTAGTTTGTTGTTGTTGTTGTTGTTGTTGTTGTTGATTTTTTTGTTTTGCTTTGTTTGGAGACAGGGTCTCGTTCTGTTGCCCAGACTGGAGTGCAGTGTAACCTCAAACTTTTGGGCTCAAAAGTTTGAACCTCCTGTTTTAGCCTCCCAAGTAGCTGGGCCTATAGGCATGTGTCTTCATGCCTGGCTATATATACATTTTAGCGGGATATGAAAAAATGAAAATAATCTTGATCATAATGGTATGATATGCAGAAGATAAGGGGGAATTGTAGACAGATTTTATGCTGGTGAATTCAATGATTTGTTATGTTTTTAAAGGATTTGAGTCCTATGTGGTATGTTAAAACATTTAGAAATTAGCAGGAGGTTATGATGATTCAGGCAAACTATGATGGTTCCTTAGACAAGGTAATAATAATTGGAAAGAAGGGGATGGATTACAGGAATATAAGGAGGTTTAGATGATAGTTGGCTGATGAATTAGGTATCTAGGTATGATGGTGAGAGAAATGTTGAGAATGGCCCCCAGAATTCTGGCTTGAGTAACTGTGGCTGGAGATGCAATTTGCTGAAATAGGGGAAGCTGGATGAGGAACAGATTTGAGAAAGGGAAATTAAGAGAGAGAATATTGAACAAAATGGGCTATGGAACTGGTAGTTCTTAACTTCTCAAATACTTGAGGCATGTGAAGGAATGGAACACTTTACAATCGTATGTGAGAAGAATACACTGTTACATGTTATTTTTGTAATTAGGTCTTTTTCTTCATTTCTTTGTTTTTCATGATGGTTTTTAACCTTACTTTGTTGTTTCTTGTCTCTGCCACTTAACGTATCTCACTTACCAATCATAACTTCTCTCTGTGCAAGTATTCCAGTGAGATAGGAAAGGCATAAATGAATCAATCTTTCTGTATGGGGTGTGGTTGGAAATAGCCACTCTAAGAATAAATATGCTGCACTCTGCCCCCCAAATCTGGTTGAAAATCAGTTCTTTAAAATTATCTATGAATGGTTTTTGATATGGAACGTTTCTCTAATTTCTAAAAGGATTTCTTGGTTACAGTGGTTCATAGGAACACACTCTCCTCAGATGATCAGGCAGCTAATTTTCTAGATGAGAATGCTGAGTATATCTCAAGAGGCTGGCATTCACCCAAACTGCACCCAAGGTTGCAGATCTTGTAACTAGTTAACAGTTGATATGTTAGAACAGTAGAACCCTAAGAATCAAAATTCTAGTCAATAATTCCTCTTATGAGACACACCATTTACTTATCAGTATTTGTAATAAGAGAAATTCTTATCCATAATGAGAAATGAAATATGTTTTATGGCTGGGCATGGTGGCTCACGCCTATAATCCCAGCAGCTGTGAGATTTAGGAGGCTCAGGCAGGAGGATTGCTTGAGCCCAGGAGTTCGAGACCAGCCTGGGCAACATAGTGAGACTCTATCTCAATAAAATATCAAAAAATTGGCCAGGCATGGTGGTGCATGCTTGTAATCCCAGCTACTGGGGAGGCTGAGACAGGAGGATTGCTTGAACAATCCTCCTGGAGGTCGAGGCTTCAGTGAGCTTTTTTTGCACTACTGTACTCCAGCCTGGGCAACAGAGCAAGACCCTGTCTTTTTAAAAAAAAAAAAAAAAAGAAATATTTTTACAAGAAATATATTTGATAAGGTAAAAAATAGTTACTTTTTGTCTGTAAAAAGGCATGTAAAAATGTAAAAAATATAGACATAAAAATGTAAAAAATAGTTACATGTTGAAGATATTTCTGTAAAGACTTCATATTTAAAATTTGATAAGATTGATACTTTAGTCCTCCGTTGAACAGTTAAGCCCCCAAAACATGTGCATCGTTCGAGACACTGGATATATGAGCATGACTAAGGGATAAACTCTGACATGGATAAAAGCTGACATGGACTGGGGAAGTCAAGCATGTCAAGGAATAATGTTATCTTTATGTTATACTCAAGGGCTCACACAAAGGAGGAAATAGCTAGTTTAATCTGGAGAGATTAGGGAGGCATGTTAAACTGAGTCAGCTGTAGACATTGGTTAGGTGCTCTCTGAACTCCAGAAGAGTTCATTTTATTTTTATCTTTTAAGAAGCTCATTTTATTTTTTTAAATTCCAAAGAATTGATAAGAGACTTAAGTGCTAAGTGATGAATGTAGTTCTGAGATTATATATAAAACATTTTTTAATATTTCTAGTGGAAGTGGCAACAAAATCTCACACAGACACACATGCACACACGTGCACATGCAAAAGAGACAGATTATCTTCCTCGTTTTAACCTAAGTATTCTAGTTACCATAACAACCTGATTGTGGTAGTGCATTTGCTGCTATGCTTGAGGTTGTATCAGCAGTTCCATTATAAGCTGCAAAATTTAATGTCACATTCGCAGATGTAACATATAAAATTCCATTTATTAATTTGATTTTGCCTCACACTTAAATCTCCAAAAGTTATTCTCCTCTCTCCCTGTGTTGAAGGAGGTTTGTATATCTGGTTTGTAGGATTCTGCTTTTGTTAATTTGTATTTTGATTGCTAAAAGAAACCTCCATATCTGATCATGGTCCCTTATTTCATAACGAGGGGGTTGAGGGTCGGAAGGGTCCTCCGACAAGACTCTTGCCTTGCCTTGTCACCCTTATGCAAGTCATCCAGCAGGAATTTAGTAGTTAGACACGATTGCACAGATGTTGGAGTCCCGTGGCATCTTCTGCTTAGTGATCTCCTTGATTTTTGGTTAAACCTCACCATGACATGCCTTTCATTTTTTTGCACATGTGTCTTTTTGTGTATTTGATGTCTATCCTTTCTTCTATAATAGGATTCATTCTGTTGTCGCATTCCGTGTTAAAGAAATTGGCTTATATGTCTTTCCAATTTCCACTAAACGTTTCTCCAGGGTAGGCACCATGCTTTACTTCCTATAATGTCTCCAGCATTTGGTGAAAAGGACCAGCTCTGTCTCTACTTCCTCCTCGTTCTCCGGTTTACCTGGTGTCTGACCTTCCTTGTTGCTTAGTCTTAGTGCTTGAACCTAATGACCTGTCTCTTGAGGAGTTGGGGAGTGGACAGTGGTGGGGAGAGAGGAGGGTGCCTCACTCTGCCCCTAGGTAGAGTCTGGGGATTCGAGAGTGTGGTGCTTGGAGGGCTGTGGCTATGACTGAAGTGTAGGAAGTAGTGAAAGAGGCTCAAGAGGCATTCAGGAGCCTGAAGGTAGACTTGGATTGGACTTCCTGCTGAGGAATCTGAACTCTGTTTAGTGGGCAAGAGAGACCTATTGAAAGATCATAAGCAGGGAAGTGATATGAAGAGATCACTTAAAACTGCCACACATTCAGGTCCTTGAAGACTGAAATTTGTATTAAAAAAAAGTATGGCATAAACAGGTAATCATTCTATCTAGTAGGAAAATGTAAGGTCAGAGAAGAGAGTAGTTAATTCTGCCTTGGGTGTGATAGGAAACTCTCACAAGAGGTGATGTTTCAGCTGGATATTAAGGGGTAGCTAGGATTGCACCAGGCAGGGAAGTTGGGAAGATGGAATTTTAGACATGAGAAAAAGCTTGATTGAAGAATCGGAGGCAAGAATATGCTTGGCATATTAGGAAAATCTTGACCCTGCTGATGTTGGTGTGGTGCCAGGTCTGAGGGGACCAATGGCTTGAGAGGAGACCGGATAGGGTGGGCTGAAAGCAGGTCGCCAGAGGTTTCTGGTGCCCCACCATGGAGTGAAGACTTTATGCTGTAGATAGAAGGGAGCCGTGAGCTTTGAAAAAGTAGCTAAAAGAGATGAGCAGACCGATGGCATAGAGAAATTCATCCTCTAGCCGTTTAGAGGATGAATTGGAAAATAAGAGATGGATGCTATTCTACCAGACCAGGTTAAAAAAAAAAAAAAATGAAGGTGCCTGTTGAACTAGGATGGTGGGATTAGAAAGAGTATAAATGGAGGATAGGAATGAAGAGGAGGCATGCTTCAAAGGTAAATTTAGCAGATATGATTGGCTGTATGGGGAAAAGTGTAAGAAGAAGTTCTGTTAGGTTTCTAATTTTATTTTTTGGAGATAGGGTCTTGCTCTGTCACCCAGGCTGGAATGCAGTGGCGCCATCTGGGCTCACTACACCCTCTGCCTCCCAGATTCAAGTGATTCTCCTCTCTCAGCCATCCGAATACCTGGGATTACAGAAGTGTGCCACCATGCCTGGCTGATTTTTTTTTGTATTTTTAGCAGACAAGGGGTTTCACCATGTTGGCCTGACTGGCCTTGAACTCCTGGCCTTAAGCAATCCACCCACCTGTGCCTCCCAAAGGGCCAGGACTACAGGAGTGAGCCACTGCACATGGCCAGAAGGTTTCTTATTCAAGCCTCTAGGTGAATTGTTTTGTGATTTATCAAGGTAAGGAAAACAGGAAGAGAAGACATTTGGTTAAAGATAACATTTTGAGGGCTGGGCACAGTGGCTCACACCTGTAATCCCAGCACTTTGGGAGGCCGAGGCAGGCAGATCACAAGGTCAAGAGATCAAGACCATCCTGGTCAACATAGTGAAATCCCGTCTCTCCTTAAAAAAAAAAAAAAAAAACACAAAATTAGCTGGGCGTGGTGGCATGCACCCGTAGTTCCAGCTACTCAGGAGGCTGAGGTAGGAGAATTGCTTGAACCCAGGAAGTGGAGGTTGCAGTGAGCCAAGATCATACCACTGTACTCCAGCTTGGCTTTGTCTCAAAAAAAAATTTTTTTAAGTACATCCACATTTTAAAATTTGAGGTATAATCTACATACAAAATGCTCAAATCTTAACAGTTTGATAAGCTTTGATAACTGACATACACCTGTGTAACCACCTCTGCAAACAAGTTATGGAGTAGTGGTTCTCAATATTTAGCTGGCATCAGAAACACCTGGAAGGCTTAATGGACCATAAATTGCTATGCCCACTTTGAGTTTCAGATTTAATAGATCTGTTGTGAGGACTGGGAATTCAACTTTGTAACAATTCCCAAGTGCTACTGGGTCCAGGGACCACTCTTAGGAAACTACTGATAGAAAACACCACTATCATACCAGAAAGGCCCTTTTCTCCCTTTTGCCTCTCTCCCCAGGCAATCACAGTTCTGATTTCTAGCACTGTGATGAGTTAGCCTATTCCTGGACTACACCAGTGGAATTATTCAGTATTCATTTATGTCTGGCTTTTTTTCATACAATATAATGATTTTGAGATTCACTAGTGTTGTTGCATGGGGTTTATTCCCTTTTACCTGCTGACTAGCATTCCATCATGTGATTCATGTGATTCGTGTGACTGTATCACAATTTGTTTATTAGTTCTGTTGACAAACATCTGATTTAGTTTCAATTTTGGGATATTCTGTGAACATTAATGTACAAGTCTTTTTGTGGTTATATGTTTTCATTTCTCTTAGATAAATACCTAGGAGTAGAATTGCTGGGTTCTGGGATAAATTTATGCTTAATTTTAGAAGAAACTGCCAAAATAGTTTTCCATAGTGGTAGTGATGTAGTTGAATTGTGATTAAATTTTCATTGACTCTAGTGAAGATCCTAGACATTGACGACACTGAAGGACTTTTTGTCAAAGAAGAAAGGTCTATAGTGGACAAGGAAGCTTGGCAATGTTACCCTTTGGGATACACATGTGGCTAACCAACAGTGACCATGGAACTCTTTCAAATCTTGAGAGAATTGACACCTGTGTTTAGAGTTTAAAAAAAATGTAGTTCACCATTCATTTAAAGAACACTTTTTAAAAAAATTATACATTAAGTTCTGGGGTATATGTTTGGATGGTGCAGAATTGTTACATATGTATACACATGCTATGGTGGTTTGCTGCATCCATCTCCCTATCATCAACATTAGGTGTTTCTCTTAATGTTACCCCTCCCCAATACCCCCACCCTCTACTCTCCTTCCCCTAGCCCCTCGCCCCCCAGAAGGCCCTGGCGTGTGATGTTCCCCTCCCTGTGTCCATGTGTTCTCATTGTTCAACACCCACTTATGAGTGACAGCATGTGGTGTTTGGTTTTCTGTTCTTGTGTCAGTTTGCTGAGAATGATGGTTTCTAGCTTCATCTATGTCCCTGCAAAGGACATGAACTCATTCTTTTTTATGGATGTGTAGTATTCCATTGTGTATATGTGCCACATTTTCTTTATACAGTCTATCATTGATGGGCATTTGGATTGGTTTCAATTCTTTGCTATTGTGAACAGTGCCACAGTGAACATACCTGTGCATGTGTCTTTATAATAGAACAATTTATAATCCTTTGGGTATATACCCAGTAATGAGATTGTTGGGCCAAATGGAATTTCTATTTCTAAATCCTTGTGGAATCACCACACTGTCTTCCACAATGGTTGAACTAATTTACACTCCCACCAACAGTGTAAAAGGATTCCTGTTTCTCCACATTCTCTCTAGCATCTGTTGTCTCCAGATTTTTGTTTTGTTTTGTTTTGTTTTGTTTTTTTTGAGATGGAGTTTCGCTCTTGTTACCCAGGCTGGAGTGCAATGGCGCGATCTCGGCTCACCCCAACCTCTGCCTCCTGGGCTCAGGCAATTCTCCTGCCTCAGCCTCCTGAGTAGCTGGGATTATAGGCACGCGCCACCATGCCCAGCTAGTTATTTGTATTTTTAGTAGAGACGGGGTTTCACCATGTTGACCAGGATGGTCTCGATCTCTCGACCTCGTGATCCACCCGCCTCGGCCTCCCAAAGTGCTGGGATTACAGGATTGAGCCACCGTGCCCGGCGTTTCCAGATTTTTTAATGATTGTCATTCAGACTGGCGTGATATGGTATCTCAATGTTGTTTTGATTTGCATTTCTTTAATGACAGTGATGAACAGCTTTTTTTTCATATGTTTGTTGGCCGTATAAATGTCTTTTTTTGTAAAGTGTGTGTTCATAGCCTTGCCCACTTTTTGATGGGGTTGTTTCTATTTTTTATTGTAAATTTGTTTAAGTTCTTTGTAGATTCTGAATGTTAACCCTTTGTCAGATGGGTAGATTGCAGAAATTTTTGCCATTTTCTTGGTTGCCAGTTCACTCTAATGATAATTTCTTCTGCTGTGCAGAAGCTCTTATTTAATTGGATCCCATTTGTCTATTTTGGCTTTTGTTGCCATTGCCTTTGGTGTTTTAGTCATGAAGTCCTTGCCTATGCCTATGTCCTGAATGGTATTGCCTAGGTTTTCTTCTAGGGTTTTTATGATGTTAGGTCTTACATTTAAATCTTTAATCCATCTGGAGTTAATTTTTGTATAAGGTGTCAGGAAGGGGTCCAGTTTCAGCTTTCTGCGTATGGCTAGCCAGTTTTCCCAACACCATTTATTAAACAGGGAATCCTTTCCCCATTACTTGTTTTTGTCAGGTTTGTGAAAGATCAGATGGTTGTAGATGTGTGGCGTTTCTTCCAAGGCCTCTGTTCTGTTCCATTGGTCCATATGTCTGTTTTGGTACCAGTACCATGCTGTTTTGATTACTGTAGCCTTGTAGTATAGTTTGATGTCAGGTAGCGTGATGCCTCTAGCTTTGTTTTTTGTTGTTGCCTAGGGTTGTCTTGGCTATATGGGCTCTTTTTTGGTTCTATATGAAGTGTTTTTTTCCAGTTCTGTGAAGGTCAGTAGTAGCTTGATGGGGATAGCATTGAATCTATAAATTACTTTGGGCAATGTGACCATTTTCCTTACTATAAGCATGTATTCCATCTGTTTGTGTCCTCTCTTACTTCCTTGATCAGTGGTTTATAGTTCTCCTTGAAGAGGTCCTTCACATTACTTTCAAATTGTATTCCTAGGTGTCTTACTGTCTTTGTAGCAATTGTGAATGGGATTTTGTTCATGATTTGGCTTTTTTTTTTTTTTTTTTTTGAGATATGGAGTCTTGCTCTTTTACCAGGCTGGAGTGCAGTGGAGTGATCTTGGCTCACTGCACCCCTCCCTCCCCCCACCCCCCACCCCACTAGGTTCAACCTATTTTTCTGCCTCAGCCTCCTGAGTAGCTGGGACTGCAAGTATGCACCATCACACCCAGCTAATTTTTGTATTTTTAGTAGAGACAGGATTTCTCCATGCTGGTCAGGCTGGTCTTGAACTCCCCACCTCAGGTGATCTGCCCATCTTGGCCTCCCAAAATGCTGGGATTACAGGTGTGAGCCACTGTGTCTGCCCTCAGAGAACAATTATTAACACTTACTGTGTATTAGCCATAGAAGGGTACATGGTTCCCAGTACTGCTCTGAGGAGCTCACAGGTAAAACAAATTCAAGAAGGTGCAAGGCAGTGCCTTATATCTAAACTATGTTAATCCTAGTTTATCTGAACGTTATTTTTCCATAAATTCTAAACATCAGACAGTAAAGACATAAAAAAAACTCGAAAAACCAAAAACTCCAGAACATTTCAAATCACTGAGGAAAAAGATGGATTTGTCAGTAAAATGGTGTTGGTGCAAACGGAGTTCACCATCTGGGAAAAAATTGGAATTCAAACCTCCTATCAGGATGATGTCAACATATGCCAAAAAATTTAATGTAAAACACCATAAAATTATTAGGACAAATCACGGACATATTCTTTTCTAATGTCAGAATAGGGAAGGTGTTTTAAAATATTACACAAAATCCAGAAATATAAAATACCATTAAATCTGTTTATGTAAAAATGATGAATTCCTGCCTGGCAAAACCCACCATAACCAAAGCCAAAAGATAAATGATTGTGTGTGTGTGGGTAGGGGAGGTAGGATTGTGACTCATAATACAGAGAACTAGTTTCCAATATATATAATGTGTTTTAACAAACCTATTAAAAATGGGCAAAGGCTATGAGCAGACTGTTCACAGAAAATGAAATGCAAATGGCTCTTAAACATATGAAAAGATCCTCAACCCACTCATGATAAGAGAAATGCAAATTAATTAAACAGAGATACATATTTTCGGTTATCAGATGGACAGAGTTCAGAAAACTTGATGAGACTACGATGGGAAGGGTGAGGATGTGCAGTGTTGGAGGAGAAGCGCATTTCAAATTGAGGGGTACTGCAGGAGCGGGGAGATGGAAATGGAAAAAGTAGGGCCAGCACATTAGAGTAGGACAGGTGAGGTAATATAGAGGCAGGCGTGTTGACTTTAGCAGGGAGCCACAGCAGGCGCTCTAGCATCAAGGGAGAAGCAGGGAAACTAGACAGCCCTACGCAATAACTACAAATGCTAGTCACCATGGAGGCAGACAGCCCTACAGATAACAACCCAAGGGAGTCACTTATCCCGAAAGGTTACATTATTCCCAGCATTTTCCATTTAAGAAAGCATTACAGTAGAATTTTAAATGGAATGAAAATGCAACCCTTAACAAATTATAATTATAAAATATATTCTTCAGTTATCTCAAATGTAATTTTTGGAGAGTGTATTTGAAGATGCTGAATAAATGAAATACATCTCTACTGGTTTAGCTGCTTATTGCTGTTCGTAGCTTCTCTTGTGGTGAGTTATATTACATCACTGAATGTTTAGGACGAAAGTGTGCAGTCATGCCTGTGTCTCCCTTTCCTTGCAAAGGTAAAGGTAGCATAAGTAACTAATAAGGAGAGAGATGAACTATTAATGTTGAATTTTGGAAACGCAAGTGATGCATGAAATTTAACAGAATGGTGCTTTTCTTTTGAATTCCCATCCCCCCAATATTTATCTTTGTGTGACTTCCGCCTCATCACTCATTTTACTTTCAGAATTCTGAAATTGATAATGCTCCTTAAAATGAAGTTATTATCATTTTACCTTTTGGTCTAGGATGTTATAATTCTGTGTGGTACATTATAGTTTCAAGCATTGTACATTGTGGATTATGCCTGTAGATTTATACATATTAGGGGCAAATAGGGCCCCAAATATTTAATGATATTCTTGATTACTTACATTCCTAAAATAGAAGGTAATTACACGTTCAAGCCAACAAGTTAACTTGATTTACATTTTCCTTCTCACTCACAATTTGGTTGCTCTCCAGATTTTTAAAAATTTTAATCTTATGCCCAAATACATTTGAATAGTTCCTTGAGTCACTAAGGCAAAAGGTTAAGGGAAAAAAAGTATATACCTCATAGAATACTTTGAATATTGACCAGCATGGATCGTGTAGTGTTTTCTGACAGTTAAAGTTATAGATTCTATTTTTTTAAAAATTAAAATTAGCTGGGCATGGTGGCTGATGCCTGTAATCTCAGCACTTTGGGAGGCTGAGGTGGGCAGATCACCTGAGGTCGGGAGTTCAAGACCAGCCTGTCCAACATGGAGAAACCCTGTCTCTACTAAAAATACAAAATTTGCTGGTAATTGTGGTGCATGCCTATAATCTCAGCTCCTTGGGAAGCTGAGGCAGGAGAATCACTTGAACCCAGGAGGTGGAGGTTGCGGTGAGCTGAGATCGTGCCATTGCACTCCAGCCTGGGCAAAAAAAAAACAAAACAAAACTCTGTTTCCCCCCCCCCCCCCCCCCCAAAAAAAAAGAAAAGAAAAGAAAATTAAAACAATGAAGATAATACTGTGGTGTCAGTTAGATAGTATTCTTCATGATATCTGAAAAGCAGGCTTATTTTATATTGAATTCCTGTACAGATGGACATTATCCAAGATATCTGGTACTCACTGCAGGGCAAAGCTGTAGAAAGATAACCATTTGGTGCCTTCCAGTGGCCTTTTCAGAGACTTTGTAGAATATCTGATGATTGAGAAAATGTTGATATTTTAACTTGAGTATAATTTATCTTAGTTAAGAAGAGTTGAGTTTGTGGAATTAGATACAGATTGAAAAGTCTTATTTTCTAATATAAATATTGGGATGCTTAGGGATCTCTGTGTTCTTGAAGTTGTTTATTTGTTTTTTTTTCTTTAGCACCTTGTGGACAAGGGTGTGTGGCCTGTCCAGCTTGGTGTTTTGGGCATATGTAGGTGTCTTCCTTTAGTGTCCTATGATGGATTCAAGTATAGTTATTGATTGATTGATAAATTATTGTCCACACTGTTTTCTGTAGTTGGGTAGTTTCAGTTCCATGTGTAGCTCAGTCATCTCAGAAAATTAAGTAAGATTGTGTAGTTAGTATAAAAAAATGAATGTTTAATTTTGATTTTTCCATTTATGCTATTTTGGGAGCCATATTTTTCAAAAAAGACACAATACTCTTATTTATGCAATTTTATATCTTTTTGGAGAATCACTGTAATTTTTTGCCATTGAGTATGTTGGTATCTGACTCAGAAGGGGAAGAAATACTGAAATTGCAGTGAATGAGACTTAATTTCTCATTTTCTGCTAACCAAGTTACTACAGGTTTATCAGTTATGGACAAGCATCTATCTAGACAGATAGAGTAGGATAGATTTAGGAGTCATCTTCCAATAGTTTGGGGAATAGGATGCAATGTATATTTCTGTCTTTGCTAATGCTCTGCCTCTTCCATCTCCCTCTATCTGTACCTTTGAACCTGGAGTGATTTTTTTCCCCCCTTTTTGATGTGGAAGACAGACTGACTTGTGTTTTTGTGTGTGTGTGAGACGAAGTCTGGCTCTGTCCACCAGGCTGGAATGCTGTGGCATTATCTTGGCTCACTGAAACCTCCACCTCCCAGGTTCAAGCGATTCTCCTGCCTCTGCCTCCTAAGTAGCTGGGACTACAGGTGCGTGCCTCTACGCCTGGCAAATTTTTTGTATTTTAGTAGGGATGGGATTTCACCATGTTAGCCAGGATGGTCTTGATCTCCTGACCTCATGATCTGCCTGCCTTGGCCTCCCAAAGGGCTGGGATTACAGGCATGAGCCACTGTGCCGGCTAGACTGACTTATCTTGCTATGGAAGATAATATCATCCCCACCCATTTGTGAGCTGCTGTTATCTACATATCCACCTTGGTGCAGATTTATTTCTAAAGCTAGACCAGACAGAATTTTGTTGTAAAATACATCTTTTGTGACTGCAGCCACATGAACCCTGAATAATCTATACATCTTGCTATTGAAAGCAAATGGATTTTTGAGCTCTAGACCTCTGCTTACTTGGGTGTAGATGGTGCATTGTGTGTGGTAAGTATTTAGGAAATTAATATTTGGCCTTGGTCTTATCCAGCTTTCCAGGAGTTGAGAGTGATTTATCTGAGAAATAGAAGCATCCTTCTCAGTTAAGTTACGTTTTTACTGAGTCTATTTATCAAACTTTCCTCATGCTAGTATGTTCTCTCCTGAACAGTTTCTTTGTATAATTACTTTATATTCATTATATGTATGGTATTGTATTAATAGACATGGTTCTGTAACTTAGAGAGTAGCCTTTAGCTCCATCTTTTACCTTGATTTTGTTTGTTTGGCTTCTTCTTGGGTGACCCTAATTGGGTAGGTACGTTTTTTGCCTCCTGTGTGATAGCAGCCAAATAATATTTTTCTTATTCTTATATGGAGGCTGGGGCAGTGCTTGTCATATGGCATGAAGTAGATGTAGCTTTTTCTTTTTTTTGTCTCAGACTGTTGCCCAGGCTGGAGTGCAATGGTAGTATCTCAGATTACTGCAACATCTGCCTCCTGGGTTCAAGTGATTCTCCTGCCTCAGCCTCCCAGGTAGCTGGGATTATGTGTGTACACCACCATGCCCAGCTAATTTTTTTTTTTTTTTTTTTTTTTTTTTTTTTTTTTTTAGTAGAGGAAGAGTTTCACCATGTTGGCCAGACTGGTCATGAATTCCTAGCCTCAAGTGATCTGCCGGTCTCTGTCTCCCAAAGTGCTGGGATTACAGGTGTGAGTCACCATGCCCAGACAGATGGAGCATTTAGGGTCGTCTTGGTTCACTGGGCTAAAGGGAAGTACCTTAAAATTTTTTATAGCTTCTGAGACCTGATGAACTGTGTGCTGTACAGGTAACTATAATGTACTGTGAACAGTTGTGAACATTATAGTTTTTATTATATGGTTAAATATGTAAAATAAAATCAGAGGAAATAAAAGTAAAAATATCTTTAATATTACATATATACACCCATATATATATATATATATATATATATATATATATATGCATGCACACAGATGTATATATACACACACAGTTTTTAAATTTATTTTGAAGACATGTCTCCCCCTGTTGCCCAGGCTAAAATGCAGTGCCCCCACCACAGCTCTATAGCCTTAATCTTCTTGGCCCAAGTGATCCTCCCACATCAGCCTTGTAAGTAGCTGGGTCACGTGCACACAACCATGCGCAGCTAATTTTTGCTGTGTTGCCCAGGCTGGTCTTAAACTCAGGCTCAGGCAGTCCTCCTGTCTCAGCCTCCCAGAATGTTGGGATCACAGGTGTCAGCTACTACACTTGGCCTGTTTATATTTTTAAAATAGAAACAGTTTGTTAGCTGTTGGTTACTGGTTTATTGTTTATTCTAGAACTGTTTACTGAAGAACATTATGTTTGGGCATTGTGCTAGGAGCCTGGTTAAATTGCTGAGGATACAAAGAGGAAGACAGCATGGTTTCTGCCTGTATTAGGCAGGGTTCTCTAGAGGGACAGAACTAATAGGATATATGTATATATGAAAGGGAGTGTATTAAGGAGAATTGACTCACACGATCACAAGCTAAGTCCTAAGGTAGGCTGTCTGCAAGTTGAGGAGCAAGGAAGCCAGTGGTGGATCAGTCTGAGTCCCAAAGCCTCAAAGGTAGGGAAGTGGACAGTGCAGCCTTCAGTCTGTGGCCACAGGCCCGGAAGCCCCTGGCAGATGACTGGTGTAAGTTCAATAGTCCAGCGATGAAGAAGTTGGAGTCTGATGTTCAGGGGTAGGAATCATCCAGCATGGAAGAAAGATGAAGGCCAGAAGACTGAGCTAGTCTGCTCTTTCCACCTTCTGCCTGCTTTTTCTAGATGCTCTGGCAGCCAAGGGATGGTGCCCACCCAGATGAAAGGTGGGGCTGCCTTTCCCAGTCCACTGACTCAAATGTTAAACACCTCTAGCAACGCCCTCACAGACACACCTAGGAACAGTACTTTACATCCTTTGATCCAATCAAGTTGACACTTATTATTAACTATCACCCTGCCGTTGAGATTTCAGGCCAGTAGTGTGGTGGGTATGTGTAAGTATCTGACCAACGCCTGATAGAGATACTTACGTAGAATGCATATGACAATGAAAGAGGAAGTGAGAGAGCCTCTTGGGGAAATTTGTACAGAGCTATATTCTGACGAGTATCAATATTTATGTAATGAGCAGAGGAGCAGGGGCAGGAGAGAGGCAGAAGGAGAGATCTGGTGAAGAGTATGGTGGAATGGAAAAAGGCATAGGTTTCAAGCAGGAAGTGATCAACACAAAGAAAAGGAGGATGAAGATGTTGAAATTCATCAGCTGTTTTAGCACAGGACACTCTTTGGTGTGGACGGTTCCAGTGGAGTAATGGGCACAGAAGCCATAGTGTAGAGGTCTGGCGAATAAATGAGCAGAAATGGGGGCGAGTAGGCGCAGCTAGTTGTTTTAAGAAGTTTGTTAGAGAAAAGGCAGAAGGGCTTTCATGGAGAGACAAGTTCGAGGAAAGGGTGTGTGAAATACTGAAAATCCCTCTCTTTTTTTTCTTTTTTTGAAATGGAGTCTTTCTCTGTTGCCAGGCTGGAGTACCGTGGCATGATCTTGGCTCACTGCAACCTCCGCCACCCAGGTTCAAGTGATTCCCCTGCCTCAGCCTCCTGAGTAGCTGGGACTGCAGGCATGTGCCACCACACCTGGCTAATATTTTGAATTTTAGTAGAGATGGGATTTCACCATGTTGGCCAGGATGGTCTTGATCTCCTGACTTCATGATCCACCCACCTCAAACTCCCAAAGTGCTGGGATTACAGGCATGAGCCACAGCACCCAGCTGAAATACTGAAAACCTCTTAAGGCTCGGGAGACTTGAGCTTCCTGGCAGATGGAGGAGAGGAAGCCACAGGAGGTGAAATTGAAGATTAAAGAAAAAGGGATAGCAATGCATGGACCAGGGTCTGAAAGGAAATAGGAGAGGATGTGTGGTACAAATAATTAATGCCTTAGGCCATTTTATTTATATCTCAGTTCTTTAATCTGCTGGAACCCTAAAGAACAATGTTATGCTTACACCAAACAGGAGAAACAGCAAACAATATTAGTAGCTTAATTCCTCACAAAGTTCCACCGTTACATTCAGTTTAAGAAAGATGAATTCAGAAAGAGAATGCGCTAGAAACTGCATAGAAGTTAGATAATTCTGGGGGTTTTAGATAGAAAATACGCTGGCGGAGATGGATGTAAAGCTGCAGTTTGAGAATTTGTGTGTAGTTAGGTAGATTGGGAAGGAAATAGGTTTCATGTGTATATAGAACCTATTGGGCAAAATGTCTCCTACCTTCAGGGAGACAGGTTCAATGAACACGGAAGAGTGTGGGCTAAGGTATCATGAGATTTGTTAGAGGAGGGAATGGGGAATTAATGAAGAGATTTTTGAAGGCTTGCTTAGACTTTTTGGTTCTGGGAATTATGGCCAGAAGTATTAGACTGACATGGTCAAGCTATTTATTGTTAGTAACTGACTTAAAAAATACTGCAAGGAGTGTTTTGAAGTAATTGCAACCTGAGATACTAAAAAATACTTACCTGTCTCCGATGCACAGGCCTTTATAAAGGTTTCGGTGCTGCAGATAGGACTGCCACACAGTCTTTGCAAGGTCTGGCCTTGGCTGGAGCCTCCTGCTACCTCTCACAAGTTCACGCTTGTGGGTTTGTTTTCTCCCTCCTCTCCCCTTCCTCCCACCCTCTCTCCCATCCTTTTCTTCCTTCTCTTTCTCTCTTGATGGGGTATTGCTCTGTTACCCAGGCTGCAATGCAGTGGTGCAGTCATAGCTCACTGCAGCCTCAGAACCCCTGGGCTCCAGTGATCCTCCTGCCTCAGCTGGGACTAAAAGCAGGAGCCACTATGCCTTGCTAATAATTACTATTTTTCGTAGAGACAGGGTCTCGCTATGTTGCCCAGGCTGGCCTTGAACTCTGGGCCTCAAGCTAGTCTCCAGCCTTGGCCTCCCAAAGTGCTGGGATTACAGGTGTGAGCCACTGAGCCCAGCCAGAAATTACTTTAGAAATACTTTAAAGAATGTTTTGAAACAAGTAGAGCCTGGGAGGCTAAAAATTATTTACCTCCCTCCCACATGCAGGCCTTTATAAAAGGTTTGGTGCTGTCGGTAGGAATGCCACACAGAGTCTTCAAAATCTGGCTTTGGCTTTAGTGTCCTTCCGCCTCTCACAAGTTCACCCTTGTGGGTTTTTTCCTTGATGTCTTTCTTTTTTTCCTCTCAGCTTAGTGAGGTATAATTGAAAAAAATTGTATCTATTCAAGGTGTACAGTGTAATTATTTGATATCCGTATGCATAATGTAATGATCTCCAATCAAATGAACACATCCTTCGTTACATGTGGTTGCCCTGTATGTGTGTGATGAGATTAGTAAGATCAACTCTTAGAAAATTTTAATAGAGTAATATTAACTATAGTCACTATGCTGTTCATTTGATCTCCAGAACTTACTCATAACTGAAAGTTTGTACGCTTTGACCAGCATCTTCTTATTTCCTTCACACTCCAGCCTCTGGCAAGCACTGTTCTACTCTCTGCTTCTATGGGTTTGACTCTTAGTCCACATATAAGTGAGATCATACAATATTTGTCTTGGTGTGCCTCGCTTATTTCACTTCCTATAATCTCCTCCCGGTTCATCCACATGGTTGCAAACAGCAGGCTTTCCTTCTTTTTTATGGCTAAATAATATTCCATTGTGCGTACATAGCACATTTTCTTTACCCATTCATCCCTTGATAGACACTTAGATTGATTCGGTATCTTGGCTATTGTGAATAGTGCTGCAATGAACATAGGTATGCAGGTATCTTCTTGAGGTACTGATTTCATTTTGGCTATATACCCAGTAGCGGGATTGCTGGATCATATGGTAGTTCCATTTTGAATATTTTGAGAAATCTTCATCTGTTTCCTATAACAGCAGTACCAATTATCTTTTGGCTTATATTTAAAAACAGCTTTATTGAGATATAATTTACATATCATTAAATTTCTTCATTTTAAGAGTATAATTCAATTATTAGTAAATTCAGAAAATCATGCAAGGTCTCCCCAGTCTAATTTTAGAATGTTTTCATCGTCCAGAATAGAAACCTTTTGTCTGTTTGCAGTCACTCCCCTTCCCACACCCAGATGCAGGCAACCACTAATCCACTGAAACAATTTATACATAATAATTATACATATTTATGGCATATACTTGATATTTTGATGATATAATGATCAAATCTGGGTAATTAGGATATCCATCATCTCAAACATTAATAATTTTTGTGTAGAGAACATCCCAGATCTTCTAGATGTTTTGAAATATAGCATAAAGTAATGATAACTATAGAGCCCCTACTGTGCTGTTGAACATCGAACTTAATCTTTCTATTAAGTATATATTTATATTTGTTAACTGACCTCTCTTCATCTTCCTCTCCCTGCCACCCTTCCTAGCCTGATAATCGTCTTTCTATTATCTCCTTTCATGAGATCAACTTGTAGTTCCCACATATGAATCTGAGCACATGTGATACTTGTCTTTCTGTGCCTGGCTTATTTTACTTAGCATAGTGACACCCAGTTCTATCCACGTTGCTGCAAATGACAGGATTTCATTCTTTTGATGGCTGAATAATATTCCACTCTGTATCTGTACCACATTTTTTTATTCATTCATCTGTTGGTGGAGACTTAAATTGATTTTACATGTTGACTATTGTGAATTGTTCCACAAGAAACATGGTAGTGCAGGTATCTCTGATTTTTTTTTTTTTTTTTTTTTTTTGCTTGTTGGGGAGCCATGAAGCCTGCTTACTTCTATGCTACCACTTTGGAACCAAAAGTCTTTCCTTTCCTTTGGATATACACCCAGCATTGGGATTGCTGGATCATATGGTAGGTCTATTTTTAGTTTTTTTTTTTTGAGGAACCTCCATACTGTTTTCCGTAGTGGCTATAGTTGAATCTACATTGAGAGGCCCGAAGTCATCAACAGCATATCAGAGATTCCCTTTATCCACATCCTTTTCGACATCTGTTACTTATTTTTGATAAAAGCCATTTTAACTGAGGTGAGAGAGTATCTCATTGTGCTTTTCATTTGCATTTCCCCGACGATTAGAGATGTTGACTATTTTTTTTCCATATACCTGTTGGCCATTAATGTGTCTTCTTTTGAGAAATGTTTATTTAGATAATTTGCCTATGTTGTAATTAGATTATTTATTTATTTATTTTTGGTGTTGAGTTGTTGCATTCCTTATATACTGTGGCTATTAATCCCTTGTCAGGTGTATAGTTGACAAATACTTTCTCGCGTTCTGTAGATTGTCTCTTCACTCGGTTTCCTTCGCTGTGTGAAGCTTTTCAGCTTGATGTCATGTGATCCTACTTTAATGATAGCAAACTACTTAGACTTTCCTGAGCCTCTTTCATGGCTCTCTGCCCTTTTACTGGTCATTTTATCTGCTTTTCCCCATTTTATCTGCCTTTCCCTCTTCCTTAAAGAATCTCAGCCGGGCGCCGTGGCTCACGCCTGTAATCCCAGCACTTTGGGAGGCCGAGGTGGGTGGATCACAAGGTCAAGAGATCGAGACCATCCTGGTCAACATGGTGAAACCCCGTCTCTACTAAAAATACAAAAATTAGCTGGGCATGGTAGTGCATGCCTGTAATCCCAGCTACTCAGGAGGCTGAGCCAGGAGAATGGCTTGAACCTGGGAGGCGGAGGTTGTGGTGAGCTGAGATTGCGCCATTGCACTGCAGCCTGAGTAGCAAGAGTGAGACTCTATCTCAAAAAAGAAACCAACCAAGCAACCAATTAACTTGTTTGTTGAAGTAAGTTGAATTCAAATGTCATATTTAAAAACCTTCAAAAGTTGGCTGGGTGCGGTGGCTTAATCCCAGCACTCTGGGAAGCCAAGGCAGGTGGATTCCTAGAGGTCAGGAGTTTGAGACTAGCCTGATCAACATGATGAGAGACCTCAACTGTACTAAAAATATAAAAATTAGCCAGATGTGGTGGTGGGTACCTGTAATCCCAGCTACTTGGGAGGCTGAGGCAGGAGAATCTCTTGAATCCAGGAGGCAGAGCTTGCAGTGAGCTGAGATGGTGCCACCACACTCCAACCTGGGCGACAGAGTGAGACTCCGTCTTAAAAAACAAAAAAACGGCCAGGTGCGGTGGTTCACACCTGTATTCCCAGCACTTTGGGAGGCCGAGGTGGGTGGATCACGAGGTCAAGAGATCAAGACCATCCTGGCCAACATGGTGAAACCCTGTCTCTACTAAAATACAAAAATTAGCTGGGCATGGTGGCACATGCCTGTAGTCCCAGGAACTCGGGAGGCTGAGGCAGGAGAATTGCCTGAACCCGGGAGGCAGAGGTTGCAGTGAGCTGAGATCGCGCCACTGCACTCCAGCCTGGCACCTGGCGACAGAGTGAGACTGTGTCTCAAAACAAACAAAACAGTGCTTCCACGGGTTCTCAAACTCCTGCCGTAATCTCTGTGAGTGACACAGTGATGACTTCTTTGTCTTACATTTTTAGTATCTTTATTTAGGTATCTAAATATTTAGATCTTTATTAAAATATACTATTTTTTTAAAAATTACTTTATTTTTATGCTTCCTTGCACCTTTAAAATACTCATGATCTTTAGACACTTAGGTATTTAAAATTTACTTTTAAAATATAAAAAATTTAGCTTAGTGATATTTGAGTCTTAATATCAGTTTGTATAGCAACTAGGACAGCTGATATAGGCAATAATAGTATTTGATATTCTCATAAATAGGTTGGATGTTTTTAGAGATAGCATGTGGTCTCAGATGAAGATCTAATTGTATGTATACTTCAGTGTGTTTACACTGACAGTTTCAAAAGATTTTTGATTTTTAATGCCACTCTTGAAAATGAAGAACCTTTAAAGCAGTAGAATTGTTTATGTATCTTCTACCTAGTAGAAATCTATTGCTGTAATATTTTCCATTCATTACAGAAATAGCATAGCTATAATTTTTGTTTCAAATGACTGTTTCAAAGGGAGTCTAAGGGATTATACCACTTCGTTATTTAATTACAGTTGACCCTCTGTATCTGAGGGTTCTGCGTCCACAGATTCAGCCAACAGCAGAATGAAAATATTTTTAGAAACTCAAATGATAAAAATAATATAAATAAAAATATAATAAAACTATTTACATAACATTTACATTGTATTAGTTGTTATATGTAATTGAGAGGTGATTTGAAGTGTATAGGAGGATGTTGTATGTTATATCCAAATACTTGACCATTTTATATCAGGGACTTGAGCATCCCCTGATTTCAGTATCCTGGGGGCGTTCTGGAACCAATCTCTCCCTTCCCCGCTCCCTGCCTCCCATACGGTAGGATGACTATATGTGATCTCCAGATACAGCTACGTATTACAGATGTTTCTACTTTGCTTATCTTTTTCTCTCAGTCTCTCCTGATAGTTTTTCATTTGTTGTGGTTTACCTCCCAGTTTTTAAAGAATTAAAACACTAGGAGCACCCTGTTTGGCTTTTCCCTTCCTCATGCTGGGAGCATTTGTTTGATTTTTGCCCACACCAATCATATGAGTCTGGAAGCCAGCATTTTCTGTCTGTGGTATCCCAGAGTTAAATGGGAAAGGAGTCTTGGAAAGGCTGGAGTCTTATGCTCGAGTTTGGCCACCCTCTACGTTATCTTCCTGTTTCCAGTGGAGCCCCATCCACCTCATCCACCAGCTCTGCTTGGGGTCCCTGCATCCAGAGTTCCTCTAATTCCATGGCTCCAACCTGTCTACAAATGAGAACAACCTGGGAAAATTGTGAAACTGCTGTCAACTAGCCACACCCCATACCAATCAAACTTCAAATGAGAAACTCTGGTGGAGTATTTAAAAGCTCTCCAGATGGGTCCAACATGCGGCTGAGCAGAGGAATCATTGCTCAGATGGCTCCTCCTGTGACCGAGCCCTCACTACAGCTGTGACTTCTTGGCAGCCCTTTCACTGTTGCCTACCCCCTGCCCCCGCCCACACACAGCTACGTTGCTGTACCCTCTTTAATTAATGCATTTATCCTGAGGTCTGTTCACCTGCTGCTCTCTCTCTGGATGGCTCTTTCCCTTGGCCTGCACATCACTCCCTTCTCCTTCCTTTCTCGTCTCTGCTCTGTAGCAAAAACTACCCCATGCTTCCTATCTCCTGGCTTGCTTCCTCTTGCACCAGAGCGGTCATAACATCGGAGCTAACACGGACCCTCTTGCTTGTGGTTCCCCAAAAGAATGTATGTTACGTGAGGGAAGGACTTAGCTTTGTTCCTTTGGAGATTTCTGGGCATCTAGAACTGAGCCTGGCATCTAGGAGTTACTTGCTGATTATCAGTTGAATGAATTTCTATAAAGAAGATTTTCTGCTGGTGTCGGAAGGTGGCTTGGTTATGTGATTTATTGTGTTGGACAGCAGATGAGGGGGAGTGTCTAACTGCTGTTTCTGAGATTTTTCAGCCCTATCTATGCCTCCTATGCCTAAGCCTTTCTTTTTGGCTATTTTTCTAAGGTTCACATTACTAGAGCTGCCAGGTCAGTTTTGACCACTTTCATATCTTCTCTTTGTCCTTACAGATTTATGTTTCAAAAATCCGTCCTTAACACTTACTTGAGTATTGAGGAGGGAGTACAGGTAACATTTGTATTCCATCAGGTCTGCTTAACCAGAAGTTGGGCCCTTTATTACTTCCTCCTCAGTTCACACGCAGATTAATTTCTTCCATGAATTTATTGAATACTGACTGTGGGCCAGACACTATGAATAAAATACACAGTTCCTGCTCTCATTGAGGTTAGTAAATGGTGAATTTAGATGAAAATAATCAGGAGTTCTTTTTATTATTGTTGCAATATTTCTGTAAGTTTGAAATTATTTAAAAATAAAAATTTTCTAAGAGTGCACCAAGCAGACACAAAATCATGAAGAGCCTCCCGTGCCATGCCAGAGATTCTGAAGGCTCTGTGAGCCACTAAAGGTTTTAAGTAGGAGAGTACTATGTTAAGTTTTGGAATTGAGAAAAATTAACTCTGAGTAGAAACTGGGATGCATTCAGGGCATGCAAGACTGGAGGAAGGGCTACCAGGTAGGAGGCTTTGCCATAATCCAGAAATGATGAAGGCCTCAGATGACATGCTTATGGTGGAGAAAAGTAGCTTTTCCCAGAATGCCCCTTTTATCAGATTCCTTTCGAGGTAAAGCTGTTTCTGTGGTAACATAACCAGCCATTATTAAGGGGAGTGGGCTAGTTCTTATAGACGAAGTGTCTCTTGTGGTTGTACCCAGAGACAAAGTAGTAGGATCTATGACAAGATTGACATTGCAGTATACAGAAAGACCCACCAGAAAGTAGTTTGGGTTATTGCTATTCAGGGAACAGCTCTGTGTGATTACAGGCACTGCTCAGAACTGAATTCGTCTGGTCTGGTGGATGCAACACTGGAATTTGTAATAATAATGTTTTTAAAGTTTTTTCACCCATAAATTTTCTATTTCATTGGATAGCCTGTGCTCACTGTTATTGCTGTGGAGAGTCTGTCCCTGCTATGCCAGGCTAATATGTCCCTTAAGGACTCTCTGTATATCTGTTTTAATCGAAAGGCATTTCTGTCATTTTTGCTTCACGGTTTTCTCTTTTTACAAAAGAACTTTTAAAAAAAAATTATATTGATTTCCATCCCACATGCAGGTATTGTTCTTTATATTTAGCATGGAAACTTTGTCCAGAGAATCTTCAGTCCAGAGGAGTCCTACTTACTTACTACAATTTAGCAGGTAATTGAGAAAAGCTGCAAAATTGATCAATTCATCACGCAGGTTATAGTTGTTAGCACTGAGCTAGGTCCTGTGGGTTTCTCTGATCTGCTTAGGGACAGGGATCATGGCCTAATTAATTTTATATTCTTCTTCAGTTCCCACAGTATACTTGCTTGTTTCGTAAATGTTTGTTGAATTGATCACGGGGTATGAGAGAAGTAGAGGCATTTTTCAGAGACAACGTTCAGATCTGTGTGGGTCTTTTAGGCAACTTTATTCAGTAGCTTCTCGTTGGAATGTTGAGTAATACTGTCAGTCTTACTTTGAAGATTTGAGACAAATGAATTCATTAAAAACATTTTAAAAAATTGTGACTAGGCCAGGTGTGGTGGCTCATGCCTGTAATCCTGGCCCTTTGGGAGGCTGAGGAGGGAGAATCACTTGAACCCAGGAGTTCAAGACCAGACTGGGCAACATAGCAGGACCCTGTTTCTAAGAATAAAAAAGTATATAAAATGAATTGTGATAAGAAAATACAACATAGAATTTACCATTGTGACAATTTTTTTTTTTTTAAGATGGAATCTTGCTTTGTTGCCCAGACTGGAGAGCAGTAGTGTGATCTCAGGTGACTACCACCTCTGCCTGGGTTCAAGTGATTATCCTGCCTCAGCCTCTCAAGTAGCTGGGATTACAGGTGCATGCCACCACACCCAGCTAATTTTTTGTATTTTGGTTTCACCGTGTTGGCCAGGCTGGTCTCAAACTCTTGACCTCAAGGGATCCACCTGCCTCGGCGTCCCAAAGTGCGGGAATTACAGGCATGTGCCCATCCCATTGTAGCAGTTTTTAATTACACAGTTCCATAGCGTTAAGTCCAGAATTTCTTCATCTTGCAAATCAAACTCTGTATTACACAGTATCTCCCTTGTCGGCCTTCCCTTCCAGCCCCTGACAGCCTCCGTTTTACTTTACATTTCTATGAATTTGACTACTTTAGATACCTCACATAAATGGAATCGTAAAGTATTTGACTTTTTGTGACTGGCTTATTTCACTTAGTAATAATGTCCTCAGGGTTCATCCATGTTGTAGCCTGTGACAGGATTTCCTTCCTTTTTAAGGCTGAATAATGTTCCGTGGTGTATATACAGCACATTTTGTTTATCCATTCAACAGATGCTTGGGTTGCTTCTACCTCTTGGTTATTGTGAATAGTGCTGCTATGAACATGAGGAGGCAAATACCTCTTCAAGATCCTGCTTTCAGCTTTTGGATAAATACCCAGAAACAGGATTGCTGGATCATATGGTAGCTCTATTTTGAATTTTTTGAGGAACTTCCATACTGTTTTCTTTAGCAGTTGCACCATTTTACAGTCCCAGTAACAGTGCACTTTCTCTATGTTCTTGGCAACATTCACTTTCATTTTCCTGTTAAAAATGTATCATGGTGTTGAATCTACATTCTGAATGAATGTTGAAGGCAAAACAAAACACTTAAAACAATCTTGATTTTTGTGGCAGATCCTCTAATGAAAGGAATATAGAACTTTTGATAAATCCTGAATGATAAAAGAAATCCTCAAGATATCGTAATGGAGAATTCTTGCACGTAAATAAAGATGAAAAACTTCTCAAAGCGGCATGTTTCCAAGTATACCTTCATTTAAACACTTATTACCATGAGTGTTGAGTAGACTTTTTGAATTATGTCAGTAACAGAAGACTTTCTGAAAGTGATACATTTTGAATGGGAGCTTGAAGGGAGATGGTAAATGTGAACTGACAGCAAGAGGAGTGTGCATTAGTATAAAGAAAAATGTGATCTTAAAATGATAAAAACATAGAAATTGACAATGGGAGCTAAGATTCAATGCTTTTTCTCTGTATTTAGTAATAGCTGTAATTGCAAGTAGTAACGGAATTTATTTAATGAGGACAGATTTTTGTTTTTTGGGATTTTCATTGAGATTTGACAGTAAGTCTTCAAGTGCTATAATGATTTGTGTCACAGAAAGGATTAAAAGCCTGCTTGATAAACACCATTTTGTTACCTAACCTCCTAGGACTGAGTGTTTTTGATGTTTGTAATTTAGGGTAGGCTGTCCCTTCATTTTCTTGGCTGTTGACATGGCGATATGTATAAATGAACACTTACTGTCAAGAAAGGAAATGCTGGAAAGCTGAAGTGTAAACAGCTAACAACATGTTCTACTTGTACAAGTATTGCCCATCCTCTGCAAATCTAAGTTAATCTGATTCAAGCAATGACATGTTTTCCATATGAATGTGGAGTATAAAACTGTTATTCTGAAATTTCTGTGTTTTTGCTGGTAATTTAAATTATTTTCACTTTCAATTTATTACCTTTTGCTTAAAAGTTTATTTTTGTTTTTATTTAAACTGTGCAATTCCCAAACTAAAACTAGAACAGCCAGACAAGACATAAGTTTTACTGTGACAGGATAATAGCAGTGTACATACTCGGACCAGATAGCTGGTGATGGTTTCTATCACAATGCCATGTATTGATTGGTAGGTTTCAGTCTCCTGTGTCAGGAGGAAAGTGTTACTGTTCGTTTAAATAGTTGGATGTTGGAAAGTTAATATTTAGAAGTGGGTAAATGATTTTGACACTCTGATACAGAATGTCAGAAGCAAAACAAAAACAAATCAGTTTCAGTTTAGCTATGTGTGAATTTAATCTAATAACACATTTTTAGCAAATGTTTTTATGCAAGTAGCTTCCGAAGTGAGTTCCTTGGAATACCAGTTTTACAGGGTGTTAATAAACATTCTGTGAAAAAAGGGTGTTAACAGTCGCTTGGGTTGAGGAACCCTAGATTAAACAGTAGAAATCAGATTTCTTTTTTTTTTTTTTTTTTGTAATTTTTTTTTTTTATTGCATTTTTGGTTTTGGGGTACATGTGATGAACATGCAAGATTGTTGCATAGGTACACACAAGGCAGTGTGGTTTGCTGCCTTCCATTACCTCACCTGTATCTGTCATTTCTCCCCATGCTATCTCTTCCCACCTCCCCACCACCCAGCCCCTCCCCCATTTCCCCCCAACGGACCCCAGTGTGTAGTGCTCCCCTCCCTGTGTCCATGTGTTCTCATTGTTCAACACCCGCCTATGAGTGAGACTATATGGTGTTTGATTTTCTGCTCTTGTGTCAGTTTGCTGAGAATGATGGTTTCCAGGTTCATCCATGTCCCTACAAAGGACGTGAACTCATCGTTTTTGATGGCTGCGTAATATTCCATGGTGTATATGTACCACATTTTCCCTATCCAGTCTATCATCGTTGGGCATTTGGGTTGGTTCCAGGTCCTTGCTATTGTAAACAGTGCTGCAATGAACATTCGTGTGCACGTGTCCTTGTAGTAGAATGATTTATAATCCTTTGGATATATACCCAGTAATGGGATTGCTGGGTCAAATGGGATTTCTATTTTTAGGTCCTTGAGGAATCGCCACACTGTCTTCCACAATGGTTGAATTAATTTACTTTCCCACCAACAGTGTAAAAGTGTTCCTATTTCTCCACATCCTCTCCAGCATCTGTTGTGTCCCGATTTTTTAATGATCGCCATTCTAACTGGTGTGAGATGGTATCTCAATGTGGTTTTGATTTGCATTTCTCTGATGACCAGTGATGATGAGCATTTTTTCATATGTTTGTTGGCCTCCTGTATGTCTTCTTTTGTAAAGTATCTGTTCATATCCTTCACCCATTTTTGAATGGGCTTGTTTGTTTTTTTCTTGTAGATCTGCTTTAGTTCTTTGTAAATTCTGGATATCAGCCCCTTGTCAGATGGGTAGGCTGCAAAAATTTTTTCCCATTCTGTTGGTTGCCGATTCACTCTATTGACTGTTTCTTTTGCCGTGCAGAAGCTGTGGAGTTTGATTAGGTCCTATTTGTCTATTTTGGCTTTTGTTGCCATTGCTTTTGGCATTTTGGTCATGAAGTCCTTGCCTACACCTATGTCCTGAATGGTTTTGCCTAGATTTTCTTCTAAGGTTTTTATGGTATTAGGTCTGATGTTTAAGTCTTTAATCCATCTGGAGTTAATTTTGGTGTAAGGTGTCAGGAAGGGGTCCTGTTTCTGCTTTCTGCACATGGCTAGCCAGTTTTCCCAACACCATTTATTAAACAGGGAGTCCTTTCCCCATTGCTTGTTTTTGTCAGGTTTGTCGAAGATCAGATGGTTGTGGGTATGTTGTATTTCCTCTGAGGCCTCTGTTCTGTTCCATTGGTCTATGTCTCTGTTTTGGTACCAGTACCATGCTGTTTTGATTACTGTAGCCTTGTAGTATAGTTTGAAGTCCGGTAGTGTGATGCCTCCTGCTTTGCTCTTTTTGCTTAGAATTGACTTGGCTATGCGGGCTCTCTTTTGGTTCCATATGAAGTTTAAGGTGTTTTTTTCCAGTTCTGTGAAGAAGGTCATTGGTAGCTTGATGGGAATAGCGTTGAATCTGTAAATTACTTTGGGCAGTATGGCCATTTTCACGATGTTGATTCTTCCTAACCATGAACATGGAATGTTTCTCCATCTGTCTGTATCCTCTCTTATTTCGTTGAGCAATGGCTTGTAGTTCTCCTTGAAGAGGTCCTTTACGTTCCTTGTTAGTTGTATTCCTAGGTACTTTATTCTCTTTGTAGCAATTGTGAATGGCAGTTCGTTCTTGATTTGGCTCTCTTGAAGTCTATTACTGGTGTACAGGAATGCTTGTGATTTTTGCACGTGGATTTTGTATCCTGAGACTTTGCTGAAGTTGTTTATCAGTTTCAGGAGATTTTGGGCTGAGATGATGGGGTCTTCCAGATAAACAATCATGTCATCTGCAAATAGAGACAATTTGATTTCCTCCTTTCCAATTTGGATACCCTTTATTTCTTTTTCTTGCCTGATTGCTCCGGCTAGAACTTCCAGTACTATGTTGAATAGGAGTGGTGAGAGAGGGCATCCTTGTCTAGTGCCAGATTTCAAAGGGAATGCTTCCAGTTTTTGCCCATTCAGTATGATATTGGCTGTTGGTTTGTCGTAAATAGCTTTTATTGTTTTGAGATACGTTCCATCAATACCTCGTTTATTGAGGGTTTTTAGCATAAAGGGTTGTTGAATTTTGTCAAAAGCCTTCTCTGCATCAATCGAGATAATCATGTGGTTTTTGTCTTTGGTTCTGTTTATGTGGTGAATTACGTTTATGGACTTGCGTATGTTGAACCAGCCTTGCATCCCCGGGATGAATCCTACTTGATCATGGTGGATGAGCTTTTTGATAAGCTGTTGCAGTCGGTTTGCCAGTATTTTATTGAAGATTTTTGCATCTATGTTCATCATGGATATTGGCCTGAAATTTTCTTTTCTTGTTGAGTCTCTGCCGGGTTTTGGTATCAGGATGATGTTTGTCTCGTAAAATGATTTGGGAAGGATTCCCTCTTTTTGGATTGTCTGGAATAGTTTCAGAAGGAATGGTATCAGCCCCTCTTTGTATGTCTGGTAGAATTCAGCTGTGAACCCATCTGGACCTGGGCTTTTTTTGGGTGGTAGGCTCTTTATTGCTGCCTCGACTTCAGACCATGTTATTGGTCTATTCAGGGTTTCGGCTTCTTCCAGGTTTAGGCTTGGGAGGATGCAGGTGTCCAGGAATTTATCCATTTCTTCCAGGTTTACTAGTTTATGTGCATAGAGTTGTTTGTAATAATCTCTGATGATGGTTTGGATTTCTGTGGAATCTGTGGTGATATCCCCTTTATCGTTTTTTATTGCATCAATTTGGTTATTCTCTCTTTTCTTTTTTATTAATCTGGCTAGTGGTCTGTCTATTTTGTTGATCTTTTCAAAAAACTAGCTCCTGGATTTATTGATTTTTTTTGAAGAGTTTTTTGTGTTTCTATTTCCTTCAGTTCTGCTCTGATCTTAGTTATTTCCTGTCTTCTGCTAGGTTTTGAGTTTTTTTGATCTTGCTCCTCTAGCTCTTTCAATTTTGATGATAGGGTGTCAATTTTTGATCTCTCCTTTCTTCTCATGTGGGCACTCATTGCTATATATTTTCCTCTAGAGACTGCTTTAAATGTGTCCCAGAGATTCTGGTATGTTGTGTCTTCGTTCTCATTGGTTTCGAAGAACATCTTTATTTCTGCCTTCATTTCATTGTTTATCCAGTCAACATTCAAGAGCAAGTTGTTCAGTTTCCATGAAGCTGTGCGGTTCTGAGTTAGTTTCTGCATTCTGAGTTCTAACTCGATTGCACTGTGGTCTGAGAGACTGTTTGTTATGATTTCTGTTCTTTTGCATTTGCTGAGGAGTGATTTATTGCCAATTATGTGGTCAATTTTAGAGTAGGTGTGATGTGGTGCTGAGAAGAATGTATATTCTGTGGATTTGGGGTGGAGAGTTCTGTAAATGTCTATTAGGTTTGCTTGTTCCAGGTCTGTATTCAGGTCCTGGATATCCTTGTTGATTTTCTGTCTGGATGATCTGTCTAATATTGACAATGGGGTGTTAAAGTCTCCCACTATTATTGTGTGGGAGTCTAAGTCTCTTTGTAAGTCATTAAGAACTTGCCTTATGTATCTGGGTGCTCCTGTATTGGGTGTGTATATATTTAGGATCGTTAGCTCTTCTTGTTGCAGTGATCCTTTTACCATTATGTAATGTCCTTCTTTGTCTCTTTTGATCTTTGTTGCTTTAAAATCTATTTTATCAGAGATGAGAATTGCAACTCCTGCCTTTTTTTTGCTCTCCATTTGCTTGGTAGATCTTCCTCCATCCCTTTATTTTGAGCCTTTGTGTATCCTTGCATGTAAGATGGGTTTCCTGGATACAGCACACTGATGGGTTTTAGCTTTTTATCCAATTTGCCAGTCTGTGTCTTTTGATTGGGGCATTTAGTCCATTGACATTTAGGGATAGTATTGTTATGTGTGAATTTGATACTGTCATTTTGATGCTACCTGGCTGTTTTGTTGGTTAGTTGATGCAGCTTCTTGATTGTGTTGATGCTTTTTTACCATTTGGTGTGTTTTTGGAGTGGCTGGTACTGGTTGTTCCTTTATATGTGTAGAGCCTCTTTCAGGAGTTCTTGTAGAGCAGGTTTGGTGGTGATGAAATCTCTGAGTGCTTGCTTGTTCACAAAGGATTTTATTTTTCCTTCACTTATGAAGCTTAGTTTGGCTGGATAGGAGATTCTGGGTTGAAAGTTCTTTTCTTTAAGGATGTTGAATATTGGCCCCCAATCTCTTCTGGCTTGTAGGGTTTCTGCTGAGAGATCTGCTGTGAGTCTAATGGGCTTCCCTTTGTGGGTAACCCGACCTTTCTCTCTGGCTGCCCTTAGCATTTTCTCTTTCATTTCAACCCTGGTGAATCTGACGATTATGTGCCTTGGGGTTGCTCTCCTTGAGGAATATCTTTGTGGTGTTCTCTGTATTTCCTGGATTTGAATATTTGTCTGCCTTGCTAGGTTGGGGAAGTTTTCCTGGATAATATCCCGAAGAGTATTTTCCAGCTTGGATTCATTCTCTTCATCACATTCAGGTACACCTATCAGACGTAGATTAGGTCTTTTCACATAGTCCCACATTTCTTGAAGATTTTGTTCATTCCTTTTTGCGCTTTTTTCTCTGTTCTTGCCTTCTCTTTTTATTTCATTGAGTTGATCTTCGACCTCTGATATCCTTTCTTCTGCTTGGTCAATTCGGCTGTTGAAGCTTGTGCATGCTTCACGAAGTTCTCGTGTTGCGTTTTTCAGCTCCATCAGTTCACTTATACTCTTGTCTATGCTGTCCATTCTCGTCAGCAGTTCGTCCAATCTTTTTTAAGGTTCCTATTTTCTTTGCGTTGGGTTAGAACATGTTCTTTTAGCTCACTGTAGTGTCTTACTACCCACCTTCTGAAGTCTGATTCTGTCATTTCATCACCCTCCTTCTCCATCCGGTCTGGTTCCCTTGCTGGTGAGGAGTTGTGATCCCTTTTAGGAGGAGAGGTGTTCTGGTTTCAGGAGTTTTCATCCTTTTTGCGCTGGTTTCTTCCCATTTTTGTGGGTTTATCCACCTGTTGTCTGTCTCTGTCCCAGGGAGTTGGAGCTTTATGAGTTTCGGATCCGCCCAGCTAGCAGCACGCCTAGCCACTGCCTGCCCGCAGGGGCTTTGCTGAGCTGCTGTAGGCTCCGCCCAGCTGCCCTGAGCTCTTCCCTGTAGTCCTTTTTATATGGGCATAGTTAGAACTGTCTCCGCAATGATGGCCCCGCCTCTGTTATGGCGGACTCTCTCTGTTGTGGCAGGTTGCCTCGGCAACGGCGGGTTGCCTCGGCAACGGCAGCCTGCCTCCTGCCTCCTTAGCGGTGGAGAGTCTCAGTAATGGCGGAAGCCCCTCCCCCACGGAGCCGGACCGTCCCGGTTCAGCTGTGCTTGGTTTGGAGGGCTCAACCCAGAGGGTTTCCAATTACTGTTTTTGTTTTCGTTGTTGTTGGGGGTGGAGGGGTGGGACCAACCGAGCCTGATCACCTGGCTCCCTGACTCAGAGTCTTTTCTTTTAAGCTGAACGACCCTGCGTTCTGGTCGCTTGTTGAAAAGGCGCCGGGATCTCCCGTGCTGCGACTCACGGAGTCGGCTCGAACTGCGGCGCCGGCTCCTGGCGGATTTTTTGCCTACGAATCTCCTGGCCTGACTCGCGATTTCAGATGAATGGGCAACTCTGCCGTCTCAGGGCTCTGCTCGCCAGCTAAGAGGGCTCCCAGACCAGTGGCTTTTGTACGGAGAACCGCAGCAACAGGGCGTGGTCACAGCAGCCGCGCGGGCAGAATCAGCCCCGCGGGGGCCAAAACAGCCGCACCGGCTGGGACTGCGACGCTGGCGACCCCTTTGCCTGGGTATCTCCTGGTCTGTGGGCAATAAGAGTTCGTCTGGAAATGCGGCGTCCACTCACCCTCTGCACTTTCACTGGGAGCTGAAGTCCTGAGCTGTTCTTAGGCGGCCATCTTCCCAGCATTCTCCTCAGAAATGAGATTTCTTAACTCTGGGGCTTCTCAAAGCCTTTAATGTTTGAATGTTCCTTGTGAATTGATTAGGAATGAGGGATAAGCTGTGGTGTTTCTGAAACATTTGTGGAATTCTTTTTTCTTAAGCATCTTACAGAACTAATACTCTGTAAAGAAACCGTGGAACAATTGTATGAGGAAAGATTTAGAGCTACAGGCTTGTTGGAGGTTATAGGAGGTATGTATGGTTTAGTTGAGGTTGAATCCATATTCAGCCTAAGCGGTAAGAATTTCACCTCTTGGCCGGTGTGGTGGCTCATACCTATAATCCCAGCACTTTGGGACGCCGAGGTGAGTGGATCACGAGGTCAGGAGTTTGAGACCCGTCTGGCCGCATAGTGAAGCCCTGTCTCTACTAAAAACACAAAAATTGTCTGGACGTGGTGACGGGCGCCTGTAATCCCAGTTACTCGGGAGGCTGAGGCAGGAGAATCGTTTGAACCCGGAAGGCGGAGGCTGCAGTGAGCCAAGATCACACCATTGCACTCCAGCCTGGGTGACAGAGCAAGACTCCGTCTCAAAAAAAAAAAAAAAAAAAAAAAGCAGACCACATCATACAAAGACATTTCATCTAGATTTTATGTGTGCAACCTGCTTCCCACTTTGTGTGTTTTTTTTTTGAGACAGAGTTTCGCTCTTGTTACCCAGGCTGGAGTGCAATGGCTCGATCTCGGCTCACCGCAAATCCGCCTCCTGGGTTCAGGCAATTCTCCTGCCTCAGACTCCTGAGTAGCTGGGATTACAGGCACGCGCCACCATGCCCAGCTAATTTTTTGTATTTTTAGTAGAGACGGAATTTCACCAGTTGACCAGGATGGTCTCGATCTCTTGACCTCGCGATCTACCCGCCTCGGCCTCCCAAAGTGCTTCCCAGTTTTATAGGTCTGACTGGAGCCCACTTTGGCGACATAGTACTGGGAATGAGCTGTCCTGCTGAGTGATTTGTAACATTGTACTTGAACTTCACAACTTAGGGAAGAGCTGAAAGGTCGAAAAGAGGAAAAAACAAATTTGTTTTATTGAAATATTTGGCCTTACTTTATTTTGAAAAGTTAATAACTGTCTTAGTGGTTTTTTAAGATTGTTAGAAAGAAACTGAGCTGCAGACTTACGTTACTCGTTCGGTCCAAATTATACTTTCCCCATCTGTTTAACAAAAAACACGTCATAGCTTGGGCTGCTAAAGAAAAAAAAAAAACACACACACACACTTAAACTGGGTGGCTTAAATGAAAAAATTTATTTCTCATAATTCTGCAGGCTGGGAAGTTCGAGATGAAGGCACCGGCAGATTCCTCTTGGTGAGGTCCGGCTTCATGGTTCCTAGAGAGGATCTTTTTGCCGTCCTTACCTGGTAGAGAAAGGAAGCAAGCTCTCTCAGGACTCATAGAAGGAACATAAATATACTAACACTACTGAACTGTGAACTTAAAAATGGTTGAGATGGTAAATTTAATGTTACATGTTTTCTACCACAAAAAAGTAAGAAGAGGATACGAATTTCATTCATGAGGGCTTCTCTCTTATAGCTTCATCTAATCCTAACTACTTCCCAATGGCCCATCTCCTCATATCATCACGTTAGGGGGTAGCGTTTTAACAAATGAGTTTTAGGGGGACAGAAGCACGTATTCTATAATCAAAGGCTTCTAGAATTTCAGAGCTTTAACAACTTTAACAGTCATCCTATGTTTAAGATGTTTTAAAAGCAGGATTTAGATTAGAATCCAGATCTCTTCATTCATACTTTGATAATTTCTACTGCATTTTGCAATCTTCTAGCGTGGCAGTGAGTTGTCTCTCTCTGTTGCTCTCTATCTCTCTATAAATATATTTCATTGTTTCTTCAGACTTTACTTCTGTAGGGTATTTTGCCTTTAGCACATTTTCTTCGGTTGTACGTGTTAGTAACAAGCGATACTGATTTCTAGTCTGTGCTCATATCTCCTAAAATGGTTCCATTTGATACTCTGGCAATTTAGGAATTATAATTAATTATTGAAATTTGTCTAAATATTGCTGACCACACTGTAAATTCAGTGACAAGTTGCGCAGAAGTGAAGAAGAGGGAAGAGTGAGTTTCTTCCTCCCTCCCTGCGGTCTCAAGGCTTTAGTGACTGGGAGAATGGCAGTGCCATTGAAAGAAACAGGTGTGTCTGGTGCTGTTGGTTAAGTAGGGAGCATGATGTTTGTGGTTATACATCTAGAGTTTTTTAAGTTATAACTTTATCATTTATTCTGGTTACATAACTCATGCATTCCCTATTTAAAAAATTTGAACAGTATGGCATGTTGATTAATAACGTGCTGCTGAAAGGTGAGGTATGAATGTCCAGCAAGCAGTTTAGATTTGTAGTTCTTTGTATATTCTAGGATGAGTTGTTAAGTTTTGGTTGATTACATGTATGCAAATAATTTTTTCCCAGTCAATGGCCTGTTTTTTACTTTGTCTATAGTGTCTGTTGTTGAATATAGGTTTTAAATTGTATAGTAATCATATCTGTTCCCATTTCCCTTTATTATTTCAGACCTGTTCCTTCAAGGAATTCTCCTTTCCCCCTAAGGTATTATGATAGAATTATATTTTACATTTTTCCTTTATTTTAAATTGTTTAATTTTCATATTTAGTAGTTTAATTTACTTGGAATTCTTTTTCTCTTTATTTTTGTTATTATTTTAGTGAAGTAGGGATTCGTATTAACTCAGGCTGCCGTAAATACCATCGACTGGATGGCTTAAACAATAGAAATTTATTTTCTCACAGTTCTGGAGACTGAAAGTCCATGATCAAGGTATCAGCAGGGTTGTTGTCTGGGAAGGGCTCTCTTATTTGGTTTGCAGCTCACAGGGCAGAAGGAGTGAGGAAGCTGTCTGGTGTCTTTTCTTATAAGGCCATTAATCCCATTGTGAGGGCCTTGTCATCATGACTTGCTCTAACTCTCATTACCTTGCAAAGGCCTCATTTCTAAATACCATCACTTTGGGGGATTAGGGCTTCAACATGTGAATTTTGGGGAGATATCATTTAGTCCATAGAAAGATTTAATTTTAAAAATGTGGCCAAGAGATGCCCCAGCATCACTAATTGAATTGGCTGTCTTTTTCCCACTGTTTTACAATGATAGAGTGTCTGTTTTTGGTCTTAACTTTGATCACTTTGTTTTTAATTTTGTCTTTAATTGTACCCATAGTACAGTCTTAATTATTAAAGTTATAAAATAAATCTTAATATCTGAGATGGTAAGACTTCTAATTTTTTATTCTTCAGAATTGTCTTGGCTATTAGTGGCTCTTTCTTCTCTTATGTGAAATTTGGGAGTAGTTGATTAAATCACTCTGTCTCACACACACACACACACACAGACACAACAACAACAAAAAACAGAAGTCCCCAAATGTATAGATTTTGTTTGGATATACATTGTTATGAATGATTTGGAGAGAACTGACTTCTTTACAATATTGCGTTTTCTCAGCCATGATCATGGCAAATTTCCCCATTTATTCAGTTCTTTTATATCCTAGAATAATATGTTGTTATTGTTTCCATGAGTCTTCCATATATTTTGTTGTATTGTCAGGTGCTTTATAGTTATTTTTGATATGATGCATAGGATTGCTTATCAATTATGCTTTCTAGTCATGAGTGAACACATCTGATCTAGTAACCTTAGTGAACTCTCAAATTAATCCTTGCAGTTTGTCTGCAGATTCGTTTACATTTTCCATGTATTCAGCTGTGTTTCCTGTATAAAGGGCCAGTTTTGTTTCTCCCTTTCCACTATTAATTTCTTTTTCTTATACTAGCTTTTGCATGAGGGTGAATAGAGGCAGTGATAGAGGGCATCCTTTTTTTTTTTTTTTTTTTTACTTTAGTGGGAGTGCTTCTGAAATCTCACCATGATATGTATGTTTGCTGTTACTTTTTTCTTGCCTTTTTTTTTTTTTTTTTAATAGCTGATACCCGGTTTAAGAAAGTTCCCTTCTATTCATATTTTTGTTTTCATTTTTAATCTTGAAATTGATTCATTTTATGATTGTTTTCCAGAAATAAAAAGGTTATTCTTTAGTATATTTCTTACCCGAAGTACACTATTAAAAAACTAAATGAATAAACATATGTGTTACTGAGGGTAACTTTAAAAAAATTAAAATAATAAAGGAGTCCACTCAGTCTTAAACATTTATAATCCAGTATAGATAATTCAGAAAATACTCAAAGTACATTAAAAGAAGTAAAAATTAGCCATAATCACTCATTAAAAATTTTTTTTTCTGTTGATATGAAGTATAGAGTGCTCCCTCAGTCTCTCCTTTGTGCTAGGTTACCACTTAACCAATTCATGCATATTGCTGCTACCATTTTTCTCTTGCATTTTCCATGTAGTCAGCCTACAAAAAGAAAGTAGGCTAATGAAAAATTTATACACATACATAGCCTTTACAGAAATCCCCAAGTAGGATCATGCATGCCATATATACGGTAACTTTTCTTTTCTTCGTTTTTTTTTTTTTTGAGATGGAGTCTTGCTTTGTTGCTGTGGCACCATCTTGGCTCACTGCAACCTCCGTCTCCCAGGTTCAAGCCGTTCTCCTGCCTCAGCCTCCCGAGTAGCTGGAATTACAGGTGCCTGTCACCGCGCCTGGCTAATTTTTGTGTTTTTAGACCACCGTCTTGACCAGGCAGGTCTGTACACCTGACCTCGTGATCCACCCATCTCAGCCTCCCAAAGTGCTGGGAGTACAGGTGTGGCCACTGTGCTCAGCTATAGTAACTTTTCTAATGCAACAATACTTAATTGGCATTTTCTGAGTTTAAAAAATGCTACTCAGAACTCCTTATATAAATTACAAGCCATATTACAAACATTCTCCAGTTTTGGACTATCGTAATTGTGACTACACATGTATATACATCTTCAACTACTTGTGTTAACATTTTTGTGTGACAGAGTCCTAGGAAAAGGTCTGTGATGCCTCAAATTTTCCATGTCTTGATTATCATTTCTGTGACAGCCTGTGGAAAGAGATGTCTTCAGTGAAGTTTCTCAAGATTTTCAGTTTGTATATTGTGGTTCAAAATGGGAGAAAGTGTAACCATCAGAATCTATTAGTCATGTCTTCATATCATTACCACGGACTCACAGCACTTGGATGGATCCCTCTACCCTGGGAAAGAGGCCTAGTGATTATCTGTTTTGAACCCTCTTTTCATATATGAATAAGGTGAAAATCCAGAAGATTTTCAAAGTAAGTAATACTTGAGACTTAACTATGCCAGGCAGTGTGTTATCTGCTTTACTTACATTGTTTCATTTAATTCTTACCTAACAATGAAGTGGGAATTCTCATTTACCCTCCACAGTTGAGGAAACGGGTTAGAATGTAGGCAGATAACTTCCTAAGGGTCACACAATTGGAAAATGGTAGCGCTCAGGTTTGGAGCCATATCTCCTTAATTCCGGAGCCCATATGCTTTTCACTAAGTTAATTCCATTCTGAGAGACCATAAACAGGACACTAGGTAAAGACATGATCTTCAGATTGTTTCTGTAATGCTTTGATTTCATGATGTGAAGAGTTAAACAGAGTCGTCATCTATCACGTAGTCATCCCTCTTAGCAAGGACATTAGAGTACTGCAGAGAGTCTCCACTTGGCAGAGTTTGCAGTAGGGGAACCAGCCCTGATGTCTGTGTGGTTCAGGATGGCTGTCCAAGGTTACTATGAGGTAGATCAAACTAAAAACACAAAACAAATGAGAAAATAACACTTTGTGTGGTATTTTCCTCCCTGCCTTGCAAATTCTTCTCTTCTTTTGGTTCCTAAAAGAATTGCTTTGTCTCTAGTTCCCAAAGATTTTGTTTTTTGAGACTTGGCCTCACTGTGTCAATCAGATTGGGGTAGAGTGGCACATTCATAGTTCATTGCAGCCTCAAATTCCTGGGCTTAGGAGTCCCCTACCTTAGCCACCCGAGTAGCTGGGACTACAGGTGTGTGCCACCACACGCAGCTAATTTTTGTATTTTTAGTAGAGGCAGTCTTTTGCCATGTTGGCCTGGCTGGTCTTGAACTCCTGACCTCAGGTGATCCGCCTGCCTTGACCTCTCAAAGTGCTGAAATTACAAGCGTGAACCACTGCACCCAGCCAGATATGCATAATTTGAGATATGTTTTAATGTAAGTGAGTATATTTGAATGCCTCTTTTTGGCTATTGAAAGGTTCTCAAGAAATCCACCAAATTGTGCTGACTGGGTCCTGGAAAGTACAGATTTAAAACATTTCTACCATTGTAGAAAGTTCTGGTCGGTGCTGCTCTGGAGAGTTACGTTAAATTTAACAGCCTCTCTTATTGGCAACCTGATAATCATACTCAGGTGTCTAGGGTTTTGAACATGACCTTGCCACCTCTGGCTCATTTCCTCATCTATTCTGCATTTCTCTGAAAACGTCATCCTACTTTCATGTTCACTTCAAAACCTTTCTGTATTTTCATTTAGCTGTTTCCTCTTTCTTAGAAATAGTTAAATGTCTCATCTAAAGCTATGTAAGGCTGACTCCTTAATATCAGTATCCCTAATTCTACTCTTAGGAACCAATATGATATACACACACTAGGAGGACGTACAATATACATTTTCCAGTATGTATATACTGAATTATCTGCAGTAAGAGTTATCTACTGTTTCCAGTAAAAGGGAACTTTGCATAGTAAATGTAAACCTCTGCTTAGATATCTTCAGCATGAACGTGTACTCTAAGTCCAACCCTTAAAACATCTCCAGCCTTCTCTTCTTACTCATAATAGGTACCCACTACTCTTCCTCAAGCACATTGGGTATATTCCTGGTTCCTCAACATCATACACATCTTTTCCCCCACATAGAAACACTGCATGTCTCACCTCTCTTTCCACTTGTGTATATCCTACCTTTATTTCAACTTATAAATGCTCAGTATGTGCTGCTTCATCTTCTTGTGCAAGTTTTTGTTACTTTTTTGAGGAAAGAGGCCAGACGGTACTTCTAGTCTTCTGAGTGCCTTGTTTGCTTTAGGCATTAAACAAATAGTGGAGATGGAGTTACTGTGCATTAGTGGTCCCCAACCTCTTTGGCACCAGTGACTGGTTTGATGGAAGACAGTTTTTCCATGGACTGGGAACGTGGGGGATAGTTTAGGGGTGATTTAAGTGCATTACATTTATTGTGCACTTTATTTCTATTATTATTACATTGTAGTATATGATGAAATAATTACACAACTCACCATAATGTAGAATCAGTGGGAGCCCTGAGCTTGTTTTCCTGCAACCAGATGGTCGCATCTGGGGGTGATAGGAGACAGTGACAGATCATCAGGCATTAGATTCTCATAAGGAGTGCGCAGCCTGGATCCCTCTTATGTGCAGCTCACAATAGGGTTTGTGCTCCTATGGGAATGGGGATGGAGAGTGGCTATAAATACAGATGAAGCTTTGCTCACTCTCTCTGGCCTCGCCATTCACCGCCTGCTGTGCAGCCTGGTTCCTAACACCCTAGAGGTTGGGAACCCCTGCCCTACATCATGGTGGGCAAACTACCACGTGAGGGCCAAATATGGCTCATTGCCAACTTTTACAAATAAAGTTTTATTGGAACACAGCTACACCCTTTTATTTGCTTATTCACCGATTACCTTTGCACTATAGCAGTCAATTGAGTAGTTACAACTATGTGACCCCCAAGGTTAAAATAATTACTATTTATTTACTGAACCTTTGCCCATCTTAGCTCTTCATTTGTAACTGCAGACTCTCACAATTCCATGTCTTATAATTTGAAAGTGACAAAATAATGAATTAATAGGCTTTGAGGAATTAACTGATTACTCTTCATTAACCCATCTGCTTGACTATTATTGTAAGGTGACATATAATTATTAAAGTTATGGGAGTTAAACATGTTTCAAGGAAAGAATACATTCACAATTACTCCTTTTTACCATTTGTAAAACAATGTTTGGCTAACTTTTACATTACTAATTCTTTTTTCTACCTAATAAGGTTGTTTCATTGAAGTGGAACAAAAGCATGGTAATTACCAAGCTTATCTCTCTCTCTTAGCTTATCCTATTTTAATTTAGTTTGCCTTATTCCAGTGAAAAATTTCTAATTATAGTATAAATTTGCATTCTTTTTTTTTTTTTTTTTTTTTTTTTTGAGACGGAGTTTCGCTCTTGTTACCCAGGCTGGAGTGCAATGGCGCGATCTCGGCTCACCGCAACCTCCGCCTCCTGGGTTCAGGCAATTCTCCTGCCTCAGCCTCCTGAGTAGCTAGGATTACAGGCACCAGCCACCATGCCCAGCTAATTTTTTGTATTTTTAGTAGAGACGGGGTTTTACCATGTTGACCAGGATGGTCTCGATCTCTCGACCTCGTGATCCACTCGCCTCGGCCTCCCAAAGTGCTGGGATTACAGGCTTGAGCCACCGCGCCCGGCTATAAATTTGCATTCTTAAAATGTGTTCTAAATCAGGTTAACTTAAAGTATTATTTGTTTTAAATTGATATTCAAGTATCTATCTATACATTTATGAGAAACTGATTAGAATATCTATAAAACAGACATAAATTCAACGTTTATTCATTCATTCCTGATAAAACTTTTTACAGGGAATTGTGGGCGTCCTAAGGTTTCAGTCACAGACACCCTTCCTCACCCAAGAAAGAGCACAAGAAGTAAGGCAGAAAGCATATTTCATGAAATAAGCTGTCAGAAGAGAAGGCCCCTAACAGAGAGACTTAGGTTGTCAAGTCAGCAACTGGGTACAGTGTCCCACACCTGTAATCACAGCACTTAGTGGGTGCTGAGGTGGGAGGATCTCCTGAAGCCAGGCGTCCAGAGCAGCCTGGGCAGCATAGCAAGACCCCATCTCCACAAAAAGTAAAAATTAGCTGGGTGTGGTGGTACATGCCAGTAGTCCCAGCAGGAGGCTGAGGCAGGAGCATCTCGAGTCCAGGGGTTGAGGCTGCAGTGAGTCATGATCATGCCATTCCACTTCAGCCTGGGTGACAGAGTGAGACCCTGCCTCAAAAAAAAAAAAAAAAAAAAAAAAAAGTTGTAAAACCGCATCCACAAGAATTAGCCCTTAGCTTACATCAAGCATAATTAATAATGTTCATGAATACAAGTAGTCCTCAGGTACAGGACGGCCATCCCTACTCTCCAGGTCCTCTCTCGCTACACTAGGATGCTTGGGCACAGATTCAAGGCTCAAGGGCTTTTAAGTAATGCCTGTGGTATGTTAGGAAGCTGTTTCCATTAAGAATCATTTTCATTTTGTATTCCAGTGGTTGCATAACTAATGTGCCATATTTTGCAAGGGGCTATATTCCATAAATTGGAAGATTTCAAATTTGTTAACCATAAGTATTCCGGCACAGATTAGATACATCCTGCTAAAATCGATTAGTAGGGACTTTTTTTTCCTTTTTATTTATTTTAAAAATTGTACTTTTAGTTGTGGGGCACATGTGCAGAACGTGCAGGTTTATTACGTAGGTATACACGTGCCATGGTGGTTGGCTGCACCCATCATGCCGTCATCTATCTTAGGTATTTCTCCTAATGCTATCCCTCCCTGACCCCCCACCCCTCGACAGGCTCTGGTGTGTGATGTTCCCCTTCTGGTATCCATGTGTTCTGATTGTTCATTTCCCACTTATGAGTGAGATCATGTGTTGTTTTGTTTTCTGTTCTTACTAATAGACACCACTGGATTGTTTGTCAAGAGGTCTGACATTGGTTTACAAGGATAAATGACTAGGTCAACTACCTCCTTTATTTACTAGGAGTGTTTTCATAGCCCTCTCCCCACCCTCTGCTCCCTGCTCTTACGGAGAAATTAACTGTAGGCTTGCTGCTAACCACTTTTTTCCCAGTCTCTCTCTCCAGCCTGAGCAGAGACAAGACAATAATACTATAGCCAGGTAAGTTAGCATGTGCGCTGAGTTCCCTTCTGTTCTCTTCAAGTTTGAGATTTGTGGATGTGCTTAAATTTTGAGTATGATTCTTGTCTATTCAAAATAGGAAAGAAAGTGTCCAAATGAGCCTTTCTGATGCGCAGCCCTTATGATGTCGTTGTTTTCTAAATATTCTTGTTGCCAGTCTGTGGGATGTAGTTTAAATATCTTATCCCACCATTTGAAGGCAGTGCACAGGCTGGTCCCAACTTACCTTTCCAACTTTCTTGGCTTCCATTTTTCTAAAGAATCCTCTTTGCCAACTATATATTGCTGCCTCGACCTCAAATGTGCCTTTCTTATTTCTTTTTTTTTTTTTTTTTTTTTTGAGACAGAGTTTCGCTCTTGTTACCCAGGCTGGAGTGCAATGGCGCAACCTCTGCCTCCTGGGTTCAGGCAATTCTCCTGCCTCAGCCTCCTGAGTAGCTGGGATTACAGGCACGCGCCACCATGCCCAGCTGATTTTTTGTATTTTTAGTAGAGACGGGGTTTCACCATGTTGACCAGGATGGTCTCGATCTCCTGACCTCGTGATCCACCTGCCTCGGCCTCCCAAAGTGCTGGGATTACAGGCTTGAGACACTGCGCCCGGCCTCTTATTTCTTTGACTTTTGGTAAGTTCCATCTTCCGGGAGTGTAGTCTCCCACTGACTCTTCTCACCATCCACTCAATTCGAGATTACATCTAACCTGTTTTGCAAAACTTCTTCTATCAGTTTATAGCAGACTGTTTTTGGAAGTAGTAGTTACTGTCTGTGTTTGTCGCCTGTAACTTGCCTTTCTTCTTAATTCGATCATGAGCTCCTTTAGGATGGGCACTATCTAAGGTGCTTAGGTGCAGTAGTGCAAAGATTAATCTTTATCTACCAGGAGCTTGAGCCATGTGTTGTTAAAATACTTGAATACTGCTACTACTGACTAATAATAGTGATGAGAATGGAAATTTAACTTTGTGGAAAAACATTAAACAGTTATCAAGGGCACACGTAAATTTACCTATTGAAACTCAAGGAAGGGCCAGATGCAGTAGCTCATGCCAGTAATCCCAGCAATTTGGGAAGCTGAGGTGGGTGGATTACTTGAGCTCAGGTGTTTCCAAACTAGCCTGAGCAACATGGGGAAACTCCATCTCTACCAAAAATACAGAAGTTAGCTGGGTGTGGTGCGTGTACCTGTGGTCTCAACTTCTTAGGGGGCTGAGGCAGGATGTTCACTTGAACTCAGGAGGCCAAGGCTGCAGTGAGCTGAGATCACACCACTGCACCCCAGCGTGGGTGACAGAGTAAGACTTCATCTCTACCCCCCCCCCCCAAAAAAAAGAGGATGTATATTTAGAAAATCAATCATCAAACATGTAAATATCTTTTATGTACTTGCCACTATGCCAGAGATCCAGAGGTAAATCAGGTATGGCCCTTGCCCTCAAGAGCACAGTCTTATGGTAAGACACATACATTTTTCTCTGTTCTTAAAGTATTTTGTTTTGAACATGGATTACTTTTGTTATCAGAAAAGGAGCATGTTAGGAAAAAGATAAAAGTGTACTGGGGTTAAGATATAAGTCAGATTTAGGAATGAGTCTGCTGTAAAAAGAAATACCATGATATTGACAAGTAGTGGGATCGAGTGAAATAAGCCAGTCTCAAAAAGACAAATATTGTATGATTCCATGTATATGAAGTATCTGAAGAATTCAAATTCATAGAAACAGTAGAATGGTGGTTGCTAGGGGTTGGGGAGATGGAGAAATGAGTTGTTTAATGGGTGTAGTTTCAGCTTGGCAAGGTGAAAAAGCTCTGGAGATTGCTTGCAGGGCAATATGCATATACTTAATGCTACTAAACTGTATCCACTGAAAAATGTTTACGATGGCACATTTTATGTTATGTGTATTTTACCACAATGAAAAAGATTGTAGGACAAATCTGCATTGCATGGTTGACTCTAGTACCCTGTTGCATTAGAAGAAGGTATCTCATTAATCCAGGGTTAGGGTTTTGCTGAGTCAGTATAGAATAAGGTAACAAGGGGTACTATTGAGGGTAAGTAAGTAGTTCTGGTGGAGGGGATGGGTAGGCAAGGAGTAATAGGTTAGGAAAAGTTCGTAAAGAACAGGTATATTGGGAAAATGCCAAAGAGGTAGGAGATTATAAATAGGAAATAGAGACTTGTGTGTATTCTGTGGAAGTGATACTTACCTACATTCATTATGAATAGAAATCTCCTGTTGGATGGGAAGCCTCTTAATGGTTGGTACAAATTTTATTTGTACTTCGCATTAATTTTGGAAATGAAGATAAATTTCATTGAGCACCTAGAATGTGCTCCAGGAAGAATGAATCCAGGAAGTGCAGGCTGCATTCAGTGAGCTGAGATCACCTAGAATGTGCTTAATGAAATTATCAGTTAAAGAATGCGTATATTTGGAAGTAGCATCCCTTACAGAAAATGCCTTTTGCTTTTTTTTTTCTTTCTGTGCCACGCATTTCTGAGGTGTCATTCTAAGCCACTCATTTCTGAGGTGTTTGCCAGGTAGTGGACAGAATTCATATGGTTCATTCCTATTCCCTTTTTGTTGTCTAAGGGGAATTGATATTCCTCTGAGATTTGGAGATAAAATTATAGATACTGACTTCACCCTTACAGATTCTGATTTAATTGCTTTTGGGTAGAATGCAGGCATTTCTACTTTTAATAAGCTCTTCAGTTGATTCTGATATACACCAAAATTTCATGACTGCTGTTTGAGAAATACCAATTTTATCCTTCCAAGGTTAGAATTATCTTGCTGTATTTCTCTTTGCTATATAACATTTCTGTGACCTAATGTTTTTAGATGTCACTGAAATTTGGAGTATTGAAAAATAAATTTTGGGATTTATTTTTTGTTTTGCTAAGAAAATTTATGTAAGCAAGATATTAGTATAGATTTTTTTCTTAAAAACAAAAGCAGTGGTATGGGCTATTTCATAATGTGTTTGATGACAAGATGGCAGTAGCATTAACCTTTCTTTAAAAAAATAGATTCATTTTCTCCACATGGAGGAAATTCTGTTTAGTCAATTAAGACCACATAATTTAGAAGAAAAAGTTTAATTATGAAAAGGATGCTGTGGGCTGGGAGCGGTGGCTCATGCCTGTAATCCCAGCAGTTTGGGAAGCTGAGGCTGGCGGATCACCTGAGGTCAAGAGTTCAAGACCAGCCGGACCAACACTGAGAAACCCTATCTCTACTAAAAATACAAAGAATTAGCCAAATGTGTTGGTGGGCACCTGTAATCCTAGGTAGATTTTTTTATATGATGACTTTTCCTTTGGGTAGATACTGAGGAGTGGGATTGCTAGATCAAATGGTAGTTCTACTTTTAGTTCTTTAAGGATTCTCCACACTGTTTTCCATAGTGGTTGATAAGGTTTGGCTGTGTCCCCACCCAAATCATCTTGAATTGTAGTTCTCATAAGCCCCATGTGTTGTGGGAGGGACCCAGGGGGAGGTAATCTAATCATGTGGGAGTTTATTCTTACGCTGTTCTCATGATAGTGAGTTCTCATGAGATCTGATGGTTTTATAAGGGGCTTTTCCCCCTTTTGCTGGGCACTGCTTGCTGCTGTCATGTGAAGAAGGGTATGTTTGCTTCCCCTTCCACCATGATTGTAAGTTTCCTGAGGCCTCCCAAGCCCTGTGGAACTGTGAGTCAATTAAACCTCTTTTTTCTAAATTACCTTGTCTCAGGCAGTTCTTTATAGCATTGTGAGAATAGACTGTACTAGTTTACATTCCCACCAGCAGTGTAAAAGTGTTCTCCTTTCACCACATCCATGCCAACATTGATTGTTTTTTTTGATTATGGCCATTCTTTCAGGAGTAAGGTGATACCGCATTGTGGTTTTGGTTTGCATTTCCCTGATCATTAGTGATGTTGAGTATTTTTTCATATGTGTTTTGGCCATTTGTATATCTTCTTTTGAGAATTACATATTTATGTCCTTAGCCCACTTCTTGATGGGATTGTTTTTTTCCTGCTGATTTAAGTGTCTTGTAGATTCTGGATATTACTCCTTTGTCAGATGCATAGATGGTGAAGATTTTCTCCCACTCTGGGTTTTCTCTTTACTCTGCTGATTGGTTCTTTTGCTGTGCAGAACATTTTTAGTTTAATTAAGTCCCACCTATTTATCTTTGTTTTTGTTGCATTTGCTTTTGGGTTCTTGGTCATGAAGTCTTTGCCTAAGCCAATGTCTAGATGGGTTTTTCTACTGTTACCTTCTAGAATTTTTATGGTTGCAGGTCTTAAAGTTCTTGATCCATCTTGAGTTGATTTTTGTATAAGGTGAGAATAAGTTCAGTTGCATTCTTCTACATGTGGCTTGCCAGTTATCTCAGCACTATTTCCCCACTTTGTGTTTTTGTTGGCTTTGTCGAAGATCAGTTGTCTGTAAGTATTTGGCTTTATTTCTGGGTTCTCTATTGTGTTTCATTGTTCTGTGTGCCTACTTTTACACCAGTACTATGCTGTTTTGGTGACTATGACCTTATACTATAGTCTGAAGTTAGGTAATGTGAGGCATCCAGATTTCTTCTTTTTGTTTAGTCTTACTTTGACTAAGGGTCTTTTTTGGTTTCATAAGAATTTTAGAATTTTAGAATTTTCTTTTCTATTTCTGTGAAGAATGATGGTAGTATTTTGATGGGAATTACACTGAATTTTTAGATTTTTGGCAGTGTGGTCATTTTCACAATATTGATTCTACCCATCCATGAGCATGGGATGTGTTTCCATGTGTTTGTGTCATCTGGATTTCTTTTGGCAGTGTTGTCTGCCTTTCCTTGTAGAGGTCTTTCAGTCTTTCACCTCCTTGATTAGGTATATTCCCAAGTATTTTTTTTTTCATCTGTTGTAAAAGAGGTTGAGTTTTTGATTTGATTCTCAGTCTGATCACTGTTGATGTATAGCAGAGCTACTGATTTGTATACATTAATTTTGTATCCTAAAATGTTGCTGACTTCATGTATTAATTCTAGAAGCTTTCAGGAGGAGTCTTTTGGGTTTTCTAGGTATACAGTCATATCGTCAGCAAAAGCAACAGTTTGACTTCCTCTTTAGATTTCTCCTCTTCCTCAGGAATGCCAATTATTGTTAGGTTTGGTTGTTTGTCGTAATCCCAAACTGCTTGTGGATTTTGTTCATTAAAAAAAAAATTTTTTTTCTTGTCTTTGTTGGATTGGGTTAATTCGAAAACCTTATGTTCAAGCTCCGAAGTTCTTTCTTCTCCTTGTTTGAGTCTATTGCTAAGAGTTTTCGGTGCATTTTGCATTTCTCTAAGAGTGTCCTGTATTTCCAGAAGTTGTGATTGTTTTTCATTTATGCTATCTATTTCGCTGGAGATTTTTCCCTTCATATCTTGTATCATTCTTTTGATTAGCTTAAGTTGGACTTGACCTTTCTCTGGTGCCTTATTGATTAGCTTAATAATCAACCTTCTGAATTCTTTTTCTGGCAATTAAGGAATTTCTTCTTGGTTTGGATTCATTGCTGTTAAGCTAGTGTGATTTTTTTTTTGCGGGAGTTGTTAAAGAACCCTGTTTCATCATATTACCAGAATTGTGTTTCTGGTTCCTTCTCATTTGGGTAGACTATGTCAGAAAGAAGGTCTGGGGCTCAAGAGCTGCTGTTCAGATTCTTTGATCACATGGGATAGTCCCTTGATGTAGTTCTCTCCTCCTTGCCCTATGGATGTGGCTTCCTGAGAGTTGAACTGCAGTGATTGTTATTTTTCTTCTGCATCTAGCTACCCAGTGGAGCTACTGGGCTCTGGGCTGGTACAATGGGGTGTCTGCACAGAGTCTTGTGATGCGATCTGTCTTCAGGTCTGTCAGCTGTAGATACCAGCACCTGCCCCAGTGGAGGTGGCAAGGGAGTGAAATAGGCTCTTTGAAGGTCCTTAGTTATAGTTTTGTTTATTGCACATGTTTTTTATTGGTTGGCCTATTGCCAGGAGGTGGCACTTTCAAGAGAGCATCAGCTGTGGTAGTATAGGGAGGATCAGGTTGTGGGTGGGTCCCTAAACCTCCCAGGAGATTCTGTTCTTTGTCTTCGGCTACCAGGGCCGGTAGAGAAAGACCATCAGATGGGAGCAGGGTTGGGGGTGTCAGAGCTTAAGACTTCCCATGGCTGGAGCTTGCTGCAGCTGCTGCGAGGGGTGGGGGTGTGGTTCTCAGGCCAGTGGAGTTATATTCCCAGGGGGATTATGGCTGCCTCTGCTGTGTCATGCAGGCTACCAGGAAGTTGGGGTAAAGCAGGCAGTTAAAGCCATTATCCAGCTCCCATGTAGCCCAAAAGACTGGTCTCACTCCTGCCATGCCCCTCCAACAGCACGGAGTTTATTTCCAGGCAGTGGGTGAGCAGGGTTGAGAACTTGCCCCAGGCTACCAGGCTCTTGGCTGAGAAACTAAACAGAGCTTTCAGTTTTTGGGTCTCTCCACCTGTGGTGGCTTCTATGCTGTGTCTGTACTCCTGATTCATCCCTTCTCCCAAGTTCTGTCCAGGAAATTTTGAGTTCTGTTGAACTTGTTACATAGTTCAGCTAGGAGTTTCCTTCTCCGTGTGGTCTTTTCCCGGTTCCTCTGGTAGCCCTCCCCAAGGACCTCTGTGAGACAAAGTTAGAAATGGCTTTCCTGGGGACCAAGAGCCCACAGGAGTCTTCCTGCTGCTGCTTCTACTCCTTTATTTCACTTGGTTCTCTAAATTTGTCTCAGCTCCAGAGATAAGTCATGTTCTCGTCCTGTGATCTGGATCTTCATATTCCCCAGTGAGGGTGTGTGTTTGGGAGTGGACAATCCGACTTTCACACTTGGGCACTCAACAGTTTTTTTCTCTCGGGGCCTGTAGGAGCAATCTGCTTGCTTTCTTTAAAGGGTCTGTGGATTATCTTGGCTTTTCCTGAAATCGTTTTTGGAGCAAAAGTTCACAGTGTGAGTCTCCACAGGCAGCTCTGTCTGAGTGGGAGCTGTAAGTTAGTCCTGCCTCCTATCCACCATTTTCCCCCAGCTCCCGTCTTAAAACACATATCAGATTGCCCCAGACTGGGTCAGTCAAAAGCCCATTTTAACTACTGCTGTATATTTGTGACATGTCCCCCATCATTTTTTGAGGGTACTTCCTTTCTGGTATTTGTCTTGCCCCTGCTGTTTTCTCAACCTTGAAATAAGTCTTTTCTCTCAGGAGCTGGTTCCTTTTAGTGCAAATGGTTTTAAAGACCAAGATACGGGCTCTCTGTGTGAGCATTGCACCTGAGGTGCCTTTGCTAGATGGTGAGAGCTAAGGAATAAATTTATGTGTACATATATATGCATATACTGATGTGCACTACATGCATGCATACATGTATCTCTAGCAACACATTTTTTAAAAAAATCACGAGTTCACACCAGTACTTCTAGTTCTTTTCCATCCCCACAGAGATCTTTCTTGCTTTCTCCTGCTCCATGCTTGTATGTCCTTTTTTCATGCTGAGAATCTTGGCACTCAGCAGTATCAATGCATTCACATATGTGTTTAATCCTGTAACTCATCTAGTATGATTTCTCTATAGGCCTGTTAAAAAGGAATTTATATTTTCTTCTAGTACTTGTTGAGTTTCATATTTTATATTTAGATCTTGGAGGCATCTGGAGTTTATTCTTCTCTATAGTGTGAGGAATGTATCCAATTTTATCTTTCTCCAAATTGCTATACAGTTGTACCAATCCTATTTATTAAAAAGGTCATCTTTGTGATTTGAGATATCCATATGTTAGGTATGGATCTGTTTCTGGACTTTCCTTTGACTTCTGTGTATGTATGTGCCACACACTGTTTTAATCACAGGCGTTTACTGTGTTTTAGTATTTCTCATGGCTCTTCCTTTTCAGTGTGTTCTTAGCTATTCTTGTATGTTTATTTTTACATTCAAACTTTGTAAAGAAAAACTATAAAACCACTGTAGAAGAGTTCATGGCTATTGGGGGACGGAGTTACATTAAATTTATACATTAATTTAGAAAGAACTGACATTTCACTTCTCCCATTCCTCAAAGTAAGCACCTTGTATGTGTATAATTGCATTCATCTGCCCCTCCCTGCTTAACTTCTACGTGTACTTTGAGCCTCACTTTACAATGTTGCTATTTTTGCTTACATGATCAGTTGTCGTTTAAGGAAATTACGGAAGAAGACTATTTTATATCTGTCCACGTATTTCCCATTTTCAGTGCTTTACTTTGATTTCTGCAGATCCGAGTTTCCGCCCGGTATCCCTTAATACTGTTGAGATGTCCTTATCCAGGGACACACCACTACTTCTGGTTCTTGTCCCTCCCCACAGAGACCTTTGTTGCCTTCTCCTGTTCCATGTTTGTATGTCCCTTCTTTCATGATGAGAACCTTGGCACTCAGCAGTATCAGCACATTCATGTATGTGTTCAATCCTGGGTCCTTACTCAAGAACAAGGAATGATCTTTTCATTGGTTCAAGGCTACTTTTGTGTTCTAGCACAATGAGAAGTGGTGGGAGAGGACATTCTTACCTTGCTCTTGACTTTATGGGAAAATATTCAATATCCTAGGACCGATTGTATTCTCGATCATTTAATTATGACAGGGATGGCTGGTTTTCAGTTTTACAGGAAATGTACAAACTTGAATGACTTAAGGTAATTTGTATGAGATCTTCTAGGCTCATCGTACTTGTCACACTCAGCCGGATGCTAGTCACCCTCACCATGGGGCTTAGGAAATACTGCAAGATGATTTTAATACTAGATGAAGCAAAATATAATTAGGAATGCAAATCTGCTCAAAGCCCCTTATGTTCTGTAGGGTGCTCCCCAGTCCCAAATTAGTGATGTTTTGGTTGTGTCTGTTATCTTTCTCATGAATAGAGGAATTTTAATGTTGATAATTTGTATTGTTTGGACCTGTATGTATATATCTACTCCCTTTAATACTAATTAGTTTAAAAGTTTAACATCTGGTTTCAGCCCTTGTTTGAATGTAGGTGTGGCCATGGGGTTTAAGTTAAAGTCTTTCAATTGAATGCAATTTCTCTGCATTGTTTTTTTTTTTTTTAATGATGACATTTACATGATAATCTTTAAGTAATACAGCCGGTTTATACTAGTTGGCTTAGTTTCTCAAGTGAAAATTCTAGCCAAATGTGGATTTTAGTTACTGGTTTATAGGGATTCAGACTTTTCATTTTGCCACCAGTGGGAGTGTAGTGGGCATGAGTGTCATATGTCCCCAGTTTTGTTGTGACAATTGTTCAATTAGCAGTGAAAAACAAGCTCGTCCCTAAAAAGAGAACATACTAGAACTAAGATTAGGATAGCTCAGCATTTCAGTTGGCCAGAACCTCAACTAAAGTATCCTCTTTGAGAGGGATTAAGTTACACATTGATGGAAATCCAAACTTGGTGATGTTTTGTATTGTACTTTTGCCCTTTTTTTTTTTTTAATTGCATTTTAGGTTTCGGGGTACATGTGATGAACATGCAAGATTGTTGCATAGGTACACACATGGCAGTGTGGTTTGCTGCCTTCCGTCCCCTCACCTGTATCTGTCATTTCTCCCCATGCTATCTCTTCCCACTTCCCCACCCCCCGCCCCTCCCCCATTTCCCCCCAACAGACCCCAGTGTGTAGTGCTCCCCTCCCTGTGTCCATGTGTTCTCATTGTTCAGCACCCGCCTATGAGCGAGAATATACGGTGTTTGATTTTCTGCTCTTGTGTCAGTTTGCTGAGAATGATGGTTTCCAGGTTCATCCATGTCCCTACAAAGGACGTGAACTCATCCTTTTTGATGGCTGCGTAATATTCCATGGTGTATATGTACCACATTTTCCCTATCCAGTCTATCATCGTTGAACATTTGGGTTGGTTCCAGGTCTTTGCTATTGTAAACAGTGCTGCAATGAACATTCGTGTGCACGTGTCCTTGTAGTAGAATGATTTATAATCCTTTGGATATATACCCAGTAATGGGATTGCTGGGTCAAATGGGATTTCTATTTTTAGGTCCTTGAGGAATCGCCACACTGTCTTCCACAATGGTTGAACTAATTTACATTCCCACCAACAGTGTAGAAGTGTTCCTATTTCTCCACATCCTCTCCAGCATCTGTTGTTTCCCGATTTTTTAATGATCGCCATTCTAACTGGTGTGAGATGGTATCTCCATGTGGTTTTGATTTGCATTTCTCTGATGACCAGTGATGATGAGCATTTTTTCATATGTTTGTTGGCCTCCTGTATGTCTTCTTTTGTAAAGTATCTGTTCATGTCCTTTGCCCATTTTTGAATGGGCTTGTTTGTTTTTTTCTTGTAGATCTGCTTTAGTTCTTTGTAAATTCTGGATATCAGCCCCTTGTCAGATGGGCTTTTGCCCTTTTATCAAGAATTGTTCTTAACATTATAGGTAGCAACTTTGTGAGGAACCTCATTTAGATGCCCATAATTACTTACATTTTCTGTGAATATTTTACATAGTTGTGATTATTTCATACTTTCTTCATAAAATATTTCTCCATGTTTAAATGTTCCATAACTGATAATTTTTTAATACTAAGCAGACACAACCATATTACATAGGATGCCTTCCAACGGTGGTCTGTCATCATTGCAAATAGTGAACCGGCAGAATGTGTAGGGAGCACTAATATTTACGCCTCTTATAAAGAACATACATTTGTTTTTTCCCTTAACCTTAACAGTTCTATGAGATAGGTAGTGTTACATCTGTTTTACAGATGAGAAAGTTAAGTGAGATTCATTAACTTTACTAGGGACACAGAGTTAAACTTGTCTCTTTGATTTCTATTACCTCATGCTGTTTCCAAAGATCCATAAGTAATTTACATAATGCAGGTAATATGTAGATGACACAAATCTTCCTTGAAGCCTGGGGTTCTGTCTCTCCTCACTTACTCGGATCCTGTTACTGGAAGAGCCAACATAAAATAGTGAACTGACTTGCAGTTCGTACCTTCTCCTTTCCCTCTCTGGAAGTTCTTGTGTACGCTAAGCGAACATCTCTCTATCAGAAGCAAAAGAACGAAATAACTCATTAGCTAGTTGTTAGCCCGATAGGTAATAGAAGTTTGCTGTGATTATTCTCAATTGCTGTTCCAATGTTCTGTGTAGTTTATAACAATTCAGATTTTTGTGTTTTTTTAAACTATTGCCAGTTAGATACAATGACTTTTTAATGCTCAAATAATATATGCGTTTATGTTTAGAGCTATGTATTATTAACCATTATCCAACAGTCTCAGTTTGTGACTCAGAAATTATTTAAATATCGTGGCCTTGGAAGAGCACTGAGTATCAAATGTAATTTGTACTTTTAACAGAGGTATTCCCCAGTTTGTAGTGCTGTATTAAATAAGCTGTATACCTCTTTGTCCAGGCATTGCATTATTTTTAAGGTACTGTGAGGGAAAGGTATATAATGCCATGTGAAAGAGTATGTATTTTATAATTCAAATGTATGTGCGCCAAAAAAAAAAAAAAAGATTGGGGGGCCAGGGAACAAAGCTAAACACAGATGAGAATGGTTCGGGATGCCCTTGATTTTGTTATGCATGCTGTGGATATCTTTCTCCTTTGTTCCTCAAGGGGTGTCTAGCACTAGCTTTGATCTGCTGCTTTCACAGTGGTATCTGGTCAGTAGAACAAGTTTCCACCACGTGTTTGGCTTGACTCCTACTTAGTATGGTATTGGCAGCGGTGGTTTTGATACTGCGAGTGATGAGAAAGTGTGGTGGTGCTGGAGTTGGTCATGAGAGGAATAAGGAACATTTATTCTGCTTTTATGAAAATTTTTGAGAGGATATTTTAATGGATTGGCTTCTATGCAGTTTAGTTTTTAGAACTGTCCTCAGTTTTAGCTTCTCTCCCAACCCAATGTTGAGTCACAATGATTCATTGGTTTAAAACTGCTGTTCTTCCAAAGAACTCCAAGCACTCAAATAGAGAACATTTACGATCTTGATATCTCCTAAGATATTATTTGTCCCATTTTGTATTTGGGAAAATGGATGAATGGAGAGTTGAAGTGGTAACTAGTCAGCAGTGGCAGTAGAACTGGGCTGTCCCTTAACTCTTCATTAGGAGCTGCCTGACTCTTGGCTAGACTTCGGTAAACTCCAGTTTCTTTTCAGGTCTGTCCCTACCGGAGTATCCCTTGACCCATCTGCAGAATGTTCATATTATTCCAACCTCACCAATGTCTCCCATTAGATAGATCACCTTCTAGCATAATGAGTAATGCTTCCTTGGGTGAGTTGGGCATTTTATGAGGTGCGTTCTCTCTCCATGTCACTTTTTAAAATCCTAGAGCAAAAATTCCCACTAGTACTCTGTAAGAGAGGAACACCTTGTACAGCATCACTTTAGTTATAGTATAATTAAATACACAGCAGATACTGGCACAACTATCCTCACTTCCCAATTTCTTCCACACGCTTTTGCCTTTGTGGCCTGAGTTATTATAGCACCAGGCACAATGCTGTGCAGATATTGAATATATGGTAAATGTGTTTGCTTTGTGTTATTTTTGTTTTCCTGTTTACTTTTCTGTTAGTGATTTCTGAGCAGACATCTTATTACTTGTCCAGCAAAGTACACAGCCACTTCACATTTTCCCCTCTTGTTTTTTTCACACTTCTTTTAGCTCCCCATTGACAGATGTCAGAGAAATGAAAGGAATGTGTGTCTTAGAGGGAAGCTAAGGAGACTCAGTTTTAACAGGCACCACCATGCTTATGAAGCAAAATTTTTTCTTGTTTTTTTTTTTTTTTTTTTTTGAGATGGAATCTCTCTCTGTCACCTAGGCCGGAGTGCAGTGGTGCAATCTCAGTTCTCTGCAACCTCTGACTCCCAGGTTCAAGTGATTCTTCTGCCTCAGCCTCCGGACTAGCTGGGATTACAGGTGCCCGCCACCATACCCAGCTAATTTTTTTCTATTTTTAGTAGATACGGAGTTTCACCATATTGGATAGGCTGGTCTCGAACTCCTGACCTTAGGTGATCCACCTGTCTTCACCTCCCAAAGTATGGGGATTACAGGTGTGAGCCACTGCACCTGGCCAGCAAATGATTTTAATGCTTAAAAAAGGTGCTACATAAATGCAAAGTTGTGGCAGTTATAAATTTATATGCCTGATAGATGACAATAATTTGAGTCATTCCAAAATTGTTTTGATATTCAACATTTGAAAAATGAAATACTTAAGTGGTTTTAACTTGTAGCTTGGTGTAGGGGTAGGAATGGAGCTGACACCTTTAGCACCTAACCAGGATTCTATTACTTCTAAAACTGAATTGCTAATTCCAAGGACATGTTGACAGTGCCTGTAATTAAGAAGCCATCATCTTTGTGTTATGACAGTTTTTTTCCTTACTGCAAGCATTATTGTTACCTGGAAGAAAAGATTCCTGCTTTCTTGTTCACATCTTGAGCTGATAACATATGAATATTAATCCAGGTCACTGTTGGTGCATTAATAGAGTATAAAATCACTCTATAATTGCAAATGGGCAAATAGGTTATTCCCACGAGAGCTCTTAGGTTTTTGTTTTTTTCTCCCTGCACGTTTTACTTTTGTGTTTTTCTCTCAATTGCCAGCCTGTGTTACCTAGCTTTCTTCCCCTCTCTAAGGTAGTAGGCACAAAATGTCATCTTTGTTCTTGGGTGTGGAAGTAAAGGTGCTTTCTTTCCTGAGAAGCCGGGGGTTCTGCAAAATCACACGTTAAAATAACAGGGCTTAAGGGAAAAATAAGGATGGAAGCTGGCCATTGAGAGTTGATGCTACTTTGTAATCAGAACACTAACAAACTCAAACACCAAAACAAAATAAAAACCAACTAGTACTTGGGGAGATATTTGAGAGACAGCCCAGGCAGGCAGCTCAGAGTGGTAAAAAGCCGTTACAGGGGGTATTAAAAATGTACAGAAACACTTCAGTGCATCTCTGAAGAGCTTCAGAATTGAGCGAAAGTCATGTGCGGCAAACTGCCCATGCCTCAGGTCTCCAGCTTCGTCACTCTAGACCTCCCCATGTGACTGCTCCTGTCTTTGCTGGTTTGTCTTTTCCCCTGCAGACTTCTGCAGGAATGAAGCCCCAGCCCTCCTGTAGTTTCTCCATTAACTGAATTATTTGTCTTTTTCAAATGGTGATTCATACATAATAGCAAAGAGGTCGACAGAGCCTAAATGTTTACTGATGGATCAATGAATAAATGTGATGCAGTGAAGTGGGATTCAGGCTTAAGAAAGGAAATTTGGACACATGTGACAACATGGATGTACCTTGCTAAGTCAAATAAACCAGTCAGAAAAACAGAAAAATGCTGTATGATTCTACTTCTGTGAGTCACTTAGAATGGTCAGAGACACAGAGACAGAAAATAGAATGGTAGTTGCCAGGGGTTGGGGTAAGAGAGAATGGGGTGTTACGTGTAATGGGTAAGGAGTTTTAGTTTGGATGATGAATGAGTTCTGGAGACACACGGTGGTGATGGTTACACAATAATGTGAATATACTTAACACCACCAAACTGTGTACTTAAAAGTGACTAAAATGGTAAATTTTATGTTCCTTTTATCACAATACAAATAGTTAAATAAGTGATTTGTAAAGCATACAATGTGAATGAAAAAGAGACTTTTTTCTGTTGTGTGACAGATATTTCTCCTGCATTGTCATTTGTCTTTTCTAAATTTTTGGCCAGAGATGCTTTACAGTTTTATGTAGTTATATGCATTTTGTATTGTGTTTATGAAGGTCTTCTTCACGCCAAAATTATAAAAGATAATACGTTTTATCCGTTTTTTTCTTCTAGTACTTTAAACTTTGTTTTTTATGTTTTAATCTTTGGTCCATACAAAGTGTTTTTTTGTTTTTTTTTTTTGGTGCTGGGAATTCTGTGGATTAGGACAGAGTAGGGGAATTTCTAGTGCTTTATTGTTTTCAAGGTTTATTAGTACTTAAGAGAAACAACCTCTGTTCTCTGATTCTTATGTACTACTGAATGTTAACTTCTCTACAGTTGTCAAAATGGAGAGGTGAGGGGAATAAAAGACAGCAACATGAAATCCAGCTTCCAAGGCTGTGAGACATCATGAATGCTTCACAACAGTCTGGCCTAAAATAAGGCTACATTTCCTTCCTTCCTGATGAGCTGACTTCGCAACAAAAATTTTTTAAACTGGTGAAAAACATGGAACAGAAGGTTGGCAGTGTCCCTTAGAAACAGTGTCTCACTTAAAAAGCATAATCCTATGTGGAAGCAAAATGACTGATGTTGATACCCTAGCCTTTCCTCTCAGATCCTTTGAAATTCCCAGAGCAAAACATCGCTGACCGCAGGTTCCTGCCCTTGAGACATGGCAATGCCTGAGAGGGAAGAAGGGGGACAGCCTCTGTGTACCATCATTTGAGGTCTTGGCTATAAGAAAAGACCCACTTAGCTTGGTGCCTGGTAGGTGTCAGAAAACAACTGCAGTTGGGCGAGCAGGAACTAGCCCGCTGATATTTGGGATATTGCCATATTGGACCAGATGTGGTCCAGATGCCAATATGGGGAGGCCTTCCAAGTCTGTAATTATTTTTCTTTTCATGGTTTGATAGAAAAAGCTGTGGATCACGTAGAAGAACTTGGTTGTAAACCCTGTTCTGTTCATTGTTTGGCATTGGAAAGTCAGGTAATCAATTTGTGTACACCCCTTACCCCCACCTCTTTGTTTGTTTGTTTGTTTTAAAATAGATGAATACAGTTTTAAAATTGTGGTAAAATAAGCATAAGATTTACCACTTTAATCATCTTAAGGTGTACAGTTAAGTGGTATTAGGTATATTCACACTACTGTGCAACCATCACCACCATCCACGTTTCCTAAACTGAAATTCCCTGCCCATTAAACAATAACTTTCCATTGTCTTCCCTCCCCAGCCCCTGGCAACCACCACCCTACTTGCTATCTCTGAGTCTGAGTACTCTAGGTAACTAATATAAGCAGATTCGTACAGCATTTGTCTGTTTTTGTGATGGGTTTATTCACTTAGCATAATGTCTAGAAAGTTCGATAAAAGTTAAAAAAAGAATTATCATGTAATTTGCCAGGTTCACTTATTATATAGCTCAAAGAACGGAAAGTAGGGATTGGAAGAGGTATTTGTACATCCAACTTTATAGCAGCATTATTCACAATATCCAAAAGGTAAAAGCAAACTCAAGTGTCCATAGATAAATCAATGGGTAAACAACTTGTGCCATCTCCATACAGTGGCATGTCATTCAGTGCATTTTAAAAGATGCTTCTCCTTTTTATATCTGTAAAACAAGGTGGTTGAACCAGTTAATCTCTGAAGCCCCTCTAATACTGTGTGCAATACGTTGGTGTAAAGGGCTTCTGTGTCCTATTGGTGCATGTTTCATTTCCTCTTTGGTGTCTGGCTTCCTATCCCTCCCTCTCTCCACCCATTCCACATACACAGAAGCACGTGTACGCACATTTGACTACAGTTCTGATCAGTAAGTTGGAGAAATACAGAGCTGTTCGTAGGTAACCGAGTAGCTTTAAGCTTGACCTTTTTTTGTTAGGGCAATGACCTTAATAAAATGCAATTTAGCAACTTAATGTAGGTCTTCATGGCTATATGGAGAGCAATTTATGTATAGGAGATACTGAGAAAATCTAGAAATAGAAGAAAGTATCCTAGAAATACAGGGAAGACAGTAGGTAACTGGTATGCTAAACATAAACACGCTTGGTGTTCACTAGTGTCAGTGCATTTGATTGCATTTGGTTGAATGGGGTGGGTGTCTGGGAGCAAATTTTACCTTCTTTTTTTTTTTTTTTTTTTTTTTTTTTGAGTCAAGGTCTCACTTTGTCCTGTAGGCTGGAGTGCAATGGCACAATCTCATTTCACTGCAACCTCCACCTCTGGAGCTCAAGTAAACCTCCCAGCTCAGCCTCCCTTGTAGCTGGGACCACACGCACATGCCAGCACTCCTGGCTAATTATTTTGTATTTTTTTGTAGAGAAGGGATTTCACCGTGTTTCCCAGGCTGGTCTTAAACTCCTTGGCTCAAGCAGTAGGTCCACTGTTGCCTCCCAGAATGCTGGGATTCCAGGTGTGAACTCCTGCGTCCAGCCAATTTTGTCTTCTTTTGGAAGAAAATAATCCCTAGAGATGATTATAATATATAATATATTACATATATATAAATTTTTTTTTTGAGACAGATCTGTCTCCCAGGCTGGAGTGCAGTGGTGCAGTCTTGGCTGACTGCAACCTCTGCCTCCCGAGTTCAAGCAGTTCTCCTGCCTCAGCCTCTCTAGTAGCTGGGAGTACTGGCACGTGCCACCACACCCAGCTAATTTTTTGTGTGTTTTAGTAGAGACAGGGTTTCACCGTGTTGAGCAGGCTGGTATTGAACTCTTGACCTTAGGTGATCCACCCCCCTCGGCCTGCCAGACCGCTGTGCTTAAAGGCGTGAGCCACTGCACCTGGCCAATACTATATGTATTTTTTGTAAACACATCTTCTTACCTAAGATCCCATGTGTGCTTTGAGGAAACTTGTAGTTAATGAGATTCTGTAACACCAAAACCTTTAAAATTAGTCTAAGTAGACCAAGATGCTGTATCAATCAGGGTCTTAGCTGCAACCAGCAGAAACTGACTTAGGCAAACTTAAGCAGAGAAGGAATTTATTAAAAGTACGTTGGGCAGCTCACATAAAAAGTATGTGGGGCAGCTCCCTCTCTGGGAGGGCCTAGGGACTGTGTTCAGAAACTAGAGGACTGGTATAGGGCCTCATATCACAGAACTGACTGAGGACCTGCTGTTGGTACACACATGAACACTGCAACTTGTGCCATCCACATCGTGTTACTGTCACCGGACAGTGTACACTGCTGCTGCTCTGTCCTTTTATAAACCGTGGTTGCCACCACCTAACACTAAGAATGGATTCTGCATAATCATTCTTATCCCTAGTTTTTGATTCAAATACTGTAGATGAATATGATCAATGTGGTCTCATTTATGTGCCCATGTCTAGAGGAAGAGATGCTGGAAAAGAAGCATCTAGAATTTTATGCTTCAGTAGTAGGAGAGCGGCTCTGTTTCATAAGGTGAGGGATGCTAAGGACTGGGAAGGGGATTCAGATCCTGGTGGTCAAAAGAGTGATAAGTGGCTCCATTAGATGGTAAGTTGCTTTAGCAGTTGTGAAGGGTGGAGGGCAAATTGATCAACTAACCATAGGAGAGACTGCTAAAGATAAACAGGATTAAGGTATAAATTAATTATTTTAAGTTATAGAATTTATTCCTAAGTATTTTTTATGATAGAAAAAATGGGATTGTTGTCTTGATTTCTTTTAAAGCTAGGTTGTTATTTGTGTATAGGAATGCACTGACTTTTACATGTTGATATTGTATATTGCAACTTTACTGAGTTCATTTATTCTAACAGGTTATTTTTGTGTGGGATCTTTGGGGTTTTCTACATATAACATCATGTCATCTGTACTTCTTCCTTTCTAATTTGGATGCGTTTTATTTCTTGTTTCATTGCCTTTGCTAGTACTTCCAGTACTATGTTGAATAGAAATAGTCATCCCTGCCTTGCACTGGATCTTAGTGGAATGTTTTTCATTCATTTCCTGTTGATATGATGTTGGTTGTATGTTTTTCATGAGCGATCTTTATTATGTTGAGGAACTTTCCTCATATCTTTAAACTGTTAAGAGTTTTTATGAAGAAAGAATATTTAACTTTGTCAAAGGCTTTGTCTGCATCCAGTGAAATGATCACGTGGTTTATAAATCTTTCATTCTAATAATGTGATGTATCATATTGATTTGTGTATGTTAAACTAGCCTTGCATACAGTAATAAATCTCACTTGTTTTATTTTGTTGATGATATAATCAACATCAATAAAATACTTAGGAATAAATTTGAAGAAGGTGAAAAATTTGTACACTAAAAACAATAAAACATTGTTGAAATAAAAAAAAAAACACAAATACATGGAAAGTATCCTGTGCTCATAGATGGCCTTGGCAATGACTTTTTGGATATCACACCAAAAATTCAAATTATAAAGGCAAGGATAAATATGTTAATTACATCAGATTAAGCTGCTTACAGCAAAACAAACCAGGAAAAAAAAAAAAAAAACAGTTAACAAAATGGAAAGTCAATTTATGGGTAGGAATAAGTATCTACAGACTACATATCTGATAAGGGATTACATTTTTAAGTTCTTAAAAATTTTAAGAACTATTAAAACTCAGTGGCAGAAAAAAAAAATCTGTTTAAAAAGTGGACAAAGGACCTTAACAGACTTTTCTCCAAAAAAAAAAAAAGACATAAAAATGGTCAACAGATATATGAAAAGGTGTTCAACATTGACTAATCATTGGGGAAACATAAATTAAAACCACTATGAGATACCACCTCATGTTCATTAAGATGGCTTTATAATAAAGACAAGATGCAAACGGTGAGGTGTGGAGGAAAGGGGACTCTGGCACACTGTTGGTGGGAATGTGGATTGGTATAGGCATTATGGAAAACAGTATGGAGGTTCTTAAACTAAAACTAGAACTACCATATGACCTAGTAATCCCTCTTCTGGATATATACCCAAAGGACATGAAATGGAAATTGCCATCTTGTAAAGATATTTGTACTCTGTGTTCATTTCAGTATTATTCACAAGAGCCAAGATATAGAGACAATGTAAGTGTTTATCAATGGGCAAATAGATAAAATGTGTGTGCTGGTGTATTTCATTGTGTGTGTCCTTATATTTAGCCTTAAAAAAAAAAAAAATCCTGCCGTTTGCCACAGCATGGATGGACCTGGTGGACATTGTGCTAAGTGAAATAAGCCAGATGCAAGAGATGAAAAAATACTGCATGACCTCACTTACATGTGGAATCTAAAAAACTTTTTTAAAGTTAAAAAAGGTCAGATATATAGAAAGGATAAAACCAGAAGTGCTGGGAGGGTCTTGGCAATGACTTGGTGGCTGTCACACAAAAAATTCAAGCTACAAAAGCATGGATGGGGAAGAGATGGAGAGACGTAGGTCAAAGGACACAAAGTAACAGATATGTAGGATGAACAAGTACAGCGATCTGATGTTCAACAGGAGGACCAAAGTTTTAGTTAATAAAATTGCATGGAGTTTTTGTTAAATAGATTTTAGCTGCTCTTGTCAACAAACAGAAAGTAACTAGATGAAATGATAGGCTAATCTGCTTCACAAAAGCAACTATTTTACCATCTATATATATCCCATAATTAACAAAATAATAAAATTTATTTAAAAACAAAATGATAAAAGTAAGCTCAATGTGGATTCAAATAAAGCTGTATTAACTGATGAATGAGTAAGTAAAATATGATATACCCACGTGCTGTGGTTTTAATGTTTGTGTTCCCCCCAAATTTATATGTTGAAATCCTAACCTTCAAGGTGATGATGCGTTAGGAGGTAGAGCCTTTGGGGAGGTGATTAGGCCATGAGTCTGGAGCCTTCATAATCAGATCAGTGGCCTTATAAAAGAGCCCAGAGGAGCTAGTTTGTTCCTTCCGCCATGTAAGGAAACAGCAAGAAGGTGTGGAACCAGGAAGTAGACCCTTGGTAGACACTTAATATGCCAGCACTTGATGTTAGTTTTCCCAGCCTCCAGAGCAGTGAGACATCAATTTCTCCTTTATTAACCACCTAACTTATGATGTTTTGTTATAGTAGCTGAAATGGACTAAGACACTGTGCAATGTATTATCAACTGACATAAAAAGAGGTGATGTACAGATACACAGTATAACTTGGATGAACCTTGAATACATTAAGTGAAAGCAGCCACAGAAAACCATGCATTTTATGACTCCATTTGTGTGAAACTTCTGGAAGAGGGAAATCCAGAGACAAAAATAGAAAAGACTAATGGTTGCTTAGGGCTTGGGGGGTAGGGAGGAAATAAGGAATGACCACTGCTTATTGGTATGGGTTTCCTTACGGGATATTCTCATTATTTCAAAGGTGAATGTGCCAAAACCTTTGAATGTACAACCTAAGTAGGTGAATTATATAGTATGTGAGCTATATCCCAATGTAGCTGTTATATATTAAAAAAGAGTGAAGTAGGAAAATTTGAGTAACAAGGCCCTCAATTCAGATCAGAAAGTCACCAAATATGCAATCAGTGATGTACCCTTAACTCATTTGTACTTTCTTTTGAAATGTAGCTGGAGGGACAGTCCTCAAACTTGCTTATATCACTATGTTTTGAGTGGCACAATGTCAGGCATAACCAGGTCCACGCATGTTTATGTTTTTCTAGAAGCTCAGACTTTAATCAATGCTATCTCTATCATAAAAGCCACGTGGAGTTCTCAAGGAGGCAGTTCTCTTTAGTGCTACCCATTCACTTGGCATCAGAGCCACAGGCACACAGGCTCCAGATACTCACAAGTCAGTCCACACTGCACACTCTACATGTAGTATACTAAATTAGTATGTAGATGTCATAGAGTTAACATTCCACATCAAGCAACATAACATTTAACATCAAGAGAAAAGGGGATAGGAAAAAGGGATTACTGAACCAGATCAGGGAGTGAGACGGACAAGGAGATTGTCGTGGGCTGATCCAGATAGATGTCAGTGTCTTGCAAGGGAGAGTCTTTGATTAGGGCAGAGCCTTTGGTGGCAGATGATGAGTGCTGATCATGAGTGACAGCCAAGACAGTGTCTATAAGACCACAATCTGAACATAGTATAATCCTGCTCTTTGTATAGCCTCAGAGTCCTCAGGCAAGGACTGATAGTGAAGAGTATGCCTGGTTATGTACATATATGGTTTGGTACAATCTATATTGATTAGGTGAATATCTAGTCCTTGTTAGCGTGATGCCTTTTGAAATGTAAGGTGGAGAGTGTTTTTCTAAGATGTAGTCAAGGGTGCTGTGTAGACATTTCCTTCTTCCTCTTTTTTTTTTTTTTTTTTTTTTTTTTGAGATGGAATGTCACTATGTTGCCCAGACTGGAGTGCAGTGGTGCAGTCTCAGCCCACTGCAACCTTCGCCTCCCGGGTTCAAGCAATTCTTCTGCCTCAGCCTCCCAAGTGACTGGGACCACAGGTGTGCACCACCACACCTGCCTAATTTTTGCATTTTTAGTAGATACATGGTTTCACCATATTGGTCAGGCTCATCTTAAACTCCTGATCCTGTGATCGCCTGCCTTGGCCTCCCAAAGTGCTGTGACCACAGGTGTGAGCCACTGTGCCTGGCCAACACTTTCTTCTTTCTAGCCCCAGGCCAAGGAATCTGAGAGAAAGGTAGAAGATATATCTCAAGGGTACTACTGAGGGAAACACACTAAACTGTCCATTGACAATGAATAGTTGTCTGGGTATTGCTATTTATGAAATAGAATAATTAAGACTTATAAATAAAATTGAATTTAAACTTGTCACCTATAGATAAAGGTCAGGTTTTAGACCTTAAGGTAATTATTGTGTGGTTGAAAATGAATACAACACCAAATGATATTTTACTTAAACTATTTGGCTATGCTATCAGATTTTTTTGTATTTAAAAATTACTAAATTGGCTGTACATGGTGGCTCACACCTATAATCTAGGCCTCCCAGAGGAGGCTGACGTGGGCAGAGCTCTTGAGCCCAGACATTTGAATCAGCCTGGGCAACATGGTAAAACCATGTCTCTACAAAAACTACCAAAATCAGCTGGGTGTGGTGGCTCATGCCTGAAGTCCCAGCTGCTTGGGAGGCTGAGGTGGGAGGACTGCTTGAGCTTGGGAGGCTGAGGCTGCAGTGAGCTGTAATCATGCCACTGCACTCTAGCCCGGGTGTCAGAGCAAGACTTTGTTTCAAAAAAAGAAAGAAAAAAAAAAATTGTTCTCCCAAAACTCTATCACTTTCCCACACCAGAGTGGCTGTAATCTCACACAGTTGAGAACATTTAGATGTAATGTGACTTTGTAGGAGAGGGGACTCATTAATTGCAGTATCCTAGAAAAGGGCTTAGAAGAAAAGGAAAAAAAAAAAAGGTGATTCATAAATACAGATGTAGACACTAGACAAGAATATATGCAATAATTGTGACCTTGGTGTTCTTACTGTGAATTTCCATTGAATTGCTGGAAGTTAGATTCTCTGTTCAGTGTACTTCTTTGCACATGACTTTATACTTGTGTGTAAAAAAAATAATAATAACCAAACTGTGATTTGAGGATCCTTAGCTTTTAATCTAAAAGAAAGTTGGTACGACCTCTGGAACATACTTTTGGAGAGAAGAATTACGTAAGACAATGGTTTCTCTACGTCAGAAATCTAAGTTTTGTGTGCTAGCTTGCAAGTTAAGAATAGAAAAGGTTTTCCCTGAAGCAAATAACTGTAAACATTTTGAATCAGTGTTGCATTTTCAAGATAAAACTATTTCAGCAGATGAACAAAATAGATTAAACACAATAGCAAAATCTTTGAGGACCCTCCAGCTATTTCTAGTTCTGCTACCATATAGCAGCTAGACCAATAAAGAAAATTCATTTTGAACATGAGTAATTGCTACCTGGGTGATGAGAAGAGTTGTAAGAACTGCACTTGAAAGTGTCCTGTCAACATTACATGAACCTCTTCACTGTGTCATCGGGGCAGAGATGAGAAAGGGGAGCTGTCAGTCCCCAAAAGTCTGCTGACTGAAATACAGAAACCTTATTTAGGCATTTGACCACCTGCCACCTGTTCTTCACTTAACTTTCCAGTATGTTAACTTAGAGCTAATGCTTTTATGAAATTGGACTTCTTCCTGGTATCATCACCCTTTTCTACCTCTGTCTTACAAAATTATAGTATTTCCTCCCTTTACTTGGAATGTCATACTCTTCTTTATATCTCTTAACCCAAATTGTACTCCTCTTCAGGACCATTTCAGATACTATTTTCCAATATCATGAAGTCCTCTCTTAATCCCCCTGGACATCTGAACCATAGCACTTTATATGTCTGTCTGTGGTATTTGTCATGTTTTTGTCTTGAGTTTCATAGCTATTTTTATGTGTTAGAGGTTGAATTGTACCCTCCTGAAAGATAAGTTTAAGTCCTTTGAATGTGAAATTATTCGTAAATATGGTCTTGGCAAATGGTACACAAAATTAGGATGTGTCCTAATTCAACGACTGGTGTCTTAAAAGGAGAGAGAAATTTGGACAGAGACATGGTGGGAAGAAGGTCATGAGACCACAGAAGCAGAGATTGGAGTGTTGAAACTACAAACTGTGGACTATTAAGGGCTGCTGGCAATGCCAGATGCCAGGAACATGCAAGGAAGCTCCTCCCCTAGAGCCTTAGAGACAACATGGTTTTGCCAGCATGTCGATTTCAGACTTGTAGCCTCTAGAACTGTGAGAATAAGTTTCTGTTGTTTTAAGCCACTCACTTTGTGGTGTTTTACTAAGGCTGCCCTAGGAAACACATAAAGTGTGTTGATCTAATTTTCCTCTCTAGCCAATGTATTATAAGTTGGTTAAGAGCTTAAACTGTATTTTACTTATCATTATCTCCTTAGCATTGACTGAGTCATTAAACTGTTTTTTGTTTTGGTTTTTCAGAGACAGGGTCTCACTCTGTCACCTGGGAGTGCAGTGGCACAATCATAGCTTACTGTAACCTAAAACTCCTGGGCTCAAATCACCCTCCTACCTCAGCCTCTCAAGTAGCTAAGACTACAGGTGCATACCACCATGCCTGCATATATATATATATATATATATATATATATATATATATATATATATATATTTAATTTTTAGTAGAGATGAGATTTCCTATGTTTCCCAGGCTGGTCTTGAACTCCTGACCTCAAGCAATCCTCCTGCCTAAGACTCCCAAAGTGCTGGGATTATATGCATGAGCCACCATGTCTGGCAGCTGTTGTTTTAAAAAGTTAATTCATGGCCGTGTGTGGTGGCTCACACCTGTAATCCCAGCACTTTGGGAGGTTGAGGTGGGCGATTGCCTGAGTTCAGGAGTTTGTGACCAGCCTGGCCAACATACTAAAACCCCATCTCTACTAAAAATACAAAAAATATCTGGGTGTGGTGGCAGGCACCTGTAATCCCAGCTACTTGGGAGGCTGAGGCAAAAGAATTGCTAGAACCTGGGAGGTAGAGGTTGCAGTGAGCTGAGATCGTGTCACTGCACTGTAGCCTGGACAACAGAATGAGAGTCCTTCTCAAAATAAATAAATAAATAAATAAATAAATAAATAAATAAATTTATGTTTATTGAGCTATAATTTGTGTTGAGCAAAATTCACCTTTTTTAGGTATACAGTTTTTACAAATGAAAGCAGTCTGTGACCATATTCATCCCTAACACATAGAACATTTTCATCATACCAGAAAGTTGCCTAATATATCCCTATCCTTTCCAGGCAACCATAGATTTGTGGATTTTGTCATTTTCAGAATGTTACATAACGAAATCCTATAGCATGTAGCCGTTTATATCTGGCTTCCTTCGCATTGCATAATGCATTGGAGATTCATCTATGTTGTTGCACTTACTGGAAGTCTGTTCCTTTTTACTGCTCATTCAGCTGATATTTGAGTGTCATTGCATGCTGGCTATTATGCTAATGTTCCGCATATAGACTAATGAACAGGATGGACACCATATCCTAGCTTTTGGGGTTTATATGTTGGGTAATAACAACATAGTATCATAAGGGCTGTGATGGTGTAAGTACAGTGGATTATAAAGGAGTACAGAGGAGAAGCATTTAACAGATTGGAAGGATCTTTTTAGGCTTCCTAGAAGAACTGATGTTTAATTTGAGACTTATGGCTGAATGATTAGACTCCCGGCAGATGATGAGAGGGACAGTTGCAGGCTTATACCAGTTTTAGAATTGATTGTTAAAAATTCAGGAACTTTGGAATCTAGTTGCTAAATTTTTGATAGCTTGGAATTGGCCATGGTGGGTGTGTTTACACCGTGTATATTGTTAAACATGTCAAATGAGGACTCTCTTCCAGCCCCCAAACGATTTCCCTGCACACCGCTGGGAAAATATTATATGGACAAATATTATATGGACAAATATTTTAACCAGGAGAGATAATTAATGTAAATGCAAGATAGAACGTGGCATTTTTGAAGAATTAAAATTCCATAGAGTTGAAGTATGGAGTGTAAGGGAGGGAACTGAGGCTTAGAGAATTCGATAGGGGCCAGATTGTATTGGGTGATGTAAGCTATGCTAATGAGCCGTAATGTCCTTTTCTGCTAATTTTATATCTGAGTCAGTTCTGGCTTTATTTAGATTGATTCATCATCATTCTTCTCTTTAGGGGATCATTATTTTCTTGCTTCTGGGCATGTCATATAATTTTTGAGGGCATATCAGAAATTGCTTTTACCTTGTTGCCTTGTTGAGTGCATTATAATTTTGTATTCCTATAAATACTATGTAGTTTTTATTCTGGGATACAGTTAAGTTACTTGGAAACAGTTTAATATTTTTAGGGCTTGCTTTTACTATTTGTTAGGTGAGATCAGAGCAGTGTTTCCTGTGGAGTTAATTATTCTCTACTACTACAGCAAGAACCTTTTGAATTCTCTACCCAGTGTCTCAGGAATTCTCTGCCCAGTGCCTCCTGTGTTAGGAAGCATGCATTAGGAGGCAGATTTCTTGGCTGTTTCAGGTAGGAGGATATATTTGATCCCTGGCCTCCATCTTGGGTGGATATAAAAGTTATAATACTTTATCTAAAATTAGTGGAGGGAGATTATAGAGAGGTTTAATGAAGAGTCTTACAGGATCAGATCTGCGTTTTTAAAAGATCATTTTGAGGCCGGGCACGGTGGCTCAAGCCTGTAATCCCAGCACTTTGGGAGTCTGAGGCGGGTGGATCACGAGGTCAAGAGAACGAGACCATCCTGGTCAACATTGTGAAACCCCGTCTCTACTAAAAATACAAAAATTAGCTGGGCATGGTGGTGCATGCCTGTACTCGCAGCTACTAAGGAGGCTGAGGCAGGAGAATTGCCTGAACCCAGGAGGCGGAGGTTGCGGTGAGCCGAGATCGCGCCATTGCACTCCAGCCTGGGTAACAAGAGCGAAACCCCGTCTCAAAAAAAAAAAATAAAATAAATAAAATAAAAGATCATTTTGAATATAATACAGAGAATACATTGTTCTGTTTAGTGAAGTTGGTGGGGCCTTCAGAATACTAGACTGGAAGTAGGTAAACAAGTTAGAATACAACTGCAACAATTCAGTAAAGAAATAGTTATGACTGGGCTGGGTGTGGTGGCTCATGCCTATAATCCCAGCACTTTGGGAGGCTGAGGCGGGAGGATCGCTTGAGCCAGGAATTTGAAACCACCGTGGGCAACATAGGGAGAACTCATCTCTTCAAAAAGTAAAATAAAATTAGCTGGGCATGGTGGTGAATACCTGTAGTTCCAGATATTTAGGAGGCTGAGGTAGGAAGATTACTTGAGCCTGGGAGAGTGAGGCTGCAGTGAGCTATGATTGCACCACTGAACTCCAGCCTGGGTGACGGGGGAGGGGGGGGGCGGCGGGGCGCCCTATCTCTTAAAGAGAAAAGAAATAATAGTTGAATTGAAAACAGTGTCTGAGTTGTTCAGAAAGTCCCTCTGAAGTAGAAAATACAAACCATTGCTGAACAACAATGAAAAAAAGCAGTAGGTTAAGCTTCAAAAATCGAAACGTCAACCCAAGTCTGATTTAAAAAATAAATTGTCATACTTTGAATTCAGAGAAGATGCCCTCCAGTGATAGAATCCAGACACCTACAGATGGATATGAAAGAGCTATGACACTGAGCACTAGCGGAAAGTTAAAGCTGGATATATGCTTTCAATAAAAGAACATTCTGAAATCTTGCAATGCTATAGAATCAGGGTATCCAAAAGGTAACCCAAAGTTTAATTTCCAGATAGCACCATTTAAACACATAGATAACATCCAGCAATTGGCATCTAAGGATATACATACAAGTTAGGAAAAAGTTATGTGGAAAAATGGAAAGCTTTAAAAGCAATTAAAGCAGCATTATATTATTTTAAGAGGCAGAAGGGCTTATACTTCTTAATATACTTAATAAAAAAGCTTTTATTTAATGCAATTGTGTATGTAAATAAAAAAGTTACTGATAGGGCTTTCAGGAAACAGGTGATTCATTTAAATTTTTTTCTCCCCTTAGTAGAGGTTTAAGTAGTAGTAATTCCAGGAGAACAGGAACTTTGGGTAACATTCTTTATCACTAGCTTCTGGTCTGGCACATAGTAGGCACTTAATACATGTTTGGGTAAAAATGGATGATGTCAATATTGAAGACGTGTGCCATTTTTTCTCCTTCCCACTTCTTCATGTTCGGAGTAAAATTTGGACATTGGATCTGTTTCAGCAGCTGAATAGAGTAACATAACAAATAGTTTAAAAGTAAATGTTATCCTTGGACCCGATAATTCCAATTTTGGGGATATATGTCAAGAATAAAATATGCCTAGACCTTAGCTTTATGTTGAAATGTGAATCTTGAAGAGCAGGCTATAGGGGAAAACTGCATTTGACAGATTTGATGATGGGAGACGGAGTCTCGCTCTGTCACCCAGGCTGGAGTGCACTGGTGCAATCTCAGCTCACTGCAACCTCCACCTCCTGGGTTCAGGCAATTCTACTCCAGCCTCCCGAGTAGCAGGGACTATAGGCGCACACTGCCATGCCCGGCTAATTGTTTTGTTTCTTAGTAGAGACAGGGTTTCACTATGTTCCCAGGCTGGTCTCGAACTCCTGAGCGTAGGCAGTCTGCCCGCCTCAGCCTCCTAAAGTGCTAGGATTACAGGCGTGAGCCACCGTGCCCAGCCTGATTTTTTTTTTTTTTAAGAGAAAAACCCTGTCACCCCAACTGCGTGTGTTCTTCTAGTTTGTTAAACTCTTAGTTGCGTTTTCAGTATTAACTGTCAATGGTTTCAGTTTTGTTTACCTGAAAAGCAGAGTGAGAAACTAATGAAGGCGTGTCAGTGCCTTTGTGTTCTGTAGCCACACTATCCAGTGCGGGTTCTTTCTGGAGATGTGTTAAGAGTTCAGTAGCTCCTTCCTGGTTCTTCACTTTTGGTGCTGGTACAACTACTTAAATTATTGGCATCAGCCGGGCACAGTTCTTCATGCCTATAATCCCAGAACTTTGGGAGGCCTAAGTGGGCAGATCAGCTAAGGTCAGGAGTTTGAGACCAGCCTGGCCAACATGGTGAAACCCCATCTCTACCAAAAATACAAAAATTAACCAGGTGTGGTGGTGCTGACCTGTAGTCCCAACTACTGGAGAGGCTGAGGCAGGAAAATCGCTTGAGCCCAGGAGGTGGAGGTTGCAATGAGCCAAGATCGCGCCATTATACTCCAGCCTTGGCAAAAAAGTGAAACTCTGTCTCCAAAAGAAAAAGAAAAAGAAAAATTCTTGGCATCAAGGTTGTTCCTTCTTCTCATTCTTTTCTGTTTGAGAAGCCTTGAGTTGGAACTTGGTGTCACTAATGAATTGATGGAACACTGTGACCATACTCTCTTCCAACTGCTTCTTTGGTTTATTGCACATTTGGTCTGAGCCAGAAGTAGCTAATCAGAGGGGCTGCACAAGCACAGTAAGGAACCCAGAGAGTGCACGCCCCTTTCTGCTGTTTCTATCACCAACTTTAAGACGTTTCAGGTAGAGTTCATGTAGTGGTGACACCAGTTTTTATTCAGGAAAGAAAGTACAAATAGAACAAAAGTGAATTTCCAAAGAATTCACATTATGCATTGCAAACAATAGTTTAAAAACAGAATCCTCAAGGAAATACTACTTTCTTTTTTTCTGTTCAAGCTGGAGTGCAGTGGTGTGATCATACCTCACTGGAACCTCCAACTCCTGGGCTCAAGCTATTTTCACAGGTAGTAGGGATTACAGGTGTGAGCCACCACACCCTGCAAATACTACTTTCTGATATAAGCAAGGCTGGTGTTTGTATAAATTTATTCCTACATGGTAAAATTTCTGTGGGGATAAATTTCTAAAACTTATTAACAACAAGGGAAATGTTTAAGAGCCAGACATTGTAGTTTATCTTTTAGGATTTTTTTTTTTTCTTTCTGACAGGGTCTTGCTCTGTTGCTGGGATGCAGGGGTGTGATCTTGGCTCATTACAGCCTTTGCCTCCCAGGCTAAAGCAATACTCTCATCTCAGCCTCTTGAGTAGCTAGGACTACATGTGTGCACCATGCTTGGCTAATTTTAAAAACTTTCTTGTAGTAATGAGTTCTCACTTATATTGCCCAGGCTGGCCTCATATTTTAGGCCTCATGTGATCCTCCTACTTCAGCCTCCCAAATTTCTGGGATTATAGCTGTGAGCCACCATGCTTGGCCAATTTTTCCTTTGTAATGGTCATGTTCATAGCTCATCAGCTCCTAAGTTTGGACTATTCACTTGTCTTGGATAGTCGTAATTGTTGGAACATTACATTTTGAGATCCGTCCTTAGTCTCTTTTCATCTTTTTCCCTTTTTGAGAGTGGCTTAAGAAAATTCTAAATGAAGATCTCTGCCAGTTTTTCTCCTTCCCACTTGTTCTTACTTGAGGTCCTTGATTTACTAGAAATTTCTGGTTGCAAACAGAATTCTGCATTTTACATTTTGCCCTATATTTTTGGCGAGCTTCATGAAAGTAACATGATGACCCCCCCTTGTCTCTCTGTTCCCTTACCTTCTTTATGGCACATAGACTACTTATGCTTACTTGTTGAACTTTTTTTTAGACTTGTATACTCATTCATTTGCTCATTTATTCTTGCATACACAGGCATTATTCTTATTTCCCTCTTTATTAAGTGCCCATTTGCTAAGTGCCTACTGTGTGCCAGGCACAGCACTGGTCACAGGAGTAGTAATAAAAACTGGGCTCTGACAGTAACAGTGCTTTAGTGAAGGTGTGTACATTGCAGAAATGATGTTGGCATTGTGTGGTGCAAGGTTGCATGGAGCCCCAAGAAAGATAAGATCACTGTATGCCTCAAACTACTGAATAAATAATGTGTATTACCCCTTTACTCTTGAGGAGGTTAAAAACCCCAAAAATACAACACAGTTTTTGTGTCAATGAACAAAAACCTAGAAACCCTCAGTGATGCACAAACATCCCCAGAGCAAGGTAAGTTTGGCACACCAGAGGGGGGAACCTGCCTTAACACCCTGTGGCCACTGGGTTTTATGTGCAGTTTGGTGTCAGCAGAACATAGGTTTTGCATCTGCTTTGCTGCACCTTGACCCCACTGGTGGAAGGCACATTTGTTTGCACATCATTTTTATGACTGAGTTTCGAGTCTCCTCTCAAAGTGTATGCTGAATTTTCTATACATATATGCTGTGAGAAGAAGCCACAGCTGCTCTGTTAGTCTCAAAGGACATGACCTGAAAAAGAATAAAAATCACAGTTTGCACTTATTTGCACTAATTTTTGACAGGAAGGCTAAACAAAAAATTTAAAAGTTTATATTATTCTATATGTCATTTGCTCATTTAAATCACAGCTCAGTAGAATAGTGTTTTTCAAAACTAAAAGAAAACCTAATGAGATGAGAAGGCAGGTTGGCTGCAGATTTTTTTTTTCCATGCAGAAACCTATTTCATGTCCATTGCGTTGAATAGAAGGGGGCAAAGGCAGAGAAACAGGTAATTTAAGATTTGCATTGCAGTGTGAGACGTATTCAGAGGACATTATGAACTTCCTAATTGGTCTAATACTATTTGAGAGTTTTCAGTTAAGCTCATAGTGTGCGCAAAAACAAACAACAAAACAGACTTCACAAGTCAACAATGGGGAGAGCAAGAAAAGCAAGAAACCTGCTGAATACTTAGAGAAATGATCTTGGCATTGTTGGGGAAGGGTTTTGTTGTACTGACTTAGATTAAAAGGCTGGCATTATTTGAATGATGTGGTTTAGAGTTTTTTGAATTTAATTTATATGTCATTTAAAGTCTGTAGTACAGCAGTCAAAAAAAGATGCCAATTTTTATGATTTTTCATGTTTTTATTTAGAAATCTGGAAGATGGTTAAAATATTAAATGATAATTTTCTGAAAGGTATATTTTCAAATGCATAAAATTATTTTTGAATATCTGTAAGAAGTACATCTCACTTGAGTTATATCAAAATAGCAAAAAGGAATTCCAAAAGTATTTTCCATAGGCAATTTAATATTAATCACATTGCATTTAAATATAAATATTAAATTAATAAAAACATTAATGTTAATTTGATTGGAATTACATTGACTATAAATATTAATATTGATATCTTTACAGTTGCCAAGTTTCATCCAGGGATGTTACACATTTCCATTTATATCTTTGTCTTTACCTTTGATTACTCCCTTCCTCAAATTTTATGCCCTAGTACCAGCAGACCGCTTGTAGATTGCACAGTACCTGCATTTTCTCCTTTGTGATTTTGGCTCTTGGTTTTGTTACCATTTCCTTCTGGCTTTTTTCCTGGGCAGCTCTTTATTTTCTGTCGGATCAGGTATCACTTCTAGGAAGCCTCAGCAGACTCTGCCACAACCTGGATTCACTATGCCCCCCTCCCCCTGCCACACACACACACACACACACACACACACTCACACACACACACACACACACACACAATGCTCCCGTAAGACTTTTTGTCTGTCATTGTATGCTCTGTAACTGCTTATTTATATGATCCTTAACTCAGGGTGTGGCACTAATCTGTTTAACATTATATTTTCAGCACTTACTACAGTGTCTGGCTCTTAGCAAATTTTTGTTAAATGAATAATCAAGGATCTTTCTGTGTAGTTTTGTGTTTTTACTCATATAGGTCTCACCAGTTCTTAAGGTGTTGTTGCTGTCACAGAGGGATTACTTTTTTCCTTACAGTTATCTACTTGTTTATTGGTAGTATGTGGAAAAATTATTGATCTAGTTCTTCGTTCTCATCTGCTCTTTCTGGGGGTGAAGTATGTGTGGTTGCAAGATTGCCGATGGTGTTGGTGGGCTTTCAACTCCAGGCATTGGACCTGGAAGCTTTGATTATTTGTTTAGTGGTTTTCACCAACTGAGTTAATTAACAATCAACATTTTGGGTGTCAGACAAATTCTTAGTGAGATACATATAAGCTTCTTGGTGGACCAAATCTTTTCTAAGTAAATTAGCACCATGAGCATGTCATTGTATGTATAAAACAATAAAGGGAGAGAGTGTGATCCCCTCTAAGTTTTTGAGAAAAGAATTCAGATTTCCTGGTAATTTCACTTTTTCTGTTCCATGTAGTCTTCTCTTGCCTTGTTCAACTCTGTCCAAGAACAAGGAGAGCAGGAGTGTGTCTTCTACATTTATGTTATTAACACACAATCGTGTTTGGCACATAGTTGGACTAAAAATGTATCAAAAATGAAAATTAATAAATAGAACCATTACTCCTGAAGTCATTCCCGTTTTCCCATAGAAAGGTAGTAAACAATATTTTGGTAAAAGCTGTTACGTTATGCCGGAAACTAGAATTTTACCTCGTAATTACCCTATGTTAGAATTGAAAAAAATGTTGAAACGCACATTGTCTAAAATTAAATTCCAATTAGAAAAGTTTGAAAAGTTACAAGTATTTTTCAAAATGATTGGGAGACAACTCATGCTTTAGTGAGCACAATCCCTCCCCTAGAAGTTGACCCTTATTAACCATCTACTCAAGTAGGATGCTCCCGTAACTTGTCACAGAGCATATTTGCTTCCTAACCCCATATTCATTTTCCCTTTTTCTCCGTGGTAATAGAACCTCTGATGCTTGTCTGGGACCATTGCCACCTGAAAAAAAATACATACTTTGTGGTTTGATAGAAGCATGATATATTCTTATACTTATGATATAGCTCTGTCCAAAAGAGAAATAAGTGGAAATGTTCTGTTGTAGTTTCTACAAAACCTTAATAGATAGCTGCAGCGTGCTTTCTGCACCTTTTTCTTCAACTATTTTTCATCTTGCTGTCTGGAATTTTAATGAGATAGCAGGAGCTCTGGTTCTCATACTGGACTATAGGAAGAAGGGCCTCCCCAGATGGCAGAACAGTGGGAGAAGCCTGGGTCCCCTTCCTTATCAGTCTTTGACTGCTGGACTCTGGAACTTTATTTAGTTGACATATATATTAGTCCATTCTCACACTGCTATAAGGACATACCCAAGACTGGGTAATTTGCACAAGAAAGAGGTTTAATTGACTTATGGTTCTGCAGAGCTAAGGAGCTTCAGGAAACTTACAGTTATGGTGGAGGGGAAGTAAACATATTCTTCTTCACAAGATGGCAGGAGAGAGAAGAATGAGAGCAGAGTGAAGGGGGAAGCCCCTTATAAAATCATCATATCTCATCAGAACTTACTATCATGAGAATAGCATGGGGGAAACCACCCCCATGATTCAGTTACCTCCCACTGGGTCCCTCTCATGACATGTGGGGATTATGGGAACTACTATTCAAGTTTAGATTTGGGTGGGGACAGAGCCAAACCATACCGACAGAGATAGAATCATTTGTCTTGTTTAAGCCATGATGTACAGATCTTTGTTACTTGCAGCCAGACCTTATCCTGACATACTATACTACAGATCAGTTCTAAGATCTTATGACTTCATTGTTTATCCAAAGGCTGATCTTTGTATTCCCTTATTTATTCAGCCTTGTCAAATCATCTACTCTCATCTCAGAGTTCTGTGCCAGGGTTGGATGCTGGCCTTGTTCGGAAGATGATGATCTGAGAATTTTTACTAGGTCATATACAGTGATACAGGGTTAACAGAATATTCACCAACTGTTGTGGGGAAAACAGCTAGGTTCTAAATTCCAGAATGTCATCATCCTTTTCTCATAAAGCCTAGAATCCCTTTAAGGTACCTTAGTGTATTTGGCATTTCCTTCAGCATAATCCATGCAGATGGGGAAGCAGCTTTTTAGGGCCATCAGGAAGATAGGCACATCCTATTATGTAGTGCTCAATGTGGAAGTTCGATGCTCAGGGGCTTTTTGGGCCCCACGCTTGGTGAGAAAGCTAATTATAGATCACTGTTGAGCAGGAGGAGACATTTTAATTATTATCCTCTTGTTCTTTTAGCTCAGCCTAACTTTTACAGTAATCACTATAGTGACTTGCATAGTCTTCCTCACAAAGACAAAGTGTTAGGTGTCTCTTATTTTAGGGTAAATATTGAGGTGAAGGATATCACATCTGCATCTACAAAGGCTGAATTATGGAAGCTAGAAATTGGAAGTGGTGAGGAATTTTTATGTCCGGTAGGCTGAGCTGTGGATTTTCCCTGGATTGAACTGTGTCAGCGTGTAGACATAGGATCCACCTTGACCCTCCAAATGTGTCCTGTTTCATAGATGAGATTAGAGAAGTTCAGAGAAATGAAAGAAGACATTTTATTTTTTGTAGTAGCCATTGTGGTGACTATTGGCCATTCTCTCCTCCTCTGTGAAGACTGGGATCTTCTCTGCCTTTTTTGGTCTATAAAGTTCATTTTTGTGATTTTTCAGTCACTTGGTGTCCTGGTTGAGGGCATGTTCTAAAGGCTCTGGGATAAATAAAGGAAGATGATCATGATGAGGAGTCAGGAAAATGGACTTTAAATTGAAGTACTTATCCAGAATTGGTCTCACTTTCCTCTGCCTTACTGAGTTGTTTCCTAAAGGAGATACCACAAAGATCCAGGTCAATTATATGGTTAAAAGATCCAAATAGCCAGGATGAATGAGTTCTGGAAATTGCTACTACCAAATTATCAGAACTGGCTGGTAGGCCTGGGCAGATTTTCCATCTCCGACATCCACTCTTCACATACGCCTGATCCATATTGTTCGTTCTGAAAGTCTTTGCAGGTTTCTTTCTGCCTGGGTGAAGATTGTTCCTTGTAACCCCTGAATTCTCACTGGACAGCTTTATGTTAAGTACTTTTGCTTGACCGAAAGCTCTTTTTTTGTTGATGGGGCTGAAAGGGTAAGCTTAAAATTGGCCGCTGTATTTTCTATGAATAGATGGTAAGTTTTTTGAAAGCATATTATTACTGAGGAATTCTAGCAAGTTTAGTGTCCACTTTGCCACTGACCATAAGACATGTGTTAGACCAGTTTGGGAAGTCAGGCAGAGTGAAAATCCTGGATATTATAAATACAGTGATGGGATTGGTATGTCACCTTTATTTCACTAATACTATCGTTATTAGAATACTTAAGAGTTCTATAAGAAAGATTATTTTTTAGAGTACTATAAGCATAATTTTAGGAAATTGCTGAGTTGGTTTCGCAGAAAGAGGAATTCTTTATTTCTTAGTTTGACTTCCATGTCTTCAAACAAGTCAACAAATCAAATATTAGTATGCCAAGAATCATAAAATATTTATTGAGCATTTTTTTTTTCTGGGGAACTTAAGACAGCCAAGAAGCCCAGCAGAAAAATAGCTTTTTTACTTAATAATTTATTATACATGCTATCTGGGCACAATGGCATGCACCTGTATTTCCAGCTACTTGGGAGGGAGGGTATGGTAGGAGGATCCCTTGAGCCCAGGAGTTTGAGAAAAATCGATGCCAGGTTGTCTTTTGGAGAAGCAAAGTTAAAAAATAAAATAGAATAACAAGTGCTATGAGCCAAGAGTCTTGGTGTCGAGCTATTAAATGGCCGTGTGGTCTTGGTTAGACCATTGAACATTGCTAGAGCTAAGGTTCTTCATAACTCTATAAAGGGAGAGTTAGAATGAGTGATAGCTGCAATTCCAACTTTTGAAGTCTCTGACTATTTTGTTTTAAATATATTCTGAGAAGGTCCCTGCCCTCAGGAAAATTCAGCCTTTTCTCCAGATTTTCTTTGATTTTTTGTTGTTTAGAAAGGATGATTCAACTGGAAAATATATTGTGCCAAAAGGAAAAGCCTCCTTCAGTCTCACATTCTGAGAGATAATCATTTAACAAAATAGGTCTTAATTAATTTGACTAATTTCTATGCATAAATTAGTATTTTTTGTGACATGTATACTTATATGTCTTTGTGTGTGTGTGTGTGTGTGTGTGTGTGTGTGTGTGTGTAATTCATACTATACTGAAGCTTGCTTTTATCATGTAGCAGTTGAGATAATGGGTATCTTTCTGTGTCAGTACATACAGACTTACCAAATGGAGTGCCACTGATTGAATACTGTGGTTCACTAAAACACATTTTGGCCAAACAATCAATATTTGGCTGAAGTTAAAGCTAAATATCATTGCTGTAAAAGGGACTACTGGAATACAAAGAAAAAAAAAAACTGAAATTAAAGAAGACATGAAAATTTTAGTAGCCAGAGTTAGACAAATGGGCATACTGATTTCTGAGCACTGTCAGCTATTCGATTATTACTGTAGTCACCATACACTATACTACATCTTTGCAATACTAAAGTTGCTAGCCAAACAACATCTTGTTCCTCTGCCCACCTCATCTTTCACAGAGGTGGGCAGAGGAACAGATGCTGTTTGCCTAGCTCTGCCAGAATAGAGTACTGAGGGTGGTAATGTTGTTCCTCAGCTACTAAGCTTGTTGTCTTCTCAAACAGTAACTGACTAGGTAAGGACTTTATCTCCTCATCAACCCCTACCCTTGGAGATTCATTTGATGGACATGAGTTTCATGAAGCAGTCCTAGAAATTGAAGCATTTTATACTGCTTGAAACATTCTTTTTGTATATTTTCAGAAGCATGTGTAAGATTTCTGTTTTTGCTTATATTTATTTCTAATTGTCTCCTTTTTTTTTTTTTTTTTTTTTTTTTTGTTTGAGACAGGGTCTTGAATCTTGTTCTGTCACCCAGGGTGGAATGCAGTGGCATGATCTAAGCCCCACTGCCGCCTCAAACCCTTGGGCCTAAGCCATCTCTTGCTTCAGCCTCCTGGGTAGCTCAGACTATAGGCATAGGCTACCATGCCTGTGTAATTTTTTTAAAAAAATACCTATGAGTTCTTACTTTGTTGCCCAGGCTGATCTTGAATTCCTGAGCACAATCGATCCTCCCACCTCAGCCTCCCAAAGTGCTGAGATTACAGGTGTAAGCCATTGTACATCTGGCCTTATTTCTAATTTTCCAACTTCTTTGCTTCTTCACACAATTACTTTATTTAAAATTCTCCTATTAATTTTGGCTCTAGAAATGTGGCAATAGAGCAATGTAGTTGACTGTCAAAACACCGCAAAACTGTGTCAATATCTTCTGTGTCTCAGCTTTGATTGCATGCATACCAACTTCAGTATTGTTGCTGGAACGGAATGAAATGAGGCTTTTTATCGTTTAAGGAAAATGGGAACTCTTCATGTACATCGGTTTTGCTACCTCTTCCCCCCTTTTAAACATATTCCAGTAAATAAAATACCTTCATAATAAACAGTCATTGTATTTTGTAGACCTAATATTTGGTATTCTTACCTACAAAGTAGTAGAATATGATGAGATTTGTATTGTTTTTTAAGCAGGCTGTGTAACAGGGACTAGCTGCTCTTCCATCTTGTTTGAGGATATTGTATTGCAACAAGGCAGTTCTACAATCTTCTATAAGTCATACAATTAGTCTTTAATTAAATAAGAGGGAAGACAATCGTATACTCCCTTTGAGCTTCCTGCTTCTTTCTAGTTCTGTTCCTTTCGAGCTGTAATTAATTCTGGACACACAGCTATTGAGTCTTAGGACTCCTAAGACACTCAAACTTCTCCATGTTTGTTCCATTGTCAGCCGCATTTGGCTGTCGCTGTTCTTTTCTGATTTATCTTCTATACTTCTTAGTCAGATTCACCTTGTCTTTAGTATTTGAAAGACCAGGAACTCTTCTGGAAAATGAATAAAGCTGGTGCAGAATTGAATGTGCTGTGAATGCCCCATGCTCTCTTACTTAAAGTAGGTTTCTAATTGTCCATGCATGTCCAAATGTCTGGTATATGAGATACCAAAGTAGCACATTTGGTAAATCACCGTACTATGTGTGTGTGTGTCTAACAGCATAACTCAGAAGAATTTTGGTAATATGTTTTCCAGAAAGACTTTTAGTTCTAGGATTCATAGTTTCGACAAGTTTGTACACTTTGTTTGATCTTCAGTGGGAGAATTAGAGTGATTGGTATTCTATAGTGGTCATTTTACCAACTTTCTTACTTAAAGTTAGCCAGGAAGATCACTTGAGCCTCAGATATTATGGCTGCAGTGAGCTATGATTGTGCCCCTGCACTCCAATCTGGGTGACAGAGTGAGAGCTCATCTAAAACATAATAATATGACAAAAGTAGCCTCTAGGCCATGTGCAGTGGCTGATACCTATAATCCTAGCTTTTTGGGAAGTTGAGGTGGTACAATTCCTTGAGGCCAGGAGTTAGAGACCAGCCTGGTCAATATAGTGATAGCCCATCTCTACAAAAATAGTAATAATTTAGCTGAGCATGGTGGTGTGCACCTGTAGTCCCAGCTACTTGGGAGGCTGAGATGGGGAGATCACTTGAGTCTAGGAGTTTTAGGCTGCAGTGAGCTCCGATTGTGACACTGTACTCCAGCCAAGGTGATAGAGTGAGGCCCCATCTCCACTAAAATAAAATAAAATAAAATAAGCCTCTATATGCTTTATCTGTAAGGATTTTTTAAAGCCGTCTTTAAATTAGGTTGTTTTGAAGTTTTATTACTGAAAAAAATGGGTTTTATTTAGGTAACTCATTTTTCTCCAACATTTTCTTCTTCATATTTTATATTAAAAATTGTCAAGATCATTGGAGGTTATTGATAGTATCATTTTCCTCCAAAAATGATTTACTTTTGTTTGTAGGCAGAATGAGAGGTTGAGCTGACACACAGCTGGACCTCAGACTTGGTGAGGGCTGGTCAATTCCTAGTGTACTCCTGCTTATAGGATGCAGTCATCAGGGGTCCCACCTGAAACCCTTGGTTTTCCAAGACTATTCCTCATCCATGGGCCCTGAACCCCAGTTTTTGCCCACCCAGTGCTCTCAGACTAGCAGACTAGCAGCTTTACAACCTCCTGGGTTGTCACTTGATGCTCAGTTTTTTAGGCTCTCTTTGCAACCTTTCGAAAATTGATAAATGCTTTAGGAGGATACGCAGCCCTGAATGTTAGCCTAACCTCCCTGTATGCTTCCCTTTTCTCCAAGAATTTCATCCAAGTTCTTACTGCCTTGCTAGCTCTGATGTCTTCAGATAAGACTTTTGGCTAACAGGGTGTGGTTCTTCATTCTTAGCAAGAAGACTGGTGGAATAAGATAGTCATTGTTGGAATTTTCCTATATTTATAAGTGAATATTCAGATATTAAAACTAAGTATATATAGTATGCCGTATTTGCATTACTGAATCTTATACCAATTATATATATTAATCTGTGAAATCCTATGATCATTTCCAATATAAAAGTACAGGAATGCCGTAACAGCACTGAATAAGGCATTCAGCCATTTGATCAGTTTTAAAAAATCTACCGGATTTTAAATTCATACATCTGTTATTTACTTTATATCTATATTTGCAATCATATTTCATACATTCTTCCCTTTTCCTGTTTTCCTACTGGGTTGCTTTACTCTAAGTGGTTCTTTACCAATAATATGTGCTACAAATGTTTCTTCTCAGGCTGTCATCTTTTGAGTTTGTTTATAATTTCTGTTATCCAAAATTTTTTTATTTTTATGTATTAAAATTTTTTCAGTAGCCAAAATTTGCCCTCCCATTTCCAGATAATAATAGATTCATCCCTGCTTTCTTGTAATAGTGTTATGATTTCCTTTTTTGTAAACATTTAAATATCTGATCCATACAGAATATGTTTTATATCTGAGAAATGAGATATTGGGAACTAGCCTAATTTCTCACATAGCTGGTCAGTTGCTTTAACACTGTTAAAGTGATCTTTCCACAGGTATCATCTGCTGCTCTTACAATATCTAAGTATCCATATACCTGAGTCTGTTTCTAGACACTCTTATTTTTTTTCACCACTGGCTATCCATTTTATTTACGTATTGAGACTTTTGAATACATTTTTTTTTAAATCAATAAGACAACTTCTTTACCCTTTTAAGAAGCATATCTTCATTTCATATATTTTAAAAAATGAATTTGAGTAAGTTGGACAAACTAAAAATCTTCTTGGGATTGAATATTGAATTTGTAGATCTCATTAGGCGAAATTGGTATCTTGATACTGTTTTTTGTCTTCCTTGCTAAGTTTTATTTTTCAAAGTTTCTTTTAATAACTGTTTACTCCTGATTCATTCATAGGAATTTTTGTATGTTATTGCTATTATGAATGAGATATTTTCTTCCATTTTGTTGGTTATTTGTTTGAGACAAAGTCTTATTCTGTCACCCAGGCTGGAGTGCAGTGGCGCAATCTTGGCTCACTGCAGCCTCTGCCTCCCAGGTTCAAGCAATTCTTCTACCTCAGCCTGCTGAGTAGTTGGGACCACAGGTGTGCACCACCACGCCTGGCTAATTTTTGTATTTCTAGTAGAGATGAGGTTTTATCACGTTGGTCAGGCTGGTCTTGAACTCCTGACCTCATGTGACCCACCCACCTCAGCCACCCAAAGTATTGGGATTACAGGCGTAAGCCACTGCATCTGGCCCCATTTTGTTTTCTAACTGGATTTGGTTTGTATATGAGAGAGCCATTTATTTTTTAATGTAAGTTTTCTAACTGAGCCACCTTTCTGAATCCTTTCATTCATTCCTTTGGTATTCCAGACACACAGCATTGTTTCTTCAGATTATCATATTGTCCCCTGCTTTTCAGTGTCAATACCTCTTAATTCATCTCTTCTCTCATTGCATTGCTTGCTCTTTTAAAAGAAAATGTTAGGCCACCATGGTGTTGGTTTATATTTTTAAATGTAATCTTGGCTTTCGGTTATTTAGATAAGAGGATTGGTGTGTTTGTTTCTTTAATTAAAAACAAACCCAATACTCTGTTGGTTCTTTTCATCAGCTTCTCTGGCTTTTTAGGAAGTTAGGAAACTTTATAAAACTGGTTTATTTCTTCTTAAAGTTCTTTCTTTGCTTAGGAATGAAAGTATTTGACTTTAACTTTTTTTGCTGAGAACAACACCTACTTCTTATGAATTGGTTTATATTAATTTATTACTTTTTTCTGTATTCTGCTTTTACAGTTTGAGTTCTGTTTTTTTCTGATCAAAAAGTCATGTGGGAAGGAATTTAAATTTTTTTAAATTATGGGGTTTTTTTTTTTTTTTTAGTTTTGTGATTAATTTCTGCCAGCTTACACCAGTGACTATGATTTGTATGACTGTTATATTGTAGAATTCATTTTTTTCATGGTCTTATTTAATGGTGCTTTTTAAAAATTAGTATTACATTGATATTTATAAAGCAACTACACACACCTGTCAAAATATGTTTGACATTCTGACCAGGTGATTTTTGTAGTGACAGTAGAGGTTGATAACCTGTTTTCATAGAAAAAGATTAAGTCTTTTATGTTATGCACACATACACATATATACCCACAAATACATACAAGGCCTTATTATATTATTCAGAGTCTTTATGTCATAATTTTTTGTTTTTTTTTTAGACAGAGTCTTGCTCTGTCACCAGGCTGGAGTGCAGTGGCGCAATCTCGGCTCACTGCACCGCCTCCTCCTGGGTTCAAACGATTCTTCCACCTCAGCCTCCGGAGTAGCTGGGACCACAGGCACGTGCCACCATACCTGGCTATTTTTTGTATTTTTAGTAGAGACGGAGTTTCACCGTGTTGGCCACGATCATCTCGATCTCTTGACCTCGTGATCCACCCACCTCGGCCTCCCAAAGTGCTGGGATTATAGGCGTGAGACACCGCTCCTGGCCTGTCGTAATTTTTTGGAGACAGGGTCTCACGCTGTCACCCCGGCTGGTGTGCAGTGGCATGATCTTGGCTCACTGCAACCTCTGCTTCCCGGGTTAAAGCAATTCTGCTGCCTCAACCTCCCGAGTAGCTGGGATTATAGGCATGTACCACCATGCCCAGCTAATTTTTGCATTTTTAGTAGAGACAGTGTTTCACCGTGTTGCGCATTCTGGTCCTGAACTCCTGACCTAAGTGATCCACCTGCTTCAGCCTCCCAAAGTGCTGGGTTTACAGGCGTGAGCCACTGTACCTGGCCTATGTCATAATTTTTTTTCTTTTTTAGACGGAGTCGCCCTCTGTTGCCAGGCTGGAGTGCAGTGGTGCAGTCTCGGCTCGCTGCAACCTCCACCTCCCTGATTCAAGCGATTCTCCTGCCTCAGCCTCCTAAGTAGCTGGGATTACAGGCACATAGCACCACACCCGGCTAATATTTGTATTTTTAATGCAGATGGGATTTCACTGTGTTGGCCAGCTGGTCTCAAACTCGTGACCTCAGGCAGTCCACTCACCTCAGCCTCCCAAAGTGCTGGGATGACAGACGTGAGCCACTGCGCCTGGCTCTATGTCATAATTTTTGAGGAATCAAATTGATTTACCAATGACTAGGAGTAGTGATTTGAATCTTTTTTCTTGGTCCTTTTGCATTGCATTTGATCTTGATCTTACCAGGTGTTAACGTTATGATCTGTGTGTTTTGTAATTTTGGAAATGATGGAGTTGGAGGTATGTTCCAGTTTTATCCTTGACTCTGAGTTTGAGCGCTTCAGAAATGGTGCTTTTGCTCTAGCAAAGAAATTTAGAGAACTGAGAGTTTCCTTTGGCTTTTGCAGAATTTTTTTTTTTTTCTATTCCTAGGGGACTCCTTCTCGCAGTTCCGATTTGCTGAGGAGAAAGAATGGGATAGTGAAGCTTCTTGTCCAAAACAGGTAAGACAAAGAGTTTGTTGGTTGGATATGGTGGCTCATGCCTGTAATCCCAGAACTTTGGGAGGCAGAGGTGGGGGTACGAAGATCATGAGGTCAGGAAATGGAGACCATCCAGGCTAACGTGGTGAAGTCCTGTCTCTACTATAAATACAAAAAATTGGCATGGTGGCATGCGCCTGTAGTCTCTCCTACTCAGGAGGCCGAGGCAGGAGATTCCCTTGAACGTGGGAGGCGGAGGTGGCGGTGAGCTAAGATTGCGCCGCTGTATTCCAGCCTGGCGACAGAGCTAGACTCGGTCTCAAAAAAGAAAAAAAGTGTGTCTTAAGTGTGGACTGACTTTTCTTCCGGTTGAAGGCTGACACCTTTTACATTCATGTAGAAAAGAGTAGTAATTCTTACACAGTTTATTCTCAGCTAAAATTTTCAAACAATTGTCAGGGGGCTGAAATGACACAGGTCCCTGAAGCTGGAGTTCACCTTTCTACCTGGCCATCTGTGTGAATTATGCAGCACACAAGGACTGGGTCTCGAGGTAGAAACTTGATAGCCATGATTTTCAGAGTGGATTACTTTGCCTTTTGACTTTCTTTCTTTGCCACTCTGACAATTCCCTTTAGAGTTGAAAATTAGTTTTCTCTCTCACTGTTTTTGGTGTTAGGATGAGAAAACCCTTAATCTCATAGCTTTAAATAACACTTCTCCTGCAATTAGGAGAATAGAAGTATAAAATAAGGGCAAGTATTCTAGAAGTCTTTCAGCAAATCTCTAACCTCTCAATGCTTTATTTTCTTTGTGTGTGTTTAATATTTTCTTCCCAAGGAGTTCTGATTATTTTCCACTAATAATCTTTGTTTCACTGATTCTTTTCATATAAGGAATGACAGGTATTGTCCCCTTTTTAGGATGCACGGGGACATAGTGGTGGCTTGTCACCTGTTCCCCAAATCCAGGGCTAGCACATACTGTCTGATAAACTGATCACCACCCACCCACAGCTTCAGGGTTGGCCTGAAGCTGTAGGCCGGGAGCCCATAGGCGCTCTCCTCCCTGTTCTGCTCCCAGATCAGCTTATGTGCTGTAGCTGGCTCGTTTGATCTCTGGGCCAGTTTTAGGCTCACTTGTTTGGGATGGCCCTTAACTCATACAGATTACGAGGAGGGAAGTCTCTTAGCAAATGACTGCCTGGCACATTACAAAGGGTGTGTTACATATGCCATAGAAAAAGGGGGAAATTACAAACATTTGTCTTGGCTTAGGTCTGGGCATACGCCTCAGGTACTGTTTAGTATTCTAGGACACATGGAAGATAGATTGTTGAGGAATATGGTGGAAGCCGAACAATTTGCATTTTATCTCCTTTTGAACCACATTGATTACCAAAGAATATTTCAAGTAGCTTGAAAGTTTGAAGTAATTCTAAGCTTCGTCATTCATCAAAACATAGAACACTTGTTTACGAGATGTTTTTATTAAATGGAGCTTATTTAAAGTGAATGAGGCAGAGTCCATGCTGTTCGTTGCCCTAGGCCCCTTCCCTGGGCACACTGGCTGACCTGTGGTATGGTAGATGCTCAGTAGCTATTTACCTGATACATGCAAAAGAATACAGCCTAAAACAAGGGGTGTGATAAATGAATTAACAACACTGTGAGAGATAGCTACTTTGGACTGGAAGTGATTAGAATTGGTACCATGGGGAAAAGATCATTTGAATGGGTCTTGGTGGACGAGTGTGACTCTGGTAGGTCCTATCTGTGGAAACAATATGAAAATGGTAAGATCAGGAAAACCAGATTATGCTCAAAGAAGGGTGAGGCCAGAGTGTAGTATTCCCAGAAGAGGAGGCCTCAGTGGTAGGTGTGAGCTAGTTAGTACCAACAGTTTCAGACCTGAGTGTGAATGCTAGATCTAAGACCTGGGGATACTATTTCCCTTCTCTGTTGCTTCACCTGTAAAATGGAGCTAATAACAAAATATAACTCAGAGTTGTAAAAATGACCAAATTAGATAATGAATAAGAAGCCCTTGAGTGCAGTTCCTGATGCATATGAAACACTCAAAATTAGCTCTTTTGTTACTAATATTATTTTTTAACCAAGTTTTGTTGAGCAAGAACATGGAAATGGTTAGATTAACTTCAGCAGCATTGGGAAGGATGGGGAGAGATTGAATGGATGAGATGAGAGGTTAGAGACAAGGAAACCGAGGAGGAGGATGTGATGTTGAACGAATGAAAAGGACAAGAGCCCTAGGGGTGCAGGCAGTGAGCGTGGGACACGGGTGACTCATAGACAGGACTTGAATGGAGGATGGGGTCAACTGTGGACACTGGCCAGACGTGAGACACAAGGACAAGAAAGATTTGCAGTGGCACTGTGCTTTCTAGCTTGAGTAACCAGGTGGGTGGTGATGCTGTTAATGGAACGAAATAAGAGCAGAAAGAAGTTAAGTTTGATTTTGAATAGTTAGAGTTGGAGGTGTTGATAGTACATGACCGAAACGGAAATCTTTTCCCCATCAAAACGATTTCCTCTCTTACTTACCTCCTCACTAAATTTTTTTTCTTGTTGTTGAGAGAGAAAAACTGCAGAGAGATCTATATCACACATAGATGTAATTTGTTGTTGTTCCTTATGCCATCCCGTGTTCTCAGTGTGACCAGTAATGCAAGACAATAAAGAGAGAGGGGCTGGATGAGCCGAAAGGTTAGAGGCAGGGATGGCTCACGCCTATAATCCCAGCACTTTGGGAGGGCGAGGTGGGTGAATTACCTGAGGTCAGGAGTTTAAAGACCAGCCTGGCCAACATGGTGAAATCCTCTCTACTAAAAATACAAAAATCAGCTGAGTGTGGTGGTACACTTCTGTAATTCTAGCTACTTGAGAGGCTGAGGCAGGAGAATGGCTTGAACTAAGAAAGTGGGGGTTGCAGTGAGCTGAGATCATGCCACTGCACTCCAGCCTGGGCAAAAGAGCAAGACTCCATCTCAAAAAAAAAAAAAAAAAAAAAAAAAAAAGAGAGGAAAAGAAGAAATATGGTTTGTTTTTGCAGTTAAAGGAAATAGGAGTTTGATAGGGGAACAGCTTGGAAATCCTCAAGGGAATCCTGGCCGGAGAGGGACCGGGCATCACAGCTTGGCCTTAGCGTTCATTGCTCTGTGGCTGATACGCAGAGTGAAGGGACACAGGCTAGAAGTCACGGTGCTCTGATCTAGCTGTGTTGGCCTGCATGACCACAGGGCATCGGTTCCTTAGATCCAAGAGTGGGATTCTCACACCATTCCTTTGGATAGGGTGGGCACCATGTAAAGAGGGGATGGGTGGGAAGATAATTTTTTTGGGTGAACAGATTTATTATTTTTTAAATGACCTAGGCTTTTTAAATTCCAGGTGAAATTTCTGTTGACATGGTGATTTGTTCAGTAGGCCTTCCGTGAGCATCTGCTGGGTGCTGAGGGCTACGTGGTCATTCCTGACGGCCTGACTTTTAAAGTCACAGATTCCCTGCTTTCCCCACCCCTCCCAGTGAGTCCAGTTCTGTGGGTAAGGCCTGTGAACCTGTATCTTAAAAATCTGCCCAGCGTTTTACTCCACCCAACTGTGTACACGTGGTCCCTGGGCCCCAGATGCGAATGGACAGTAAATGCTGCAGATTCTGGGGAGGATGTAAAGGTCTGATTAAAGGCTATGTTTTTTTAACTGCAAAGTGAAGTGTATAGCAGGTTCTTTTCTCACGAAAGAGTGTGCCTTTATACAGATACTGAGACTCACTCTAAGATTCCTGGACAGAGAGGCACCTTCAGGGTTGCAGATTCCCACCACACAGACAGGATCCTGTGCACGCTGATGGCAGAGAAGTGGGACAGAAAGGCGTTGTCCTGACAGCCAGGACTGGCTCCCTCTCTCAGCATTGGCATGTCTCCTTTCTCTCTACATGCAGCCTCTTAGCATCCTTAGTGGGGGTTGTCTGCTCTCGCCTGTGGCCAGATGCTATAGGCCAGGCCCTTTATTCCAACTGTAAGTGGAAGCCACTGTGATTGGAGGTGCAAAGGCATTCTGGAGGTAGTGTACTGTCAGCTGGGTATTGGGTGATGGGCAGGAATTAGAAATGTGGAAGGAGAAGACATTCCAAGAGGGGACACAGATGAACTTCATTTGTTCAAAGTACTGCTCATAAACACAGCCAGGCCATTCTCTCTTCCTTTGTTTGGTCTCATAAACTTTTCCTTGTTTCTAATATGCCTTGCAGTCATGTTGCATGTGATGCAAAAGAGAGCAGAGGAAGTTGGGACACTTGTAGCTAGACCCAGCCCATCTCAGTGGTCCGTATCCAGAGAGCTAAGAGAGGACCTGGGACTGATCTTCCAGGCATTGCAGAGGTCAAGTTCTCCTTCTTCTTTTTTTTGGAGACAGAGTCTTGCTCTTTCACCCAGGCTGGAGTGCAGTGACGCAATCTTGGCTCACTGCAACCTCCGCCTCCCGGGTTCAAGTGATTCTGCTGCCTCAGCCTCCCGAGTAGCTGGGACTACTGGCACATGCCACCATGCCTGGCTGATTTTTGTATTTTTAGTAGAGACGGGGTTTCACCATATTGGCCAGGCTGGTCTTGAACTCCTGACCTTGTGATATGCCTGCCTCGGTCCCCCAAAATGCTGGGATTACAGGTGTGAGCCACCATACCGGACCTCAAGTTATCCTTTTATAGACTCAGAGAAGGTTATTTACACAATACGACTTTGCAGACACTTAGCTAAGGAAAGGGTGAGATTTCCGGTTTGTACTGTGGGGACTTCCCCCATGAATTTATCAGTCCACATCACAATTTTCTAGTGGGTTGAGAGGAGTTTTTCAAATTTGAGAGCAAAGACTTGGCCACAAGGCTTTGTAATCTTCCATCCGGTTTCTTAAATACACTATATATAATTTTTTTAGTTTAAATTTTTTATTTTTATATGCAGAGACAGGATCTCATTATGTTGCCCAGGCTAGTCTTAAACTCTAGCTCAAGCAGTCCTCTCACCTTGGTCTCCCAAAGTGTTGGGATTACAGGCATAAGTCCCCATGCTGGCCAATACAGTATATTTTTTAGATGCACCTTCCTTTTTTCCAGGGCAAGGGGTCACATTTGTTGCTAAGAGCTCATCATCTCTGGACAATTTCAGATGGGCTGTTGACAAGCCAGGTCATTCCTTTGGGTACCCCATGTACTGCCGTCATGTGGATTTGTGGTGAGAGGGGGTCTGGATTTAGTGGCAGGGCTCTGTTTGAGTCTACCAGAAATGTGTCTCCATCTCTGGTCTTTATTAACTCATTGACTGGAGACATTCCTGCACTGGAGTAGGGAGTAAACTTGGTGACCTCTGGGTTTTCTTCCATTTGAAGTCAGAGATTATAGGGTAAGACATGGTCCTAGCTGGACCTGTGACAATCCTTGGATGACTAGGTGTTTAGTGGTGTTTCCCTCTGGATGTGAGGTCATTGTGACCAAATTTTAGTTTTTTGCTTTTCTTGGGTGCTGGGACACCTAGAAAGAGCTGTTAGGGACCATGAGATTACCTGGAATGTTTTCTCACGTAGTGTCAATTTGTGAGGTCAGTGCATTGACATGACTTTACTTCTATGAATGGGAAAGGAGTTGAAAGGAAGCTTTCGGTGTTGGCCTTACACAGGGTGCCACTAGCTAGGGAGGCTAAGTTTCCATTCTCTGCATACTTCACCGGCTCCTTTGCAACCTTCGCAACACCAGTCAGCCCCATCTCACTGACGAAACAGCCCGTTCCTCTTCTGTCTGAGACCAGCAGTCTGAATTTAGGGAAGGGATTAGGTTAGATTTCATTAAATGCTTGTGTTTCTTTCAGCTTGTCAGTCATTGCAAAAGCCTCTACAGTTTCCAGGTTACTGGACAGCTTTTTTTTTTTTTTTTTTTTTTTGATACGGAGTTTCACTCTTGTCGTCCAGGCTAGAGTGCAGTGGCGCAGTCTCGACTCACTACAGCCTCCACCTCCTGGGTTCAAGCAGTTCTCCTGCCTCAGCCTCCCGAGTAGCTGGGATTACAGGTGTCAGCTACCATGCCTGGTTAATTTTTTGTATTTATAGTAGTTTATGGGGTTTCACCATGTTGGCCAGGCTGGTCTCCTAACCACAGATGACCCACCCGCCTTAGTCACCCAATGTGCTGAAATTACAGGCGTGAGGCACCATGCCATGCCTTGACATGATAGGAGGGTGATGATGGCCCTGTTGTTGCTCTGACAGCGTGAGCTGTGGCCCAAGAAGGTAGCTTTGGTTTTACAGATCATAATGTGGAGATGCAGAAACTATTACCCGTCAAGTGTGATGTGTGGTGTGACTTATTCCTAGCCAAATCTCCAGTGGGTTATTTGCAGTTTCTTCTTTTATTTCCAAAAGGTCATACTTGATCATCACCTGACATTTTCTTTTCTTTTTATATATAGAATTCAGCATTTTATGTGGATAGTGAGTTATTGGTTCGAGCCCTTCAAGAGCTGCCTCTCTCCCTCCGACTCAATGTTGCTGCTGAGCTGATCCAGGTAAAAATTCCGAAGCCCTCTTGAAGCAGGTGGATTAGGGCAGGAGAAGAAAAAAAGGGAGCAGCTTTCCTCAGCAGGATGTCTCAGTCTCAGCTTCCTTTTATAAAACTGAGGGTTTCATATCAAGGTGGCATTTTCTAGTTTAAAGGAGAATCCAAAAAGTGTTTGAAGTTACTTTTTTACATTTTATATTTGAAACATTTTAAAGGATCAAATGTAGTGGAATTGAGTGAAATGTGAAATAGAAAGTCTGGCTATTGTACTCAAAACACTTAGGCACCGCGCTCTGTGTTCAGCCCTAAGGACAGAGTGGTGAGCAGATAGACATGCTCCTGCCTTCCCGGAACTTAATCTGTTGGGAAGGATATTAATCAAGTAGTCACACAAACATATACAAATTGTCAGACATCCTATGAAGTGCAGCGTGCTCTGAGAGTTAATCAGATTCTGGTGTGGTGTGGTGTGGTTAGGAATGGCTTTTCTGAGGCAGTGATAGATGGGCTGAGGTCTAAAACATAAGAACATTGGAGCCAGAATTTAAAGGAGAAAGACCCTATCAACTCTACGTTAACACAGACAATGCTGCTACTGCTGCTGCCACGCGGAGAAAACTGGGATTGGAGTGAATCGTGGGGTAAGTCTGCTTGCACACGTACACACGAGCAGAGCAGGTGAGGGAGGCACAGGTGCAGGTGAGTGCTACTGTTGCTTGGACTACAGTAATGATGGTGAAGATGGCAGAGAAGAGGCTGTACTGAGAGGTGTTTCAGAGGTACGATGAACAGGATTTGGTCGTATGTTGGAAGCGGGGAGAGAGTGGTCCAGAAAAAAATTAAAGGTTTTCTAGATTGTGCAACTCAGTGGTAGGTAGATAGTATCAGGAAGGGTGAGATGTGGACACTATGAGTTTGTGCCTCTGAGATAACCAAGTGGACATTATAGTCAGTTGGATGTAGAACTTTACAATTCAGGATTAAGAGCTAGAAATGCAAATTCAGAGGCCAGGTGTGGTGGGTCACGCCTATAATCTCAGCACTTTGGGAGGCCGAAGAGGACAGATGACAAGGTCAGGAGTTCAAGACCAGCCTGACCAACATGTTGAAACCTTGTCTCTACTAAAAATACAAATATGAGCTGGGTGTGGTGGTGTATACCTGTAGTCCCAGCTACTTGGGAGGCTGAGGTAGGAGAATCGCTTGAACTCGGGAGGTGGAAGTTGCAGTGAGCCGAGATCACACCATTGCACTTCAGCCTGGGTGACAGAGTGAGACTCTGTTTAAAAACAACAACAACAACAACAACAGCAAAAAGAAAATCAGGAGATAGCAGGATGACACGTGATAATTGGTGAAGTAAGAGATGGGGAGGCCCGAAGACTGTGCCATGAAGAGCTTCAAAATTTAATTCTGGCATGATCAAATAAAAAAAAGTGAAACCCTGGGAAGTACCGATTTTAAATAGAATCCTAGCAACCGAAATGATCAAATTCCTTCTGTGGCTGAATGTGATGCTAAGCTGGAGCTTAGCAATGCATTGGTTATCCACCTATTTGCTGTTTCCTTTGCATTTACTAGTCTAAAATTTGGGGCAGCAGGCAGAGTTAGGGATGGAGGACAGTTAGAGACAGGGTAGAGAACTGGAAAGAATTGCATTTGCCTCCGCTGGGAGATTGCCCTGGGGGTTCTTTGGAGACTTTTGGGGGTGTCTGGGAGAGTACTGGTGGCTTTTCTGTTATGTCCAGTGAGGTTCAAAGTTCTGAAGTGCTTGGTGTAATCTCACATGATGAGGAATGTTTAGCAGAACTCACCAGGGAAATGCTGAGATAAAGGCTTCAGGACTCCGGACGGAGCGGAGGTGGTTCTGAGTGTTTGACAGTGAAGGGTGTAATGTCAATGGCAGGCACTGGGGTAAAGGTGTAAAATAATTACGTGACTTTAAAATCCTGGCTAAATAACCTAAAAAAACTTCTCCCCCACCCATGCTGTAGAGCAGTATTCTCTACCTTGTTAGCATATTAGAATCTCTTGGGGAGTTAAAAACAAACAAGAACAAGGCCAGACACCTACTCCAGACCAATTAAATGACTCCAGGATTAGAATAGAGGATGGTGTCCGAGAGGATCGTGTCCCAGCTTGCCCTGTACAACTGACTATGCTGGATATTTATTCCTTTTTGTATATAAAGCCATACTGTCTTACATCCCTGCTCAGGATGTTTGTTTATGTAAAAATAAGAGGTCAGGACCCCCAGTAGAGGTTGAACTTCTGAACCTGCCCACTGTGAGGCCTTGCTAGTCCCTGGAGCCTTCCCTTGAGAGCATTGATTCTCAGCCTTAGATTGTAACCTTATATTACAATCAGTGGGGGAGTTTTAAACTTTTATTAAAGTATGACACAGATTCAGAAAAGTGCACATTTAAGTATAACCATTGAACGAGCATCTGGATAAAGACTTAGAATAGGCTGGGTACAGTGGCTCACACCTGTGATCCATGCACTTTGGAAGGCCGAGGCAGGCAGATGAGGTCGGGAATTCAAGACCAGTCTGACCAATGTGGAGAAACCCCTTCTTTACTAAAAATTCAAAATTAGCCAGGCATGGTGACTCATGCCTATAAATCCCAGCTACTGGGCAGGCTGAGGCAGGATAATCGCTTGAATCTGGGAGGCGGAGGTTGCCGTGAGCCAAGATTATGCCATTGCACTACAGCCTGGGCAACAAGAGTGAAACTCTGTCTCAAAAAAAATTAAAAAAAACAACAACAACAACAAAAAAAAAACTTAGAATATTGTCAGCACCCAGAAGTTACCATTCATACATATTCCAAGTCACTCTCCTCCTTAAAAGGTGATCACTCACCTGACTTCTAATATTATAGTTTGCCTGTTTTTGAACTTTTTACAAAAATAATCAAATAGTGTATTTTCTTTTTTGTCTGGCATTTTCTACTTGATGTTGCTAAGAGACTCTTCTTGGTGAATTTGTTCCTTCACCTTTATATTAGTGTACATAAATACAATGAGCAGATGTGATTTGCTAATTACTTCTTGGTGACTTTTTACAGATGTTCATGTCTCATTACAGATTTAAGTTTAGAGCTAAGTAGACCTCTGGTAGTGGAAGTTCTCAGGCCAGGGTCAGGAAGACATAGATCTTTTAATTCCGAGTCTGAGCTAGTTAGCACATGGCCGAGGTGGGGAGAGTGGGAGGCACAGTGCTGGCATGTTTCAGTGAGGTCTCCCACATTTACATCAGATGTTAGGAAGGGCGCCAGCCAGGGCCTGAAAAGGAGCCACTTTGTGAACTATCTGAAGTGAGTTTCCTGTGTCACAACGTGTGCTGGCTTCTTTTCGCCTCCTCTGTGTTTAAGCCAGTATGGCAAGACTCACATTTTTAACTCAGTTTTTATGCTTCTCTTTCAGACCACAGTTCCTTTAGAGCTTCCTCAGGTGAAACCAAAGAGAACCGATGATGGCAAGGGATTAGGGATGCAGTTAAAGTGGCCCTTGGGGCCTGAAGGAAGGGAGCTGAAAGCTGCCACTGCTGGCCGCCCTGTGTTGCTGGGCAAAGACCACCCAAGACCAGGTCCTTCCGACGATTCTCAGAAACCCACTTCCCCACCGCAGTCAGCAGGAGACCGTTTGGAAGAAGAACTAGATCTGTTGCTTAACTTAGATGCACCTATAAAGGAGGGAGATAACAGCTTGCCGGATCAGACATCTCCGGACCGGAAATCCAAGAAAGATGGGGAGGTGGTCCAGGGGGAAGAAGGTATGGCTTTCATTTTATTCCCCATCCATCTTGATTCTGGTGTTTTTCTGAGAACAGCCCCACCTGCATCGCATCCTTACACATCTCTCTCGGTGTCCGACATTGATCCGGTGCTGTCCACTGACAGCTATTTCTGTGCTCACATCCCTGCTTCCCCCTGAGCTGACCTTTCTGACAACCTTCTCTCACTCGACACACCGAGCTTCCAAAGCTGCTACCTGCCCAATTGCAGTAGAAACCTGGGGCTGCAGATGGAACTTCTGCTATGAAAAGGCATTAGGATACCTGTAGCCTTCAGCTTTTCAGCAGTGGACCTTTTAATCAACTCTTCACTTTTTTCTTGCCGTTTCAATCTTACTTTTTGACAGAACAACACCACATTCTAATTTTTGCATGTCCTGTGAGATGGCGGCCTATTTGATATAGAGGGGCCCAAGGAGATTGCCACATCCAATTTTCAAGGACTGTTGCAATAATAGCAAAAATAAAACTGAGCTGTTGGTCTTAACAAAGAAGAAAAAAACAACTAGCAAGCTGTGAAGTTCAGCTTCAGAATAAAGAACAAATCCTCTACCCAGGTTTTATTAATTTGTTTAGATATTGCTGTATCATCTTAGGGAGTATCAATAATGAGAACGTTTCCCCTGGTTGTCAGCAAAGTAATAATTAGGGCTGAATTTTATCTGGGAACAAAGTCGACGGAAGCTTTACCCTCAATTCTAGGACTCATCTGAGGGTGTTAACACTGCTTTTATTTCCCCAGTTTGTGCAGAACCATCTGTGAATGAAGAAAAGAACATGGAACCTGACCAACCAAGAACATCCAAAAATGTTACCGAGGAAGAGCTGGAAGACTGGTTGGACAGCATGATTTCCTAAAAGGGGGTAGGAAATTTTGGTTGCCTTCTAAGGGCAGGTGGGCATAAGGCTGTCGTTCAGGAACAGCCAGTTTACAAGCATGCCCCAAGCTAGTGTGTTCCATTATGCTCACAGCAGCAAATGCAATGCCTACCTCTGTGCGTGACATCCGAAAGAATACCTTGAAGCAGCTTGTTGCATTTGTTTTTCTGGCTTAGTAATGTAATAGATTTCCTCAAGGACAGGGCGTACTGTGGCCCTTGTTTCTTGCCCCCGCCTTTGCAGTGTTTACAGCATAGCAGGTGCTGCTGCTGATTACGAGAAGAGATGCCAACAAGGCATGCATTTGGTCACAATAAACAAATGCTGGTCTGTCCGGTTTTTCGTTCTTGTGTGGGGCCCTGGGCGATTTGTCACATGTCCCCTTCCCCAGCAGTCACGGAGTGGTTGTAGAAGCAGCCAGAAGTGATGCATTCCAAGAGGCCAAACCATGGATTGGTATGTATTACTTTATTGCAGTGGGCACTTCGTTTTATTTGAGGAGATTCACCTAAACATAGCAGCTCCACTACTTACAAGGGACCATTAAGCATTACTCAATTTTGGCATAAGGTTGAGATTTTTTTTCTGAATTTTCAGTACAGTACTTTTCTTCTAATAACAGCAGTTGACAGCTGTTACTAAAAAATGATAGGAATAACCTTCCAGTGCAGTTTCATAAAGTAAGACAAGATCACCACTAATTAATGGAACTGTCCTTCGGGAACACAAACATAAAAAACTTGCATAGCTATATCTAAAGAGGTTTTAAGGCACTTAATCGAGATTTCACTGTCGACAAAGTGTCGGGTTTTTTCTATTTCTTTAACTGCTTAAAGCTTTTCTGGATACAGTCACTAGCAAGTACCATGGGAAAAATTAGACTCAGTTAAAATTATTTTTTTGTAGTTCAGACCCTATGAGTCACAAGTTGATTCCATCATATGACATTCAAGTGTTTAAAACTTCAGGTATTATATATTCAAGGCTTCATACTTCTCTAGCCCTTTCCTTAATATACCTTAGAACTGAAAAACTTGAAGGCATTTGACTAGAGAGTATTTGATTCTTTGCCATCCTTCTTAAACAACATTTTGACAGGCTCCCACAGTGTATGTATGTCCATTAGGCACAAAAAGCCAAATCAATCTCAAAATAGCACAGATTTTTAGCAAACATCTTTTTTTAAGGGAGGCATTTAGAAAATGTCACATTTCAAATATGTTGCAGATCTGTAACAGGAGGACTTTCTTTCCTTGGAAGTTGACTGTCCAGAATCGTGGCACTTCTTTCATTCAGATTATCCAAGCTGATCTTCATATTGTTTACGAAAGCAATCACCAGCTGGGAAGAAATCCCAACACCTTTCTTGGTACATCTTCCAGACGTAAGATTCCTGAAATGATGTGAAAAATGGGTGCTTATTTTTAAACCACAGTAAGCTAAAACCCAGTGTGTTTTTGCTGTTTGTGGCTCCCTTTAGGAAGACTGATGTGAATTTATATGAGGCCAAACCTGCTCATTCATTCTTGTTCTATTCCCAGCCCAGGCTGTCTGGGGAGCAAGAAGCCATGTCTGCCTGACACTCTCTGCTGGCAGGGAAGGAAAAAAAAAACCCCCTTGCCCCAATCAATGTTTGCCACTAAAAATGCTTAAAGATTTAACAAAGGTGATTGCATGCCATTGGAGGAAGACAGAGGAATGCATGAGGAAATGTTTACTGCTCGCTAAATCCAGATCTGGAAACCAGCTACCTCTCCCATTGAGTGAGTGAGCTGCGCAGTTTTCCCGCAAAGCCAATGATGTTTGAATATTTGGGAACGGACTTTTTCCTCCCCTGTTCTCTACCACTACGTTTCTTTTTTACATTTAGTTACGAAATTTGACACATCCTCTCACGCACCCCTGTCACCCACACATGAGGTTGTTATCTTTCTTAGGCTGTCTCTCACTCCGTTGTACTCCGACTTTCCTGCTCTTTGTTACAGCCACCCACTCCATTTCTCATTGTCTTTTTCTCTGTTACGTTCTCCCCACCTCCAGCTATTCTAGTTTGAAGCGGTAGCTATAAGCGTTTAGAAAAAAATGTCAGTGTGGGTTAAGTCACAAAAAGGTAATGGAAAAATGCATACATGGGCTTAACGGGGTCATCCGTCTATTTCAGATAGCCTGTGCCCTACTCAGTCTCATGATTTAGGAAGGGGAGATCTTTTGAAGGCATTTTATTTCTCACCTGACCCGTGTGTTCTGTTTCATCTTTATTAATCAAATACATCAGAAAGAACCTGGAACAAGGAAAAGATAGTATTAGATACTCTGGTCCAGACCCAAGTTGATGCACACGGGTTAACTGTAATCAGAGCTCAAAAAGGCTGTTTGGTCCTATGCTGTCTACAGTAACTTTAAGAATCAGGGAATTGGCTGTGTGTGGTGGCTCACACCTGTAATTGCACCATTTTAGGAGACCGAGGTGAGCAGATCAAGACCCTCCTGGCCAACATGGTGAAACCTTGTCACTACTAAAAATACAAAAATTAGCAAGGTGTGGTGGCACATGCCTGTAGTCCCAGCTACTGAGGAGGCTGAGGCAGGACAATCGCTTGAACCCAGGAGGTGGAGGTTGCAGTGAGCCAAGATTGTGCCACTGCTCTTCAGCTTGGCGACAGAGCAAGACTCCCTCTCAAAAGAAAATAAAAGATATCAGGGAGGTGTGGCACAGGAACACAAACTGTCATTTTCTAATAGTAGCACACATGAATCTCGAAATTAGCCTCTTTGTGTGGTGAGATGCTTTTTGCCATCCCTAAACCTTGAGCTCAGATCACTTGCAAGGTAGCATTTTGGCCACCGTTTTATTATTAACAAAATTCTAATCTGATACATCATAGAATATTTTACAGGGCATTTATCATCCCATATAGATATCGAATTGACATTATGTATGTGTCTCTAGAATACCTTTCATAGAAAAGTCAGGAAGTATTCAGTCTCATTGGGTTGCGCGGATTCTTCCAGAAGTATAGTTTTGTTTTCATAGATAGATAGCTGGGGGAATGCCAGTGTGGTTTGACGTGCTCTGTGATCCATGTCTTAAGTGTCACAGACCAACTCAAACCTAAGTATCCCAGGAGCTGAACTCCCAGCTCACATTACGTGATCTCAGAGACAGTTTCCAAAGGAATCAGGCTCATGCCCTTCAGGAAAAGGATTGTGAGGTTGGTGATACAAGAAAGTAGCAGTAACATCCTTCTGAGGGTAGGGAGTCTGAGCCCCAGATCTTGAGTTCTATCAGGGTGGTACGTGGTTAGAGCTTTCGGTCCTAGCCCACAGTAGTAGCTCTGAGTATGTTCATTGCCTCCCCCCTTCTCATTTACTGACGAAGCAGCAGTTTGGGTGGGAGGCTCAAACACAAATAATTTGGGTTCTTTCCCCTCAAGCTTGCTCTTGGAGAGGATAGAGACAGGAAAAAGACCAGGATCACAGTGCCAGGGGAAGGCATAGAAGAGGTTCCAACCCAAATGACAGCATCCCTGCACAGATCTGTAATCCATGAACTGACATGTGGCCATGGGCTCATTCATCTCCATTAAGATGTATATTCTCTTAATGGGAATTAATGATGGTAAATACTCATGACATGAGGAAGGGCACAGTACAGTTAGCTTTTAAAACTCAAGTTTTTGAGGCCAGGTGTGTCACTTCAGGTCTGGAGTTTGTGACCAGCTTGGAGAACACCGTAAAACCCCGCCTCTACTGAAGATACAAAAATTAGCCTGGGATGGTGGCAGGTGCCTGTAGTCCCAGCTACACAGGAGGCTGAGGCAGGAAAATCACTTGAACCTGGGAGGTGGAGGCTACAGTGAGCCAAGATGGCACCATTGCTCTCCAGCCTGGGCAACAGAGCCAGACTGTCTTAATAAAAACAAACAAAACAGAAGTCATGTTTTTGATTTAAGAAACTTATACCCTAGCAAAAACATATCTTTGCCACTTCTGACCATGCCTTCTCCAAAAGCTGAGCGTGCTCTCTCCTAAAGAAAGATGAGGGCTAGGCTCAGTAGTGTGTCACCAGCCTGGGCAACATGGCAACATCCCATCTTTACCAAAAATAAAAAAAAAATTAGCTGGTTCTAAGTTAGTGGTGTGCCTGAAAAAAAGCAGTATGAAAACAGAGGGATGCCTCAATTCCAAATAACCCAGGTCATGGGGCTTTGCTGTTTTTTGTTTGTTTTTGAGACAGGTGTCCCACTCTTTTGCCCAGGCTGGAGTGCAGTGGGGCAATCTGAGCTCACTGCAACCTCCGCTTCCAGGGTTCAAGCAATTCTCGTGCCTCAGCCTCCCGAGCAGCTGGGACTACAGGTGTGTGCCACCACACCTGGCTAATTTTTTGTATTTTTACTAACGACAGATTTCACCATGTTGGCCAGGGTGGCCTTGATCTCCTGACCTTGTGATCCACTCACCTTGGCCTCACAAAGTGCTGGGATTACAGGTGTGAGCCACTGCGCCTGGCCAGGGCTTCACTAGGAATGAGAAAGGACAGACATGATGAGGCCCGAAAACTGACCACAGAAATTTAGCAAGATGCAGGTTACAGGCCTCTTTGACAAGACCAAATCTTATGATGTGGGGAGGAAAGCCTGCCAGTAGGAGGGTCACAGGCGAATGGGAAGAGAGAAATTGAACACAGTGAGTGAGCATGGACAGCTTTCAATTGTGCGGAAAGGCAAAAAGAAGTAGGGCAATAGGTAGAAGTAAAAATGAGGGCACAGATTTTTCTTTGTTTAGGGCAGGCGTCCCCAAACTTTTTACACAGGGGGCCAGTTCACTGTCCCTCAGACCGTTGGAGGGCCGCCACATACTGTGCTCCTCTCACTGACCACCAATGAAAGAGGTGCCCCTTCCTGAAGTGCGGCAGGAGGGAGGATAAATGGCCTCGGGGCCGCATGCGGTCCGCGGGCCATAGTTTGGGGAAGCCTGCAACTTAGAGAAAAGCATATTTATATCGTAAGAGAAGTTCAGCAGAGAAAGAGAAATCCTAGAAGGGTGTGTCCTGGAGATTGGATGGAATCCAATCAGGTTGAGGAGGTGGCCTTTGCTAGGAGCAGGAATTGCCAACAACACACGTCTATCACACTTGGGAGATGCAGAGTCTATGGACAGAGGAACAGGCTCAGGGGACTCCTGGAAGTTCCTTTCTGGTAACGTTTTCCAGCAGAGACTGAACTGTATGACATAATTGGCTTTTTTTTTTTTTTTCTTTTTTTTACACGACAACTCCCATCACTTCTGTTAACCGAGGATACTCACAAGTAGTTGGCCAAGTTGTGCTCTTGTAATGTATGTGTTTCAAAACCATGAGGGGTCGTGTCAAAGTAGTCATTGCCAATCCCACAGATGAAACATTTAGTCTAAGAAAAATAACAGAGGCAGAAAAGGCATTTGTAGGCATAATAATAGAGGCAGGAGAGGAGACGGTCATGATTCCATTTAATTGAGAGACAGTGAAAAACCTCTCTAATACTTTTGGGTATTAGTCATTTACTCAGTAGTACCACGCACTTAGCTCTTGATGAGCTGGGAGCTGATCCGAGTACGGGACAGTAAAGGAGGTAGCAGGGTGGCTGCTCCTGTGGTCTTGCTTAGGATTGGCCCTAAGTAACAGTAAAACCTATTGTTTAAACAATCCATTTGCTTGGGAGGATATTAAAATAGAGCTGGGGCATTACCTCCATATCTTCCCGCACTTGTTCCTGCTGGTCTCTCAGCTCTCCAAAAGCATCAATAATAAGACCTGGAATTTTCAAGACAAAGCAATCTGTGTAGTGGTTCAGGGGTAGAGGGGGTGGAAGAAGCCACCTTATTCTGTTAAAAAAGGGAATTGTCAAAGGTGACCTACTCAAAGCAAAATGAAAAAAATGATACTCATGTTTCTTAAGTGTTACATCCTGGCTGTTCCTCCTCCCTGTACCTTTCCACACTAGGCTGTGCTGTTAACTACTCGCTCCTCCCTGAAACGCTTTTCTCCCAGGTTACTCTTCTATTTTGCTTAGCTATTTGGTACATCGTACGATGGGCTCTCTCTGTTCTAGCCTCTCTGACGTTGAGGTGGATCATGTTTCCCCTTCAGTTCCTTGGCTTCCTAGCCCTCAACACCTCCCTGTCTTCCAGGTTCCTCCACTCAGCATGCCTCAAGCCAAATTCATCCTCATCTTTCTCCAGTCTTGACAAGCTATTGACTCAAATGTCATTCTTTCCCTCCTGTCCCTTGCACTGTCCAGCTCTCTGCTCCTTCCCTGCCTGGGAGGAAAATGAAGAGGACCAGACTAGCCATAGGAGACATCCTAGAAGCAGCAGCAAGGAGGAAATAATTCACAGTCGAGGAACAGAAAGAAGGAATTTCTCTGTATGGATTAAGTTTCTTATAACTGGGCCTAGATGTGGCTTCGGCTTTATGTATAGCCACAGCCTTAGGCATAGTAGATGCTAAATTAACAAGTAAATGAATTCACACACTTCTTCATAAACCAATTAAGTCATAGATGAAAGCAAGCAAAAAAAACCTAGATGAAACCCTGCTCCTACTTAACAGAATTGGCAATCGTACCTTGAATGATGGCGAGCAAGATGACAATGACAAAGAAGAAAAAGGTAATGTCAAAGACAATGCGGTACATTTCATACGGATCACCAGCAGGGTCTTCAATTTCATCGCCAATGCCGCCTCCTGCCCTCACTCCCACGTACATGTGGAAAAGGTAACACTAGAGAAGAAAAACAATGGAAATTTAGGCAAAAGTCACAGTTCTGCTTGCTTTTAGCAAGGGGGTCAGATTCAGTCAGAGTGTGGCAGCCCGGGGCCAGGAGAGGGGAACGCCTCAGAGGTGCCAGTATTCATGCTGGTACCTGCTGTCCATCCACTACACTCTCTGGACAGTTTGGTATTTACAAAGATGGAAAGATTGTTTTTATATTCGGGCTTTTAAAAGATACTTTTAGGCCCACTTAAAAAAGGTTTTAAGTTGTATACACCTTAAATGAATTCTGTCGTATCAAATAGTTAAATGCCTTGGTGAGTACGGCCTAGGACCCATACTAATTTTTCCTCATTTAAGAGTGTTAGCCTGGCTTTCAGGCTATAGCCTGCAAAAAGGCCCCCTCTTCTTCATCTGTGTTCCCCTTACACCTGGTAGGGCAGGGATTCCTGCAGCAGGAAAATAAAAGATAATGGAACTTTCCGCTCCTCCCATTCAGCATGTTTGAGCCAATCTAGGCACCTGGGCTCACGGAGCAGTGCACCCTCTGTCTCTCCACCTGATGGGATGGGTTAGACTCACAGAGAAAGGATTGTCTTCCACCTGGAAAATCAAAAGCCAGGGGCAGACTGAAGACATGCTGGTCATTCCAGTCTCTAGGGGCTAGTGTTGCTGTCTCCTGACGGTGCTCGGCCCAAGAAAGAGTTCCTAGTCAAGAAGTGTTACCTCTTTTCCGGAGATGCTCACAGACTGGGCAGTTCACTGTCCCTGAGACGCATGTTCTTTTTCTGAAATCTGGTCAAAATAAACTGGAGATGCTGCTGCAGCCAAGTTGGCTCACTCTGGCCAGTGCCTTTTTCCTGACGAGGGTCTGGCCGGACAGGACCCCCTCCCCCCACTTCCAAACCTGATCCTGCTGCGGTCATGTTCTTCAGCCAGGTGGCTGTCCTGAAAGAACCCCCGACTGGCTTGCTGAAATAAATCAAGTGCTCAGTCCTGGTTCGTGGGACTTTCCTCTCTGCCGTCAGAGACGGCAATCAAAGCGCGACTCCCAGGAAATTTAAGATACAAGTTCATTCATAATAATGTCTCATCTTTACCCCAGAAAAGAAATAGATGAATGATGAGCCCACTGGGCAGGCTGCTGCCTTGCCCACAGGGCTTAGATGTGTGGTATTGAAACCTACCTCCATCACTTCTGTCTTCCCAGGACAGATACCTGTGTTCTACTCTGATCTCTACTCTACTCTGTGACTATCTCTACAGCTCTCACTTAGTTCTCCAGAGCACCCACACTCAGCCCTTCCTCCCAGCAAGGCGGGAAGGGGAAGGGTGGCCACACAGTGGGTGGGCTCTCACCGTCATCATGTCGTCGCACTTCATATCCGGCTCGTCATCGTCTTCACTTTTGTTGTAGAACTTGCGGAAGAAGTTGAAAGCCACCACAGTATAGAGATAAACCACCACGGCCAGGAGACCCACAGTCAGAACCAACTAGGAATGAGAGGACAGAGAAAGGAAAAGGAGGTGGGGGCTGTGCTATCTCGAAAGGTTCATGGGAGACTCTTTGAAAATGAGGAGGAACAGTTGAGGCCCGGGAAGGAGAGGAAATGGGGAAGGGGGTGGAGGGTGGCTAAGAAAGCTATCAGGCCGTGAGCACGGGAGGAAAGATGGGACCACAGGGAAAGAGAACTGGGCTTACTGGGAGAAAAGAGTAATGATGGGGTGTTAGGGGCAGAATTGTGCCCACCAAATTCATACGCTGAAGTCCTGGCCTCCAGGACCTCTGAATGTGACTGTATTTGGAGATGGAGATACAGCCTTCACAAAGAGGTGATGAAGTTAAACTGAGGCTGTTAAGATGGGCCCACAGCCAGTATCACTGGTAGCCTTATAAGAAAAGGAGTTGGGGACACACAGAGGCTGGGCACAGGCACACATGAAGGGATGTCCGTCAGGGGAAGCAGCGGCGACAGGGTGGCTGTCCACAGGCCCAGAGAGAGAGACCAACCCTGCTCGCGCTGTGATACCAACTTACCGCCTCCAGAACCGTGGAAAAGGCATTTCTGTTGTTGAACAAAATACCAGGCTGTAGTATTTTGTTCTGGCAGCCCAAGCAGACTAATTTCTAGGGTATTAGATTTGGCACAAGTAAAACATAAAAGAACTTCAGTATTGAATAGCGAAGGTACACAAGGAGGGTTATGTTGTTTTGTTGGTGTTTATACAGAGCTACCTGTTGCCTGACGCTTCACAGTGCTGCTGCTTAGAAAACCTCAAAGGTTCTTTGGAGCGATGGGTATTCCTACATTATACTATTTCATAAATAATCATTCCCTGAATAACTGTCACAACTTTGAAGTTATTCTAAGAATGATGATGGTGGAGCCGAGTCACACTTTTTGTTACGGAGAAATCTGCCCTGGCCCTTTGCGGTGTCCTAGGGCATGCTTACTTCCGGGCTTTAGGAGTTAAGTTCCGGGCCGTGAGTGAGGAGTGCACGGGACCTGCATGTCTGACCTCTCTCAAGGACTAGGCACTGAGCTGGAGATACGAAGATCACCAGGATCAGAGCTTTGCCTTCAAGGAGCGACACAAGAGGGAGTAGGCGCCAGAGCAATCAGGCAATAAAAAGAAAGAAAGGGTATTCACACAGGAAAGGAGGAAGTCAAATTGTCTCTATTTGCAGACGACATGATTGTATATCTAGAAGACCCCATTGTCTCACCCAAAATCTTCTGAAACTGATAAACAACTTCAGCAAGGTCTCAGGATACAAAACCAATGTGCAAAAATCACAAGCATTTCTATACACCAATAACAGACTTAAAGAGAGCCAAATCAAGAATGAACTGCCATTCACAATTGCTACAAAGAGAATAAAATACCTAGGAATACAACTAACAAGGAACGTAAAGGACCTCTTCAAGGAGAACTACAAGCCACTGCTCAACAAAATAAAAGAGGACACAGATGCAGAAACATTCCATGTTCATGGTTAGGAAGAATCAATGTCGTGAAAAGGGCAATACTGCCCAAAGTAATTTACAGATTCAACGCTATCGCCATCAAGCTACCAATGACCTTCACAGAACTGGAAAAAAACACCTTAAACTTCTTATGGAACCAAAAGAGAGCCCGCATAGCCAAGTCAATTCTAAGAGACCAGTGGAACAGAACAGAGGCCTCGGAGGAAATACAACATATCTACAACCATCCGATCTTTGACAAACCTGACAAAAACAAGCAACAGGGAAAGGATTCCCTGTGTAATAAATGGTGTTGGGAAAACTGGCTAGCCATGTGCAGAAAGCAGAAACTGGACCCGTTCCTGACACCTTACACTAAAATTAACTCCAGATGGATTAAACACTTAAACATAAGACCTAAGACCTAACACCATAAAAACCCTAGGAGAAAATCTAGGCAAAACCATCCAGGACATAGGCATAGGCATAGGCAAGGACTTCATGACCAAAACACCAAAAGCACTCGCAACAAAAGCCAAAATAGACAAATGGGACCTAATCAAACTCCACAGCTTCTGCACGGCAAAAGAAACAGTCATTAGAGTGAATTGGCAACCAACAGAACGGAAAAAAATTTTGCAGTTTACCCATCTGACAAGGGGCTGATATCCAGAATTTACAAAGAACTAAAACAGATTTACAAGAAAAAAACAGGCCCATTCAAAAGTGGGTGAAGGATATGAACAGACACTTTACAAAAGAAAACATACGTGAGGCCAACAAACATATGAAAAAATGCTCATAATCATTGCTTATTAGAGAAATGCAAATCAAAACTACATTGCGATATCATCTCACACCAGTTAGAATGGCGATCATTAAAAAATCTGGAGACAGACAGCAGATGCTGGAGAGGATGTGGAGAAATAGGAACACTTTTACACTGTTGGTGGGAGTGTAAATTAGTTCAACCATTGTGGAAGACAGTGTGGCGATTCCTCAGGAACCTAGAAATAGAAATTCCATTTGACCCAGCAATCCCATTACTGGGTATAAAGCCAAAGGATTATAAATCGTTATACTATAAGGACACATGCACATGAATGTTCATTGCAGCACAGTTTACAATAGCAAACACCTGGAACCAACCCAAATGCCCATCGATGATAGACTGGACAGGGAAATTGTGGCACATATACACCATGGAATATTATGTAGCCATCAAAAACGATGAGTTCATGTCCCTTGTAGGGACGTGGATGAACCTGGAAACCATCATTCTCAGCAAACTGACACAAGAGCAGAAAATCGAACACTGCATGTTCTCACTCATAGGTGGGTGTTGAACAGTGAGAACACGTGGACACGGGGAGGGGAGCATCACACACGGGAGTCTGTTGAGGGGAAATAGGAGAGGGACAGCAGGGGGCGGGGAGTTGGGGAGGGATGACATGGGGAGAAATGCCACATATAGGTGAAGGGGAGGAAGGCAGCAAACCACACTGCCATGTGTGTACCTATGCAACAATCTTGCATGTTCTTCACATGTACCCCAAAACCTAAAATCCAATTTAAAAAAAGGGAGTAGGTGAAGATCCGCACCAGAGGACATGTATTCAGCGGACTCGAGGGAGGAACAATCACTTGAACTTCACAGAAAGCAGTGGGTTTGGGAAAAAAAAAGAGAAAGAACTTGGACTTTGCATCAGGGAAGAAAGGGGCTTGAATCTCAGCTCTACCACTGAGCAGCTGTGTGGTCTTGGGTGAGACATTTAGCTTCTCTGAACTTAGTTCTCTTACCTGTCAAGTGAGCCTAACATCTACTTTACCAGGTAGTTGTGAGACTGTCACAGTAACTGGGACATGGCATAAGCTGGGCACATTTTAACTTCGTCTTTTCTCCCTCTCCCATACAAAGGCTTGGAGATAGGAGGGAGCATGTCTCATACACAGACATTGTACTTAATGAGGAGTGAAATGCTAAACAGTTTGAATTTGCAGCCAAGAGCAAGCCATTAGATTTTAGTATGGCTATAGCCATTCTATATCCAGTCTGATCAATATCTAATCTTCTACCTATTGTCAGAGTCAATTCCTTGATGAACTATATATATAATATAAACTATATGATTATAGTATTAGCTATCTTACATATGTACGATAATGTATACTATGTGTATCATATGTAACAACCATATACATTATATGTGTGTGTGTATCTGAAGTCGTTGGTTCTTAATTGGATGCAGATACCAGGGGAGTTTTCTGCGTACAGTATGTCTACTTGCTAACCCCCAGGGAGTATATCAGATTCAGGGAGGAAGGGGTGGACCTTAAAAAGATCTCCAAGGTTATTCTGATGTGTCTATCACCCCACTCCTTCCCTGGTTCATCTTAATGTCAGTGGTTACTGAATCAAGGTCTTATGCTTTCTACATGATGGTTGCAGCTATATTTTTAATTTTCTACCATTTTGCAAAAACAATCACTATTAGTTCAAGCATTTGGCCAAGAAAAGAACATTATACACCATGACACATTCCTTCCTGTCATACACTGTATACTACCTGCTGATCGTTTTCTTTCCCCTAAGCATATATAAGTTCATTCTGTTCTGCATCAGTAGAAACCATACCTGTTTGCCGTTGTGAGTTACAGATGACAGAATGGTCCTCAGTGTCTTAAAGCCCATTGCGATATCCAACAGGTGAGCAGCAAAGAAGAAGTTATTGTAGTGGCCCAGAACTGACATGGTTGTATACCAGGCAAGGTAGAGAAACGACTGGGGATGGAAGAAGGCAGTTTAAGTATTTTTGCCTGATAATGTGCTCATTAAACCATTTTTTATTTTGGGGGACAAACTGAGGATAGTGGGGGTTGAGGTGCTGAGGTGCTGTGAGCTGGCCCAAGAATTGCTAAGTGAGCCCTATCTACCTTACACCATTGTGTAAGTGTCCCCCAGGACGTGTAGGACTTTGGCCTTTGATAAGCAATCCCTGAATCTTTCTGGGCATTCTCCATAGCTTGCTCCTCTGTGGCATCCCTGAACCTGGGGTACAGAATTTTGTTTTTCAAGGTGCAATACTTACGTTGTCAGTAAAAACAACTCCAAGCTTCCAGATATGGTACTTCATGTCAATGGAACTTAGCCTAGAGAAGAACAGTAATGTTAAAACTTATAAATGTCAAGAGGTACTAACGTGCTTAATAAGGAGGAAAAAGTTTTTTTTCTAATAACCTAAATATGGCTCTCATCTTTATCAAGTTGTATGTGTTCCCCATGAGACAGAATAGCTGAATCACACAGCCTGATTATTTTTTTTTTGAGATGAAGTCTCACTCTGTCACCCAGGTTGGAGTGCAGTGGTGCGACTGCGGCTCACTGAAACCTCTGCCTCGTGGGTTCAAATGATTCTTCTGCCTCAGCCTCCCAAGTAGCTGGGACTACAGGCACCTGCTACTATACCTGGCTAACTTTTTTGTATTTTCAGTAGAGATAGGGTTTTACTATGTTGGCCAGGCTGGTCTTGAACTCCTGACCTTGTGATCCACCCGCCTTGGCCTCCCAAAGTGCTAGGATTACAGGTGTGAGTCACCGCACGCAGCCCAGCCTGAAATTTTAATTAGTCTTTCTCTTTCAGCTCTATAAAGCATAAAAATGTATTGGTCTTCAAAATGTTTTTTTGTTTTTTTTGAGACAGAGTCTCGCTCTGCTGCCAGGCTGGAGTTAAGTGGCAGGATCTTGGCTCACTGCAGCCTCCATCTACCAGGTTCAAGTAATTCAATGGCCTCAGCCTCCCAAGTAGCTGGGACTACAGGTGGGCGCCAAGATGCCCAGCTAATTTTTCTATTTTTAGTAGAACGAAGTTTCACCACCTTGGCCAGGATTGTCTCAATCTCGACCTCATGATCCGCCCGCCTCAGCCTCCCAAAGTGCTGGGATTACAGGCGTGAGCCACCGTGCCTGGCCTATTCTTGAAATTTTTAAAGCAGTGCTTTCCCAATATGTTAGAACCTAGAGGAAACACCTAAGCCAGACCAGAGCCTGAGAGAATAAAGACACAGTTGTAATTTTTCCCTTGAGCAACTGAAGAGGAATGGAAAAGCGAAAGATCTATTTTATCTATTTTAACTCCTAAGCTTTATGTACCATGACACCAGAGAGGCCGCCTCTGCTTTGGTCTCTTCTACTGGGCTAAAGTCAAGAGCATTTTTGTCCAAACCCAGAAGTTCAGCAATGCGTTCTGCTCCGTAGAGATCTCCATACTTGTTGATCACCTGAAGCAAAGAATGACAGGGTGAGCTCAGGCCACACACCGCCACCAAATCTTCTCTAGCTCTGGGGTCTTCAGAGCTTTGCTGCCTTATGGGCTCTTCCAATGGGTAGATTAAGACATAGTTCAAAATGCAGAAAAAAGAGAAAAGAAAACCCAGAAAAAAAAGAAGCAATAAAGACAATTAAATGATAACTTTTAAAAAGCTGATAGTGATATCTTTTTGCAGGGGAGAAAACGTCTACTATGCAGAAAACAATGAGGGCTGTGTTAACTTGCTTAAGGCAGATGAGTATATGAATGAAGCCAAAAACCTACATATGTTCATATCCAACCCCTTCTGTGTGACTTACTCTCCTTGAGACACTATGATAAAAGTGGCATCACATTTACTCATGTTTGTATGCGGAGAACTTAAGAAACATACACCACATTTCTTTGTGATCATGGAACTCACCCCCACTGACAAGGCATACCTTTCTCTTTACAAACTTGTCCCAATAGTTATTAGGAAAAGATCTGAAAAAGAAAATGAAAAAGGTAGGTTCTTCGTTCTTAACATCAAGGAAAGCACATCAAGAAACTTTTCAGTTTGAGTTCCTGGATCTATGATCTTTTTGGTTTCTGTCCTGCTCACTAAAGAATTCAAAATCTGATTGAAGTTCAGCGTCATCACAGGTCTACTGATTAATGTATGGTTTCACTACTTCTGAAACACGTGGAAAGCCACTGGGCAGGTTCTACCTCAGAATTATGGTTTGGAGCCAAGAATTGTGATGACAGATTAAATAGAGACAGATATATGTTTCTAAATCCTTTCCCTGATGCCAGTATAACCAGAAACAACAGGCTACAGAAGACACATGCATTCCATTCAATGAGTTGCCACTTAATGTCAGCTACTGGGGTAGATAATGGGAATAAGGGATGTTTCATGTGGTGGTAAGTACAGACAAAGGCCCTAACTCTGTGAAGTTTTCTGTTTGGGAATCACCTTTAGTTTATTTCTATTCACTTATTTTAACCTGAGGGCTTTTCTACTCTATTTTCTATTCCCAAGTAATACTGAGGGCCTGCTTTCCTCAGGGAGTTGGGTCCCTCTCTTTCTGGGAGATGGTTCCTTGTTCTGTACCATCCCCAGAGAGATGATCGTTCTTCCATCTGTAGCTTGTACCAGCTCCACTGCAAGTATTTCTTATTGTTAAAGTTAAGAAAGAACTGAAATCTTCAGGAATGTTGGCAGAAACCATTGAAAATATTTTGTTCCTATCCAGAATTACTGAATCCTTCCTGTGGGGGTTCCTTGTAAGGCTGGGTTACAGCCTAGGAGTTTCTGGCCTTTGGTTCATGCATTCTTACTTGTGTTTTTCTTTGATTCATTCTTTTTGGTTCTGATACACAACAGTTCCCTGTTTTCCAGAGACCAACCAAGTTGGTGATAAGAAAATAGAGCCTCCCACTATTCACTGACCTCTCAGAAAAATAATCCCAGCAAACACCAGCTCTCCCCCAACAGGGTGGCAGTATTAAAAAAAAAAAAAATGGTGGTTGTTGGTTTGTTAAAGCAGTTTGTCTTAAACATTTAAATGGCACTTGAAAGCGAAAACAAATGCTGGTGTTAGAGAGTAAATTGCTAATATTTTATCTCTGGGGGATGAAAATAACTTTTGACTTTCTTCCTTGTACGTTGCTACTTGATTTTTTTTCAGAAATTGCATTTAAATGGAAAATAAATAAAAACAAGCCATGCTTTCTCTGCCACACTGACATCTCCTTTCTCCTAAATCCTTTATACAAATGGTCTGTAATATACAACTCAGCCTGGCCGTGCTTTGTCCTAAGCAGAAGATTCCATGACTGATGCTGAAGGGGCGAGGACCACAGGCTCTGGGCATGACCTTTTCATAGACAGACAGGGTCTCACCTTCATGTGAGCATTCTGAATTTCTTACCCTCTGACTACGTATGCCAGCTCCTTGAAGGTAGAAAACATTTTTACTTGTTACTAGTCCTTGAAGTGTGGCATAAAGACCTTCAGAAGGAAAGTATATAAATAAAGACTATATCTGTACATGAATGTGCAGGGAAAAAGTACAAGATGCTCAACCCATTTAGTAATCAGGGAGATGTACAATGAGGTGCCGTTTGACGCCTACCAGATGAGCAAAATTACCTGCCAATATTAAGTGCCGACAAAGAAGCAGAGAAGTAGAAACTCTCATAAAGTACTGTTCGGAGTAAAAATTAGAACAAACATTTTATATATGCTACTATTCAGCAAATTTCTCTCCTGTGTCTAGAGAAATTCTACTTGTGTATCAGGTATGAGAATGTTCACTGTAGCACTGTCTATAAGAGCCAGAAACAGAAAAATTGAAATATCTACTGTCAGGAAAACAGATAAATGTGATGACATACATAATAGAAAATTCTACAGCTTTCAAAATGAACAGTTACATCTACATACATCAACACAGGTGAGTTCCCAAATATAATGCTAAAAAATATTCAAGTGGCCACATGTGGTAGCTCATGCCTATAATCCCAGTACTTTAGGAGGCCGAGGAGGGCAGATCATGAGGTCAGGAGATGAAGATCATCCTGGCCAACATGATGAAACCTCGGTTCTACTAAAATACAAAAAAAAAAATACAAAAAAAAAAAAAAAAAAGCTGGGTATGGTGGTGCACACCTGCAGTCCCAGCTACTCAAGAGGCTCAGGCAGAGGAATCACTTGAACCCAGGAGACAGAGCTTGCAGTGAGATGAGATCACGCCACTGCACTCCAGCCTGGGCGATAGAGACTCCACCTCAAAAAAAAAATTCAAGTGACAGTATAATGTATATAGTATAATTTCATTTATATCAAGTTCAAAATAGTCAAAACAGAGCAATATATTTAGGGACAAATACCTAACTGGAAAAACTATAAAGTGGGAGAATGAATATCACTAATTAATATCACTGATCACTAATTAAGAATTAATATTACCACTAATGAATATCAAAAATGTAGATAGCTGTAGGATGGGAAGATATGATCAGGGAGGGTAACACAGGGGATTTTTTTTTTGTTTGTTTTTTGAGATGGAGTTTCTCATCACTCAGGCTGAAGTACAATCTCTGCCTCCTAGGTTCAAGCGATTCTCCTATCTCAGCCTCCTGAGTACCTAGGATTATAGGTCTGTGCCACCATGCCCAGCTGATTTTTTGTATTTTTAGTACGGATGGGGTTTCACCATGTTGGCCAGAATGGTCTCGAGTTCCTGACCTCGGGCGATCCACTCACATTGGCCTCCCAAAATGCTGAAATTACAGGCGTGAGTCACCACACCCAGCAATACAGAGGATTTTTAAAGTTCTCAATAATGTTCTAACCTTTTTGGTTTGTAATTATACTGCAAAATATACATATATATTTTATATTTATATATTTATGTGTGCTTAGCAATATAAAAGAATTTTTTAAAAGCTCTCCATGACATAGTTAACTGAAAAAAAGCATGTTATAAAACATGAACATGTACTATGATGCCATTATTGTGAAAAACATTAAACATTATCTAAAATTTTATAAAATAGCTATGCATTTCCTACTCATGGATGTTTAAACTACTCTTAGAATATTGGCAAATACCTTTGTTGGGACATTTTAATGTACTTGTCTCACTGTCTCTTTAGGATATATTTCTAGAAAGTGAACTGTCTTCTTACTGGGACTTTTAGGCCATATCTCCTTGTATAACAGACACAAGCATTGCTGATGTTTGCACAAAGCTTGCCACAGGATTCACCTATTTAATAGTGTCCAAGGTTTCTGTAATGTAAGGACAAAGGGTCAGAGACAGTGCTTAGTAGTACTGTTTTTCCTTGTGTGAGAAGATTGGCAGGGGACCTGCAGGCAGGGACAGACTTAAGATGTGAAGATGGGCCCATTCACATTTTCTCCCCTCTAAGAGAAGGGCCTTCCTTTTCTGGAGACTATAAAGAAATATGCCTAGCTGTACCGTTGCAGAGCTCCTTCTCAGTCTGCCTGATCATCTTTGGATAGGACACAGTTTTTTTCCCCTGCAGTCAGGATGCTTGCTTCTTAACATGACTTATCTTAATTGGCACACCAAAGAATTTCAACACAGTCACCTTTGTTTACATATTTGGCCCTATTTCTTTTCTTTTACCACATTATCTTGAAACTGTCACTTACTTTGTGAATCAACCGTCATTAGAACATGACAGTTTGCTAATGATGATGGCCAGTTTTTGAATAGTTAGGGGAAAGAGAATGAGTAACAGCTGAATGCTTATCATGTGCCAGGCGTTTGCCAAGCACTTGACATACATTCATTAATCCTCCCAGGACTGTAGGATGTGATATTCTCATCCCTCTATTACACTGAGGAAAAAAACTAAGGCTGAGAAGGTTTGATTACCTTGTGCAAGTTCACAGACCACTAAGCTTCGGAGCTGACTTGCTGTCACTTGTCAATCAGTGCTCTTGCTCCTTCCCACCACAGCGCCACCTACCTACAGGAAAGAAAGCTTGCCTCTACAGGTCTTCACATCCCTACCAGACAGCTCTATTTACCTGCCCATGTAAGTGCTTCTCAATCTTATGTTAAGAGGAGGTCTCTTACCAAGTAGCCTATTTGGTTAAGAAGAAGACTTCAGAGATGGCACAATTACAGGACTGCTGTGCCATGGAAGGCTATGGAGAAGCTGATCAACTTGGTCTCTAAACTCCCGGGCAACTTACGCCCTGGAAACACTGTGTGACTCGAACATGGGAAACTACTTTAAGCAATATTGTACTGGACTGTCCCGTCTAAATAAAATATACTCGGTACCTTCTGATAATATCTTCTGTCCACTGTTAAACTAATAGAAGTCTATATAAAGTATTTAATGGGCAGTAAGCGGCTTTATTGAAGAGGCAAGGGAGAAAAGTCCCAGAAACCAGAAGAAGGTTTATGTTAACCAGTTTTAAGGCCAGGAGGAAAGAGTTACTCTATTTACAGTAGAGACTCCGTCTCGTTTTTAAGTTGGGATAGAGGGACACTTACGGTGTGTTGATCACCAAGCGGTCCCACTGCCCTTTGATGTCATCTTCGGATGGCTGTTCGGTGATATATAGGCCATCAAACTCCAGCTTCCTGGCTATTTCTTTTTCCCTTTTGAATACTACCAAAGGGACCTAGGATTGGGAAGACAATGGTTACACAGAGCCGGCTTTATAATTAAAGCACCTGCTGCCAGGTATTTGTCACAAATTAACCTTCCAACTTCAGGGTAGCAATCTCCTTATAGTGGGATTCTTAGGGGGCCTAGTTGTGGGCTTGAAGCCAAATGAATCTCTTTGGCTAAATACTTACTTCTTTAAAGCTGAACTGATTTGAGTCACCCTTTACATTTTCAGTTAAATAGCTAATATTAATACAAACTAGACTTTTTGACCCTTGCTAGTGTGCAGGCCATGCCTAGATGAGCCCAGGGCTGAATGAGTTAGGTCTCCTAAGACTCCTCGACTGGAGTTGAACCAAGATTTAGAAAGGACAATAAACCATTCTGTAATAGATCAGCCAGCCACAGGAATGTGATGAAATGTTCCAACTCCCTTCAACATACAGGGCCATATTTATCTCATGGCTTTGACGTCAGTTAATGAAACATGGTTTGATAGAATGAGAAGATTTAGTCTGTCTGTATTGAAGTTTCCTTCCTGAGATTCTTTCCGTAAGGAGCTCCGTCCAGGTAGTGGCATACTTGTTTCCTCCTGTCACTCTCCATTCTTTTATAATTGTAAGTTTAATATTAGACTAGATACAGATTTATGGCAAAAGGACCTGACTCCAAAGGGGAACACAGAAAGGGATTGGAAAATAATCCACTTGCCCTAACCATCACTAAGCGCGCACACACTCCAAACCTGGGACAGAGTTAATGAGGCCAGAGGCTGCTGCTGAAATCCCAGGAAATGAGAAGTCACAATTGACAGAGGGGCTCTAGCCAGAAAAACAACTCATCCCATCTCTAGCTGAGATGCCACTGGCTACCTGGCAACATCCTTGAGAGCTTCATCTCCAGGCTCATGATATGCATGTACCCCACATCGCTTTTGTCCGAAACCAAAGAACAAAATTCAGACAGTGATGTGTAAAGAGTTACCTCTCGTTTTTCTTTAAAACAATGTTTTTCTACCTGTTTTTCTTTAAAACAATGAAATAACACTGATGAAGTAAAAAAACTCACGGCAAGAAGGTGACAAAGGCTAGCAGCCATGGCACACTGTGCGGAATTGATTATCACTGTTAGTAAACAGATGATGTGTGAGGCGAGGCCTGCTGTTTTGAATGAGTCTGAAGAACGATAGTAATATCAAGTTGTAGAGCGATGCTTATCTCTGGGATTCCAACTGTTCCCCTTCAATCTTCTAGAAGTTTGTATACTCTCATAAGCAGAACTTCCATACTCTTTACTTGCTAAATAGTGTTAACTTTTTGTTTTGTCCGGGTCACAGTATAGTCTGTACTCCATTTAATAAGCTGAGCTCTAGGATGTCAAACTAAGGAGCAGCAGCTAATATGCTTAAGGGTTTACTACATGTTCTGAGTACATTTACACAGACTACTATATTTAATCCTCCCAGCAACTTTAAAACAATACTTTTTATTTTTTGAGATGGAGTCTTGCTCTCTCGCCAGGCTGGAGCGCAGTGGTGCAGTCTCGGCTCACTGCAACCTCTGCCTCCTGGGTTCAAGCGATTCTTCCACCTCAGCCTCCTGAGTAGCTGGGACTACAGGCATGTGCCAAATGCCCGGCTAATTTTTGTATTTTTAGTAGAGACGGGGTTTCATCATGTTGGCCAGGATGGTCTCGAACTCTTGACCTCGTGATCCACCCGCCTCGGCCTCCCAAAGTGCTGGGATTACAAGCATGAGCCACCGTGCCCGGCCAAAATAATACTCATTTATACGTATGAGAAGAGAGAGGACTGGGAGTTTCAGTGGCAGAGCTGTGCGTTCAACCCAGGAATTCTGGCTTCAGAATTTTCACTTTCATAGTTGCAATGGAGCCCTTAGTGTAACCCAGGGCACAAAATCTCTTCAGCACAGTAGCTGGACTTCCTACACGACACTATAGTTCACTGGGGGAAGAAAGAACCACAAGATAGGAAAATATTTCCTGGACTCTTCCCAGGAAGAAGATGGCTTGCTGTACTTAGAAGACTTCCCACTCAAGAGAAGGAAGAAAAAATTTAATGAGAAAAGCAGTGAGAAAAACAAAATTATGATGTAGCAGAACTAGAACTGGACTTGGAACACCAAAAACTGAATGCCTGAAGACTGACCTAACTGTAGTGGTTCTGAATATGGCCCCAAGGAACCATGCCTCCTGGAATTCCAGCCTGGAATACCATGAAACAATGAATCTGGGATGGCCAAGTGACTTGCCTTAAACAACAGAATGCAATGGAAAGGACACTGTACCCATTCTGGGCCTAAGACTTAGGAAGGGCTAGCAGCTTCCACCTCCATGCTCTTTTTGGAAACCCAAGCCATCATGCAAGAAGGGCAGCTACCCTACTGCAGAGATCCCGTGGAAAGGCCACATGGAGAAGGAGATGCTCTGAATCTATCTGAAGAGAAAGAGGGAGAGAGAGACAGAGGCCTGGCTACCCCAGCTGAGTCCATTCTTCCAGTTGTGCCCCCACTGAGCTGCTAGGCATGGGAATGTGCCATCTTGGCCATTCCAGCCCAGCTGAGCTTGCAGACGACTGAAAAAATGCTCACTTTTCATTGAACAGAGGAACTGCTCAAATGTGCCGGTCATCCCACAGAATCCGAGAGATAAATAGTGGTCATCTTAAACGATTAAGTTTTAAAATGGTTTGTTATGCAGCAATAGATAAAAACTAACACATCAGGAAGCTTTCTTCTGAGATCTTAAATCATTACAACCTAATGAAAAGGTATTCTTAAAAAAATTTCAACATCAATTAAAAGATCAGAAGACTCTCTTATGACTAGCTCTCCATGGGACTTAGCCTGATGACCCATTCTATTAAATTCAACAAGAGGAACCCAAAATGGGACTCCTCACACAAGGCTTCAAAAACTTGAAAGTGCGTACAAATTGCCCCATGATCACGCTCAGTGGTAGATTATGAGTTAAAAGACCAGGGGTGAGGCCCGATACTCTGCAGGTCTATGCAGCTCCCAGGCAATGCGCTGCTGCTGCTGCTCCATGGACCTACAAGGACCTTTACAAATAGCAGAGTCTTAGAGCAAAGGGCTGGCTGGGCTCAAAAAGTATACTTCTTCCTCAAGGAGTCAGATTAGATCCAGAGTGGCAAGCAGCTCACCTTCAGGCAGTAGTACCCCACCACACAGACGAGAGAGATGATGGTGTGGATGACGGCCAGGGCCCGCAGCGTTGGTGCCATATACCCCGTGCTCTCCTGAAGGACAAAGAACACCATCGCCTCTTCCTCTTCCTCATCATTAAAGGAATTCCACAGGTTTGCAACATCCTCTGTCTCTTCTTCTAAAGGTTCTTCAGTGACCTGGCCCAAAACACACTCGCTTATTAAACATCAAAAAAAAAAAAAAACCTCAGCCATTGTGCTCTCCCCACATATTTTATATTCATTAGCATATGCTGTACGAATAGTAGTGACTCAGCATTACTTGCTGAATGAATGAGGTTTTCAGGTAACTTATTACTAGGAATCACCAAGTATCTCTAATAATTGCAAACCATCTTTTAAAAAGGAGACAACTGAGGCGGGAGGATCATGAGGTCAAGAGATCGAGACCATCCTGGCCAACATGATGAAACCCCACCTCTACTAAAAAAAAATCCAAAAATCAGCTGGGTGTGGTGGTGCACACCTGTAGTCCCAGCTACTCAGGAGGCTGAGGCAGGAGAATTGCTTGAACCCAGGAGGCGGAGGTTGTAGTGAGCAGAGATTGCAACACTGCACACCAGCCTGGCAACACAGCAAAACTCCGTCACAAAAAAAAAAAAAAAAAAAAAAAAAAAAAAGACAAAACCTATCTCCTGAAAAGAAAGCAAAAAACTTAAAATTAGAAAACTACTTCTACATATGCTTTTAATCCTTAGGCCACAGAAGGGAATCTCTGATCATGCTGTGGCCTGAGAGGAGGCTAAGACACAAACACACGCACAGATATGATGTGTGTGCCCGTCCCCCCAACTCCACACCACCACCTAGCCGGAGACTCAGTATTTTCCATTCTTTCTGAGATGCTATTTACATTCATGGCTTCAGCTGCTATTCTTACACAGATGACTCTGAAATCTACATCTTTGAGGCTTTTGTGCTGTAGCTCTAACTGCTTGCTGGCTTTCTCTACTTGGATGGCTGTCTGAAGTCACCTCAGTCTCCATGTGTTTAAAACCAAGCTTTGTCTCTCTTGACTACAGACTTCCATTTTTCTCTTATGCACAACAGAAGGTCATTAGTTTGTTGACTGGAAAGTTGGTGTGGATAAAAGAGGCAAAGAGATGGAAAAGCCAGTTAAAGACTATGCGGAGAATTCAGGAGCATTAATTCATTGTGCTAACAATTATTACGTGCCTACAGCGTGCAAGACCAACTTGCCAATGTTCAAAACCTTCATTTAACGTGAGCAGTCCCCTTTCTTCCCAAATCCCGTTAATTCTTCCTTCAAAATGCTTCTAACAAATAGGCCAACTATAATGGCTCTTGGTTACCTATTCCTTGAAGAAAGAATTGTATCTATTCCTCATTTTGAAATATCTTGCAGTTCCTAAATAGGGTCTAGCTCATGGGAGATGCTCAACAAGTATTTGAGGACTAGATTAAGTAACGACTAAAGTAAGCATGAACTACAGAAACCTTCCCCTTGCTGGCTCCCTTGTCAGTAGTCTCTCCATTGCTAGAAATTGTATTCCTTTTAGAAGCCAGTGTCTTAGAAATGTGCTGATGTATTAGAATTTTTGATACAATTAAAACTATAAATTCTGTCATGATTCTTTTTCTACACGTATCACAGTTAGTATACAGTATACTTAGCAATTAACCCCTGAATGAAGTATCACCTTATAAAAAAGCAGGATGAAGTTGATAGCGAAGGCTACGAACAGAGCCAGGAACCTCAGGTTGTAGAAATTCCTAGCCAGGTAATGCTGCAAAGAAAAGGACAGACAGAAGTAGAAGAGCTTTGCAAGGAAACGAGAACTTCCTACTTTCACACAGAAGGTCAGTTCTGGTTAGAAGTTCACACGCGGGAAGTCCTACTGTTTGATGACTGCTCTTCTAGGGCAACCATGGCATTCTTAACACAAGCACGGCATGACTGTGTTATGTCATGAACATGGGACCAAAATGTTGATTTGAAAAAAAAAATTGCTTAGAATGGCTATAAAGTATCCTGCTCTGGCTTATTGCTCAGGGAGCCTAAGGCGTAAACCTGCCACCAGCAGAGGACTCGAGCCTTGCCTTGAAGTGCTGTCTGTATGCGTTTTCATGATCACACCACGAGCAAGCAGTCTATTAGGAAACTATCAGTGGTCCAGGCTCACAGAAGACCCTTGGCAACTCCTACCCTGAATGCAGCTATTATGTGGCCTCAGTCCTCACTCCTTTCCAAGTTACAGTTCCAGGAGCCTCTTCTTCTCCCTTGGTGGGAGCAACATTCCCATTCTCACTGCCATCTTCCCCCAAAAAATTGGCATCCAAAGACTGGAGTGGAAGCTGCCTGGGTAAAGTGTCCAATCTCTCTGTGGGGAGCCCTCACTAATGGTACTAGGGAAGGTGTGGTCCTGGCTTTCAGCCACTGTACCTCAGTGGGCAATGTATCAGAGAAAGAATATTACAAGCTGTTCTATGGTTTGATTGCATATAGAACAATCAAGGTTTGGAGGACTAGCGTGGGAAGATAACCTAAGAGGAACGTTCTTTGATTCCCACATGATGAATTGACTTCTGAACTTTTGGACCAGGATCAGCTAAGTCCCCACATAATACACATAAAGGACTAGGTAGAAAGAGGTGTTACTGCTCTCCTGGTAAGGAAGCAGGTCAGAGAGGACACCTTGCTGATAGCAGAGCTGTTTTAAGACTGGTTCTTTCCAGGCTCTCCCCCTTTTCCTTTCCTCCAACAGAAAAGGAACAGGTAGACACACGGGAGGAAGAAAGGTTAGGAATGAGAAAGGGGAAGAAGTGTAACTGATCAAAGAGTGAAAGAAATCAGAGGTACCTCTCTGCCATCTGCCTGGGCCAATGCCTGCACCACGAACAGGGCCAAGGCTGGAGCGCTTACCAGTAACTTGGTCTGATAGATTTCCAGCCCTTTAAAGAAATTCGCCATGAAAGCTTCCGGCTTCTCAATCTTCTGACCACGACGTCGCTTCTTCTTTTTTGTCACTTCTGTCCACAGGTACTCGGCTTGCTCCTCTTCTTTGACTTTGTCTTCCTTCTCTCCGTCTTCCATGCTGCAGAAATGGGAAACCCATTCAGCAGGGGAGGAGGGAGGGAGGTCTGGCCCAAAATGGGAGACTAAAGAGACATCTGGGTTGAGAGGGGCAGGAAGTAGAATCATTCCTTAAGGGTGGACATTTCAGGGCTTTATCAACCCACAGTGGCTGGACATTAAATTTAGATTTAATGAATGGTGGCCACTTGGATTAGCCATGATCTTGGTGTATATCAGCTATATACAAGTTGATACTCTTCTTCTGAAATTAGACTTAACCATTTTTTTCCCATCTGAAGTTACCCTTTATTTTCTAAATAGTAGCAACTACTCTTCTAAGCTTCTGGCAAGATTTAAGAAGATACTCTATAGAAGACCTTAGCACAGGCCTGACAAATAAAAGGTATTTAATCAATATTACATATCATTGTCATCATCAATATATGAAGTTGCAAAGTCATCTGGCCAGGTAGTGAGACTCGGATCTGCTAGTGGAATTATAAACTTAGCAAGATGAATATAATATATTTACTACATAGCTAGGGTAAAAGGAAATACACCAAGGGCTTGTAGAATAATTGCTTGCCTTGATAGAAATCAAGTTTTCCATTTACTATAGCAACAGAATATTAGATACTGTCAATAACGATCTTTATTTTCTTTTTCTTTTTCTCTTTCTTTCAAGACACGGCCCTGCTCGGTTGCCCAGCTTGGAGTGCAGTGGTGTGATCTTGGCTCACTGCAGCCTCAACCTCCTGGGCTCAAGCAGTCCTCCCAACTCAGCCTCCCAAGTAGCTGGGACTACAGGTGCACATCACCATGCCCAGCAATTTTTGTGTTTTTATAGAGATGGAATCTCATTATGTTGCCCAGGCTAGTCTTGAAGTCCTGGGCTCAAGTGATCCTCCAGCCTCAGCCTCTTAAAGTGCTGGGATTACAGGTGTGAGCCACTCTGCCTGGCCTAAAAATTATCTACCATAGCAATAAGAGTAGTTGATGCTACCAAGAACTTACTCTGCCTTCTCGGATTCCACTTTTCCTTGTTCTTCATTTGCTGCTTTCATCTCTGCTGCCTAGACAAAAATAACAATCAGTCAAGCTTTCCTCAAAGAAGCGAGGTCATGATGATGGGACATTTTCTTGGCCATTTGCTTCTTGGTCACAAATTTCAGTGGGTTTTTCTTTTCATGTTTCTGCTTCTCTCAGGATCACCGAGCATAAGTGTCCTGCTATATATATCAAGTGACTCTGAAGAGATGCCAAGACAGAGATTTGAAACTTGAAAACTCAACTGCCTTTCTGTGGTTAAATCAATTCAAAGAGGAAACTTGTGTCAGGACATCCTGAGGGCCTCATGGCCGTGGTTCTCCTGCTCTGTGGGGTCGGAAAGAGATGGAGCACAGATCAAACCAAGTTCAGTCGGCCTGCTTCCATCTCACAGGCTTCTTCCTGCCTTGTCTTTAATCTTCTGGCCACTATCCCAGTCCCTCTGGCTGAGGATCACTGCACTTAGAATAAAATTCAAGCTCCTCAACATAGCCTATGAGTCTTGCATGATCCTGGGGTTTCTCTTCATGCCCACCTTGTACCATTTGACTTGTGTCCTATACCCAAACACATAGACTTCCTGTAACATTCCCGATCCTTCCAGGCATACTTTCCAGAGGATACTGAGCTGTATCCTCTGCCTGGAGTGTGACTGCCCTAGCTTTTCATAAGCCTGCTAACTGTCAGGACTTGACTCACATGACACCTTTTCAGAAGCCTCCTCAACCTATTTCTGATGGGCCTACATTCACTCTGTAACTTAGTGAATGTTCATGTATTCTTTTATTCATTTCTCTCTCTTTTTTTTTTTTTTTTTTTTTTGAGATGGAGTTTCACTCTTACTTCCCACGTTGAAGTGCAGTGGCACGATCTCAGCTCACTGCAACTTCTATCTCCTGGATTCAAGCTATTCTCCTGCTTCAGCCTTCTGAGTAGCTGCGACTACAGGTGCCTGCCACCATACCCAGCTAATTTTGTTACTTTTAGTAGAGATGGGGTTTCACCATGTTGGCCAGGCTGGTCTCAAAGTCCTGACCTCCAGTGATCCACCCACCTCAGCCTCCCAAAGCTCTGGAATTACAGGTATAAGCCACTGTTCCTGGCTGCATGTTCATGCATTCTAACATTCAGCACAAATGATAATTATCTTATTTGTTGTCTTCTCCCACTAGAAGGTAAGATCCATGAAAGCAAAAATGTGGTTTCTGCTTTGAACCTATGTATTCCCAAATCCTAGCACATAGCCTGGCATACAGCAGTCCTGGAATGGGACTCTATTGTGTATCAAACTGTGTTCTAGGTTTTGGGGCTACATCAGGGAGCAAAACAGAATAATATTGTAGGAATGCTGATTCTGATGTTTTCTTCCCTGAATGTTCAAACCAGGTGAGAGTTCTCTCCTACAGAGAACTATAAAACCTGACATTTCTCCTTCCTAGCATTCTTTATACTTGACTTGTCCAATGCCTTTCTTCTCCACTGAACTGTAGGGACAGTGTGTTTCTTATTCACCACCACCATATTCCCAGAGCCTAAATTAGTGACAAGTGCACATTAACTTTTCAATAAATAATAATGGAATGAATGAATGAATGAATGTTTTGGGGTTTGGATCTTTTCACACTTCTCTACTCTCTTTGATACTAGAATGACACTGTGAATTGGTTATTACAAGAAAGGGGAACATCCAGAACCTTCCATGGTCAAGGGGCCCTGAATTCCCGCTATCTTGTTCACTTAATCTAGTTGACTGACATGAAATACTAACTGAATAGTGGGTGTATCACAAGGATAAAAATGTCCCAAGCATGATCAAACTCAATGAGGCTATGCCAAATCCTAAGATACCATTTTGACCTTTTAAAACCCTGAAAAACCATGAGGTCTCAAAATGAAGGCCTCATGTTGTTATACTTGGTTTTCTATGCCTTTGGTTCACTGAATGAGTCTGCACAGCACGAGAACTAACCTTCTAATGAAAGACTGAGGCAAACTATCGCAGGCCATCAAGTTTGAATTCTACAATGTAAAACTAGAAGACCAACCAATGACTAGACACTGAGATGACCATTTAAGTCTTAATTTCTGCAGACGTGTCTGAAGTGGAATTATCAGATCAGCATAGTCGTACCAGAGTTATTGTCTAATACAGTTGGCACCTGGGGAATGGTGTCAGTACTGATCACAAGATATAGTGACAAGTCTTATTCCGGGGATAAAGAAAGATGAAAGAAACAAATGACACTTACCTGTGCTTTCCTCTTCTTCCGTACAGTACTCTCTAACGTAGGGGGTTCATCCTTGCCAGTAATTTCTGAGAGGTCGCCCAAACCCACTTCAGGCCCATGCTTTAAGCTGCCCTCTTTCTTTGGGTGGAGTCCAAAGAGGTCTGACATGATATCTGCATCGCCCTTCTCACCCTTTATGAAGTGCACGAGTTCAGTGGTGATGCCTGGCTCCATCACCTCTGCCCTCTCAGCCTCCATAGTGTCATCATGGATACCAAACTGGGTTGGGTCGGGCATGTCACCCAGGATCTTGGTCACTCTGATGTTCTTTGCCCCTTCTACCAGGCCCCCTCCAAACACTGTGCTCCACAGGATCTGAAAGATTCCTCCCAGGATGGTGAAGAACAACTGGAATAGCCCCACGAACAGCATCCAGAAGAAGGAGAAGAACACCTTCACCAGCTCCTTCGCAGTCATCTTTTTCACGTTCCTATACTGCTTCCTGAGGTTCTTCAGGGTTGCTCTCTTCAGAAAGTTGCCAACATTCCTCTTCACAGAGGCACAGGCCATAGCAAATGCAGAGGCCGGCTCGAAAGGCCCTTCTTCCTCCTCTTCCCCGGCAATCTCTAACACGTAAGAAGAGTCTTCATCTTCTTCCTCCTCTTCTGGCCTGTCGGCTGAATCCGATTCAGAGATCTGAGATGCTAACTGCATTTCAAAGATGGTGTCCTCGCAGAAGTTCACAAACAGCTCCATCTTTTCCTGCTCCCCACCTTCGTTGACGACATCAAAAATGAACTGTCGCTTAGATTCCTTCACCTGGGGCTTCTCCCACTGAGTGCGACTGGATTCACTGATCTCAAAATAAACACGCTCAATTTTCTTGGCCCCACCCATGATCTCGATACGTCCTAGGTATGGTTCGAAGTAACTGAGCACACTTTCTGCTGGGTCCAACAGACACTTCAGGCGGGAATCATTGGGCATGTGTTCAGAAAGATTTGTCAATAACACAGCCACATTAAACCCTATGTCCTTGGCTGGCTCATGGAACCGGTCTACAAAATCAATGTAATTAAACATGTCATTCTCATCAGCTTCTGCACACGAAAGGAGAAAGTCAATCTCTGACTGCGTGTACTGTTTTTGCCCTTCCATGGCCTTCTGGAATTCTTTTTTGGAGATAATTCCTTTACCATCTGGGTCATACTCTTTGAAGGTGTCTGAGCTGGTTAAGTCTTTAAGTTTCAAGAACATGTCAAAGAATTTCAAGATCATTTCTACATTGGTAGATGATTCTACCAGTGTGTCAACCATCTGCTTGCCAATGGTGCCATTTACCACATTCCCTGTGAGGCAGGTTCAAAAAGACATACAAATACATAAATAAACCCAAGCCATCATGTAATTTGTCAGGTAGCTATTTTTAGAAGACTTTTGTGCCAAATTAGTCAGTCAGCTCTTCTCTCACCGTGATGATGTAGGAGGGAGCAGCAAGCCATAAAGACTACACCACTAGGAGCCAAGGGGGAAAGAAACAAAGGGAAGAAGGAGGTGGCCATACCACTGCCTTTAACGTGGCCTGGGGCCTGGGAAGTGGTTTCGTTATCAGATTATTGGGGACACACAGGGATACATGGTGTCCCTCTGATCCCCTTAGACCTAGGAGGGTGCCCAACTAGATGGCTGGCATACACACTGGCAGCCAGATGTGTTGAAAAGCAATGGGGAGAGGGAGAGGATAGGGAGGAGCAAAGCTTGGAGGTTTTCCCCAGTTCATTCTGGCTTTCCTACTGATAGAAAATGAATTGATTTCAGACTGCGTCCATCAGACCAGGTGCCCCTCATTTCATTTTTTGTTTCTGAAAATTTGGCTTTCTGACCATTGTCATATGGCATCAGTGACCTGCCAGAAGGATCACCTGCATGATCAGTAAGGTTAGTGCTCAGACCAATTACAGTTGTGTGAAGGCCTAGTTATACCAAACAGCCCAACCTTCCAGGAGGGACAGAAGCATCACCACCATGTCCTGAAGGAGATCCAAGAGTTCCTTCAGCAGCTCGATCTGACTGGAATCCTAGAACAGAAACAGGAGATACCCCTGAGCTATCTGATCCCTCAGTAAAGTACAGGGCAGTGAGCAAGAAGAGCCTGCTCTGGAAAGGTTAGGTGCAGGCTGTATCAGTGTCAGGGAAGAGCTTCCTTCTCATTCTGAATGAGGATGCCTTATCGTCCACTGTCTGCAGCACCGGGAGACTCACTGTAGCAGGACTCATCCAACAAAGCTCCTTTACATTTTTCCTTTTATTAGTACAGTGTGGCAGATAGAGCAAGTGTTGTCCAAATCTACTGAACAACCCAATGCACCAAAGAGCCTTCAGGTATCTCTAGTAGTTTATGTTGCCATTTTCTACAATGGAGAACTACCAGTGAGCTTTCTGGGAATACTAGACATCTGGTAAAGGTATCAAGGTTTTAATCACCAAATGGGTTCTTCTTTCTTTCTGGATTAGAGTCACCTAATTCTAGTTGGTGGTGATCTGGGTGCCACTTGGCCCTTCAAATGGTATAAAATGGAGGCTATTCTTCTTCATAGTTTAGATACTAGTCTGTTTGGTTTTAATTTCAGCAATGCAGGAAGAGCATTGCTAAGCTAACTCCATGCTTTATACCCTACGTTACAATAAAAAACAATTCTTTTTTTTTTTTTTTTTTTTTTTTTTTGGTGAAGCCTGGGCTAACAACCTTGGCTCACTGCCAACCTCCGCCTTCTGGGTCCCAGTTCAAGCAATTCTCCTGCCTCAGCCTCCCAAGTAGCTGGGATTACAGGCACACACCACTATGCCCAGCTAATTTTTGTATTTTCAGTGGAGGCGGGTTTTCACCATGTTGGCCAGGCTGGTCTTGAACTCCTGACCTCCTGATCCACCCGCCTTGGTCTCCCAAAGTGCTGGGATTACAGGCGTGAGCCATTGCTCCCAGCCAGGAAACAATTCTTGGAAGATCTGAGGTGGGCAATCTGCGGATTCAATTAAAAATGTATCCTGGGTCACATACCTTTTATAGACTCCCCGTCAAAAAAAAAGAAAGAAAGAAAGAAAAGGAAAAAAAAAGGAAAAGACAAAAACCCAACCATAGCTCTTTGCCTAGCTCTTCAACTTTCAGAGGAATCGTCATCACTTACGGTGTGTATCATAAGCTATATACAAAACATCACAGAAGCATAGAATATTGGAGCTGGGAAAAGACCTCAGAGATCACCTATTCTGAGTATTTTAGAGAAGATGAAACCAAAAACCAGAAAGGGAAAATGGCTTTCTAAAAGTCACTGGTGAGGAAGTGGCAGGCCTAGGGCTTTCATCTCAGAGACTCTACACCACACTGCCCAGCTGACATATAAACGGACATCTTACTGTCAAATTGGCAGCCCTCCCAGGAACTCTCTCCTCCCATAAGGCCAGAGTCAAAAGGGGAAAAATGAAAGGGTTAAATAGCACATTCCAGAAGAGAGGAGGCAGATGTGATAGCCTTGAACATTTTAGCCTTGAACATTTAAAACATTATTTAAGTTAAAGCTGCAAATGTTACTCTAATCAGCCTGAAATACCTCCTGAAGGTCTCCTTCACGTGTTGCCATGGAGAGAGGCAATAAACTGCTACATATGCTACGTTTATTTGTTCATAATAAATGCTCTGAGCGGTTCTGATTCATCTTGCCAGAGAGATGGGGAGTGAGGAGGAGAGGCTGAAAAAGGGAGGAACGAAGCAGGGGTGAGATAGAAGGGGGATGTGGATTTCAGAGACATGCAACATGGGACAGATAGGACAGGGCTGCTAGGGAGTGTTGGTAAGTTGACAGAACAGTGACAAGGAAGCAGAAAGGATGAGCACCATAGAAAGCAAACATTGAGGCAATAATAAAAAGGGTAGATTGGTAGACACAAAGAAGGAAGCTGCGTTCATGCAAAAGCCTGTCCGGGACCCCCCTGGAGGCATTCATTTCTGTCTCCCATTTTGGCCCTCAGTTTTAAAAAATGAGATCGCCTATGTGTGGCTTGTCCAGCCTTTGATCAAGCAGCCACATCACAATGGGAACACTAAGGAGTGAGGACGGACTTAGCATTTCACACCAATGATACATGCAGGGAATGGGCCACAGTACCTGAGAGAGTTTCATCTGCATATTAGCAAAGACATGGAGGAAGCCAACCACCGCGTCCCACAGCCTGCTGTGAGCCAGGCTCTGCTGGTTACCAATGCAAGGGCCCTATGGGGAAGAAGACAGTCCATGTCACTTCAACATCACAGTTACTCTGAAACCTGTCTAGTAAGGGCATCTGATACCTACTTACACGAGCAGACAGGCTTTCCAAAAGTCACATATTTCATAGTTTAGTATTTTCCTAGGATATCACTTTTTTCTTTTTCCTGATTGTAGGATACCATGTCTAGAAAAACCACTAGGGATTTCACAGTCCAGAGATTTTCAGAGACTTTCTTTTAGCCTCAGAATGAGCTCTTAAAATAAACATTTATACTGCAGAATATTTAAAACTGTGAGATGCTATGCTAGACACAGGGCTGAAGGGCAAGCTCCCTGGCCTCACCTTGGCCTCAGAGGCCTTTGGAGGAACTCAAGGGTGCTGCAAAGTACACCGTGAAAAACCAGGCCCTCACTTCCCTGTTGTTCCAGGCAAGGTTTCACATGCTGATAACGACAGAGCTATCTCATTAAAAAAAAAAAAATCTGTGTAATAATCCTGGCATTCAACCACTTCTAGGATTCTCTTATTAACCTAAAATCAGATATAATAAAATCTCTAACAATCTTTTCTGAAAGTCAAATGTAGAGGAATAACTTAGTTTGCATTTTCATGTTAATCTCTGTGCGTGTGTTTGTGTGTGTTTAAGACAGTCTCACCCTGTCACCCAGGCTGGAGTGCAGAGGTGCAATCTTGGCTCACTGTAACCTCTGTCTACTGGGTTCAAATGATTCTCGTGCCTCAGCCTCTCAAGTAGCTGAGATTACAGAAGTGTACCACCACGCCTGGCTGATATTTTTGTATTTCTAGTAGAGACAGATTTTTGCCATGTTGGCCAGGCTGGTCTCAAATTCCTGGCCTCAAGTGATTCGCCTGCCTTAGCCTCCCAAAATGCTTGGATTATAGGCATGAGCCACTGTGCTCAGTCAATAATCCCACCATTTTTGAAGATCATTATTAAGTCAACATTTCTTATCTTTTCTTTACAGTCTAGTATTTTTTTTTCTATCCTTTAGCCAATCTCCAAACCACTCAATAAGAAAGTTTTAAAAGGATCACAGATATTACCTTAATTTCTAGAAAAGTCTTGGCAGGATACCCAGGATTTAAAAGGTAAGCAGGAGAAATACTGTCTGCATTCCCAAATCACAAAGGTTTGTTAAAAATCACTGTTTATATACATTCAGTGTCTGATCACTAGAAACCATTAGATTCTTTTTGAAACAAAACTGGTTGCTGAAAGAAACTCATATTCACCAAAAACGAATTCTTTTACTTTTGGGTTAGTGCTCCATGGGAAGTTCTGAAGATAAGGAGGGCTTTTACAGAGATCAAATCAGATGCTTATCATATATATTTAATGATCTCCTTAGGTACACTGCATTCTGTGAAACTTCAGATAAGTAACTTGTTATTAGGTTTATTTCCTCCTGTCCTTACAATGCTTGAGTGACAAGCATGTATCTCCCCTCAGAATCCTCCCTTTCAAGTTGCCAGTGTTAGCTTTGTCTTTTAATGAGCAAATATGATCTGATTTTGCCAGTTGGCTCATCACATGAATCTTTATTTGATGAAAATTTAATGTTTTTCATAGAACAAGTTTTGGCTCAGTCATATTACCTGTAAAAAAAAAAAAAAAGCCACTAAAAACTCCTGGATTCTTGGAATGTAAAATATTCTGTAGGAAAGAAATGAAGGTGTACAGGAAAAGGTAAAAAAACATTCTCCATTTCTTTCGTTACCTATCTCTTCTGTTTCAGCGAGACTGGCATAATTGCTAATATTATTTCTCATAAAGCCATGTATGATCCTATCTCTAACTTTTCCAAGTCACTGACACAGCATATACTTCCTCCTCTGTATCTATTCATAGCCTATGTGTGGTCTGATGGAGACTCAGAGCCTTTGGCTTTTTTTTTTTTTTTTTGAAACCGAATTTCACTTTTGTTGTCTAGGCTGGAGTGCAATGGCACTATCTCAGCTCACTGCAACCTCCGTCTCCCAGGTGCAGTGGTGTGATCTTGGCTTACAGCAACCTCTGCCTCCCAGGCTCCAGCGATTCTCCTGCCTCAGGCTCCCCAGTAGCTGGAATTACAGGTGCCTACTACCACACCCAGCTAATTTTTGTACTTTTAGTAGACATGCGGTTTCACACTGTTGGCCTGGCTAATCTCAAACTCCTGACCTCAGGTGATTGACCCACGTTAGCCTCCCAAAATGCTGGGATTACAGGCGTGAGCCACCGTGCCCAGCTACATATGTCGTTCGTAAGCACAGTATGTGTGATCATGAATGATCAATTTTTCTTTTTTCTCTTTTGAGGTAGAGTCTTGCTCTGTTGCCCAGGCTGGGGTACAGTGGCACGATCTCAGCTCACTGCAACCTCCACCTTCTGGATTCAAGCAATTCTCCTGCCTCAGCCTCCCAAGTAGCTGGGACTACAGGCACATGCCAACATGTCGGGTGAATTCTGTGTCTTTTAGTAGAGACAGGGTTTCACCGTGTTGCCCAGGCTGGTCTCCAACTTCTGAGCTTAGACAATCTGCCTGCCTCAGCCTTCCAAAGTGCTAGAATTACAGGCATGAGCCACTGTGCCCGGCCTTTCATCATCTTACATTGAATAATTTTTCTTATGTATATGTATTTTCTCCATTGCATTGTAAGCTCTTAATGGGTAGAGGCAATATATTGCATTTCTTTTCATGAACCACAGCACAGAGTACGAGCAGAGCATTTTGTTGAATGAATAAGAGCCCTATTCATGAGTCTCCTGATTATGGTAATCTGAAGATGAAGTGTTACTTCTGCTTCAAAAAAATCTTGTATCACAGAGGGTAATGATATGCCTACTAATTTTATAGCAAATTGTGCCTGAATACATCCTCTGCTCCTTTTCCAGAATAGTTAGACCACCATAGACAATGAATAGAAAAAGACTATGGACAGAGAAAGACTGCTGCAAGGTCTAGGTATTTAACGTGAAATTCATTTGCAGATTTGACCACCGCTGCATGTACTTTGTGTGCTTCTGAAGTTACTTTTTCCACAGTGAATTTCTGACAAGTCAATAGGATCTCATGGATTCTGTTTGTAATCTCTATCAAGGTAACGTCATTTATCCCTTAATTCCTTCATTCTATGAATCATTTCTCCACTCCACTCTTCATGCTTACTGAACAGATATATGCCAGACGCTGTTCTAGATATAAAGAATTTTAAGTGTAGTAAGACATTTTCTTTCCATGAAAAATTTTTACTTTAGGAGGCAAAGCAAAATGTTAACTAGATAAATGCAAGTCAAGTGTGAACACTGTAAATAGGTCCAGTGCGGGGGGGGGGACCCCAAACTATGGCTTCTTGTAGAATGCAAGTATTATTGCTTCCTATTGATAGACAGAAAAGAAATATTGTTAGCATCAGGGTTGGATGTGTTCAACCAAGTATTCTGTAGGGAATACAGAATATGGGCATGTCAACATTCTCTTTGTTCTCAAGCATGCACTCTATAGCACATACCTGGATGTATTCTGTAAGGGAATTGAAAATCTGCTTGGTGACTGCCAGAGCTTTGGAAAAATTGTGCTGTCCAGATTCATCAATGATGTCCTTCCCTGAGTAATACCAGTAGAAATCACTGATTGATTCCTAAAAACAAATGAGTAGAGCTTAGTATTTCTCAGACTTCAGTCGGTGAAGCCAAATTGGGTATTTAGGAAGAGTACATGAGAGTCATGAATCTCTACGACCTCTTTGCTCTGACAGGATCCAGGGACTCTGTGAAGAAGTACGGAGATACCTGACTTCTAGAATCTTTCAAGCACAAATATCCCTCCAGAGGAAAGAATAGATAGGAGAGTAGACTGCCTTCAGCTGGAACTGGGAGACTATGAAATAGGATAATTTATTCAATGTGAAATATGTGAAGATAATGGTAATTATCCAAATAATCATACTAACAGTAACACCACAATAGCTAACATTGTAAGTACCAGACATTGTTCTGAGTACATTAAATATACAGGCATGCATCAGAGATTCAGAGACAGTGTAGGTTTGATTATAGATAAACCACAGTAAAATGAACGTCACAATAAAGTAAGTCAGGCAAAATGTTGATTTCTCAGTGTACATAAAAGTTATATTTACAATATGCTATAGTCTATTAAGTGTGCAATAGCATTTTATGTCTTTAAACTAATGTACGTGCCATCATCAAAAAATACTTTATTTCTAACAAGTGCTAGCAATCATCTGAACTCTCAGCAAGTTGTAAGTTCCACCATCATTTTGCTGGTGGAGGGTCTTGCCTTGATGTTGATGGCTACTGACCGAACAGGGTGGTGGCTGCTGAAGGCTGAGGTGGCTGTGGCAATTTTTTAAAATAAGACAATGAAGTTTACTGCATCAATGGACTCCCTTTCATGAAAGATCTCTCTGTAGCCTGTACAGTTTGGTAGCATTTTACCCACAAACTTCTTTCGAAATTGGAGTCAATCTCAAACCCTGCCACTTCTCTAAGTTTATGTAATATTCTAAATCCCTTTTTGGCATTCAACAATGTTTAGAGCACCTTCACCAGGAAGATTCCATCTCAAGAAGCCACTTTCTTTGTGCGTCCGTAAGAGGCAATTCTTCATTTGTCAAAGTTTGATCATGAGATCGCAGCAATTCAGGTACATGTTCTTCAGGCTCCACTACCGATTCTAGTTCTCTTGCTATTTCCAAGACATCTGCAGTTATTTCCTCCACTGAAGTCTTCAACCCCTCCAAATCATCCACAAGGGTTGGAATCAACTTCCTCAACTCCTGTTAATGTTGATATTTTGACCTCCTCCCACAAATCACAATGTTTTTAATGGCATCTACAATGCTGAATTTTTTTCAGAAGGTTTCAACTTACCTTCCCCAGATCCATCAGAGGAATCCCTACGGCAGCTATAGCCTTACAAAATGCATTTCTTTTGTGTGTTATTTATTTATTTATTTTTGAGATGGAGTTTCGCTCTTTCGCCGAGGCTGGAGTGCAGTGGGGTGATTTTGGCTCCCTGAAACCTCCGCCTTCTGGTTTTCAAGTGATTCACCTGCCTCAGCCTGTCAAGTAGCTGTGATTATAGGCGCCTGCCACCATACCCGGCTAATTTTTATATTTTTAGTAGAGATGAAATTTCGCCATGTTGGCCAGGCTGGTCTTGAACTCCTAACCTCATGATCTGCCCACCTCAGCCTCCCAAAATGCTGGGATTACAGGCATGAGCTACTGTACCAGCCACAAATTGCATTTCTTAAAAAGTAAGACTTGCAAGTCAAAATTACTCTCTGATCCATGGGTTGCAGAATAAATGTTGTATTAGCAGGCATGAAAACAAGATTCATTTCCTTGAATATCTCTATCAGAGCTCTTAGGTAACCAGGTGCATGGTCAATAAACAGTAATATTTTGAAAGGAGTCTTTTTTTCTGAGCAGTAGATATCAATGGTAGGCTTAAAATAGTCAGTAAACCATGCTGTAAACAGATGACAATACAAGCTTTGTTTTCCATACATAAAGCAAGGGCAGAGTAGATTTACCACAATTCTTGAGGACCCTAGGATTTTGGAGAAGGTAAACGAGCAGTGGCTTCAACTTAAAGCTACCAGCTGGACTGCACCTAACAAGAAAGTTAGCCTGTCCTTTGAAGCTGTGAAGCAAGCTTGGCTTGTTCTCTCTAACTATGGAAGTCCTGGAAGGTATCTTCTTTCACTAGAAGGCTGTTTCATGTACACTGGAAATCTGTTGTTTAGCGTGACCACCTTCATCACTTATCCTAGATAGATCTTCTGGGTAACTTGCTGCAGCTTCTATGTCAGCATTTGCTGCTTTACCTTACACTTTTGTTGTGCACATAACTTCTTTCCCTAAACCACATGAGCCAAACTTTGCTAGCTTCAAAGTCTTCTTACACAACTTCCTCGCATCTCTCAGCCTTTGTAGAATTGAAGAGAGTTAGGGCCTTGCTATAGATTAGATTTTGGCCTGCAAGAATATTGTGGCTGGTTTCACCTTCTATCCAGACCACTCAAACTGTCTCCATTGCAGTTGTGGCCCAGGTTGGAGTGCAACGGCACAATGTTGGTTCACTGAAACCTCCACCTCCTGGGTTCAAGCAATTCTCCTGCCTCAGCCTCCCAAGCAGCTGGGATTACAGGCACCTGCCACCATGCTGGCAATTTTTTTTTTTTTGTATTTTTAGTAAACACAGGGTTTTGCCATATTGGCCAGGCTGGTCTCAAACTGCTGACCTTGTGATCTGCCCACCTCAGCCTCCTAAAGTGCTGGGATCACAGGTGTGAGCCACTGTGCTCGGATGGGTGTTTTGCTTTCTTATCATTCATGTGTTCACTGAAGCAGCCCTTTTAATGTCCTTCAGTAACTTTTCCTTTGCATATCTTGGCTTTGGCCTGTCGTAGCTTTCAACATAACCTTCCTTACTAAGCTTAGTCATTTCTAACTTTTGATTTAAAGTGAGAGACGTGTGACTGTTCCTTTCACTTGAACACTTAAAGGCCATTGTAGGGTTATTAACTGACCTAATTTCAATATTGTTATGTCTCAGGGAAAAGGAAGGCCTGAGGAGGAGGAGGGAGTTGGAGGAACAGTTGGTGGAGTGGTCACAACACACGCAACATTGATTAAGTTTGCTGTCTGATGGGCATAGTTCATGGCACCCCAAAACAGTTACACTAGTAACATTGAAGATCACTGATCACAGATGGCCATAACAGATATAATGGCGAAAAGTCTGAAACACTGTGAGAATTATCAAAACGTGACAGAGACATCAAGTGAGTACATGCTGCTGGAAAAATGGCACAGATGGACTTGCTTGATGCAGGGTTACCACAAACCTTCGATCTGGAAAACACACAGCGTCTGTGAAGCGCAATAAAATCAACTGCAATAAAATGAGGTATGCCTGTATTAAACCTCCCAATCTTTACTACCAGCCTGTGGCATAGGTCCTACCATTTTTACTGACGAAAAATCTTGAGGAACGTTAAATAGGCTGCTCTCGATTACAAATGAGTAAGTGGCAAAACCAGGATGAGAAATCAGCAAAGAGAAAAAAAAAATCCCTTTTTATTAATATGTTTGTGTAGATTGTCTCAATGTAATTTGGACTTCCTTCAAACAAATCATCTGAATTCTCAACATGAATTGGTAAACTAACCTTATTCCTATCATCTTGTGTGAGTCTTTTATTCTAGTGAAATCTGTTCTCATTCACAGGTTGTTTTAGAGCTCTGGGTTGTATTATAGCTCTTGGTTGTTTTATAGCACCACAGTTAGGTTTTCACTGACAAAACTAAAGTAAACAAGCATTTTATAACAGATGGTTTGGTGTTTAACTACTCCTCCCACTTCTGACTTCAATGTACTCTTTGGGCACTGGACTTCCCATGCGTCTGTGGATATAGATTACAATGCCTTCTTTATAGGCGCTTGACTGTATCCCGGGCTGTTCCTGACACTGGATAACTGTGTTTAACTTTCAGAAGCAAAGGTGAGAGGTACCATTGTCCAAAGCCCTCCGACTCACCTGCAGACGCAGAAGGTAGTCCACAGTGCTGATGATGACATTTACGGTGGTGGTGTTGCCCATCTGAGTCCGCAGGAAGTTCTGAAAGTCTGAGAGCACCAGTGCTGGGTCAGAGCTTGTCCTCGTCACGCTGAAGGAGCCAGGCATGCCCTCTCAGCCGAGCCCAGACAAGACATTCTATGTAAAAAGGCTTACAAGAATACGAGGCTTGGGTCCTGGCAGATCTTGCAGATCAGAGCAGGTGCTCTGCTCTGAGCAACCCCCAACCCACCAACAGCAGAAACTGGACTGAATGAGCCAGATGGAAAAAGCTGGGTATCAAGCTTTCTCATCTGAAGATTCTGGAAGCAGCTTAACCTTGGTGGCACTAAATATCACTAGCCATGGTATTTACAGTTTCTTATTGAGGAATGCATTAACTAATGTCCTTGAGTTAACAACTGGTTGCATCAAATAGGGCATACTGAACTGAACTATAATTTTGCACCTGAATGCTGCGTTTCCTTGGCAGATCAATCAGTTCCACTCACCGCTATTATGTCCCTCACAAAGTAACTGTAGGAATCTAAAGAGATCACGCGTGAACTCGTCATTCTGGAGTACTTTTTCACCTTGAAAACATAAAATGTTGATGAGCGTGTTTGGCTTCTCAACAGAGAATACTTTCTAATGCAAATGACTACGCAGATGATAAAGGAGTTGTGTCGGAATGGTTTGGAAAAGGAACTTTGAGGAACGGTGAAAAGCTGGATTAAACTGAGCTGAGGCCGCAGAGCACAATGCCCAGCAAATGCATCTGTAATGAAGACAACTCGGATAAAGAGAGTAAGTGGTTCACGGTCTGTAAACCATGCTTTACAGATGGAAGGTACTTCTTTAATTAAGAACCAAACTGCTGAGTTCAACTCGACATGCAACCACCAAGCCTAAAATGTTCCTGTGCTGAGGCAATTAATGAGATCTCCTAGGATTCACACGCATGGTAGAAACTCAGGCCAGAAACTCAAACTTACCACGTTCACGAACAATGACTGGTAATGAGAGAAAAATAGAAGAATACAAAGTAAGAAAACTGTAAACATCATGATAAACTGTCTTTAGTTAAGACTGGCTAGGTGAACACATCCATCCTAGATGATAGCTTTACTAAAGCTACTGATGGAAATGTTTTGCTGAAACAGAGCAAGTCCTTGCTCAGTAAGCAAAGACCTGAGCTCCGACCAGACATAGGTAATTAAGATTTTAAATTGCTGGGTGTGGTGGCTCACACCTGTAATCCCAGCACCTTGGGAGGCTGAGGCAGGTGGGTCACCAGAGGTGAGGAGTTTGAGACCAGCCTGACCAACATGATGAAACGCCGTCTCTACTAAAAATACAAAAAATTTGCCAGGTATGGCAGTGGGTGTGTGCCTATAATCCCAGCTACTTGGGAAGCTGAGGCAGGAGAATCACTTGAACCTGGGAGGTGGAGGTTCAGTGAACTGAGATCATGCCACTGCACTCCAGCCTGAGCAACAAGAACGAAACTCTATAAACAAACAAACAAACAAACATTTTAATCAGGAAGAGAATGGCCTTCATATTCACTAGTCACTTACGTGTTCCTTCTTCAGTCACCATCCCCAGGCCTTCAGCTTTATTCTGCCTCTCAAATGCATTCAAATCAAGGACACTTTTAATACACAGAAAGAAACAACATTCAGCGCTACACACACTGGGAAAGCAGACTTCTTAAGTTAATGTATCTACTGACTACAAATACCCTGCCCCTGTCTTATCATAAATAAACTAACACATTCCACGGTGGTTGAAAGTCTAATGATTCCTTGGCTTTGTGCCAAGCACTGCTGTCTTAGGTGCTTGTAGCTCACAGACTTTGTTACATATAGGGAGAGGGGTCACACACACTTATGGTGACTCTCATTGTCTGTCTAGTTTGATTCTTTTCTTATGAAGATTTAGAAAGGTTTTCCTAATTAAAAAGGAATAATCTGTTTCTAAGATTTCTTCAGAGAAAGTTTACTTAAACTGCACTGATTAATGTTCGTCTCCCACCTTTATCTACTTTCTCTGAGAATCACATGGAATTGTGGTTTCCAGAGCTTAGGATGGGATACAAACTTCCAGATTTCAAAAGGCTGAACCTTTTTATGATTGTACATCATTCAAGAGCCTACAGAAGCTGAAGTTCAGCTTTCCATAGGCAATGGTGTCTCCAGGTGTTCCTGAACTTACAAGTCGGCCTTCATTTTTCTCCCTACTCCCCACAACCTTCCCAGTCACAGCCACTGCCGAATTTTACTTAGCCAGGAAGCCGTAGTGCAACCACAAAGCTTGGCAATGAGACCTCTATATAATCATGTTATTTCTAAGTAGGGCACATTCCATCTTACTAACAGAGTCTACCTTATTCCCCCAATCCGAAAGGTTTCAAAGAACGTAGCTCTTAGGAAAGCTTAAAGCTAAGTCCATTAAGACTCTGCAAAACCTAGCTTTTCCTCTACCACTGGGCAAAGACACGGAGAAAATCCGGCTTCCCTGTTTTCTTTTTACAGAGTCACGTGTTTTGTGATTTAGGTAAACTTCATTTACCCAATTTCATCACTCAGGTAAAAATGACTTAGGTAAACAATGAAATCTCTATTGGCATTTTTGTTTGTTTGTTTTTCCCCCCAGATTCTGCTGGCAAAACAGCCTGCTCATCAAAACAAAACTATCCTATTTTGGTTTGGCCATCAGGGGAGGAAAACATGGGAAAGGACATTTGGACATAGTCGCTTTGAAGCAGCAGTTTTGAACCTGAATCTGTGCAACACACATTTCTGATCATTACTCCATTCCTAAACACCCAGTTTGAATGTTTTAATTTCCCTACTGCTTAAATATTTTAAAAACATAGTTTTTACTTGGGTTGGGTATGGTGGTTCACATCTGTAATGCCAGCACTTTGGGAGGTCGAGGGCGGCGGATCATAAGGTCAGAAGTTTGAGACTAGCCTGTGCAACATGGTGAAACCCCATCTCTACTAAAATACAAAAAATTAGCAGGGCATGGTGGCAGACACCTGTAATCCCAGCTACTTGGGAGGCTGAGGTCGTAGAGTTGCTTGAACCCAGGTGGCGGAGGTTGCAGTGAGCCGAGATTGTGCCACTGCACTCCAGCCTGGGTGACAGAACGGGACTCAATCTCAAAAATAAATAAATAAAATAAATAAAATAAAATAATAAATAAATAAATAAAACAGAAGAAGAAATTGAGTTGCCTTGGTTTTTGCCATCTCTGGGTTCTTATGTACTATTTTAGCCTCAGAGAGTCAGGCCTGGAGATATTCCATTTTGTTTTCCTGAAAGGATAACAAATGAATAGACTGTTTGTGGGGAAAAAAAACACACAAAGCTGAGAACTAAGAATTTTACTGCAGCTCAGATATGCTCCCTACTGCCCAGGGTACAATATTTTACCCAAGGAAATACAGTTACCAAAAGTATAGAGTCCACCAAGGAAATGATGTCCATCTTCCAAATTTTTAAATGGAAAACATAATTGGAAGCAAATGAGTTAGCTAATTAAAAGTTTAATTTCTTTAGAATGGTTTCCAGACTATTCAAATACATATGAATCTTAGACAACAAGCTGACACTTTTCTTAGATTCTGGCTCATCCCTGAATGGAGCAAGTGTCATGACCTATGGCTCTTGATGATATATTATTTATGTGCGAGAGCCGTTCAGCCATGAGAGGTGGTGCAAACAGCTTAATAATATGAATGCTAAGGTTCAAAGCCTAGCTTTTTAGGCTATGTCAAAATGTTCCCATGCCAGGATGTACCTCTGTCAAAACGGATGTGTCAAAATTCATACCACCCCAACACACATTCAAACTCAAAGAGTTGTTAAGGATAAAGATGAACAAAGTGGGTTTAATAAAACACAGCCTTGAATCATAGTCAGGAATCCCCCTTCTTTTCTACTGTTTTCTGGTTTGACTTTCAAGGGCATACATGTTTGAGGAGAAACTCAACGTGCGCACGGAGCCTCCTGGGAAAACAGCATGAAAATGGAGGTAAGGAAGGGCGATTAGAAACAGCAGCAGTCGGGGAGCGTGTGTATATAGCTGATGGCAATCACATTTTCCCCTCTGAATGCTAGTTGAATTGTAATCCTGAAGGCTGGAGGAGCAACATCTACTCTCTTAGCTTTCTAAAGTAGATGACTCCTCTCTCAAAAATTCTATGGTAGGCCAGTATATTTTGTGCTCCCCTTCCCCTGCCTCCCTATCCTTAGATGGAAGAGTTTTTTAAATGCTGTGGTAGTTTTCCCACATTTACCTGCAAGACTGCATAAGACCAGAAAGGCTTTGAAAGAATCCAGCATCCTTTTTCTCCTTTAGGTAATCTAGCATTTTCTGCAACGGAGACACAGCGTTAAGGGAAAAGCAATGAAAACGATGCCACAGAGCTGACCCTCCTGATCCTGATGGAGAAATCTCCAGGCACATTGGGTTGGACCCTCTACGTATGGAATCAGAATCCCTTGGGGTAGACCATGTTTATTTTATAAAGGCCCACTGGTATTTCTTCTAGGGCAGATTGACATTCATGGATCTACTGATGGAAGTCCCTCCTATTTGGGAACAAGCACCAAGGCTGTAATAAAGTAGTATATCATGAAGCCGTGTTATAATCTGAACAGCTCACACCATGAATTTGCCATGCACGAGCAAGGAGCTTAGCCAGTATCCTTGCTGAAAGCTTAGTATTTCTTTCACAATGAGGCTTTGTTTCCTGTGCTCTCTCTTACTGGAAGGTAGGAACTTTGACATAATAAACATTTTGTTTTTTAAAAAAATAAACAAAAGGCCATGTAGGAAAGTCAACTGATACTAGAGGTAGGTGGTAGAAGGGAACAGAAATGAAGGACCACTTAGAAAATTAGAGTTTTTAATGAGAAATTTGAGAGATCTGTTTGGGATGAGTTAAAGGCTGGGAAAAATTATATGTAATAATGGTAGTTGTGAATCTGGAGACTCTCAAAGGCCCTGGGATAGAACCCTCAGGAATGCCAAGAGTCTGTTTGAAATTTCACTTCCCTGTATACACAGTTGTTTTTAACCAGAACCCAGAGTGCCTGAGAGACACCGGTGCATTCCTGTCCTCTGCAGCCTGTTCCAATTCAGACTGTTGAATGAATACCATGTGTCAGGTACTTGGCTGTATGCTTCTAGGTGTTGCCTCCTTTAATGCTCACTGGAGTGTAGGCTGCAGGATGGCAGGAGTTTTTATTTGTATTATTCACTGCTACACCCTCAGTCCTTACAGCAGAGTGTGGCATGGTCATTAGTCAGTAAACAACTGTTCAATGAATGAATGAATGAATGAATGAATAACCGGTTTGTGAGTTTATCAACTCCACTTAACTGATGTGGCTCCTTGCTCAGAGTATGGCAGCTAGTAAGTGAAAATAAAGGGCTAAAGTAAAAATCTAATGCTTAGGAAATTTTTCTAGAGAATATTTACATAGAAAGTTATCTACTGATGAGAAAACTATAGGTTTTTATCTTTAATCCTGAGTAAATCTTCTTTATTAAAGAAAAATTTGCCTGGAGACTCCCAGCCCTGGTTGTGTTCCCAGCTACTCTGATTTAACTGGCCACTAAGGACAAACACCAGCTAAGTGATTCTGGGCAGCCCCCTTCTGTAGCAGTCAACTCCTCTTCCCTGAGCACGACAGGTGTCAAATGGGAATACCCCGAGAGCCTGCCCAGCCACTGTGAGCTCCCATTACCTGTTGCACACCGGCATTGCCTCCATTCAGAATGGCGATTCCCAGCTTCAGAGTTTCAACCACCATGGGGCTCATCTCACCTGCCATGGCAAAGATTCGATTGAATCACTAAGGAAACAGGTGTTAAATCATACCTACTGGGTCTTAGCAGGACTCTTTAATAACGGCTTTATGTCACAGCATGATATCTTTGTGGAAGTTACATGGGCCCATCCAGAAACTGGGGCAATCACCTTTGCTGGAACTTATCATCTGAAGGACCATCTCTGCGGCACCACGCTCATGCAGCCGAGCTTGCTGATAGAGGGTTTTCTGCTTCTCCATCTCTTTCTCCTGGAAAAAAAAAAAATCACAGGGAAAGATCAGTTCCCACCCATCACCATGGAGTTCACTCATAGCGAGGCTAGAGAGAATTTTCCAGTTGCTTAAGGAAGGCAACACATATCAACTCAGATAAAGCAGACCTCTGAAGTTTATTTCCAGACACTACCCAGCTTTCTAAACTGTCTATACATAATTCGTATTTTGATGATACGTTTTCCATTTTTTGTACTGATAAAAAACACAGTCCATTCCTTTTGGATACCATAATTGTGGGAAGCAACCCAACATTAAAATTTGTTTGTTTTCAGTGTTCTGTTACACAGGGAAACCTGCTGAGGGGTCAACTTGAGTATTTCTGGCTGACTGCAGGAAATGCTCATCATCTGGAATGCTCAGACCACAGCCAACAGTTTCTTTCTTTTTTTTTTTTTTTTGAGATGGAGTCTCGCTCTGTCTCCCAGACTGGAGTGTAGTGGCATGATCTCAGTTCACTGCAACCTCTGCCTCCTGGGTTCAAGCAATTCTCTTGCCTCAGCCTCCCAAGTAGCTGGGATTATAGGCATGCACCATCACACCCAGCTAATTTTTCTATTTTTAGTAGAGATGGGGTTTTGCCATGTTGGCCACGCTGGTCTCAAACTCCTCACCTCAGGTGATCCACCTGCCTCGGCCTCCCAAAGTGCTGGGATTACAGGCGTGAGCCACCGCTCACTTTCTACCAGACATGCGTTATGAGAATGTCAAAGCTTTCCAGACTGTAATTATAGTCATTTGCTTCTGCTGTGTTTCATCATGTACTTTGTCCATAAGAGTACAAGTAACATAATCTAGTTTAATCTTGAGAATTTCAGGGTCCTGTACTGCCTCAAAATAAACATCACTATCAACTTGCATTTATAGAATAATACTGCAAAAACCATTCAAGTGCCTCTATTGCTCTGATTTTTTAATTTTTTTTTTTTTTTTTGAGACGGAGTTTCGCTCTTGTTACCCAGGCTGGAGTGCAATGGCGCGATCTCGGTTCACCGCAACCTCCGCCTCCTGGGTTCAGGCAATTCTCCTGCCTCAGCCTCCTGAGTAGCTGGGATTATAGGCACACACCACCATGCCCAGCTAATTTTTTGTATTTTTAGCAGAGACGGGGTTTGACCATGTTGACCAGGATGGTCTCGATCTCTTGACCTCGTGATCTACCCGCCTCGGCCTCCCAAAGTGCTGGGATTACAGGCTTGAGCCACCACGCCCGGCCCTTTAATTTAAAAAAAAAATTTTTTTTTTTTTTAGAGACCGGATGCTACTCTGTCGTCCAGCCTGGAGTGCGGTGGTGCAATCAGAACTCACTGCAGTCTCCAACACTTGGGCTCAAGCTATCCTCCTACTTGTCTCCTGAGCCGTTGCATCTATAGGAACACACTACCATACCCAGGTACTTTTTTATCTTTTGTAGAGATGCAGTCTTCCTATGTTGCCCAGGCTGGTCTTGAACTTCTAAGCTCAAGTGGTCTTCCCTCCCCTGGGCTCCCAAAGTGCTGGGATTATAAGCGTGAGCTACCACACTGGGGCAGATACACATTTTTCTGATTTTTTTCATTTTAGATGTTTTAATTTGTCCTTCTATGGCCCCTGTTACTACAGTAATTTAGTAAAATTTCCCACGAGAACACAGCTAGTGGTTTGCTGACTGGCATACTACCTGCTATCTTTACAGGGGCAGAGAGACAACAGAACCACAGCTAATGTGTGTGCTTCATTGAGGCAGATTTGCCAACTCACACACACCTGGTGGGTGAGCCAGATATGCTAATGTCAGCACCCACTTCCGAAGGCCTGGCCTATTGGCCTTGGAAGGTGGCTGGCTCTGTTTTTAATCTTCATGAGAACTTACTTCAAATGTTTTTTCCTTGTCTTCGTCTTCTTCTTCATCCTCACCGCTTTGACAACTCTGGATTTCATGGAGCAGGTAAGGGAGAAGACAGACAACCAAATTAAAGGTGACTCTGATAAACACCACTCTGCTGTGCAAGGGCAGGGCACAGGACCTAACTCACAGGCACCCTAGGACCTCAGTTCAGTGTAAAACCAGGAATACTTTGGCCCCTGCAGGGTAACATTTCTACCGTAAATGCCATCTTCACAGTTTCCATAGAATTCGGAAATGAGAAATGAGAACGCGGAGCTCACATCATCAAAGGGGACCTGGCTGGTTTAACCACAGACTTGACCTCTTCTACCTTACTAAAGTTCCGGTGTAAATGGGAGACAGGAATGCAGGGAGCTGCCATTTCCTAGATATGGCCTGAAGGGCATGGCAGTAAGACTGGAGACGGCTCCTAGGCTGTGAATCCTAAAGTGGCTCTTCCCACTGGGGGCCTGTGGTACAGCTAGAGATAACGGAATAGGTGCCCCTATACCCCAACACATCCTTTCTGCCTGACATGAAAGTTTCCCTTTTTCACTCAGCATTCCAGAGGTCACCATCTTTCTGGGTGACACAGAACATCTCTGGTCACACTGCCTCTTTCAGAACACCAGGAGCTCTCTCTAGTTTCTCACCTACACCTGTGTGAACTGTGTGATGTATTCTGAACACTGACTGAAAACCCAAGAGCAGCCCGTATGCCCGAGCCCCATTTAGCTGGCTTCAGAAATGTCAATGTGAACCTCTCCACCAGCACCCATTATTTCTGCAAAGCTTCAAGGTTTCCTTAGGAACACAGTGAAGTAGCTTACTAATTTCATCACTGTGGCACATGAATCGTGCAATGCCTGAAACCTATGTCATGACAAAGTCCCAGGCCTGCTATTCTACACGACAATTTTCATGCGGCTCAAGAGGTCTAAGGAAAGGGCAGAAAACTTGGGTGTACCTTGGCCATCATGCTGGAATAGGAGGTGTACAAAGGGTCGTCTTCCAATTTGCTGCAAAGAATGGAAGACATAATTAGCAGGCTACTATTTTGTATGTGTCTGTGTGTGTGACAGAGTTTCACTCTTGTTGCCCAGGCTGGAATGCAATGGTGCGATCTCAGCTCACTGCAACCTCTACCTCCTGGGTTCAAGTGATTCTCCTGCCTCAGCCTCCCCAGTAGCTGGGATGACAGGTGTCTGCCACTTTGCCCGGGTAATTTTCTTGTATTTTTAGTAGAGATGGGGTTCCACCATACTAGCCAGGCTGGTCTTGAACTCCTGACTTCAGATGATCTGCCTGCCTCAGTCTTCCAAAGTGCTGGGATTACAGGCACGAGCTACAATGCCTGGCCTTAGCAGGCTAGTTTTTGGACCCCACGTGAAAGACTGTCATATAAATCTCAAAGTTTAAGTACTAGTGAATTAATTCAGAAAATCCCCTCCCCCACTCCAATTCTTACAAACCACTCTGAAAATGTGATCCAGCACTGGCTTAACATGGAATTCATAGATGAAGGCTATAGTTTTAGGCTGTTTAACCTTCAGCTCAGTGACTGACACAGAGCAGGCTGTGGCTTGAGGTAGTTTCCCTAGACATATCTTGAGGGTCAAAAATGGGGCAGCAAGGAGGGCTGCTCAAATCTGGCTTCCCTTTTGCACTCACTGCCTTCTGTCTGAGTGAGGAAGGTTAGGAGTGGACACCAGTATCCTTGGTGCCTGGGAGAAGCAGGTGTTCTGGTGGTTCTGACCTCCTCTCCGTGAGAGCGTTGCGGCTAAAATAGAGAATGATCTGATGTAGTGGGTCAGGTGGTTTTTCTGTCTCTTCCTCCTCCTCCTCTTCCACCTTTGGAGATTTCTACACAAACCAACACAGATGATAGGTTTTAGGCATGAATTTAATCTTGTACCACGCGACTGCATGCGAACAAACAGAAGGTAAAGCGCAGGCACAGAGCGCATCAGACTAAAGCACAAAATGAAACCACTATGTCATATATTTATTTCAGGATAGAAACCGTAAAGGTGCAAGGTGTGAGATATATGTGTATGTAGGTATAAATATGTATTTTTATTTCTACAGCCAATCAAAGAAACATTCCAATTTTACTTTAAAACAAAATAAAAAAGCAAAAGGCTGCCCATCAAGGGAATAGCTGCATACCCCAATCAGCAGACCTTTCATGCAAGCTCTGGGCACCCAAGTCCAGGAGGGAAACCCCACAGTCACCTGAGAGACTGGCTCTCTCGGGCCAACAGCTGACATTTCTTTTGCAAAGCTGGGCTCGACACGTGGGTAGGGCAAGAGTTACAAAGCAGTGGGACCATTTTGGGTCTAACACTATTCTAGATTCAACCCAGCAAAACATTTCTCTTTCCTAACCAAACTCTTCATTCTAAAGTTCTTATTGCTCCTGAGAGCTGCCATCCCGGAGCTGCAAGCCTTGCCCTTCTCCTTCGATCAGGTCTTATCTTTATCGCCTTTCACAGAAAGAGAAACAGTAGCTAATATCAGAGGTAAAAGAGAATTTTCTAGCAGTGACAGAGGAAGCAGGGTGGACTGTATTTGGTAAATTGATGAGAACTACATGGGTTGTATGAATGGTTCGGAAGACGTAGAGGGCTGAAATGACGGTCATTGTCAACTTCACACTCATCTAAAAACTGAGAAAACCAACCGAGTGTCTTTCTCACCAACAGGAATATAGGAGAACAATGAAAGACATAAAGATGAGGGGAAGGAAAACAGGAAAAGGCTTTTAAAAGGAAGGAAAGAAACAAGGAAAGATAGACAGACATTTGGAAAAGAGTGACTATCAGAAACACAGAAGATGAACAGAGAGAGTGAGTGGTAAGAAAAAAGGTTCGTGAGAGAAAGAGAAAAAGAACCACAGGTTGGCCAAAGAAGAGAGGGTTTTTTTTCTCTCTGAACTAGAATGAAGCTCCGTGGCACCTCTGCAATAAGCTTTTCCCCTCGTGTGTCATTTTAAGTGGCTTTAGAGCATGAAGTCTGTTAGAGGCAAGGCATGCCAAATTTTCTGAAACGCCAAGTATAGAAATGCAAGATGCAGAAAGGGTATTTAGATGCATCTTCCCCAAAGCAGAACCACTGAGTGAGAATGTGGGGCTTTGGCGGGGTGCCTCCTGCAACCAATGGTGCTCAAAACTTCACTTAGCATGAACCCCCCATGACATGGCTGTGCATTTCAAGAAGTATTAGTTGTTAACAGCGACGATGACGAGGATGATGATGGTATTAGCACCTCCAAGTGAAAATTCATCCTCTAGCTCTTATGACCATTAGCAGAGCCTCCCCTGAGCATTTACACAGTCAGTTGCTTTCAAATTTATACACGCGATTCCTTGTGAATGTTTCACTGTTACAACCACACACATGAATTCAAAAATCAAATTCATCCACACCCATATCTGCTCCCAGGGGAGTCAGTACTTACAGCCAAATCCTGTACTAGTTTCTCTTCAAAGGAATACTCCTCTGTTTCTATCCAAAATCTCTGATAGCCATGGAGGAAGAGGTTAATAGAGCGGTGCCTGAGCGGAAGGGGTGAGAGGGAGGTCAAGAGGGAACTTGTTCTTTTAGTTTGGGCAGTTAATGGTTAGTAAGAAGGACAGACTTTTGTACAATTTTTATCTTCTGATTGGTCAGGGTAGCCAGTAGCACACCACAGAATTCACTTCAAAGAAACCAGAACCCTCTAACGTGGTGGATCTTGAATATTAGAGCACCTTCTGAAAATGACAAGGGTTAGCGAAAGACATGGCAGTTATCTCTAATTCTAATCTGTTCTCACAGAGACTTTATCACATTTCCTCTCCATTGAGAAATCAGCCACTAGGGCAAGTAACAGAACTGAAGTATTTGCTTCATATGGCAATTTAGTTGTTTTTTTAGGCTGATCAGCTTTCTAGGTAATCCAATGTAAGTCATGCCGATGATCAGTGGTTTAGTCTTAGAGATACCAAAAATACCACAGGGTGGCTTCTTCTCATTCTCCAAGTAACCATATTGGCAAGGCGCTCCAGCTTTTACTTAGCAAATCAAGGTTTAAGCATGGTACGCCACTGGCATATTTTCTGTGTGCCTCATGGATTCTAGCTATGTCCCCAGCATGTGGGTGCACTGAATAGCTAGCATGAGCCACTCCCGATAAGCCAGGATTGACTTCTGGGAATATCAGCCACTGCAAAGCAGCCAAGTGTTTACAGAACGTGAGGACACTGGTAAGGAGGGAAGGGGAGAGGAGGAAGATAAAAGTCAACACCGGAGTCATTAAGCCCCGGTCATGGTTTCTGGAAGAACACTGCCCTTGCCATCTTTCTTCAAATCTGACCAATCAGAATTCTTCTTAAAAATTGCACAAATTTGTGTTTTTATGGTAACGTTAAATCATGGTCAATAAAGGAGGAGTGTGCAGAGAATGAGCAGGTTTCTCCACAGGTTACATTACCATTAAAATGGGTATAAGCCTGTCATACTGAGTTTTTTCATTAACCTTTTCCAGCCAAACTTGTTGAAAGGTGCTCAGGAAGAAATTACTAATTTTGTGTCTGGAGAGAAGCACACAGGTTTTCTTTTAAAAACTAGCATCAGAGAAAGTTTTCACATAATAAAATAAATCCCTTAAGCCCCTTAGTTTGGGAGATTCTGTGCAGTTAGATCATCACAGGGTGGAGAATAGCTGTTGTCTCCAGCATTAGCTTCACTGTTGTTATGAAATCTATTTCCAGTCCTCCGTGCTAAAGAGATCACCCACAGCAGCTCCTCTAAAACAACTGGGTTAGGGACAGTCATGCTTCATGAAGGACAGAGTGAATTCCTAGACTTGCTCTTACCCATACAGAGTAGAACTACTAAAGGCACAGCCCAGATATGTAAGGATGGTGTAATACAGGCATCCCCAAACTACGGTCCGCGGGCCGGACGCAGCCCCCTGAGGCCATTTATCCAGCCCCACCGCCGCACTTCAGGAAGGGGCACCTCTTTCACTGGTAGTCAGTGAGAGGAGCACAGTATGTGGCGGCCCTCCAACGGTCTGAGGGACAGTGAACCGGCCCCCTGTGTAAAAAGTTTGGGGACACCTGGTATAATATCTTCAGTAGATTTAGAAAAAAAAATGCTTTATTTTATTTATGTATTTATTTTTCTGGTGAGACAGAGTTTTGCTCTTGTTAACCAGGCTGGAGTGCAATGGCGCAATCTCAGCTCACCGCAACCTTTGCCTCCTGGGTTCAGGTGATTCTTCTGCCTCAGTCTCCAGAGTAGCTGGAATTACAGACATGTACCACCACACCTGGCTAATTTTGTATTTTTAGTAGAGACAGGGTTTCCCCATGTTGGTCAGGCTGGTCTCCAACTCCTGACCTCAGGTGATCCGCCTTCCTCAGCCTCCCAAACTGCTGGGATTACGGGAGTGAGCCACTGCGCCTAGCAAAATGCTTGTTTTTGAGAGATGTAATTTCTGCCTAGCTGTCCTGGCCCTAGAGACATGAACTTAGACCTGGGCTCTTTTGGAGGCCAACTTAGCACAGTGTCAGGTAGGAATCTCAACCAGATAAGGAAGGAAACACTTTGATGTTTTGACACTTCCAGAAAAGAAACACAAATTCTAAGCACTTCTGCTTTTTCTACTGGGTTGAGTTTCAATTTTCTGTCAGGACTTCAGCAGCCTTGATGCCCGACCGCTTCACCTCGTTTTTCATCTTTCTATTAATGAATTCTACCTGATTTGGTAGTGGCTCATTATCTTCCAAAGACAGTAATCTGTTTCTTGACAGAGATCTGTTGGAACAGGTATGTGCCTCAGAGGCCATGATTTTTTTTTTTTTTTTTTTTTTTTTTTTAGATGGAGTCTTGCTCTGTCACCCAGGATGGAGTACAGTGGCACGATCTCAGCTCAATGCAACCTCTGCCTCCTTGGGTTCAAGTGATTCTCCTGCCTCAGCCTCCCAAAGAGCTGAGACTACAGGCATCTATCACCATGCCTGGTATTTGTTTGTTTTTTGTATTTTTAGTAGAGACAGGGTTTCACCATGTTGGTCAGGGTAGTCTCGAACTCCTGACCTCAAGTGATCCGCCCACCCTGGCCTCCCAAAGTGCATGGGGTACTGTGCCTGGCTGACACCATGATTCTTAAACATCTTCAAAGACCCTAACGAAGAAAGCCAAGGTGGCCAGTTGGCTCAGGATGAGGTTATAGGCTACTGTTGACAAATGATCACCAAGTTCCACAATTTAATGAAAATAAAATGTCAAGCATAGGAATAGTCCTTCATCTGATATTTCAGATAACACATATATTTCCATAAGCTTCAGAATGTATTTGTCTAAGTCAGTTTATTTTCCCTGATCAAGTGACAATATTCCTACTGATCTGATAGTCAATGAAGCAGAGGCTGATATTTAATTACTAGCTTTGTTTACTGACCCAAGGACCAACCTTACCTACTCTGTGATGAGTCTGAGGACAGGAATGTCACCACATCATCAACGACACTGAATGAGTCTGGGTGGGCAACTCTGGGCCAGTGTGTCAGATACTATTCCCTATATTGATGAGGATGTGTCACAAACTTTTCAGAAAAAGCTTCAAGTATTTTTTACTTCAAAGTATAAGCTGAAACACCTGAAGACATCGTGCCTCTGGCATGCCTCTTGAGGCATCTCCAGCCTTTTTATATTTTGACAGTTAGTACACTGTGCTAAAAGATTCTCAAGTTACATTTCCGTACCTGCTGAGGAAATGGTAATTTTAGCGTCAAGTACCTGAGCAGAGAAATACTGTTTGACCCACTGAGAGAAGTTGGGGTAAAATGTTTCAGAAAAAGTTTCTTCTTTACAGAAGGCTTCACATGCTAACAAAGAATCCCACCTCAGCAAAAGTAGTGTACTTCCATATGCTTACTCGGCTAATTTGAGGGTACAGGCAGGAATGGAATCTAGAGAATCTCATCTGGGTTCAGTTTTTATGCTTACCTTGATGTCTTAGCCAGGCCCTTACATTATGCAGACCACCATAGCTCCATAGGCCAAGGATTCCAATTTCTATTCCTTGGATTAAGAGCGAGAGAGCACAGCTGTGGGAGGACACCTCCATTCCCATCACTGCCTTACATGCCAGGAAAAAAGATGAAATACTTGCCTGGGCAGGTTGTAGAGAGGGGCCATTCTGAAACAGGCCACCACTGCCCGTTTGCGTTGCTTTGATAACAGTTTGTGCCAGACGGCCTTCTTGGACCTCAAAGGCTGTTCCACCTGAGAAGAAATCACACAGGTTGGTACCCATTAGACCTGATCTTTTGGGGGCAGAAGCTAGTCACCTGTAGCCCAGACTTCTTAACCCTGGAAGAATTTTGGCTTCTCAACTGTGGTTAGCAAAATGCACCCAGCAGCGGATGATTTCAGTTGTGAAGGTCTTACGTTTTCCTCTTTCTTCCAATGGCTTTTAGTCATTTATTGTCTATTAAATGGTAGGAGACTTAAATGGGGCATTTGAGGGAATGGCAAGCATGCAGAAAATGCTGGAGGGGAAATAATGGAGAGATCTGCTATCACAGGGCATCAAGGTGGCATGTGGGGGTGATCTGGGATGATTCTTGCTCCTTGTTTTCTTAGTCTTATGAGGGCACTTGTGCCTGAGAGCTGAGTGTGGAGAGGAGCCTGGTATTGTTCGGGGTGTTTCTACTTCCCCATTCCTCAGGGCAGATGCTCCTTACCTGTTCCAGGTGGAAGACAGCTGCTGAAATTCTCTGCACACGCTCCACTGTCTTTTCTGGATTGAAAGGTTCTTCACTCTTCAAAACATCCTTGTAGAGGTTCAGCTGCCATTTTACAGCTGGGTCATCAGACTGAAAATTGAAGCATACTCCTAAGATGAGAAATTTCCTGTACCTCTTATACCGAAGGAGCCTTTTGGTCCTACCATGGTTCCATAGGAGTTAAGACTCTCTTCTATTATTGCTTCACTTTCATTTTCTCAATTGTCTTCTGGAACACTGTAGATGCTCTATAGGGACTTCTCATTCTAACTTCTATGTCTCTTAATGCTTCTGTCATATTTTCTGTCTCGTCATCTCTCTGTGTTGCATTTTGTTTTGGATGATTTCCTTAAAGCACTCTTCTAATTTATAACTTCTCATTTCAGCTATTTCTAGCCCATTTTTAACCCATTTACTAGGTTTTTAATTTCAATGACTATTTTTTATTTTTATAATGACTATGAAGTCTTTGTTCAAACCCATCTCCCCTTCTCCTTTTTAAAAATATAACATCCAATTATTGCTTTACAGGTTCTATTACTTCCTTTATATCTCTTTAAAAGTTTTAATCATATTTACATTTACATCTTTCAATAGCTGCTTATGCTTGAATTATTCTCTGTTTCATATGATGACTAACAAATTTCCTGATGTGCTTTCTAAAAAAAAAAAAAGCTTGTCTTCAGGAGGAATTTTACTTACAGGTATCTCAGTTTATATTTCAGGAGGTGGAGACTCTCCAAGTGGTTTAATGGGTTTCTCCATGGAATGGTTGTAGGTTTTTTTGGTTCAAGGCTAACTTTATGGAAGTTTCTTGCTCTGTATTTATGCACAGTGTGGGTAATTAGGTCCCTATTCCTCTTCGTTTATGATTATTAAAAAACTAAATCCCTAAGATTTTTTTTCTGGCCCTTGAGATTTCTCTTTATTGCCTTTTTTTCTAGTATATTTTATTCACCATTCCTTTATGTTTGGGGTGGAAAGGAAAGACTTTGTGTGTTGGCTTTGCTTTCCATCTCAGGGCATAATGTACCTGAGGAAAGAGTTGTTCAGATTCACAGGCTTTAAAACATCTCAAATGGCCTTTAAAATCAAAATTGTATTTTTTTATTGTACCAACTAGACACAAAATTATTTTGTTTCAAAATCTCTTTAGAGCACGAGGTGCTAAAACTTCTCCCAGGTGTCCATCGCATGGTTTAACAAGATTTACAGTGAGTAAATTCTGAGACCTCGTCTACACTCTCCCTGCTAGGGCTTGACATTCACATAATGGGACATTGGAATAGATGCTTTCCTGGGGTCCTCTTTGTAACCTCTTTGCAACAGCGAAGAACACAAATTAAGGACAAAATAAAACAAAAAAGGGCAGTTTATGTATCAGTAATTAAAGAAATAAAGGAGACAGCTAGTCCTACCGATTAATCACAAATACCCCAAAACTCTTTTTGGAACGCATGTAAGAAACATGAGTAAATTAAGCGAAAAGATGGAACCCCGCAGGCAGAAGGAAAGCCTGTGTGAGTTCTCACTGCCTTCCTGAGTCATCACCTTTTCCTGCAAGTGCAAGTTGTTCCGCAGATGTTCTCTGACCTCTTCATCTGTGTCCCTCTGTGGAAAGAGATGTCAAATTTTATTCCTGGAGATCACCACGGAACTGTCAAGTAGCATATGGGGATATATGGAGAGTCAATGCACACTTTTGCTGGGATCTTTGTTAGAAGAACAAAAGAAAAAATATTACAGAGATTTGTCTGGAAGGGACACGCTGACTTCCAAGCCCACTTTAAAGATGAGGGCATGATGCCTCCATACACACTGGTTTCTGCTCATTTGCCCCCTGCTCCCAGGGGAAGAGGACTAACCATTTTGGGGGCTGAATGCCTAGCACTACACCACCTGGGTCACACACTCAGCCCAGACGGGCAGCTTACATGGCTGTATCGTGATTTTGCAAGGGAGATCAGCTCCTGGTCTCCTGGAGTACACATATTCAAACCAATGGGCAGCATTTTCTTGAGTGCAGCCACGATGAGGGAGGTCTGGATGGAATACAAGTCTCCCCGCCGCTTGGTCTTCTTCCGCTCCTGGTCCTGTCCTCCAGACTAGGAGATGATGTTGGAATAAACAGAGAGGGGCTCGGTGATTCTCCAAAAGAAATGGCCTCATGTCAGAGGCTGCCTGCCTCCTTGTGGCCCTGTCAATATAGACCAGGCCTTACTACACCTTAAAGGACAGTGAAAACAGTGTGTTAAACAAGGATGAATTAGGTATCCATAAAAGACCAGCCATAACCCTGAACCTTCTCCTTCTGCGCATGCACACACAACCACATAACTGAACACACAACACAGACGCCTATGGTCTTTGCTCACCCACTTCTGGACGGAACAAGTAAACTGGTGTTCTAAAAAAAACAATGATTTGGTAACTGACAAAAATGACCCCAGAGAAGTTCTGAGAATTCTGATGCTGGGGAATCACTAAAAATGTGAAAGAGCATCCACCATAGAATAATTGCCCTGTGTTTCCAAAGCTGAAGCTGGTGTTTTGGAGAACCTCACTTAGACTCCCCATCACAAGCAATGCAAATTCTTACAGGAAAAGGAAAATCTGAAGTAGGGCTGCTTTGGAATCCAGCTGAAGGAAAGTTAGGAGAAACACCTGAAGACATAAAAGAGAGGAACTCCTCAGTTCATGGAAGCTTGCACCTATATTTGGCTTATGACTTCTCATCCTTTTCAGAGAGTGCACTCAGTGACGTTGTATTAAGAGAGGAATCCAGCCCAGGCACAGTGGCTCACACCTGTAATCCCAGCACTTTGCGAGGCTGAGGCGGGTGGATTGCCTGAGGTCAGGAGTTTGAGAGCAGCCTGGCCAACGTGGCAAAACCCCATCTCTAATAAAAATACAAAAGTTAGCCAGGCGTGGTGGCACATGCCTGTAATCCCAGTTAATTGGGAGGCTGAGGTAGGAGAATCAGTGGAACCCGGGAGATGGAGCTGGAGTGAGCCGAGATCATGCCATTGCACTCCAGCATGGGCAATAGAGCAATATTCTGTCTCAAGAAAAAGGGAGAGGGAGAGGGGGAGGGGAAGGGGGGAGAGGGAGGGGGAGGGAGAGGGGGCGGGGAGAGGGAGGGAGGGTTCCAATGCACTGGGCTATAATACAACAGCAGCCCCAGGCAACCCACTAAGAATCCTCAGCATCCACAGCACAGGGAGATCACATGGTGGGTCCAGGTGAGCTTGAGGAAACAAGGCACTGTGGTGACTCAATTTCCATGATTCCAGGTTCCAGAGAAGCAGAACTGCTCAAGTGGTACGCGCTTGCATGATTTGGCCTCAGTGGGCACTTGCTAGAAGTGAGGAGGGCTGGGTAGCAAGAAGCATGTCAGGGACCCCGGGAAAGGAGAAAGTGGTGCTCGCCTATGCTTTGCGCTATGAAGCACCACGGAGTGTTTGTAGCAATGAGGGGCAGCACTGTGATTTATTGTGACATACAGACATGGGGCTCTGGGAGCACGCCAGATGTCTTCCCCTGGAACCGGCACACAAGACCTGGTCCTCCTGGCCTGGGGCAGAATTCATTTTATGGGAAAAGGCTTTTGAAACAGAAGAGTATGGTCAGAATTAACACTGTCTTGAGACTAATCTCTTTAAATTGCTTTCCAAAGGGCAAAGCAGTTTCATAATTATTAATGGACACTTTGAGGAACGGTGAAATTTCTTTCAGCACTTACGGCGGCTGCATTGTCAGGCAGCTGTATCACAATATCACAGAAACCACAGTGAAATCCCTGGCCAACAGAACCCCAGTCTGGCCAAACATTGCCAGAAAATTCCACTGGTTGCAGGGGTACCTTGTATCCAGTGCTCCAAAACACCAGTCAGCCCCTGGACAGCAGTGGGAGGGGCACTAAGAAATATGAATAGAGAGAAAGAAATGCGGCTAAGAGAAGGAGGGTCCTGGTGTTCCAGAAAACAGCAGGAAGGGAAAGCTGCTTCACACACAGACTGTGCGAGTGCCGACCCCCACTGGCTGAGTGGTTGCTGGGCTCCTCACCATTCTACCACCAGGTTTAAAATTCTAAACGTTGCGACTCAGGGCAAAACTCATTTATAGTCTAAGTTACCCTTGAAAATGTTTCAAATCATCTATAAGACATGAACCTGGTTATATGTATATAAACTATATGATATCACATATGTATACATGTGAAATGTAAATGCTAATACACGGTATGCAATTGAATAAATATGCTTAAAAGTGTAACTATGAGGATTTGAGTACAAAATCTAAATTATTTCCTGCTCACTCTCTATTCGATGGACCAATTTCATGTTGTTCTAAACATAAAAGCTGCATATGCAATATGACTCCAAAGTGCCTGCTGCTTACATAAAACATTTATGCTTCTCCCCAACACCCTAAAATATTAACAAGTCAGTTTTGGTAATGAGAACAGGATTGCTCAGGGAGGTGAAGCAATTTTTCTAAGAGCACATAGCAAGTAAGTCTCTGAGCTATCCAGATGCAAGTCTATCTCGCCTGGGCTCCATCTTCCTTTCCTAAGAGCTGTGTGTGTGCCCTGGTTCCTGTGCTTCCCCCCCCACCGCCTTCACTGTATGGTGTAGAGAGGAGGGTTTCGGAGAATGGCAGCCGACACACATTAATTAAGAGGAAGAGAAAATGTTCAGTGATAACCTGAAACTGTACCTGGGAGATTCTCCCACGGTAGTCTTTGGAAGACTCGCTTTGAATCATGGGAGCCTTAGACAGGAGGCAGGACGGCTACAGCGTGAAAGGGCTGAGACCACTAGTTAAAAATCAGACTCTGACCCTGGGTAGCACCACGAGGAACAAGTCTCCTGGGTTCTCAAGCCCTGTCACTCATCCCTATCTCTGGTGGCTGCCGACAGGGCAGCTGCAGAAGGGAGCAGAGATAGCAAGGAGACCTCGGTTAGGGTGAGGCTTGGCTGGCTTCCCCGGCTTCCCCATTCCAAGGGTGGGTAGGCCTACATTCACTCTTTGACAGGCAGTTGTCTTCCCTGGAGCAGGCCTGGGGGACCTCCAGGCAGGAAAATCCATTCTGTACCACCCCCATGGTGATCACAGTGCAGAGGGGGCCAGGGCCTGGTACCTCTAACACTAGGACAGAAAAGACACGTCATGCATTTGACCTGTACCTTTACTTGCATGGCCTGTGTGGAAAGACAAAAGAAAAGAAACAAGGAGAAGAGTCAATTAGTAAAAGCAGGGCTCCAAGGCATAAGGCAACATATGTTAGTTAAAGCTTCTTAGCCCCCGTTTCTCAGCCAACACAGCAGAAACTCAATGGTTCTGGAAGCCAGTTGAGCACAGCATAAAGAGTGAGTGGGAAGTTAGGATGGAGGTTAATTTGGTCAAAGGACTTAAATCTAGACCAACCAATCTACTTCTCGGGTAAAGCCAACCCAGAAGCAGCCTTCCAGAGTGTGTGGCACTTGGACCTGAACCAGGCTGGTCTTCAGATCTGGCCACCCAAAAGAACTCTCTAGATCTAAAGTCTTTGCCCCTTCCACCTCCCTCCTTTCACGTGGGACGACTGTATACAATCTGTCATGTAACCAAAGAACCCAGTATTCTTTCTTCCTTCTACCCCCACATTATCAACTCCAGTACATCTGTGGCTACACACAGAAAGGGAGAATTGAGCTAAGGGGCAATGCTTGCGCTCATGTTAAAAGAAGGTAGCATAGGCCAGACACAGGGGTTCACGCCTATAATCCCAGCACTTTGGGAGGCTGAGGTTGGATGATCACTTGAAGCTAGGAGTTCAAGACCGGCCTGGGCAACATAACCACTATCTTTACCAAAAATAAATAAGTAAATAAATAAATAATAAAATAAAATAATTCAGCAGAGCGTGGTGGAGTGTGCTATATAGTCCCAGCTACTCGGGAGGCTGAGGCAGGAGGATCACTTGAGCTCAAGAATTTGAGGCTACAGTGATCTATGATCACACCACTGTACTCCAGCCTGGGTAGCAGAGGGAGACCCTGTCTTAAAAAAGAAGAAAGAAAGAAAAAAAGAAAAATAAAAAAGATTTACTAACAAAAAGTACTCTAGGAATATCCAAAGTGATTCAGGATCACTAAATAACCCAAAAGATGAAGCATTTCCCTTCTGTGCTACAACCTTTCAACATACCCTAGGTCGAGGCTACAGATTCTAGTTTTATTTGTTCTGCCACATATTGCTAAGATTAGTTAACTCACTGCAATTTTCTAATGAAATGCTTTTTAAAAAATTGGTGGCAGAAACATTTTATTTTCTTTCATTTTCTTCCTTTTTTTCCCTCTCCCTTAAGAGACAGGGTTTCCCTATGTTGTCCAAGCTCATACGGAACTCTTGGCCTCAAGTGATCCTCCCTCCTTAGCTTCCTAAAGTGCTGGGATTACAGGCATGAGCCACCATACTGGCCCATGTTTTATTTTCTTGTTAGAAATTTACAGATTCCTATACCTTCAAAATCATTTCATCTCCCCATGCTGACATCACAGACTGTCACCAGTAGTAAGTTTATAAGCAGACACTTGATTTTGTGTGTAGAACTTAAAAGACAGACAGACTTTTGCAGGGTAAGTGACTTTAAGGACACACCACAAAGGGATGACACAGGGAGAGCTGGCATCAGGCTACTGAACAAAGACAAGCCCGGGCCATGGGAAGCTCTTCTCCCACTGAGAGGTAACTGAAGCAATGATGAGTCAATCCAACAACAGGAGACTTTCTGTAAGTCAGAGAATGAGAAGCAAGAGATAGAGTGAGAGGAGGAGGACAGTGAGGGAGGAAAAAAATGGTGGCGAGAGGGTGAGGTGGAGAGAAGGGAGGGGAAGAGGCAAGTGGGGAAAACAGAGCAAGGGTGACGAGAGAGGAAGAGGATGAGTGCGCGTGTCTGTGTGCACGTTCATGAGAGAGGGCGTGCACACATGCCTGTGAGTACACGGCAGAAGTGCAAGAACAAAGAGAATCAAAATAAAAGAAAAACGGGGTGGGTAAGGGAATGAAAGAGGGAGTGTGAACAAGAAAACTCAAACGTGTAACTGTGACTGCCCTTGAAAAACTCAAAGATAGCTTCTAAAATATTTCCTGTCCCCTTTCCATCCGCTGAAATCACGCTTCACGGGGTGGAGTGGCTTTGATCCATGAGGCACTCTAATATTTCCTGCATCACAACATTTTTTATCTTACTGTTTATAACCTTGGTCAAGGAACTGGCATTTCTTGGGCTGACCACGTTCTAACTTACTATTTGCTTCTGAAGAAGCTGCTGTCATTTTTCCAGAAACAAAAAAAGTTTCAAAACAAAATGACACGACAAACACTTGCTCCGCTTAGTTACATTGAGCTTAACATACATTTGCAAACTGGTGTTATATACACAAAATATACAATGAGCTCTCACAAGCAAAATCTGCTTTGACTGCCCGGAAAATCTTGGAACTGACCTTCAATTAGTCAAGTAGCAACAGCGTCGCTCACTGTCTATTTTCTCCACTCCTTTCCATTTGCAATGGCATATGTGGTATGTGTGGCATGCAGCAATCACATACCCATATCTCTGCAAATCCTGCCATATGCACTGAGGCTGACTTCATTTTTACAACACCAGAATTCAGGTAAGAGTGGAGATAAAAGCAAATACAGGTTTCTGTTCAGATTAGGTAACAGAGAGAACACCTCAGCGCAGGGAGGCAAAGGCAATAGGGAGCCAACCAAAAATGAAGACTCCCCCAATCCCTAACTCCTCCGTGTGTAGTTCCACGGCCAAAAAATACCAGAAATGGCTGTGAGTTACTACTTTTCAGAAGCATGGTATCTCTTTTTCTGAAATAATGCACTACATTTATCAAACATTATTCTATCCTAGAGATATTGTTGAAACTGACTTTAAACCAGAATATCTTAGTACAGTTGGGAGAAGTCAGGCAGTGAGCTCAGCCTCATTCTGCAGACTGGTAAATTGGGACCCAGAGGAGCTGAGTGAATCATGTAAGGTTTAGCTCTAGCCAACAGCTGGGCCAGGGGGAAGACTTATCTTCCTTTCATGTTCTGGTCTATTTATTACTATACTGTGACTCAAAGCAGGCAACGACAACAGTATGAATACTTTTGACCCTGAGGACCATGGCAAATATCATTCAACCTTTAGGGAGTGTCCTCTCATCCATTTGTTACTTTGTAATTTTGACCCTATCCCTTGCAGCTTAGAAATAATTGGCAAATGACAACAATGGAAACAAAACAAAAGACTATGCTTCTACAGGCTAACCAGACCAGCACCGAAGAGGCCCACATTCTGAACATGACCATCCTTTGTCAAGAAACAAACACTCCCTTTTCCTCATTTACTGATGTGAATGAACAAAATGTCCTGTTAGTTTGTCAGTAGGTGGGTTTTGAAATGCCATTTTCTGTAACCTCATCTCTTTCCAAATGTAAACTCAAGGACTTTTAGCATGCATTCGTTACCAGAGGATTGAGATGTCTTTGCCATTTCTGCTCATCCAGGATCCAGGTCCTGGTATCAGAGTCATTTTCATTGCTTTGTGATCATTCCCTGACAATCCCAATGGATGCTTGCTGTTCAGTCCGGAGCCACTGAACCTACCTCAATTTGAAGATAGGGCCAGGTATGGTGGTTCACTCCTGTAATCCCAGCACTTTGGGAGGCCAAAGCAGGTGGATCACTTGAGGTCAGGAGTTCGAGACCAACCTGGCCAACATGGCAAAACCCCATCCCTACTCAAAATACAAAAATTAGTTGGGCATGGTGGCATGTACCTGTAGTCCCAGCTACTTGGGAGACTGAGGTAGGAGAATCTCATGAACCCGGGAGGCGGAGGTTGCAGTGAGCTGCTATCATGCCACTGCAGTCTAGCTAGGGTGATAGAGTGAGACTCCTTTTCAAAAAATAAAAAAATAATAAAAAAAAGAAGATAGTATGGAATCTGTCTGGGATTTACTGACTTTCTGTAGGTAGACGGGTCAAAGAAGAGGCTGGGATAGCTGTAAGACCACCTGCAGAGGCAACTTAAGATAAGCTAGCTGTCCCAGAGAGGCAGATGTGAGAAAACCCTACCCTGTATACATCATATGACAGTCGATGTGTTTACCAAAAGGCAAATTTAAAATGAATTTTAGAAAATCAAATAAAATCATCTAAAGCACAAAAGAATCCTTTTGCAGCAAAGATTACTCATGAACGCGATCGCTCTACTTTGTATGTACGTAATTTTGTCAAAATTTATTAAGCAGTACATACTAAAAGTGTATACTTAAAGTATATTATAAACTAACAGTTTCTATATGTTGGAAGAAACGTGTCAACATAAATAAAAGGGACAGAAAGCTCAGAATGACTGCAGCTGACCACAGCTAGCTATGCTTCGTAGAGCTCCAGGTGCTAAAGTTTTCATTTTTGGTGTTATACCAGCCCCTTGTCTGCAGCTTATATATGAGACCTCCATCCCCAACAGTTATTTGGAAAGATGCCCAAGGGCTTTGTTACAAACCCATGACACTTATCTTTCCAGAACTGACTCTTACTTCGGAAGGGTCCCCATGCATGCTCCACCTTGATGTTCCTCCAAGGCTGCACTGTGCCAGCAGTGAGACAGATGCACATCTCAGGTATTACATGTCACTTGCACTGGACGTACACCATCAACCCTCATTGAGGCACATTTCTCAGGGGTACAGAGTCAAGCGTAAGCCATAACAGCTGGTAACAAAACATCTCATTTAAGTAGGTTTTGCTTTTGTATGTACACCTGAAGAAATATGTCTGAGAAGTCTCTTAAATCAAAATAATGAAGCCTCAGCGTGCAGAGATGACTCAAGAGGAGCTGGGGGTGTTGTGGCCCTTGTATTCCTGCTAAGCTCCTCTCTTTAGGTTACTCTTTCTTCAGAAAGATGTCTGGAATGCCCTCTTTCAAATATTTCCTACAGGAAATGGACAAATGTTTGGCTTTCTGAGTGCAACTGTCACGAAAAATAAATAGAAGGCATTAAGAGACCAACATAGCTGAAATAAAACAGGCATTGAATATTACAGATAGGAGGAAAACAAGCATGATGTGAGAGTACATGCTGTCAGAATCTACAAAGCAAGGTAATTTTTTCCTAGCCATCAAAAGGTGGCTCTAGGCATGTCAATTTCTGTATCCTCACTACATAGGAATTGGTTGTATTTTAAAACCACTAACAGCAGCTTTTGTTTTGGAGACCTCTCAAATGCCTTAGGCAAGTCTTGAAACTTAAACTTTTTGACATACAAGCTGTTATTTATTATTTGAGAGCAGTTTCTTCTGGCTTGCTCTCAAAGAAACAGCAGCAGGGACTGTTGGTTATGTAGTTTGACTTCAATGCAGTACAATGTTAATCCCCAGAAGACAGGAAATAGACCGAAGTCATGGCTGAGGTCAAGGTTGAAGAGTTTTGGGAATTGTTTTCTAAGGACTTACTTTTGACATCTTGCTTTTGCTGTCTCCAGTTAAAAATGCCAAATTATTAATTTCATTCTGAATCACAAAATTTTGCTCTTCCCTCTTGAAGTTCTAAGTGGGAAAGAATTGAAAAAGCAAACATGACAAGAAAGTTCTGGAAACCAGAAAGATTCTAAGCTCTTCAGGTAACTGAATAGACTCTGCCTCTCAGCCAAGGTGATTCCAAACACCGAAATACTAATTCGTGCCATGAGGAGAAGAGCGGGTCAGGCATGTCTCACTATACCCTCTCCTTTTTAGAGTTTAGGCATATATGACCAGCATTAACACTGAAAGAGAGATCTTAAGATTGACCAAATAGACTCTTGGTAGCAATAAGACACCAAATTCCAACCTGCCTCTAGTATAGCATCACATGATTGACAGCAGGCCTTGAAGGAAGTAAAAATATTTTACCCCAAAATATATTTATTTGACATATTTTGAAATGGCCCTGCAAAGCTGTCTCTCCTGTGGGGGAAATTCACACTCTATAGAGAATCCATTTCCCTTTCCAGGTCTTTTCCTGATGTTGAACAGATTAAATGAGAGTCTAGCACCTTTTAAATGTCTGAATATGACATTTAAATACTTGCCACCTGTTGTCTCTACGGGTGGCCACGTACGAGATTTCATCTACATAATAAGAATGTTGGTCTCCACAATCCCTTGTCTTACACACAGTTTCTATGGATTCCAGGTTTTTAGATAACTCTGACAACCGTCAGTCAGAAAATCTTTGAATCCACTTATGATCTGGACGCCCTGCAAGATGTCCTGCCTTTCTGGGCTAAACCAAGGTATACTTTACATGTATTGATTTACGCCTCTGTCAGTAACTTCTGTCCCATTGAAGTATATAAAGTCAAGCTGTAGCCCAACCACCTTGGGCACATGTTCTCAGGATTGCCTGAGGCAGTGTCATGGGTCATGGTCCCCACATTGGCTGAGAATAAATTTCTTTAAGTATTTTTTAGAGTTTGACTTTTTTCATCAACAGTTTTCCAAGGTCTGTAGCTTTCACAGCTATTCTAAACCCAGGGCCCAAATGTGTTCTTACATGAGATTTACACCACAGGATGAAGACTTCTGCCACCATGCGGAAGAGCTGGTCAGAATCAGCATCAGGGCTTTTGAGCCAGTTAGATCTGTGCCAAAAAGTAAATGAATAGGCATTTGAAATTCGGTAGGGATTAAAATATTCACACCCTAAAAATTATACCAGCATTGGCAACACACATTTATCCAGATCAAACTGCATTCTCATTTGAAAGCAACAATCAGAGACTAAATAGCAATATATTCCTTAAATAGACGTAGGTACATAATTGCGGTAGATTTTTTGAAGGATCTACAATAATTATTTGCATTTGCCAGAGGATTCAAGAATTACCTTAGCAAACCGATGTCAGAAATCAACATTTCAAAATGGTCAAAAGTAGGTTTTGTTTTTTTTTCTCTAAACTAATTAGTTGATTAAGGGTAAGCTTTAAGTTTTGGGACATGCTTCCTTTAATATGTAGCAAAAGTAGGCAAGTCTTGGTCACTGTGAAAACTAACCTTGTCCTTGACACTTGTCATTGTCAAACCTCTGACCTTCTGAGCACTCTAAACAGTTCCTATCCCACCCTTTTTCTTTAAAGCCAGTTTTATGAATGAAATTTGTAAGATGATATGGTTTTCATTATGAGTTGAAGTGTATAAACAGAGATCAGTTATCCTCTATGCCCTCTAAAACGGTTTGAAGATTCCCAATAAATAAACATTACTCATAAAAAAAATTAGGCTGGTTAAGACATTCAGCAGTAGCAGCAAGAAGGCTAAACTGCAGTTTCAGGAATTCAGTCATTTCTACAAGCTGTCTTGCTGTGAACTATCTTACATACTCAATTTAAATTATATTTCAAAGGGTTGGATGAGTTGCCATGTTCAAATATCTACATAGAGTAACTTAAAAAAAACCCCCACTGTCTCTCTGCTCAACACTTCTGATACAAAATACGTGGCATTTTCCTCGCATTAAGCAATTCTTCGACTCTTCAGACACTGACTGGATACCCTACAATTCAAATATGACCCTAAATACGTGGGTTCGTGCAGACCCCACAGGTGAAGGGCTCGGACCCACAAGCCTGCCTTTCACTTCAGATGCTGGCCTCGAGTCTCAGCTTGTGACCTGTACTTCTGACCAGTTGGCTATAACCAATCCCTTCGTTAGGTTCAATGATTTGCCAGAGCAGCTCACAGAACTCAGGAAAATACTTGATTTACTATTAGCAATTTATTATAAAGGATACAACGAAGGAAGAGCTGAATGAAAGAGATGCATAGGGCAAGGATGCATGGAGCTTCCACGCCTCCTCCAGGCACCGCGCTTTCCCAGTACCTTTGTGTGTTTAGCAACACGGACATCTCTGTACTCCATAGCTTAGAATTTTTTTGTGGTGGCTCTATTATATAGGCATGATTGGTGAAACCACTGGCCACTGGTTATTAAACTCAATATCCAGTCCTTCTCCTTTTTCCAGAGGTCAGGGGAGGGTAAATGGTGGTGGGGCTGAAAGTTCCAACTCCCTAATTGCAGAGTTGGTGTATCTGGCAACCAGTCCTCATTCTTCAAGAGTCACCTCATTAGAATAAACTCAGGTATGGTTGAAAGGGGCTTATTATGAATAACCAAAGATGCTCCTTTCACCCCTTTCCCTCAGGAAATTCCATAAGTTTTAGGAGCTCTGTATAGGAAGCAGGGATGAAGCCTAAATACATATTTATTATATAACAATATCACAGTGACATAGTTAAACTATTGTCTTTCTTAAGTTAAAAAAACCCTGCATCTCAAAAATGGTTTGAAAAACCTGATGCCTCTTGCCCCAGGTAGGGTAACAGCTACCAAAAGCCAGTTCCCTAAGGCTTAGGACATCAAACTGAATTGCTGTGGGCAGCCTGTACCTCCTACCCATTCATGAGGAGCACCAGACTAAGATACATAAAGACTCATGGGGTCAAGATCACTTTGGGATCCTTCTTTTATCTCCTGAATTCCTTACTGCCCTTGGTTCCAGTCTCAGGGACATCCTTACCTAATCTTGCTTGTTTTCAGATTCAAGCAGTCTCTCCTTTATATAGCTGACGTTACTGGTTGTCTACCCAATACTCATTCTTCTCTTCTTCCATAGCAATAAACCCCATTTTGTCCAGGGTGGCACTGTGCCCTGCTAAAGATCACATTACCCAGCTTCCTTTGAGCTATAGCTATGTAACTAAGTTCTGATCAATAAGATGCATGTAGAAGTTGTTGGATGGGCCTCCTGGAAATAAATCTCTAAGAAGGGACCAGATAGCTGAAGGTGCCTTTTGGTCTTTCTCCTGTTGATTTTCTACTTCCTGTCTGGAATGAAAATATGATGGCTGGAACTCTGATTGGCATATTACATCATAAAGTAACTTCAAAGATGGAAGGCGATGTTAAGGATATAAGGACAAAGGAATGAGGCCAGGTGTGGTGGCTCATGCCTGTAATCCCAGTGCTTTGGGAGGCTAAGGTGGGTGGATCACCTGGGGTCAGGAGTTTGAGACCAGCCTGGCCAATGTGGTGAAACCCCATCTCTACTAAAAAAAGAGAAAAATTAGCTGGGCATGGTGGTGGGCACCTGTAATCCCAGGTACTTGGGAGGCTGAAGCAGAAGAATTGCTTGGGCCCAGGAGGCAGAGGTTGCAGTGAGCACCGAGATGGCACCAGTGCCCTCCGGCCTGGGCTGCAGAGCAAGAGTCTGTCTCAATCAATCAATCAATCAATCAACAATCAATAAAACAGCATGGGCCTCTCTAACAAGGAACAACAAAACTGGCCCTAATTATCTTTGGATTTCTTTTCTGTGTGAGATCAAATTTCTCATTTGTTTAAGCCACTATAGCCAATTTTTCATTTCTAGCAGCCAAATGCAATTCAAACTTGAGGCTTTAGGTTGGCAATGTTTCCGATTTCCTATTGACTTTTCAGGGTCAAATATAAAATTTCATCAGAACTGCCAGCTGTTCCTTAGTGTTTTGGTTTAAATGAGCTTGATGGCTTTTCAAGATGCCTTCAGTGGGTAAAGGCGAGGGTCATATCCTATCTAGCCAAGGAAAAGCACAGCCACTGGGACCATGAGTAGCAAGAACATCAGGAATAAAATCTTGGGTAACATTTCCTGGTGGGAGAAAGAAGAGGATGTTCATTTTGTCTCCTTCGTGTGGGAATGCAGCTTCAGCAGAACATATTTTGCCTTGACCACCCCTCTTCTAAGAGGCAGATATTTGCTCTTTATCTCTAGTGAGGTTCTTTCTTCAAGCTCAGAGGGATGAGTGTAAAAAAAAATCCCATTAAAAGTTTTCTCTAGGTATACAAGTCAAAGAAGGTATTTGTGGGAGAAGGGAAGATCCTGACCTAGCTTTTTGTGTTCGCTTATACCCTCTCTGCCCCCAGTTAATGCAACCAGGTGTCTCTCCTGCTTGCACCCAGTCTCCCATGGCATTCACCATCTCTGTCCATGCTTAGTCACTAGACTTTCTTGCAGATACCTAGCTGATCTGTGAGTCTCTTTTATCATCTGCACTGCTTGCTGCCAAAAGGCAGCTGGAAAACTCAAGGCTGTAAGAAGAGAAGAAGGTTGGGTTTAGAGATAACCATCAGAGATTCTGCCATATGCAGGAGATGGCACATTACTTGAATAAGTTACACTGTCCTGATTAAGTAATTTCTCATCCCTCAGCTCCATCCAACCCTTCCGAATCTCCGATGTCTATTATTCTATACTCTATGTCCATATGTACACATTATTTGGCTCTCACTAAGTGCGAACGTGAACGTGTGGTATCTGACTTTCTGTTTCTGAGTTGTCTCATTTCAGAAAATGGCCTCCAATCCATCCATGTTCTTTTTAATCACTAAATAGTACTCCATTGCATGTGCATATGTGTATCCCACTTTTTTCAAATGCAGGCATCCATCGACGCATGCTTGGGTTGATGTCAAATCTTTGCTAATGTGAACAGTGCCGCAATAAACATATGAGTGCAAGTATCTTCTTGATGTAATGATTTCTTTTCCTTTGGGTAGACACCTAGTAATGAGATTGCTGGATTGAATAGTTCTATTTTTAGTTCTTTGAGAAATTTCCATACTGCTTTCTAGAGACGTTGTACTGGTTGATGGTCACACTAAAAGTCCACCCTTCGCCACTAAGCAATGTATCCACGTAACAAAACTGTACTTGTACTCCTTAAATTTTTAACAACCAAAAGAGCAGCAGCAACCCAAGTGGATGACATAACTGAGCATAGTCACAGAGAAAATGTGAAGCATAAGAACAGAATCCTGGGTGGTGGCAGGAGTAAGGAGACTCACACTTCTATTTTCAAAAAGACAAGACTGGGTGCCGTGGCTTACTCCTGTAATCTCAGCACTTTGGTCGCCGGGAGGACAGATCACCTGAGGCCAGGAGTTCAAGACTAGCCTGACCAACACGGCAAAACCCTGTCTCTACTAAAAATGCAAAATTAACTGGCCATAACGGTGCATGCCTGTAATCCCAGCTATTCAGGAGGCTGAGGCAGGAGAATCACTTGAAACCGGGAGGCGGAGGTTGTGGTGAGCAGAGATTGTGCCACTGCGCTCCAGCCTGGGTGACGAAGCAAGACTCCGTCTCAAAAAGAAAAAAAAGACAAATGATCAGGTTTTGAAAGAAAAGAAAGCCATGCTCCTGAATTCACAGTCAGCATGTCTACTTCAGAGCTGAGAGCTTTTTTTTAAGCTTTGCTCCAAAGCCTCCCCTGGAGGACCCAACCTGAGGCAGTCACTGCATGGGATTTACTCTAATTCCCTTCAACAGTTTGAGAGACAGGTTTCCACCAAAAATATCACTATTTAAGTTCAATGCTAAGTTCTAAATGTTTTTGACTCCTAGGAAAGAGGCTAAGAAGCCACTGCCTCTTAGAAAGAGAGAGATGTTGAATCTGTCTTGAGTTTTACCTCCTGATGAGGAAATGAAGCACTTCCGTGCCCCCTGCCGAGCACACCACACCTGGTTCTTGCTCATTCTGGGTCAGCTGCAGGTTGCACACTGACCAACTGACGCCGCTCTTGAGAAGAGTATTTCGGACACTAGAGAAACTTTACACACTGCTGTGGCAGGGCAGAAAAGAGCACAAAGGTTTCATATGATGAGAAAAAGCAGGGAAGAGGAAAGCCAAGATAGCTCTGTTCAATATTTAAAGAGCTGCCACAAGAGGAATGAGAGTAAGTTTGTGTGGTTCTGAAGAGTAAAATTAGAGCTGATAGGTAGGAGTTATCCTACGAGCTTGAATGGTCTGAACTGTCTGAAACTAGAATGGGACTGCAAGCATGGCAGTGCTGTCCCTGTCATCTTTGGTCCGCCACTTTTCCCAATAACCAGAGGCAGAAAGTCCCGAAAGGAAAAAGGAAGGGGTATTTCCCCATCCACTGGGAGGTAAGATGAGGTGACCTCTAACATCCCTGCCAAGGTCACAATTCCATAATTCAAAGCCAGCTGATCTTTTCGGATGAAGAGAGGACCTGAAGAAAGCAAAGGCACTCACAGTGGAAGGCTGTATTTCTTAACACGGCTCATATGACCGTGATGCTCAGGGAAGAACAGATTGAAAAGTGGGGATGAATGAATTAATAATGATCTCAAAGACTCTCTGACATTGCCATTTTTAGCAACTGTCAAACACTGCATAAGCAGAACATTCTCTGTCTTGAGTCTTGATCGTCAATAGTGACAAATGCAATTAAAGAGCTATTCCAGGAGCAAATTTACTCTACTTTTATTTTTCACTTCAAACTCTGGCAATTTCCTTCTCTACACTGCTAACAGTATGATGATATGGGAAACGACTCAAACCGTGACCCTCAAATAAGCAGGGTTTATTTGGAAAATGAGTTTCCTTACCTTTCCACAGAAAGGTAAGGAAAGATTTTATATATATGTATATATATATACACACACACACACACACACACATCAAGAGAGAGAGTGTGTGTGTGTGTAAGGTGTTGTATGTAAAGTGTTTCTACTGGAATGCTAAATATAAGTAATCTTCATTAGGTTATTTTAAATAGTAAGTACAATTTGCCTTACAAAATAAATGCTAAAAGGAGTAAACCCAGGTCCATTTCTTGCCCATGGCAAAATGGGTTATCACGCAGAAAGTTACCAATGTTCCCCAAATATTCCCGCATTCCTTCATTATCTCTAATGGGACCTTATTAAACATTTTCAAATTTGCATTTTAAGGCTTGAAACTTTAGAAGGGTGTGGCATAATAAAAATATGTATTAGTCTTTGCCTGTTTCCTGACACAGAGCTACTAAAACTTGTGAAATTTCCTGAGTAACAGCAGTTTTTGTTATATAAAACAGGTTCCCTTTGACCATACGTGGATTTATGCTAATGAAGTGACCCGTGAGCGGGGAAGGGCTAGGTAGCTTCAAGACGGCACTGGTTACCAGAAACACCAAGCACACGACTAGAGGGCTGGAAATTTCAGCCTCACTCTCTTACCTCTGGGGAGAGAGGAGGTGCTGAAGATTGAGTTCAATCTCAATCACCACCGACCAATGATTTATCAATGAAACTTACATAAAAACTTGTACATTGAGATACAGGGAGCCTACAGGTTGACAAACACATTGATGGGCTGGGAGGGAGTGTGCCGGGGTGGACACAGGGTTCTGCCCTCCCCTACACCCATACATTCCTCTATGCGTGAGTCTCATCCCTTTGAATGTTCCTGAGTTATATCCCTTCTAGTCAGCCTGTATTTGTTAAAGTGCTTTCCTGTGTTCCACAAGCTATTCCAGTGAATTGTCAAATCTGAGTGAATGATCAAACCAGGTCAAGAGAACCATGGAATTTGCAGTTCACTGGACAGAAGTATGAGTAGCCTGGGTAACTCATTTGTGGCTGGTGTCTGAGGCAGGAACAGTCTTGGAGAACTGAGCCCTTGATCTGTGGGATCTGCATGAACTCTGCCTAGTTACTGTCAGAATTATGCTGGATTGCTGGATACCCAATTGATGTTGGAGAACTGGAGAATGGACTTGGACAACTGACACATATTTGGTTACAGGGAAAAAACAACAACCAACAAATGGGGTAAGGGCTTAGTCAGACCCAAAGATACCATGAAAACATCTGTGTTCACCCTATCAATAGCTTTATGATTTTACAGACTTCTATTCCCACAAGCCTTCACATTTTTCACATAATTGTCGTTTAATTATTTATTTTGACTCAGCTGAAGTTTGTGCACCAAATGAACACTGGGGAAAAAGTGAATTACACTGAAACATTTTTCTTGTGACATGAATTAATTTGCCTAATAATGACATCAGAGACTCAAAGCCTTTGAAGTTCTGTAGAACAGGAGTGATGACGGTGAGCTGGGATATGCAGCCTGTCCAGCACAGCATATGGCCACCACCCCAGGGGACTGACCGATGGGAGAGAAGGGAAGGTGCAGAGTCAGTGTGAAGGGCTGAAGGCAAGGGTTACCGAAGGAATGAGGATTCTGGGTGACCCTCCTGAGGGACTCAGGTTGGGGAAGAGGTCTTGAGAGAAGCGGGCAGCAGGTTTGGCAAGTTCATTATATTGTGTTCTTTTCCACCTCTCCTCTCTAAATAGTGCTCAAATGTCAGAAGAGAGACACGCACCAGGAAGTGTCTCCGAGTCTCCAGTTTTGAATTTCCTCTCATACCAAGGTGTCCACTAATCCTAGCCATTTCCCTTCCTTTATCCATGCTTTTAGCACATAGCTCACTGATATTCTTCTCAACATGTCACCAGTCTTCATTCTCAGTGACCTCAATGTATGTGTTTATGATCTTCCGAGCTCCATGGCCTTCCAGTCTGTTGATTTCTTCTCTAAGGGTCTTGCCCTCTACCTGCCTCAATGTACAATCCCATGGTCATTACTAATAGCTGCAACCTTCCCCAACCCCACAGTGTTAAATCCATGTATTTCCCTTCTCTGACCACCACCCTCCTCCTGTCTAGTATCCACTCTCCAACAATCCTTTGATCCTTTGTCTGCTCATGGACATTAGGCTTTCTGTGTTCTCACCATCCTCCTCATCATCCAGCTTAAATTCCACGGTGAATCTTTTTTTTTGTTTTTGTTTTTGTTTTTGTTTTTGTTTTTGTTTTTGTTTTGAGACGGAGTTTTGCTCTTGTTACCCAGGCTGGAGTGCAATGGCACGATCTCGGCTCACCGCAACCTCCGCCTCCTGGGTTCAGGCAATTCTCCTGCCTCAGCCTCCCGAGTAGGTGGGATTACAGGCACGCGCCACCATGCCCAGATAATTTTTTGTATTTTTAGTAGAGACGGGGTTTCATCATGTTAACCAGGATGGTCTCGATCTCTTGACCTCGTGATCCACCCGCCTCGGCCTCCCAAAGTGCTGGGATTACAGGCTTGAACCACTGCGCCCGGCCCACAGTGAATCTTTATAATTACCCTCTTACATATACCCTTAACTGTTAAACCTGTTTTTGTTATACTCACTTTGCAACACCTCACCTCTCGTTAAATGAAACTTATTTCCTATTCTTGGTTGATATCTACAGCTGAATTTGGCTGGAGAGAAAGCTAACGTGCTGATGGGTCTTATTGTAAATTCATGACCGCAGATCTCTTAATGCTCTTTGGTAATCACCCTGCATTTTCCTGGTCCATTTCCTCTTCCACTCTTCCTGGCAACCACCTCATCCCTTCTCCTTACTTTTCAAACCTCTATGCTCCTTTCCCCATCTTCATTCCCAATTGATGATCTTGCTTCCTGCTTCACTGAGAAAATAAAAGCAATCAGAAAAGGACCCCCAAAGACCTGTATGACCTATCTGACCGACCGACTGACTGACCGACGGACCTACCTACCTACCTATCTATCTATCTTACTTACCTATCTACCCCCCCGTCTCTCACTCTCTCTCTCTCTCTCTCTCTGAATATAGGTGTGTGTGTGTGTGTGTGCATATATATATATTTATATATATATGCACACACACACACCCACACCTATATACATATTTATATACGTGTGTGTGTGTGTGTGTATATATATATATATATATATATATATATATATATATATACACAAACCAGCATCAGCACCCACAGTCTCTGCCCTCCTGCCTGTTACTGTGAAGGTCATACTTCCTAAGGCTGACCTTTTGCCTGCTCAAGGGCACTGCTTTAGAAATTGTCTCTCTCTTACATGATCATAGCCCCCATCTCTATTATATCCTTCCCATTAGTGAAGAAACAACCTGACAAGTTTCCTATCTTAACAACTCCTCTCTTGACCACACTTCTGCCTCTAGCTAGTGTCCCATTTCTCTGTTCTCCTTTAGAGTAAAACTTGAACAAGTTGCCTGTATTGCTGGATCCAAGTCCTTTTCTCTCATTCTCTGTTAACTCATTCCAAAGAGGCTTTTTATCTTCAATACTTCACAGACACTGCTCTTGTTAAGGCCATCAATAACTAATGAGCTGCTTAATCTAATGCCCAGTCTCAGTTCTCATCTTATTTACCAGCGGCATTTGAAACAGTTGGTCATTCTTTCCTTCTGGAAACTTTGCGAAGTTGGCACCCAGGATACACCATTCTGTTGGCTTTGCGACTGTCTCACTGGTTTCTCCCTCTCTGTCTCTTTTGCTGTTTGTCTTCTTCTGCCTGACCTCTGAGTACTGAGGAACTCTCCTGCCCGTCCTCAATCCTTTACTTACCGCATCTAGTCTCACAGTCCTCCAAAATTCCTATGTCTACATCAGATATGTCCCCTGAACTCTGTCTCATATGCAACTGTCCAGTCAACATTTTCACCTTTCTATTGAATAGGCAGCTAAATTCAACATGTCTGAAGGTGATTTCCTCATCTTCCCCTCAACACATGCACCCCAACCTTGGCCAAATCTGACATATCCACAATCTTCCTTATTCCTGAAAACTCCATTCTTCCATGTACTCAGGTAAAATGCTTGGAATCATTTTCACTCTTCTCTTTTCTCTCATTCCCAATTTGGAAGTTCCAAGGGCTCTACCATCAAAACAGACCCAGAATCTGATAACTTCTGTCAGTCTTCACTGCTACCATCCTGGCCTCAGCCACCATCAACATTAAAAAAAAAAAAAAAAAAAATGGGCTGGGTGCAGTGGTTCACACCTGTAATTCCAGCACTTTGGGAGGCTGAGGCAGGCAGATTACCTGAACTCAGGAGTTTGAAACCACCCTGGGCAACATGGTAAACCCCTACCTCTACTAAAATAGCCCAAAATTAGGCAGGCATGATGGTACGTGCCTATAATCCCAGCTACGTGGGAGGCTGAGGTAGAAGAATCGCTTGAGCCCAGGAGGTAGAGGTTAAAATGAGCCAAGATCGTGCCACTGCACTCCAGCTTGGGCAACAGAGTGAGAATCGATCTCAAAGTCAATCAATCCATCGATCAATCAATCAATCCTGGTAAAATGCATGTAACATAAAATTTGCTATCAGTGATGTTTAGTACATTCACAATGTTGTGAAACTACGATTATTATCCAGTTTCAGGACATTTTCATCACCTTAAAAGAAAACCCCAGCCCCATAAAGCAGTCCCTTCCCGTCACTCTCCCACCCGACACTGCTAATTCACTTTCAGTTTCTCTGGATCACATTCCACTGTTGCCTAGATCATGGAGAGCCTCCCACTGGTCTTCTTCCTGCCCTACTGCCTCCACCCCTTGCTACAGTGCTCCAAGAGCGAATCAGATCACATTACAGACTCCCCCAAAATCTCCAGGGACTTCTTACCTCACTCAGAGTAAAAGTCAGAGTCCTCACAGGACTGGCCTCCCAGGCCTGGACTCTCGGCCCCATGTTGCCTCTCTGACATCCTCTACTGCTCTTCCCACCCCTCCCTCTGCATCAGCTACACTGGCCTCCTTTTGGTCCCTTGAACATCCCAAACACACTTCTTCCTCAGGGCTTGCACCAGACGTTCCCTCTTCCTGCAACTCCCTTGCTCCAGATCTTACTGGTTCCAAACTTTACTCACTTCAGGCCTTTGCTCAAATGTTGGTTTCTCAGTATCACCCTATCTACAAACATAACTCCACCCCACCCTGACCCTCCTAATTCCCCTCACTCCACTCCGTAAAATTTACTTATATGGGCTGTTTATTGTTTATGCTCACCTCCTAGCGCCCGAATGAAATCTCCCTAGGCCAGAGAGCTTGTTTATTCTGTTCGTTCCTATCACTTAAAGCCTAGAACAGTGCTTCATACACAGTCAGGCAGTACTGGATGAAGGATTATGTGAGTGAACAGCAGAGGGGCAGAAGTGGGTCACTGCTACTTTATTTGACCAACTTCCTCTGACCTGTGGTAGCCTGTAAGGATGGAGGGGATGACCCTATCACAGACCATATATAATCACTGCTCCAGGAAAGCACTACCCAGAGCTCCTACAGCAGGAACTATTGGTGTTGGGAAGGGGAATGGTGGAGGCACATATCACATCCTTTATCTTACCGATAATAACCCAACGCCATCTTTCCATTTTATTCTGTTGCCTACACCAGCCCACCGAGGGGCAGACAGGCTCCTAGAAGTCTCCTCCGTACCTGTTGTTGTCCACGTAGCGGATCAGCATGGGGTAGAAGGCATAGAGATCTCTGCAGAGGACAGCGAACTCATCCAGGATGAGGAGCTCTGCCTCCTGGGTGTCCCCTTTGCCGTCGGCTTTCAGCTGCTCCTCCTCCTGCACAGTCTTGACGGCCTTTTTCTTCAGCTTCTCCAGAGTTGGGATGAAGTGGCTTCTCAGCAGGTCGGGCCTGGCTTTGCTGATGATGGGCTGTGCATACACTGCATTTACAAACAAAGGGCCTCCCCATCATTTCACGTATTATGGCAATGGATGAAAATGAAAGACATGACTGAAAGATGAGGTTATGGAATCCCATCAACTCAGGATGGTACCTGCCCCTGTTCCCTTCCTCAATACTCTCCTTGATATTTCCCTCTCATAGCACCACCTCGGAGGATAGGGGTACCGAGGCCACTATGGGAGAAGGTCCATATTCCTGCTCTGCTTTTCCAGGCTGTGGGGAGCCCCTGCCTCCCCTGAACTCTTCACGCATGTATGGCCTATGCCACACCTTTAGCTCTTCACGATAGACGATTTTGTATTATTTTGTAGTCCATTCTTTTTGCCTTGGGCTCACTAGCAGCTTGTAAACTTCCTGAAGGAAGCCTTTTATTCATAAGAACAAGTATTATGCAGAGCTAAGAGCAGGCATTCAATATATGCCTTCTGGTTATTTTTCGGAACAATTTGTTAAAAGCACCTTAACCCTACGGCCATTCTCAGCCCTCAACACTTGAAACCTGCTAACCTATCCCTGGTGACTTCTCTGGGCTCTGAGGGAGGGATATCAATTATAAATGAACAAAAAGAGGCTGGGGTGATCACTAGAAGTTGAAAAGTAGAAACAAGCAATCAGAGAAAGAAATATGCCATTTCATGGGTTTTTTTTTTTTTTTTTTTTTTTAAGATCAGAGTAATTCTAAGGAAAAAATGAGTGAGAGTTGTGAACCATTGATAATGTACATTCACATGTATATTTCAAAGTATCTTTAGCTTAAGGCATTTCAGTTGGAAACAGCTTGCCTTCCAGCAATTTTCTTCTAAATCTCACTTATATTTTACTTTTATAAAAATGATACTTTTAGAAAGAAGGTTAATGGCACTCTCTGATGAGATGCATGAACCAAGAAGTTGTGACTTCTCAGTCTTATTTAATGAGCAGCTCTGCTTTGGATATGTAATCAGAATGGCTAAACTATAGGTGATTTGGGCTTACTACTGAAAATTCACTTTGTGGCCAGGTACAGTGGCTCACACCTGTAATCCCAACACTTTGGGAGGCTGAGGTGGGTAGATCATGAGGTCAGGAGTTCAAGACCAGCCTGGCCAAGATGGTGAAACTCTGTCTCTACTAAAAATACAAAAAATAGCTGGATGTGGTGGTGGGTGCCTGTAATCCCAGCTACTTGGGAGGCTGAAGCAGGGAATTGCTTGAACCCAGGAGGCAGAGGTTGCAGTGAGCCAAGATCACGCCACTGCACTCCAGGCTGGGCAAAAGAGGGAGACTCCATCAGCACCAAGTAAAAAAAAATTGACTTTGTTTAGTCACCAAAAAGTAAGTGGCCTGTCTGAATGGAATCTGGATTCACCTGTGGAATAACAGGCTGAATATCAGTTTCCGTCAGTGGCGCTCACACTGTGACACTTTCCCTCTGTGTGCCTTGAGGGAGGTAAGGGAGGAGACTTTCTTTGAAACCCTTCCTTCCCTGAATTCAGATTTATCAAGTAAAACTCAATGAAAAATTACCTTATTGTTAACCATATTTTAGGTCTAATGGGTAACAGAGGAACACCAACTCTATTTACTCAAATGTCCACAGAGGCCTGCATTATCTGGCTGTCATTAGTACCCAATGTATTTACAATTTTGATCTCAGTTCATCCGTGAGACAGGAAGCAGCAGTAACTTTTCTTCCTTGGTCCTGCAGAAGGACATCGATTCCTCTGTCCAGGAAAGTATATACCAGGGTTGGATTAACCGTTCCCTTTAGCCTAGCCATTGTATTCACGGTCTAGGAGATCATGTGGGTGAAGGCGTTACCCGCAGACTCCACTATCTTAATCACAGGTCCATCAAAAGTAGTGACTTCGCCTTAGCTTCTGTCTCTTTGGACTATAGTTTGACACAAATAACACAAAATTTTTTGTTTGCCTGACTGTGGAAATACAGTTTTCCAAGCCTGTCCTTTTTCCAAGCCTGTCCATTTTCCAAGCCTGTCCTTTTTCTTAAGTTGCTTCAGGAACAGAAAATTGGCTAGTAACATTCATTGAGAGCTGACTGCATGCAAATAACTTTAAAGGGACACAAAAGAAAAAAAAACCAAAGTGCTGCTACTGTGAGCCTGCATGAGAGTGTGTCTTAGAAAGCATAAAATGAAATACAAATGCAGAGTGACATTAAGGAACTTACAGTGTAGGTCAGATGGGAGTGAGTTTTATGCACGTGGAAGACACACAGGATTACTTACCAGGGAAATTCTGGACAATCATTACTGTAAGAGCAAATGGGATTCTTGAGTACCAAAATCAAATAAAGCAATGCTCACTGGTCTTGAGTGGAGTTGATTAAGAAAGGCTTCCTGGAGATTTGAGGGGCTTGGGTGAGTAGGGGAGTGGGGCAGGAGAATTTGCTCCAGGAAGCTCTTCAGGGGAATATGTCAATTCTTTTTACTGTTAGGCAACTGGAGTGGGGATGGGGAAGTTTAAATATAGAATAGAGCTTGTGCAAAACCATTTTGGAATTAATAATAGAGACAAAAAGAGAATCCAGTTATCTTGGCCCCTGGGGTGGGGAATGGGGCAAAAAAGCACTGGTACCTGCAATGCGCTTCATCCAGGAGGCCTCATCGATGCCCAGGTTGTTGTTGATGATTTTCAGAATGTTGCCCAGGATGATACTGAGGTGTTCAGAGGTGACCTTGGTGCAGCATGGCCCTGTGCTGGGGGGTAGGTTCTCAGGCCCCCGCTCCCACCAGTAAGACAGGTAGTTGCAGAGCATGGGTAAGATCACCTCGATGACATGGGGCATCTCTGTGTACCGGGCCCCTGACTCGGCCAGGTCATTGATTTCCTTCATCAGGCCTTCCAGCTGCGGGATGTCAGGACACATGTCTTCCACCGTGTCTGGCATCCCCAGAACTGATCGAAAGAATAAAGGGACAGAAATTCAAAAGCACAGTGGGTGCAAGCTTCTTTTTGTCTGTCCCTCCTTTCCTTTGGTCTTTAGAAATAAATTTCCAGAGCTTCACGGGCATGAGCTTGGATGTGAAGTGGCTTTTGTCCTCCAGCTATCAGTGAACAGACTGCAGCTTCCAGAGGCTGCATTATTTTCCTAGAGGTCATGTTGAGGTTAAAACAAACATGTGGTTAAAGGAGCAGAGCAGACACAAGGATGAGGGATGGCTCCTAAGACTACCCTGTGATGGAGCCAGTCCTCAGGCTGCTCCCTCTTGACCTGCCTGCCTGAGCCTTAGTGTGTCTCCTGCAGAAAAATCAGTCATCAGAGGAGAAAAGCAACTGATCAGTGTTTAGTTCCAAGTTGGGTGCCTGGATCACATCTGTACAGCTTAGAAAAGGCAAAAAAAAAAAAAGGCCACTCATCTAATAGTACTTCAGCTGGACCAGAAACCACAACTTTCCATCCAGCTGGAACTCTGGGGAAAAAGCATCACAGGTACACCGATTTCTGGCTTCACAACAGAAATTATGGATGACCTGAGGTGACTTGACCGACTTCCTGTCAATCGTTTAAACCTCTGTTTCCGAAGACTGATTTGCAAGGAATCTTGAGACCCCTATCTTTTCCTCACCCTGAATGGTTGGGGTGCTACTCTAGACAAGGACACACAGGATAAAGAATCAACAGATGGAGTTCAATCTTCAACCAGGGAGGGCTGTCAGAGATACAAGGACTGTAAACAGAAAAAGCCAGGGCTTATCTGTCCTGCTTCCCTTAGGATAAAGGACACTCTTTCCTGCCAGACGGGAGGAAGCCTAGAAGCATCCTGACGTTCCTGACAGGTGAGAAGTTAACAAGGGCTCTGAGTGGAGGAACATGGAACAATTCTGAGTAAGAACCACAAGCCCAAGGCTTAGTAAACACATCCACTGATCTAACTGCTGTGTCTACTTCATCCTAAGGCCAAACTTCTCAAACTGGGGCAAAAACATCAGGCACTGAAGGAGCTAGGCAGTCTGGGAAGCCACAAGAAACATGCAGCTTGTTGTCCCAGAACATCAGCTCCCTGGAAGATTTGAGGAAATTCTTTTTGATATTTGGAATCACATGCAAAGTTCTCATATATTTCCAAAGATAAAGCCAATCTCCAGGTGATACACAAGACTGTAAATACAAATTTGTGTTTAGTGAACTGGGTTACGCCTGCAGGCCCTTTGGCATTGGGATTACTGTTGGCTTGAGGTCTTGCTTTAGATTTTCAAATTTTGTATCCATTGGAATTGAAGAAGTCATAAACAGGAGAGGCCATACCAAATTTCATGGACTTTAGGAATACTGGTCAATTGAAAGGGACTGTCTCAATTTCTCTCATGGTTATACTGCATGGAGCAGAGATACAGAATAATCCTGGCTACCTTGGAGAAAATTAATCTGCAGCTGAGACAAGTGGTTCTACCTGGAGAGGATGTACAGTTGCAAAGCAATGGTTCCCAGAAGCCTTTATGCTATGGAATAGGCCCAGTCAAGCACTATCACCCTTTCCCTAGTGATGACTTTTGTTGCTATCCCTAGAGCCTTTGGTGGGTAGAAGGCTAAAAATCTCTCTTCCTTGGATGTCAGGAGTGGGCTAATATCTCTCTTTTTTTTTTTTCTGAGACAGAGTCTTGCTCTGTTGCCCAGGCTGGAGTGCAGTGGCGCCATCTCAGCTCACTGCAAACTCCATTCCCCTGAGTTCAAGCGATTCTCCTGCCTCAGCCTCCTGAGTAGCTGGGATTACAGGTGCATGCCACCATACCCGGCTAATTTTTGTATTTTTAGTAGAGACAGGATTTCACCATAATGGCCAGGCTGATTTCGAACTCCTAACCTCATGATTCACCTGCCTTGGCCTCCCAAAGTGCTGGGGTTACAGGTGTGAGCCACTATACTCGGCCTGGACCATTATCTTTTAAAACTCAAACAATTCAAAAGGATTAATGGCATGAAAGCCAAAGAACCATGAACTCTGGTGATTTGCAGTAGAAGGAAATTATGGGTCAGATATGGTCATTTGCCGAGAGTGAATCTGTCCTATATCTCACAGCAGGACCATGGTCATGGGTAACAAGAGCACAGGAGTCTGAAGGGACCCTTACAAACAATTTTACACCAACACTCTCAGAGTACAGAGGTAAACGCAGGGAAGTCAAACGTTGCACCTTGAGGTGCTACATGCAGAACAATGCCACTGCCATAGATGCAACTGAAATTGACAACTATTTGCCATGGGATTAGAAATAAGGCTCAGGTACATTTGTTTAAATGTCACATAGACAATACCTCATCATGAACTCTTTTTACCCCATGCCTAAGAAAAACAGAGTTGCTTGAGGTTGCTGCACTGGAGCCGTTATAATGACCTTTAAAAGTTATTTATATGTAATTGGTCCTTGAGTGGAACAAACATTTGTGATTCAGTAGGTGTTTTGTACTTCAAATGCCACAGCAAAAACTCACAGAATGAGTTTGCTAGAAAAACAGCCTCGGCTGTCCTTTTCAAATCAGACACGACTGTGAGGGGGACTCTTTAGAATCACTGTCCTTTCATCTTCTAGATCAATGATTCTCAAAGTGCGGTCCTCCTGCCAGCAGCATCAGCAGCATCTGGAGATTGGCTAAAAATGCAAATTCCTGGGCCTCACCCCAAACTGACTTACTGCATTAGAAACTCTACGGATGGGGCTCAACAGTCTTGAACAAGCCTCCCCAGTGATTTTGATGCACATTCGAGTTCAAGAACCACCAGATTAGATTCTAAAGTCCTATGTGCCTCATCTTAGCAGCTCGTCTCTTTGCAAGACAGACAGACAGCTTACATTAGAATTGAAACTCTTTTCTCTTTGGTTGATTATTCCAATAGGGTACAGAAGAAAAGCAAACTGGTAACAGGATGTTTTGGTCTATCTAGTGTACTGATTAATGGATCACTGCCACCCATAACCAAGTATTTATCTAGTTTTGAGTAACTGCACATAACAGTATTAAACTTTTTTCTAGGTATATCTTAATAATTTTGGGATGAGAAAGAAAATGCACTGGGATATTACAGGGCATCAAAGTTACTAATCTGAGTAATTCTGCTGGCAAAGCATTAAGTGTCAATTAATAGAGATGCCCAATTAACTGAAGACATGATAAATCAGTTCATATCGTATTTCTAAACCACAGGCTCACATCATCTGTCACCTTATACATTCCTCCCCACCCTTTATCCCTCAGGCCACCCACTTTGTAATGAATGAAGTCTACCTTCTTACAGCTCATTAAGCCTTCAGTCATTCTCTGGCTCTAGATAAGCTTTTTAAGAGCCATACACATGGTCAGCATTCACTCTTTGTTGAATCCAACGATGAAAAACATGGGCTCAGGGGAGTTGGACCTAGATTCCCATAGTGTGTCACTAATGGAAAAAGTACTGTGTCGTCTTTAATTACAACCTTGTCTCTTTTCTTCCTTTGGAGTATGCGATGATGGATAGTCATTTTTTATTTATGAATATGTCTTATTAAATCAATGCAAAGCTATACAGAATGAGAAGGAACACTTTTCAAGTAGCTCTTGGGAAGGAGCACAATGCAAGAGACTCATCCCCCTCCCTCCCAAAGCTAACCTAGGCTTTTCTCTGTCACATCCTCATTTCACCCTGCTACTGTGCCTTTATGAACTGAAGAGCAGAGGCACTTTCTCTGTTTCCCCAGGTAAAGCTCTACACAGTGCTGGTATAAAGAGAGAGATACACTCTTTCTCAAGTCACAGTTGAAGCAGGATAAATGGAGAAATATCCAGAACTGTCATGACTGGGCCCCATGTCCTTTTGGAGTCAGGGAGTGACACCTGGGCTGGCATTTGCCTGTGGATGTCACAGCCACTGCTCAACTTCGCCAAAGCCTGCTCTATTGCTCAGCTTCCCTTTTGGTGAAAAGCTAGGACTCATTTGGAATCAAGAGTGGGAAGAGAACAACCAGGTTGGAAATACTTTTTATACTTTTTTTTCCCCCTAGTCTGGAAGGGAAGAAAGGGTGAGATGAGGCTGAAGGGGTTGGGGAAAAGTTAACTTACAGATTTCCTATGGGACTTTGGAAAGTTGAGGCATCTTGTAATGTTTCTCTCTTGACCAGCCCTGAGAACACTAGTCTCTGCTGTATTCTAGCTCAGTCAAAGATTTTTAGTAGTGGCCTTATTCGAATTGTCCTGGTGATCATTTCTGGGGGTTAATGTGCTTCTCTTATTTCAAGTAACAGGAAGCAGGTAGAAATAAAGCTGCCATGGCTTAGCACTTTGCATTTGTAGATGGAAAAAAAAGAAAAAAACAGTCGAAGTGTGGCATGAGCTCTTTGTTGCTCAGAATGCTTCTTCCTTAAATCTCATGGCAGTTTGAGAAAGGGAGCTTGAACTAAATGGAATTGCTACCACGTTCAGCCATCTACCGGTAGTCTGCAGCAGTATTTCAAGAAAACATTGGTTCTGAACAGAAAAGGCTCTGGTTGAAAATAATTTACTGTGACTTTTTCTTAATATTGATTAGCTTATAGTTTGGTCATTTTTGCTTCAGAATAGATTGAATCGTTGCAGTTCTTTCTAGTTGGAGTCCAAGCTTGATTCAAGGTTCCTGCTTGAACTCGTCTAATTCTATTCCCTTTTCCTTGGGCAGGATCACAATTAACTCAGATACAAGGATCCTTCAGAAGCACATTTACAACCTGCCTGGGATTTTAGTTCCAGATTATTCTACACGGGAGGGTGAAAAACTTTTCCCATAGAGGACCAGGTGGCAAATATTTTAGGCCTTGCAGGGCCAAACTTTCCTGCCTCTACTCAACTCTGTCATCGTGCTAAAGCAGCCACAGATCAAATGTAAATAAGTAGGTATGGTTGAGTTCAAATAAAACTTTATTTACAAAACTAGGCAGGGGACCAGATTTGCCCTGTGGTCATATTACCACCTGGTTATGGAACCTATTGTGTCAATACTTTGGCTAAGAAATTATCTTTCTTGTATAATTTCTCTTCCTTCTGGTGCTTTTCTATGTCTTATCTTCCATGAAGATGAAAATGTGTGGTCAGCATCTTCGGAAGCACAGTCTCTACATGGACTTGAAAATATAATTAGGTGATTGGTGCAGACCTCTAATACCACTCTGGAGAAGGACTGCGAAAAAGTAGTCACATCCCCAGGTGCAGAAGGGGAATTGAAACCCAGGGTAGACAAGAGACCCTGAGATCTGAGGATGCAAAGGATTTCAAAATCAGCAACGCTGATTCCTCACTGTACAGAAGAGTAAACTGAAGCCTAATTGTAACAAAGCCTTGCCCGTGCTTATTTCTACAGTAAGATGGAGACCTGCAACCTAGTCCCAACCTCAACTCCTGGCTCCTCTCAGACCAAGAAAGCCGCAGTGCTGCAGGGCTGCTTCCCCCTGCCTGTGTGGCTCCTCCCAGCACATGAAATATACTGATGACCTTTGTGGGGAGATACTTACTAGACCTCTCCCTGGGCGTTTTAGTATTGAAGACGGAGAGTGGATTGTAGCGATTAAGGGTGGGCTCCAGGAATGCCACTGGTATGGCAGCTGCCAGCGAGGCCAGACATTCTCCAAGGGCAGGGCGTTGCCTGGAAACAAAGAAGTCCATTTAGAAGTAGTGCCTCCCACATGCTGACCCCATGCATTGGTGGACCTTCCCTGTAGATTAATCCATGGACATCCCCAGGCACTAGGCTCAGCAAGGCTGCATACGCTTCTCCTTCCCCGCATCTTTCTCTGGACACCCTTGCTTGGATCCTAGTTGTTAACTGGTTATGATGATATAATACACCGTGCAGCTTTGTCCCTCTCTCTCAGCATGTCTGAGAGCAAATTCAGCTGGTATCCAAATTGAGATGGACCCACACTGTTCTCAAAAATGCTTTGAAATCTGTGTAATTTCTCTGTGTCTATTCTCTGCTATGCATGGAGCCTATGTCAACTAGTGGGAACAGTAGGTAGCAGACCAAAGTACCAATGAGACACAAAAATGAAAGACCCGCCTTACAACAGAAACAACAGGTCCTAAAACCTACTGCTTGATTTACAGGCGAGACCTCAAATAACTATTACTCCTTTCCCTCTTTTGTACAAGGAGTTTACTCTTCACCATGTCTTAAGGTCTGTTTTTTTTTTTTTATTTTTTTTTTTAAGTCTTCCTGTGAAGCAAGCAAGCAAACAAGAAATAAAATGCTTGGGATTCATTGTTCGGACTCCAAGTTCTCCAGCTGAGAGTACCTACACTTGCCTGCAGGGTAACCAAGTCTGAAAGTGCAAGGGATTGGAACTAGCCTTTGGCTTAGGCGTCCCCAAACTACAGCCCACGGGCCGCATGCGGCCCCCTGAGGCCATTTATCCGGCCCCCCGCCGCACTTCAGGAAGGGGCACCTCTTTCATTGGTGGTCAGTGAGAGGAGCACAGTATGTGGCAGCCCTTCAACGGTCTGAGGGACAGTGAACTGGCCCCCTGTGTAAAAAGTTTGGGGATTGGCTAGTCAAAGCAGAGCTAGGACTGCAGTAACTTTTCTCCCTCCCAGCTCTGGGCTTAGCTTTGGGTATGTTGTCTACTGCTAGTGAGATAACACAGTGAAAGAGCTGGCTAGGAGAGCCCTGTGCGGGGACTGACAACTGTTGCTTTCTGATGAACGAGAGACCAGAGTCATCTATTTCCCACCCATCAACATCTTTTGTCAGCCACTCGCCTATAGAGACCACATACCTGACTTATGAGTTTCATGTGATATCAACTCCCAAATATGAGGGATTTTTTTTTCCAAACAAACCAATAATGTGAGCCCTTTGTTAGACCATGATACAAAGATAGTAGGTGAAAATGCACACAACAGGTCTATACTTAAGACTCAGATGGGGCTTACCATATGCAAGCCCTCACTCTGTCTTCCTCTATGGCTGATCAGTTCCAGTCAAGAACTGATGCTGTGCATGTGAGCTCATAAGCAGAATCCCTGGGAACTGAGGGTGCTGGGCTGCACCTCGGGGAATGTTACAGGATCATCACAGGACAATGGCCAGCTTGAGAAAAGGTACTTGGAGCCAGGAGCCAACATTTGTGTTACTGTGATTCTGTGGAAGCAGAAGGGCATCCAACTCTTGGGGGTTCCCTTCAGCTCCTGCAAGAGCTGTGCCAAAGACTTTGCGTTAATGGTCTCTCACTGTGACAACAGCCAATAATTCCAGCAGCACCAAGAAGCTAGAATGCCAAAAGCACAGACTGTCTTAAAGTGGGTAACAAGAACTTAATAAGGGGATGTTAGGGGAACCTTTTTTATTTTTTTAAGTGAGAAGTAAACCACATAGTCTTAACCTTAACCTTTGTCCTCCAGATTCTTTCTCATTAACTGCAGGGCAAATACAGAACCTGTGTTCTATACTGAACTCTCAGTCAACAATGTGATCAAATAACATATCTCTATGGACTAATCATAAGGACTAGAGTCAACCTGCAGCTTTGTTCTAACAGAGAAATAGACATACTTGAGTTGGATTAAAAATGTGATCTTGGCCAGACGTGGTGGCTCAAGCCTGTAATCTCAGCATTTTGGGAGGCCGAGATGGGTGGATCACGAGGTCAGGAGTTTGAGACTAGCCTGGCCAACACAGTGAAATCCCATCTCTACTAAAAATACAAAAATAAGCTGAGTGTAGTGTCAGGCGCCTGGAATCCCAGCTACTCAGGAGGCTGAGGTAGGAGAATTGTTTGAACCCAGGAGGCGGAGGTTGCAGTGAGCCAAGATTGTACCATTGCACTCCAGCCTGGTGAGAGAGTGAAACTCCATCGCAAAAAACAAACAAACAAACAAACAAACAAAAAGTTGATCTTAACTGGTCTTGAAAAAAAATGAACTGCACAAGACTGTCTATGACAGAATCTGCAGACAGCAAATCTAGGGGTTACAGAATTGCTCTGCTTGAGATATAAGATAAATCTGCTGAACTAGAGAGGAGGAGGTGGGAAGCATGGGTGAGTTGGCAGAAAGGTATGTATTCCTCGGAAAACCCACCCAGTCTTCATTTAAGTTATCAAATATATTTTTAAAAGTGATCTTTTATATTCCTATAAGGGGAAATTAATATATGTGGTTTTATGTTTTATATTCTTCTTGGGCTTGGCTGATAGCCCACTTGGCCATGAATCATTGGAGCGGATAACTTGAAAATCAGCCCCCAATCACCAACACTGGATTGAGAAGTCCTCAGTCAGGCAATCTCTTCTTAGCTGATGGCTCCATCTTGTCCTTTGCATATAGGTTTGAGTGCTAACATCTCCCCACTCAGGACTGCTCCAGAGGCAGAGTGGAAGCCCCTGGACAAACCAATCCTATCAACCAATCCTACTGTGTCCTGTGTATCAATGCTGCTCAGAGACTGAGACTGCTGAGAGTCAGGTGCTCTTTGGGAAGCTTCCACAATGTAGCTTCACTTCTGAGTAGGCCCCAGGCCAAGCCTGTTCCCCTGCCCTTCTCAGCACCTGTTCTGCCCCAGTTATTTCTCTTCTTTACTAAGCTCAAGGTGGTGGACAGATGTGGGAAGATGGGTATCATTTTAACTTCAGACCTGAGTGGCCAATTCCTTTGGTGACAACTGAGCATAGTGAGTGCTCCCACATAGTAAATACAAGCATTCACAAGGGACAATTTTTTTCAGCAAACAGTTTTACCATCTTTGTCACCGTGGCTAATGAGGAGAAATACGGTGTTTTCTCTTTTCAGTCTTGGTTTGTGAGTTAGAGGAAGAAATAAGGAGATAAATTGTGAACGAGGAAGAAACGCCACAGGTAGAGCATTGGTGAAAGAAAATCAGAGTGAAAATCAGGAATAACAAGGGCTAAGATCTTAAATCTGGTAATGTTTCTTTCTTTTTTTTTTTTTTTTTTTGAGATGAAGTCTCGCTTTGTCGCCCAGCTGGAGTGCAATGGCACAATCCCTGCTCACTGCAACCTCTGCCTCCCAGGCTCGAGTGATTCTCCTGCCTCAGCCTCCTGAGTAGCTGGGACTACAGGTGTGCACCACCATGCCTGGCTCATTTTTGTATTTTTAATAGAGACAGGGTTTCACCATGTTGGCCAGGCTGGTCTTGAACTCCTGACCTCATGCGATCCCCCCACTTCTGCCTCCCAAAGTGCTGGGATCACAGGCATGAGCCACTGTGCCACCCTGCCCAATAGTAAATTTTACATGGAGATGAACCTAGTAGACAAGTGGCCTTGAGTTGGCTTGGGATTGAATGGATCCATTGTTCTTCTCTTTTTGTTTTCTCTTTCTTTCACCAAAATTAAAACCATGATTTCTAGTGGATTTCTAGGTTAGTCAGACACAAAGGCAGTCCTTGGGGCAAAAGGCTGTTGCTAAGTCTCAGTTCTCCGGTGCTGTGGTGACTCGGGGAACCGGCCCTGCCCTCTTGTATTCATTACTGACAAACCGGACCGCTCCACGAGCTCCGTAACAGGGCATTTTCTAGTCTGGGGCACACAGTGGTGCTAATTAGCTTCTTGCCAAGAGATAAACAACAGCTCTCTTGGCCTAGCTGTTAAAAGTTAAACCCAGGAAAAAAAAAAAAGTAAAACCCAGAAGTCTGTAAAAGTAAAACCCCAAAGTCTGCCAATTAATGCTCCTGGCTGTGAAATATCAGTGTGAATGACTTTGGCCCCAAAGCCCAAGGAGATATTGAGCTAGGCAAAGGCTTACTGTTATTAGTATAAGGCTACCTGGTCACTAGCGTTCCCCAGGGGGTAGTGTTGGTGTGGACCAAGCTTCCCTCTGAGAAAGGCCTGGAGAAACAGCTCCATAATAACCAGAAGATATACTGGAAGAGCTTATCATTAGATATGGAAACTCCCTCTTGTTCTGTAGTCCGGGCTGGAGTGCAGTGGTGCCATCACAGCTTCCTGCAGCTTTGAAAGCCTGGGCTCATGCAATCCTCCTGCCTCAACCTCTTAAGTAGCTAGGACTATAGCCTGTGCCACCATGACTGGCTGATTTTTAAAATTTTTGTAGCCACTGGGTTTTGCCAGGTTGCCCAGGCTTGTCTGGCCTCAGTTCTTGCTGCCTCGTACAGTATTTTTCACACAATACATACTTGGTCGGTGGTGACAGATTAGATAGTGCTCAGATTGTACTGCGGTTTTTGTTACATCCTAATTTGACAAGTAGCACTTTCCTTTTCAATCTCTCAGTTTTATTTCCATATATCTGAATCTTTTGCCTCTCAAAATCTATTGTTAGGGATACAGGAAAAGACAAAGACATGGAAGTGACGATAATAACGTCCTGCACATAAATGGTGCTTTGCAATTTTGAAAGTTCCTTCATGTATATTCCAGGGGGTACTAAAGAGAGGGAATACCATGTAGCAGAAAGGCAGAGAGCACAACGGGGACAGGGCAGGACACATGTCTAGACAGCAGTATTGGTGACCTTAGAGGTTTAGAGAACACTGTGCAATGTTTGATCAGAAATAATTGGTCAAAGTGAGCCAGGCAGGATGGAGGAAATGAAATAGCTTTAAAGCATGAAGTAGAAAACTTAGTCTTCATTTGAAATAAAACTGAGAATCGATGTTTAACGTTATCGAGTTTCAAGCTCTGCTTTCTTGAACAAACCCACCAAATGCTCTTTAATCAAAGTATCTCCAAGTTAAATAATTAGGTATTCTGCATGATTGCATGCACAAACCATTACACTTCTCTGAAATTTTGTGTCTGAAAACTCCACTTGTCAACGACATCAGTGCTGTTGTCTCAATTAGAAAATACTCCAAAGGAAATGCCTCTACTCTGTTTCAATGACTCTGCCCCTCACAGTCAACCCTATTACCAAGGTGTCTTGAATCATTTCTATCTACAAAGCATACTCCAGGTATAGCTGGAAAGCAAGTATGCAGTGATTCCTTGCCTAAGTTCATTGGTCAAGGAGACGACAGCAAAAGGAGGTAGAGAAATGGTGGGTTCATTGTACTTTCCTCAGTGGAATCCACAAAAAATGAGAAAAATAAACTGAGAAGAAATCTTGAGCTTTGCTAAAATTTGAAAATGTACGATAACTCCGAACCCATCAAATATGGATCAAATCAAGCAAGGACACCGAAATGAAAACATCCTCCCAGACGTGAAAGAGGTCCTAGAAATTTCTGGAAGTAAATAAGAGGGTTTTAAGGGGAGCAAAAGATTAGATTTTGCCTGAAACAATGGAGATGAAGGGTGTGAGCATGCCATGGAAGACCTGGTAGGCAGCATGAATGTGGGGCCACGTTCGGTATTACAGAGCAGCAGATGGAGACAGAGTGGGGAAAAGTATACATGTCATCTGCCATTCTTATGACCTGGACTGCTAGCCTAGAGAAGCCACTGGAGGTCAGGTGAAGCAAAAGAGTGAGAAGTAGCCTGTTTTGTGGCCCCTGACTTGAGTTCTCCAAGTAGAGGATACGGTTACATTAAATCACGAAACAAAAGTCCTGTGACTTTATGATGCACTGAGTTACACCAACTTCTCACCTGGGCCAGCTGCTTACTTTTTCTGGGGGAGAACATCAGAGACTGAGCACTGGTGCATTTCTAGTGCTAAACACACGGCTGGATTCAGGGAGAAAGAGAGTTAGTCTTTAGCCACCTTCTCACATGTGAAGCTGCTTGCTATTTTTTTCTCTTCATTCTCCTTCACTTTAAAACACACAAGCACACACATCCTCTCCATTCTTGAAAACCAGCAATGTACCTAACAACCAACAAACAGACAAAAAACATACTTCAGGGGAAAAAATATTTAGGAAAAAAATAATTTAAAAAAAAAAAAAAGCAATCGGGGATAGGGACAGCCTTAACCTAGGGGCTTCTCCAAGCTTTGACTTCCACCAACATAGAGTAGGAAGCATAGGTACAATTTTCATGGTGCTGCAGATATGCAGTCAACCTGGAATGAACACATGAATAAAGGATAGACAGTCACATGAAGGGCAGTCTTTCTCTGGTCTGACATTTCAGAGTTGACTTTTCTTTAACATTTTTTTTTTTCAAGAGAAGAATACATAACAATTTATGTTGAAGAATTACAAACAATTTACAAACAAACACAAAGACAAGGGATAAACGTGTATGTGTGTGTGTATATATATATATGCGTATATCTGTACATATATAAACATGTATATATGTATAAATACACATGTGTATATATGTATAAATACACATGTGTGTATATATGGTATGTGTGTACATATATGTGTGTATATATACACATGTTTATACATATATATAAACATATTTATGCATACACACACACACACACACAAAACGAGAGAATGAGAAAAGATACTGAGGACCTATTTATAAATGCTCAGTGGGAAAAATAAACTAAAAACATCTACCTTAAGTGAAATTTGGCATTAATAGAAATTTTTTAATTGATTTTTCTGTGATTTGGTATAAAATATAGCTAAAACTTTGCCCAGCTCCTATCCTAAATTACAAGTGATTTATCTATATTTTTTGTAAAACAGTAAGGAAAGCCTGACAACTGTTAAGGACTTAAAATATTTAGTCATTAGTTCAACTAATTTTTTGTATCCTGGAAGCTATTTAGAAGCTGTAATTATGAAGAAACAGACACTTCTACAACATTTTTTGGTTTCTAGTACATGACTTCAAGTTAGTAGCTCCTTAGTTCTTGAAGGGGCTGAAGTCTTTTATTTTTGGCTTTTTTGAGAAACTGCAACTGGAATAAATGTAAGTTTTGACATGAGACAAGGGTTCACTGTTGGTTTGTTTGATAAAAGAATCCCACATAGAGGCAGCACATGGAAAATAGATACCAAGGGATTTTAGATTAAGTAATGGTAAGCACAGATTGAACTCTTTCCAGTTTTCTTGTTTGAAAAGGCAAGAAAAGAAAACAAAATCTTCCAAGGATAAGAATAAGATCCTTTTGTTAATACTGATTTTGTTAATACTGTTTATCCTTCTAATCTTCCCCATGGATTAAACAGAACAACAGAACACAAGGCACTTAATGCTGAAAAGCAAGGGGTCACCAAGGGCCTCTGCTACAACAGACAGATTAGGGAGGCAAAACTGGAACCCACGCACTTCTGCAATAAGCTTGCTCAGATTCAAGAGTATTGACTGGCACTGCTAATACCAAAGTGCGCACTTGTTGAAAACTATAGCAAATCTGACAGCCGAGACTGGTAAAGGTCCAGGGTTGTAGCACACAGAAACTCATTAAACACTGAAGCAACTGCCTCATGTCCCTTGAGCTTCTCAGCAAACTTTAACCTCAGAAACTCTGGAAGCTATTTAGAAGCTGTGATTCTGAAGAAACAGACGTATCTTCAACACTTTTGTTTTTACATGCACATGATTTAGCTTCGATATACTGCTTCTCCAGCCACATACATTCACCACCTATCTCCACAGAAGTTATAAATCCCAATAGCCTCATCGCACTTCTTTATATTGCCATAAGCATGTCATAACCAAGGCTCAAAACTACCACTCCGTATCAGTGAGCATTTTGGTTTTGCTGGATTGAAACGTTATTATTAAGTGTTTAAAAAACTAAGTAACATTTTGCTAAACCTGAAAGTGTTAGCCTCTTTGTTCGCTAATTACCTTTCAACATAAATGTTCTTTCCTGTCCCAAGGGAGTAGAGGCTGCACAGTATGTGGTAGCATGAAATCTGCACATCACCTACTGAAACAAAAAAGAAATGTCATTGACTTGCATAATCCTGAGCACAGAAAGGATCCATAAAGAGAAAAACAAAAATGCATGAGCATCAGTCAAAAGTAAAAGATCTCTCTTCTCTCTCTCTCAACAAACATATCCCTTTTCTACCCAGATGCCAGTTTGCCAATTGCTGGACTGCGCAAAAAAAAAAAAAAAAAAAAAAAAAAGATAGGAAAACATCCTCCACTGAGCAATCCCAGTTCCTTTATTGGGCTTATCATGAAGATTACATTGCTTCACAGGGAAAGGAATTATTTGACCAATGGGTCTTTCCATAATGCAATTTGTTTCATTTCCAATAGAGACAGGCATTTTAGCCAAATTTTATCCAGTGCAATATTTCCTTCCTTTGGGAGAAAGAAGGCGGAAAACCTGAAGCCTGAATGAGCCTTCTGCTCATTTCCCAGGAAGATATGTCTAACTGCTAGACTTTCCTCAGAGATAGAGCAAAATCCCTCATGCCTGCCTATCCCAAATTCTCTGCTGGGTGTTCTGTAAAAGGCAATCCAATAGTATGATTTTATCATGTTTCCTAGGGGAAGGGCATGTTTTGCTTGTGAATCTGCAGGCTACACATCTCTAGCCATGTCTGGAGCTCATACCAAAGCTGGGACTACTTTAACACATTCAGATCTAATTTAATGTTTTATTTTTCAACCAAGGAGTTGCACTGTTTCTATGACACAAAACAATGAGTTCAGATGTTCTCCCAGCCACCCTACAACAGTAATCACTGATTTTCAGTTGTTTAAGGATATGAAAGACACAGTCTTAGCTATCGACAACTGGTCAAATTAAATCATGTGTCAACATTTAAAGTGGAAAACTAAAGTTCGGTGGCAGACTATCTGCACGGGGGCTGGGGGTGGCACTAAACACGGTGCTAAATGCAAACTAAAATAAAACCAAGCAACTTTGGTCTTCTGAAAGCTCAGATAATGAAATGTTAGCATTTTTCCTTTGCTCCTGGTATCCAATGAATAAATTAAGGCTTCTTACCAAGAAAAATGATGTCTGAAAAACCCAGGAGCAAATCTGTATCTCCCGCTGTATTACTCAGATAACCTTTTCAAATTAAGCGGGAGTACAATAGCTGACAGCTAGACTAGCAGATGGGAAATTCTGGTGCAGAACAAAAGTGGAAAAAAGATAAATATTAAATATTCAAATGAGGGAATTTCTTTCCATTCCAAGAATATATTACTCCTTTTTTTTTTTTAATCTAAGAAGAAAAGAGCATAGAACAATTCTCTCTCTACTCTGCCATCAAGGTCAGCGTAAGTGAATGGTCCCCACACCTCCTATCTGGGGCTATGTGCACATAAATCCACGACAAATACCAGTAGAACTCACAGAGTAGATCCATTCCAAACTGATGCTGAGCGACATGCTCAAAGATGGACGTCAGGATGGGGAGCAGAGCCACTGTAGTATAGTTAATATTCTGAGAAACGCCTTTAATCTGCGTTCGGGAATGGGTGAACTTTCCTAGTTTCAGGTTTTCTGAAGTCTTCTCCAAGTCTTCTGCAGCATTTTCAAAGAATGCTCGCAACCCAGCCTTCACCAGCTCTGAGCCTGACTTCATGACAGTCCTGAAAGCAAACAATGTTCAAATCTAGAAGCATAATCTGAACTTTTCGCCAATTCCCTTCTTGAAACTGGCAGCGTTGCCTAAGCAGACATTTGCCACTCCTGTCACCCAATGACACTGTGTCAGGAGAAAGGGAGACAGCAGTTAACATCCAGGAAGAAACCTGAATCACACAATCCCAGAGGGGCTAGCCACTGGACAGTCTGAGGAAAATACTACTCTTCAGGAAATACAGAGAACAATCCAGAATGAAGTCAATACTGGTTACCCACTACCATCTATAGTAAGCTGCAACTGGCTAAAGTCTTCTGTAAATATCTACTTAAAAGAACAGAGAAATGAGCTTTAAGAAAAGTTGTGGGATAAACAACTTTTATAAAGACTAGCTAGAAACATAAACTCTTCTGAGGCAAGACTTCTTAGAGAGAAAGAGCAAGGAAGTAAGTCAGCAGAAGCTTAGATTTCTGTTAGTTTGCAGGAAATGTCCTAGGTTGGATGAGAAAAGAGAAAAAAAGGCACCTAACACTTTTAAAATAGACAGCTGGTTCAGATCTCTGGAAAACAAACAAACAAACAAACAAAAACAAACAAACAAAAAACCCTAAAAAACATTGAAATGTGACCTACAGGGATGAAGATCAGCTATGGATATATGAAGCATTCCCTCACAATGACAGTATTTCATAAAACTTAGAATTGGCATAAAACTTACAAGTCATCTATAATGCTTATATTTCTATACCTTAGAAGACAGGAAAGACTTGCTTCAAGGACAGATGCTTTTATCTATATCATTTTCCTGATAATCATTCAACTCACCAAGACAATAAAAACAGAGAAATAAAGTCAGTGAGCTTTGTCTTTATAAATATTCATGAGGTATCTTCCTGTGTTTTGAGATGGGGACCCACTCTGCTGCACAGGCTGGAATGCAGTGACCTGTCATGGGAGCCTCCCGTGCTCAGTGATCTCCCCACCTCAGCCTCCTGAGGAGCTGAGATCACAGGCATGTGCTACCATGCCTGGCTCATTTTATAAATTTTTTGTAGAGATGGGAGTCTATGTTGCCCAGACTGGTCTTGAACTCCTGGCCTCAAGCGATCTACCCACTTCTGCCTCACAAAGTGCTGGGATTATAGGTGTGAGCCACTGCATTTGGCCCTTCCTAACTTTCTAGTCCCAGGTTTTGCTAGGAATGTTAACTAAACACACCAACCTGCAACTGACCTTCATCAAATCAAAAACAAAAACAGAAAGTAGACTCTCTCCAAAGACTTTTCCCAAGTTTCTTAAAGATTTCTCGTCCCTTTAATAGTCCTTACTTACCTCCTTTTTTGGAACCATTCCCAGTTCACTGTGGATTTTCATCTTTGGGACACGTTTAGTGTCCCGTTCTTTTAGGTTGGTATCCTCTTTTGCGTTGGGACTTAGAAGGTGTTTCCTCCTCCCAACTTTGATAAGGATCTTTATTTAGTTAGTTATTTTTAAGATGAGGTCTTGCTACATTTTTCAGGCTGGTCTTGAACTCCTAGGCTCAAGCAACCCTCCTACTTCAGTCTTCTGAGTAGCCTTGACTACAGGCAGAAACCATGGTGCCCAGCTCTGACAAGGACCCTTCTTAATGGGCATGTTAAAGAAAGCTCCCTGTCAGTTCTTTCTACTGCTTCTCTCTCTCTCTCTCTCTTTCTTTTGACACAGGTTTTGGCTCTGTCATCCAGGCTGGAGTGTAGTGGCGCAATCCTGACTCACTGCAACCTTCACTTCCTGGGCTCAAGCCATCCTCCCACCTCAGCCACCCAAGTAGCTGGGACTACAAGCATGCACCACCATGCCTGCCCAATTTTTGTATTTTCTGTAGATAAGATGTTTTCCCATGTTGCCTAGACGAGTCTTCAACTCCTGAGCTCAAGCGATCTGCCTGCCTTGGCCTCCCAAAATGCTGAGATTATAGGCGTGAGCCACCGCGCCCAGCATGCATCTCTTTTTGTCTCATCATTTGCGTTAACATTACCAGAACTTATGTATTCTTTTTTATGACTTATTCCCAAATCCCTAGGCCATGGGATCAATGTCTTTGCTTCTGCTTCTTTTGAAGCCAGCTCTCTCTGCATTTCCTTCTTTGGCCATTTTAAATTCAGAGTGCCGTTCATCTCTCCCGTAACATTTGTAGATTCACCACCCACCAGGAGGCTCTGCCACATTCTAAATTTTATCTTCTGAAAGATGCACTCTCCAGGAGGACAAGACAGTAACTGATCAAGACTTAGCATTCTGTCTATGCGATGATAGTGGCTCTCGTTATGTGAACTGAGAAAAAGAGAGTGCTAACTTCTAGGGTCAAATTCTTCTTTGCCCTGTCTTCCCTCTTTTCTCAAACCAGCCAGCAGCAATCTGTCTTCTCTTCAGTATAATAATTAGTGAGACAAGAGGGTCAGAGAGGAAGTAATGCGAAACTATTGGGTAAACGGGGAAGACTTACCTTGTGTCAAGTGTCTGAGCTAAGATGTGAAGACAGCTCACCATTGTAGTAGAATCACTACCTAGAATAAAAAATATCACCTGTGATTCCCCCCAAACTACTCAACCTGTTTTTCAAATGCAATCTTCTCCACATGCACAAACCATAGCTCAGTATAATTAATTACCAACACATCAAGAGCCGGGCTTGTGTTCAGAGAAAATGCATTCATTTCTAGGCTGACATAGCCTTTGCTTTATGATGGATGTCAGAGGCAGAGCTTAAAATTTTCATTGGTGTGGAAAATCTGAGCAGTTAAAAGGGTAAAGAGGTCATTTATCACGCTTCAGACCAATTTTATAAGGCAAATTTAGGTGACACCTTAGTCCCAAGGCCCAGGTTGTCTGAGGAAGACACAAATAAAGGCAAAATGCAAGTTCAGGATAATTAAGGGAGGAATGGCACCTTGAGCAACATTTCACTTACCAAAGAGGGAAATCCTGTGTCTAACAAGAGCAGCAAGCTTGCAGAACAGGCTGAAGAAGAAAAGAAAGCAATTCAGAAAGTCACGGAGATTAAAGGACTCATACTTTTTATCCTCCACCCTAATGTCCCTTACACTGTGAAACAGAGAACACAGAGTGGCATTCTAGGAAGATGCACTATGTTCCTACCAAAGAATCCTCTGGTCTATGCTCAGGAACACGTGTGGTTCACATTGCCTTGGAGAATCATGAAAGATGCCTTGCAAGTAGCTCCATCCTTACTAACCACAATCCCTCTGAAACAGTTACAGCATTTTGCAGTGACCTAGTGCAAAGTATCCTTTGCTAGAGTACCATGTATTGAAACGTTCATTTGTGTGACATTCAGGGATAAATGAAGACTCTAGAAAAAAGCATGATTTTCCCCTTGTTGCAATGGATTGCAAACCATTTTATAGACTTCAGCTGAGGGTGTGACGTTTCAGTTGGAAGGTTGGCAAGAAGTTGGGATTGGAAAAGTGTTAATGGTTCAGGTACAAGGTGAGACTGTGTTAAACAAAACCATTTTAAGAATTGTGGGCCGGGCGCGGTGGCTCACGCCTGTAATCCCAGCACTTTGGGAGGCTGAGGTGGGTGGATCACAAGGTCAGGAGATTGAGACCAGCCTGGCTAACACAGTGAAACCCTGTTTCTACTAAAAATTAAAAAAAATAGCCAGGTGTGGTGATATGTGTCTGCAGTCCCAGCGACTCGGGAGGCTGAGGCAGGAGAATCGTTTGACCCCAGGAGGTGGAGGTTGCAGTGAGATTGCTCCAGTGCACTTTAGCCTGGGCAACACAGCAAGACTCCATCTCAAAAAAAAAAAAAAAAAAAAAAAGAATTGTATATTCTGTGTCATCTCTTTCCAATGGGGTGCTTGGAAACCAGGAAAGCCCATGACGTATATTTTTGTGTTTTTTGACTCTCCTTCATGATTTCACCCATATTTTCCACCATGGAACTGCTGAAGTTTCAGCTGTGCCTCATTGTTTGAGTTTCCACAGTGCCTAATGAGGGCCTTGTGACTTTAGAAAGGAGCCCATGGATGTTTCTGAACATGCTACTTATGGACCCCATCTAGGGGTATTGTGGCCATCATCTGACCTGTGTAGCTGAAGGTCTTGGGAAGAGATTGCTCAGAACTGACATTATTGACACTGGCATGGCTAGACAAGAACATTGCAGTTGCTTCAGAAAGTGGTGGAATAGAAAGAGGGAAAAAAGGGAGAGAGAGAGAAAAGTCACCTGTAGAGGCCACAGGTTCCCCTGGTGACACATTCCCAGTTTCTGATTCATAACTCATCATGGAGCTCCTTACCCCATTCAGGGCAGAAGTCTTCCCCAGGACAACTCAAATGGGGGAAGGAATACATCCCAAGCATCAGTGGGGATGAAAACCTGCTCACCTTTCAACGGTTTTCTTTTTTTTTTTTTTTTTTTTTTTTGAGACGGAGTTTCACTCTTGTTACCCAGGCTGGAGTGCAATGGCGCGATCTTGGCTCACCGCAACCTCCGCCTCCTGGGTTCAGGCAATTCTCCTGCCTCAGCCTCCTGAGTAGCTGGGATTACAGGCACGTGCCACCATGCCCAGCTAATTTTTTGTATTTTTAGTAGAGACGGGGTTTCACCATGTTGACCAGGATGGTCTCGATCTCTCGACCTCGTGATCCACCCGCCTCGGCCTCCCAGAGTGCTGGGATTACAGGCTTGAGCCACCGCGCCCGGCCTCAACGGTTTTCAATAAATGCCCTGAGTCTGTCTGGGCTACCTACTGGAAAATCACAGCCAAAGTTCCCATGGCTAGTTATTTGGTTTTGAAGTGGAAAAAGAGTTGTGACCCCCTGGCGTATAGCGTAAGAGAACACACAGTAAGTTACCAGAAGTTTGGCAGCCATCTAGGGTGATATTAAATATGGGTTGCTCTTTTTCTCTTCCCATGGTGTTTTTTTCAGAGATGGGCATGTGATACAAACTGATGGAGTTGCGGGGAGGGGATAACCCTGTGGAATGTGGGCTCCCTAGCTCTGCCTGTGATTAGCGCAGCTGTCTGGGGGAAGCCTCTTAACTGCTCTGTGTGTTCACTTTCTCACTATAGACGGTCATCACGGGACTCAGGTTTCAGAATAAGGGGCAGGGAAACTCAGATATTTCTGGTGAAAATGCTTTGAGGTAGACACATGTTCTGTATGAACATAAAACAATGTTTTTCTAATGAAGGCAGATATCTGGGTTGTTTGATCCTAATATTAACACGGCTCACCTCACTGTCAGAAGTGCTTTCTCAGGCATGCCAAGGCCAGGGTCTATCTGAAATTTCTAAAGGCTACTGCTTGTTCCCTATGGAACCCAGGATTTAACTGGAAGCAGTGTCCTTAGGCCAGAGTTCTAAGTGGCCCAGGTCGCCAAGTACCTCTCTTCCATCTTAGAGTTTGAAGGCGAAAAATGAAAGCGATCTCAGGGAGAGTCTGAGACCCATGGGCAAACGGCTCCGGATGCAGAAGAGGTGGAGCAAGGGCGAAGGATGCAAACAAGGGGAGTCTGGCAGTGCAGAGACCTTCAGTGCAAACATGACTGCTTCTGTGGGAGGGCAGCAAGCACACTGATGGATCTGAAAGCTATTTGCAAGGCTGATCAACTCTAGGTTGTATTCCCGCCATGACAAATGGTGCCGGGTTGAACAAATGTTACATTTCCATGAATTAATAATCTAAGAAAAACAGATGAAGAAAACAGACACACCTGCCCTCTGTTGGATTATCTGAATATCTCACTTTACCCACTGTTTCCCTAGCTTCTTACAAAATACACTGGTGCATTCTGCAAATGTTTAGGTCATCTTTGGTCAGCACCCAATATTAAGGGGTCTTGTTTTGATAGCATTGGGCTTCTCCTGTCTTAACTCGGAGTAAGTAATTATGGAGCAGAATAAATCATACTTCATGTGGATGGAGAGGACTGGATTTTCTTTCTTTTTTGAGATGGGAGACTCACTGTGTTGCCCAGGTTGGAGTACAGTGGTGCCATCTCAGCTCACTGCAACCTCTGCCTCCCGGGTTCAAGCAATCCTCCTGCCTCAGCTTCTCGAGTAGCTGGGACTACAGGTGCGTGCAACCAGGTCCAGCTAATTTTTTTGTATTTTTAGTAGAGATAGGGTTTTGCCATGTTGGCCAGGCTGGTCTCAAACTCCTTACCTCAAGCGGGCCACCCACCTCGGCCTCCCAAAGTGCTGGGATTATAAGCATGAGCCATCTCAGGCAGCCAGGACTGGGTTTTTATTCTTGTTCTAACTTATTAGAAGAGTCACTTTGGGCAGTAGAGTGAACCTAACTGAACTTCAACTTCTTCATCTGGAAAATGGAGATCATACTACACAGGCAGGTCTCAGATTTTAAAACATTGTGATGTTTCACAATGATGTTTATACAAATGGGCGGTAACTCTTATACATGAAAAACTGCTCAATGCTTAGTTATGCTAAGTGTTTGATAAAAGTTAGCTAAATCTCAAGGTTGAATATCCTTCCCAAGATGGTGATCCTTAGTGGATAGGCCCTATAATATACATTGTTCACTGGATGCTAGCATTTACAGACTATTTTCATTAGAGTCCTTAGCTTTTTACTATTTAAAAGTCTTAGTCTACTTCTGTCTTTCATTAATAAAATACAGAGAGAACTTGAAGCATAGCAGAATTCATCTCTTAGCCCAATCATGACAGATCCCCTCTTTTCTCATTTCTGTTAATGTATCTACATGTTACCTAGTGGAATGGGTTGGAAGGTTGGTGCTTCTGATAAAAAGGTTTTTTTTTCTATTAGGAATTTAAATTGAATTATGTTGCTTTAGACTACAGATTTCAACTCATCCACACCAGAACTTGTATGACCTGAGTCTTTTAAATTGTTTTAATCTTACAGAGTCTGATAAACATGGGATTCAAAGCCGTGTCCACCTGTTTATTCTCAATGTCATGTGTTCGCTTTTCCCAAGCTTCAGAATGATCTTGCATTCTTCTCAATGTTGTCTCAGGACAGATGTTGATTTTTAAAAATTATGCTTTAAGTTCTGGGATACATGTACAGAATGTGCTGCACCCATCAACCCGTCATCTACATTAGGTATTTCTCCTAATGCTATGCCTCCTGTACTCCCCCACCCCACAACAGGCCCCAGTATGTGATTTTCCCCTCCTTGTGCCCATATGTTCTCATTGTTGAACTCCCACTAATGAGTGAGAACATGCGGTGTTTGGTTTTCTGTTCCTGTGTTAGTTTGTTGAGGATGATGGTTTCCAACTTCATCCATGTCTCTGCAAAGGACATGAACTCATTCTTTTTTTTTTTTTAATTTAATTTAATTTTATTTTTTGAGACGGAGTTTCGCTTTTCTTACCCAGGCTGGAGTGCAATGGGGCCATCTCAGCTCACCGCAACCTCCGCCTCCTGGGTTCAGGCAATTCTCCTGCCTCAGCCTCCAGAGTAGCTGGGATTACAGGCACGCGCCACCATGCCCAGCTAATTTTTTGCACCTTTAGTAGAGACGGGGTTTCACAATGTTGACCAGGATGGTCTCGATCTCTTGACCTCGTGATCCACCCGCCTCGGCCTCCCAAAGTGCTGGGATTACAGGCTTGAGCCACCGCGCCAGGCCTGAACTCGTTCTTTTTTAAGGCTGCATAGTATTCCATGGTGTTTATGTGCCACATTTTCTTTATCCAGTCTATCACTGATGGCTATTTGGGTTGGTTTCAAGTCTTTGCTATTGTGAATCGTGCTGCAATAAATATACATGTGCCTGTCTTTACAGCTGAATGATTACTAACCCTTTGGGTATATACCCAGTAACAGGATCACTGAGTCAAATAGTATTTCTGGTTTTAGATCCTTGAGGAATCACCATACTGTCTTCCACAATGGATGAACTAATTTATACTCTTACCAACAGTATAATAGCATTCCTATTTCTCCACATTCTCTCCAGCATCTGTTGTTTCTGGACATTTTTTCTTTTGTCTTTTGAGATGGAGCCTCACCCTGTTGCCTAGGCTGGAGTGTAATGGTGTGATCTTGGTTCACTGCAACCTCCGCCTCCCAGGTTCAAGCGATTCTCCTGCCTCAGCCACCACGCCTGGATAATTTTTTGTATCTTTAGTAGAGAAGTGGTTTCACTACGTTGGCCAGGCTGGTTTAGAAATCGTGACCTTGTGATCCGCCCACCTCGGTCTCCCAAAGTGCTGGAATTACAGGTGTGAGCCACAGTGTCCAGTCTCCTGACTTTCTTTTCTTTTCTTTTCCTTTCTTTTGAGATGGAGTTTTGCTCTTGTTGCCCAGGCTGAAGTGCAATGGAATGATCTTGGCTCACTGCAAACTCCACTGCCTGGGTTCAAGCAATTCTCCCGCCTTAGCCTCCCAAGTAGTAGGGATTACAGGCATGTGCCGCTACACCCAGCTAATTTTGTATTTTCAGTAGAGATGGGGTTTCACCATGTGGGTCAGGCTGTTCTTGAACTTCTGACCTCAGGTGATCCACCCCCCTCGGCCTCCCAAAGTGCTGAGATTAAGGCATGAGTCACTGTGCCTGGCCTACTTTTTAATGATTGCCATTCAAAGTGGCATGAAATGGTATCTCATTGTGGTTTTGATTTGCATTTCTCTAATGACCAGTGATGATGAGCTTATGTTTGCTGGCTGCATATATGTCTCCTTTTGAAAAATGTTTGTTTATATCCTTTGCCCACTTTTGATGGAGTTGTTTTTTTCTTGTAAATTTGTTTAAGTTCCTTGCAGATTCTGAATATTAGCCCTTTGTCAGATAAATAGATTGCAAAATTTTTCTCCTATTCTGTAGGTTGCCTGTTCACTCTGATGATAGTTTCTTCTGCTGTGCAGAAGCTCTTTAGTTTAATTAGATCCCATTTGTCAATTTTGGCTATTGTTGTCATTGCTTTTGGTGTTTTAGTCACGAAGTTCTTGCCCATGCCTATGTCCTGAATGGTATTTCTTCCAGGGTTTCTTCTAGGGTTTTTATGGTTTTAGGCCTTACATTTAAGTCTTTAATTAACCTTGAGTTAATTTTTGCATAAGGTATAAGGAAGGGGTCCAGTTTCAGTTTTCTGCATGTGGCTAGCCATTTTCCCATCATCATTTATTAAATAGGGAATCCTTTTCCCATTGCTGGTTTTTGTAAGTTTTGTCAAAGATCAGATGGTTGTAGATGTATGGTGTTATTTTTGAGGCTTCTGTTGTGTTCCACTGATCTATGTATCGGTTTTGGTACCAGTACCATGCTGTTTTGGTCACTGTAGCCTTGTAATATAGTTTGAAGTCAGGAAGAGTGACACCACCAGTTTTCTTCTTTTTGCTTAGGATTGTCTTGGCTGTGCTTTTTGGTTTCAAATGAAAGTTTGGTTTCAAATGAAGTTTTTTCTAATTCTGTGAAGAAAGTCAATGGTAGTTTGATGGGAACAGCATTGACTCTATAAATTACTTTGGGCAGTATGGCCATTTTCATGATATTGATTCTATCAATGAGGATGGAATGTTTTTCCATTTGTTTGTGTCTTCTTTTATTTCCTTTAGCAGTGGTTTGTAGTTCTCCTTGAAGAGGTCCTTCACATCCCTTGTAAGTTGCACTCCTAAATATTTTATTCTCTTTGTAGCAATTGTGAATGGGAGTTCACTCATGATGTAGCTCTCCGTTTGTCTATTATTGGTGTATAAGAATGCTTGTGGTTTTTTCATATTGATTTTTTATCCTGAGACTTTGCTGAAGTTGTTTATCAGCTTAAGGGGTTTTTGGGCTGAGTCGATGGGGTATCCTAAGTATAGGATCACGTCATATGCAAACAGAGACAATTTGACTTCCTCTCTTCCTACTTGAATACCCTTTATTTCTTTCTCTTGCCTGACTACCCTGGCCAGAACTTTCAATACTATGTTGAATAGGAGTGGTGAGATTGGGCATCCTTGTCTTGTGCCAGTTTTCAAAGGGAATGCTTCCAGCTTTTGTCCATTCAGTATGATATTGGCAGTGGGTTGGGCATAAATAGCTTATTATTTTGAGATATGTCCCATCAATACTTAGTTTACTGAGTGTTTTTAGCATAAAGGGGTATCGAATTTTATTGAAGGCTTTTGCTGCATCTATTGTGATAATCGTGTCATTTTTATCATTGGTTCTGTTTATGTGATGGATTATGCTAATTGATTTGTGTATGTTGAACCAACCTTTCATCCTAAGCCAACTTGATCATGGTGGATAGTTTTTTTAATGTGCTGTTGGATTCGGTTTGCCAGTATTTTATTGAGGATTTTCGCATCTATGTTCATCATGGATATTGGCCTGAAATTTTCTTTTTTTGTTGTGTCTCTGCTGGGTTTTGATATGGGATGATGCTGGCCCCATAAAATGAGTTAGGGAGGAGTCCTCCTTTTTCTATTGTTTGGAATAGATACCAGCTCCTCTTTGTATCTCTGGTAGAATTTGGCTGTGAATCCGTCTGGTCCTGGGCCTTTTTTGGTTGGTAAGCTATTAGCTACTACCACAATTTCAGAACTTGTCTACTCAGGGATTTGAATTCCTCCTGGTTCAGTCTTGGGAGGACATATGTGTCCAGGAATTTATCGATTTCTTCTGGATTTTGTAGTTTATTTGCATAGAGGTATTTATAGTATTCTCTGATGGTAGTTTGTATTTCTGTGGGATCAGTGGTGATATCCCCTTTATCATTTTTTATTTTGTCTATTTGATTCTTCTCTCTTTTCTTATTAGTCCAGCCAGTGGTCTATTTTGTTAATCTTTTAAAAAAGCCAGTGCCTGGATTCATTGATTTTTTGAAGGATTTTTCATGTCTCTATCTCCTTCAGTTCTGCTCTGATCTTAGTTATTTCCTGTCTTCTGTTAGCTTTTGAATTTGGTTGCTCTTGCTGCTCTAGTTCTTTCAATTGTGATGTTAGGGTGTCAATTTTAGATCTTTCCCACTTTCTCCTTGGGGCATTTGGTGCTATAAATTTCCCTCTAAACACTGCTTTAGTAGTGTCCCAGAGATTCCAGCATGTTGTGTCTTTGTTCTCATTGGTTTTAAATAACATCTTTATTTTTGCCTTTTGTTATTTACCCAGTAGTCATTCAGGAGCAAGTTGTTTAGTTTTCATGTAGTTGTGCAGTTTTGAGTGAGTTTCTTAATCCTGAGTTTTAATTTGATTGCACTGTGGTCTGAGAAACTTATGATTTCTGTTCTTTTGCATCTGCTGAGGAGTGTTTTACTTAAAATTATGTGGTCAATTTTACAATAAGTGTGATGTGGTGCTGAGAAGAATGTATATTCTTTTGATTTGGGATGGAGAGTTCTGTAGATGTCTATTAGGTCTGCTTTGTTCAGATCTGAGTTCAGGTCCTGAATATCCTTGCTAATTTTGTCTCATTGATCTGTCCAATATCGACAGTGGGGTGCTAAAGTCTCCCACTATTATTGTGTGGGACCCTAAGTCTCTTTGTAGGTCTCTAAGAGGTTGCTTTATGAATCTGGGAGCTCCTGTGTTGGGTGCATACATATTTAGGATAGGTAGCTCTTCTTGTTGCATCTATCCCTTTACCATTATGAAATGCCCTTCTTTCTCCTTTTTGATCTTTGCTGGTTTAAAGTCTGTTTTATCAGAGACTAGGATTGCAACCCCTGCTTTTTTTGCTTTCCATTTGCTAGGTAAATATTTCTCCATCCCTTTATTTTGAGCTTGTGTGTGTTTTTACATGTGAAATGGGTCTCCTGAATACAGTACACCAATTGGTCTTGACTCTATCCAATTTGCCAGTCTGTGTCTTTTACTTGGGGCATTTAGCTCATTTACATTTAAGGTTAATATTGTTATGTGTGAATTTGATCCTGTTATTATGCTAGCTGCTTATTTTGCCCATTAGCTGATGCAGTTTCCTCATAGTGTTGATGGTCTTTACAATTTGGTATGTTTGTGCAGTGGCTGGTACTGGTTTTTTCTTTCCATATTTAGTGCTTCCTTCAGGAGCTCTTGCAAGGCAGGCCTGGTGGTGACAAAATTCCTCAGCATTTTCTTGTCTGTAAATGATTTTATTTCTCCTTCGCTTATGAAGCTTAGTTTGGCTGGATAAGAAATTCTGGGTTGAAAATTCTTTTCTTTAAGAATGTTGAATATTGGCCCCACTGTCTTCTGGCTTATAGGGTTTCTGCAGAGAGAACTGCTGTTAGTCTGATGTGCTTTCCTTTGTGGGTAACCCAACCTTTCTCTCTGTCTGCCCTTAACATTTTTTCCTTAATTTCAACCTTGGTGAATCTGACGATTATGTGTCTTGGGGTTGCTCTTCTCGAGGAGTATCTTTGCTGTATTCTCTGCATTTCCTGAATTTGAATGTTGGCCTCTGTGCTAGGTTGGGGAAGTTCTCCTGGATAATATCATGAAGAGTGTTTTCCAACTTGGTTCCTTTCCCTTTATCACTTTCCAGTACACCAATCAAATGTAGATTTGGTCTTTTCACATAATCCCATATTTCTTGGAGGCTTTGTTCATTCCTTTTCATTCTTCTTCCTATAATGTTGTCTTCATGCTTTATTTCATTTAATTGAGCTTTAATCTCTGATATCCTTTCTTCCGCTTGATCGATTCGGCTACTGATACTTGTGTATGCTTCGTGGAGTTCTTGTGCTGTGTTTTTCAGTCTATCAGGTCATTTCTGTTCATCTCTAAACTGGCTATTCTAGTTAGCAGTTCCTGTAACCTTTTATCGAGGTTCTTAGTGACCTTGCATTGCGTTAGAACATGCACATTTAGTTCAGAGGAGTTTGTTATTACCCACTTTCTGAAGCCCACTTCTGTCAATTTATTAAACTCATTCTCTCTCCAGTTCTGTTCCCTTGCTGGTGAGGAGTTGTAACCTTTTGGAGGAGAAGAGGCATTCTGGTTTTCAGAATTTTCAGCCTTTTAATGCTGGTTTTTCCTCATCTTCATGGATTTATCTACCTTTGGTCTTTGATGCTGGTGATCTTTGGTTGGGGTTTTTGCATGGGTGTCCTTTTTGTTGGTGTTGATCCTATTGCTTTCTGTTTTTTAGTTTTCCTTCTAACAGGCCCCTCTGCTGCAGGTCTGCTGGAGTTTCCTGGAGGTCCACTCCAGACCCTATTTGACAGGGTATCACCAGTGAAGGATGCAGAACAGCAAAGATTGCTGTCTGCTCCCTCCTCTGGAAGCTTTACCCAGGCAGGCATCTGCCAGATGCCAGCCAGAACTCTCCTGTATGAGGTGTCCATCGACCTCTGCTGGGAGGTGTCTACCAGTCAGGAGGCATGGGGCTCAAGGACCCACTTTAGGAGGAAGGCTGTCTCTCAGGAGAGCTTGAGTGCTGTGCTGGGAGATCCAATGCTCTCTCCAGAGATGGCAGGCAGGAACATTTAAGTCTGCTGAAGCTGCACCCACAGCTGCCCCTTCCCCCAGGTGTTGTGTCCCAGGGAGATGTGAGTTTTATCTATAAGCTCCTGACTGGGGCTGCTGCCTTTCTTTCAGAGATGCCCTGCCCAGAGAAGAGGAATCTAGAGGGGAAGTCTGGCTACAGCAGCTTTACACTGCAGCAGGGGCGGGGGTTGGGGGCAGTTTCCCACCCAGTTTGAACTTCCTGGTGGTTTTGTTTACACTGTGAGGAGAAAACTCAATATTAAAGCCTCAATAATGGTGAACACCCCTCCCCCGACCAAGCTCAAGCATCCTAGGTCAACTTCAGACTGCTGTGCTGGCAGCAAGAATCTCAAGCCAGTGATCCTTAGTGTGCTGGGCTCCACGGGGTTGGGATCCACTGAACTAGACCACTTGGGTCCCTGGCTTCAGCCCCCATTCCACGAGAGTGAATGGTTCTGCCTCACTGGTGTTCCAGATGCCATCAGGGTATTAAAAAAAAACTCCTGCAGCTAGCTCAGTGTCTGCCCAGTCACCCAGTTTTGGGCTTGAAACCCAGGGCCCTGGTGACGTAGGCACCCAAGGGAATCTCCTGGTCTGCGGGTTGCAAAGACCATGGGAAAAGCATGGTATATGGGCTGGAGTGCACCGTTCCTCACAGTGCAGTCTCTCATGGCTTTCCTTAGCTAGGGGAGGGAGTTCCCCGACCCCTTGCACTTCCTGGGTGAGCTGACCCCCACTCTGCTTCAGCTTGCCCTCTCTTGGCTGTACCTGCTGTCTAACCAGTCCCAATGAGATGAGTACCTCAGCTGGAAATGCAGAAATCACCTGCCTTCTGTGTTGGTCTCACTGGGAGCTGCAGATTGCAGCTCTTCCTATTCGGCCATCTTAATTTCTCTCCAGATGTTGATTTAAGTATTTAGATCTTTCCCAAGCCCTAAAGATACTCCCACATAATGTACCTCATTTAACCGCTGAAACAATTCAGACATGTATGAACACAGTTTCTTTCAAAACCAAGATGACAAACCAAAACATTAGCCTGTTTCATTTCTCCAAAAGACTCACCATGAAGTCTACAGAAACCTGGCATTTTAAGTAAATTGCGTCTGCTCCGTGAGCTTCTCTTTATTTTGTAGACTCACCTGGCCACCATTTCTTTTTCCTTATGGGAGGCATATCCGCTGCTGCTAAGGGGCTTCAGAGGGGATGACAGGAAGTAGAGGTGATGATTGGTGAAGTACTGATCAACCAGTGGGAGGAGAACCTGGAAAACCCACCACAAATCAACTTCTAGAAGCTATCTCAAACTCTTCATTTGGTTCATTCAAAGGGTTTATTCTCAGTTAGCAAAGAGCCTCTGAAAACTGGTCCTGTAATTTCCAGGAAATTCTACCCTTGGATCCCAGTTGCCATCACATTTTCTTTTCTACGCCTCAAACCAAAGTCCTTGGGGGTACATGAAAGAAACAGCCACTGACTAAGGGCCCAAAGAAATGTGTGCACTGCCCTTAGTCAGCATTTGCAGAGGAGTCCTATGGCATAGCTGCACTCAGATCCGGCTTCTTGCGCACTGCATCCAACAGAGGCACTCAAGGCGTGGCTCAGTGCCATCTCGAGCATAGCATTCTCTCTGATGCCCAGAGCAAGGTGACTCAAGGCCTTCTGCGCCTCTCGTCTTCTGAGTAGGGCCGTATTGGAAGAGATTGCTAACTAGCACCCAAATTCATTCGCCCCTTCTTCCTTTTGGCAATCGAACTCCACTCTGTTTTAGCTGGTAGAGAGCCACGCAGGCAGAAAACCTATCACCCCGTCTCCCTTGCAGCTAGATGAAGCTCAAATGGAACTTAAACAGGTCCTGTGCCTTCTCCCAGTCCCTGAACTTTTCCCTGGCAGTCAAGGTATCATGTGGTCCCAGAAGAGGGTACCACATGTACTGTAAGGTCAACTTGTCATCTCTTACCTTATTGACCCCAGACATACTGCCTGGGATCAGTACAGTGAGAGATGACAAGTTCTAGCCATTGGGATAGAATTTTTAAAAAGCAACAGCTTGCCTTCCCTTCTCCTTTCCCCCTTCCCACAGATGCGGTGCAGGTGAGGTTGTCTGAACCATGCAAACACAGGCCACACCTCCAGAGATGGTGGAGTAGCAAGGGAGGAAGAACCTGGGCTCCTGGGTGATGGCGCAGGGCTAGGCAGCTGCCTGTATCCTTAGACTGCCAGCCTCCTGTGGGACTGTTAAACGGCAGAGAAATATACATCCACCTCACTAAAGCCATTGGAGTTTCAGATATCTTCATCGGATCCACTTAACCTATTTCCTAAATAGTTAGAGATCCTAAGAAGAAAGTAATTTAATTAAATGCAGAGCCACTTACTTTGGCAAAGAATTTGATCTCCTGGTCATGGGGAGACTTTTCAGTTTTCCCGCTGCTGACAATGGCTTCTACAAAGACACAGGTAACACAAAGTTGGTAAGAGTTACAAAGTAAAAATCAATCACAACATTTAGAAATGGGGCAGCTTTTCCAAAAGTTATTTTAAAAAGGCTATCTGAGTTGACAAAATATATTTTACAAAGTACTTTATAGCTATGCTGGTTAGTTATTTCTTGTGTGAATTTTTAAAGCTGTTTCACTACCCTTTTGTCTACTTTAAAAATCAGAAAGCAGCTTCAAGGCTGGGTGCCATGGGTCATGTCTTTAATTCCAGCCCTGTGGGAGGCTGAGGCAGGTGGATCACTTGAGGTCAGGAGTTCAAGACCAGCCTGGCCAACATGGAGAAACCCTGTCTCTACTAAAAAGACAAAAATTAGCTGGGCATGCATGATGGCAGGCACCAGTAATTTCAGCTACTTGGGAGGCTGAGGCAAGAGAATTTCTCAAACCTGAGAGGCAGAGTTTGCTATGAGCCGATACTGCACCACTGCACTCCAGCCTAGGCAACAAAAGTGAAACTTCATTTCAAAAAAGAAAAAAAAAAAAAGGCAAGCAAGCAGCCTCACAGAGGTTGAGTCATATGTCCATAGTCATAAAGCAAGGCAATGGGAAAGTTAAAATACGATAAGTTGTGTGGAAAAAAATGACACGAGATTCAATCACGTCCACTAGGAAAAAAAATCTCAGCCACTGTTTTCCCCTAAAATCATG